>NC_134687.1:624318831-625019866 GCF_050947455.1 Rhinoderma darwinii
ACAGCCCCCTTTGTAGATATTAACAGAGGGGGCCCTATGGCGTTATCTACAAAGGGGGCTGTATGGCGTTGTTTACAGGGGGGACTCTGTATGGCGTTCTCTACAGGTGGGGCTGTATGGCGTTATCTACAGGGGGATGTATGTCGTTATCTACAGGGGGGGCTGTATGGCGTTATCTACAGAGGGGGCTGTATGCCGTTATCTACAGAGGGAGCTGTGTGGCGTTATCTACAAAGGGGGCTGTATGGCGTTATCTACAGAGGGGGCTGCATGACGTTCTCTACAGGGGGGGCTGTATGGCGTTATCTACAGAGGGGGCTGTATGGCGCTAATGCCATACAGCCCCCCCTGTAGAGAACGCCATACAGCCCCCCTGTAGAGAATGCCATACAGCCCCCCTGTAGAGAACGGCATACAGCCCCCCTGTAGGGAACGCCATACAGCCCCCTCTGTAGATAACGCAATACAGCCCCCCTGTAGGGAACGCCATACAGCCCCCCCTGTAGGGAACGCCATACAGCCCAACCCCCTGTAGGGAACTCCATACAGCCCCCCTGTAGATAACGCCATACATCCCCCTGTAGATAACGCCATACAGCCCCTCTGTAGAGAACGGCATACAGCCTTACCCTGTAGGGAACGCCATACAGCCCCCTCTGTAGATAACGCCATACAGCCCCCCCTGTAGGGAACGGCATACAGCCCCCCCTTTAGGGAACGCCATACAGCCCCCTCTGTAGATAACGCCATACAGCCCCCCCTGTAGGGAATGCCATACAGCCCTCCCTGTAGGGAACGCCATATAGCCCCCCCTGTAGGGAACGCCATACAGCCCCCCCTGTAGGGAACGCCATACAGCCCCCCCCCTGTAGGGATCGCCATACAGCGTCCCCCCTCCCCAAAAAATGCGACCTACAGTATGTCCTACAAAAGACATGTATCCCCTATCCACAAGATAGGGGATACATGTGTGATCGCTGGCAGCGATAGGGAGAAGGGGGGACCAAAAGTCCCCCGAAGTTCTCCATGACTAACCTCTGACTTCCGGCGTCTGCGCAGCTCAATAAAAATGAAAGGAGCGCTGGCCACGCATGCGCACAAGCGCGACCGGCGCTCCATTCTTTTCTACGGAGCTGCCGACACAGACCCCGGAAGTCCGAAGTTTGTGATGGAGAACTTCAGGGGACTTTCAGTCCCCCGTTCTCCCTATCAATGCCAGCGATCACACATGTATCCCCTGTCCTGTGGATATCCTGTGCATAGGGGATACATGTCTTTTGTTTAATGGCAGAGCGGGGAGATACCTCCCTGCTCTGCCGTAGTCGTGTTCAGTGGTGTCGCGCTGTAGCAGCCATAGCGGCTGCTAGCAGAGCCTCCGGCCATGGTGGGGGCCCGTACAGGCAGGTGACACAGGCCCCCTCATGCTGCGGGCCCCATAGCAGCCGCTACGGCTGCTACGGCGGTAGTTACGCCACTGGTCTGTGGACCCACTGGGCCGTACCGCCTTGGCGGTAAGGCAGCTGGTCAACAGGGAGCAGGTGAGAATCTATAGTTCTATAGGTACCTGTGGCAGCTCAGACAGCAGCAGGGCAGGCTCGGCTGGGACTAGGTAGCAGGCGGACGTCAGGCGAGGGGAAGCAGGTCAGATATGGATGCAGCACGGCACGACTTTGGCACAGCTCAGTGCTAGACCAGGAATGTATGCAATGCTAGGAACAGGAACTGGAACAGGTACAGGGACTGGAACAGGGACTGGAACAGGGACTGGAACAGGTAACACACTAGGAGGCCATCACATAGACAAACTAGGGAACACAACAACGCACAGGCATCGAACTAGGGGGCTGGACCCCTCTTATAGTCCAGGGTACTCACGGGTCAAAGTTCATCCACAATGTCCAGTTCGCGTGTTGCCCCTTTAAGTGCAGGCACGAGCGTGCACACGCACCATAGAGATCCGGCTGAGGTCAGTGGACGCCGGTGTCTCCTGAGGAGGAGGCTGGGGCCAGCGCTTGCCGACTCGTGGCTGCGGCTGTCAGGAGGGGAACGGAGCTGACAGCCCGCAGCCACGGACATTACACTGGCTAAACTAAAGGGCTTTTTCTGCATACATAAACAGGCAAAAATGACACAGATGCATTCATGATGTCATGGGGTGCCCTAGCAACCACACAAAAGCAGATTCATTCAGGGTCATAGTACTTGACATGAGGGCTGCACATAGGGGATTATTGACAGGGAACTTATTGTTTCAGTTCCCTTTCTCAGTACAGGAATTAGTAGTGCAGAAGCATGTCGTGCCATCAAAGGTAGCACGTAAATTAGCATGCTACTGGGTAGTGGCACAGTTAATTTAGGTGGAATGGGTGGGATGGCTCTCTTTCCTGAGACAACCCCTTAAAGTTTACTAGTGTACAGATGTAGCCATCTTTATCTTCACTCTGATAACTTGCTGCACACAACAAAAGCCATTGAAAATTCATTGAAAAAGTCAAGTTAAAGTTTTTTGACACTGTGTATTTAATGCGTTAAAAGTCAATATAAAGATGGCAACATGTGTAGTACTATCACTATTGGAATTATTATTATTATTATTATTATTATTAATATTATTTCATAGATAGCAATTCTATATAAGTAAAAATATATATAATAATTGAAAATTGAATTTCCATTATTTTAGTTTTCAATAAATTTTTTCAGTTTGGTCTCAGAATACAAAGTACAGTACAAAATGCCCAGGGACAGGTCAATCTCTTCTTCTACCAGAACATATTATATTCATTAGCTTTAATCTAAGCACTCGTTAATGTCAATCTCACATAAATCTCCACATTCCTGCATGATAGCAATAACCGGGATAAAAGAGTCTATAAAATGTTTCTAGTAATGTTCAGTGAACCCTGCAGACGATATGAGGACAGTCACATACGTTATCTTAGTCCTGATCCTTTTCCAGTTTCCTCGCATTTCACATAATGTAGAATACTATTGCACAACGCAGCTGCCCCTTTATAATGTTATACCTGACGACATAACGTAATAGTCTCACTGTATCTGTCGTGTACATTCTGTTCCCATTAGTTGCCACACCTCACTATAACTGACACAAAAAAACTCCCGTCACATTACACATGAATGATTCATGACATAACCTGAAACGCGTGGGCAAAAATTAAACGTGATCAAACATGTTACACAGTAATAGAACAGAGTATGTAATGCATACATTGGGGTTATTTTTCTTGTATGAATATAATATGTACATTATTTATCAATCTATTACATCCCAATGGACATATATGTACGTAATGCCTTTACAATTGGTGTGACCGGGCATTTAACTCCTCTCCTTGGCCTCATCTATCACATCCTGGGAATCCAACCGGGAAAGTCCATACCTTCTTGCAGGGGTTAAGGTTAAAGAACAGGGAGATTCTTCAGACTCTGCACCCCAGTGTATACAACACCGAACCGATTGCAGCTTAGAGGATCCACCTCTGTGAGAATCGTAACACATGGAAAGGGCCTTTTATTTATTTTTACTGATGGATCTCCTTTAAATGGAATGTATTATGTATCTAATTGTAGGCTTAGATATCAGTCTGTAAAGAGAAATAATGTGTATGTTCTATTTTCTATGTTGTAACTATTTATTTATTTTTTTTAAAACTTTGATGGGGTGGCCATAATGGGACACAAACTTCCTGTTAGGAAGCATCTGTATTTTTAAGATTGCCATTACTACTGATCTAGCTTCTGAGCGGTTCTGTTTACTTCCTGAGCCTATCCCACTTCTCTGTCTTCGTCCTGTCAGGTGTAGGGTGGGGTATTTATACCTGGCCTCCTCCCTCTTTCTTTCCTTGTGAATTTTCTCCTTCCTTAGGTGTTGTGATTAAGCTCTCACTACCCTGTGCCCTAGACTTCTGTACTTCTTGGAAACTGACCTCGGCTTGTTTCTCGTTAACCCCTTGTTTACCGATTTTGATTATTTGCTCCCGGACGGCTCTGGCCTCTGATGTATCTGATTTCCACTCGCTCTGTTTTGGACTTTCTGTTTACCCTCTGGCAAAAACCATTCCGCCTTGTGGTGGGCTCTGGCGAATACCTCAGAGTAGCCTTAGATTCTGTCGATCAGAGTTGTGACGGATTTGGGGTTACGGTTTTACATGCACGCTTACTCCCGACAGTCTCCAGCAGCCTTTTGGGAATTGTGCAACCAGTGATTCCATAACACTTCCCTTCTTTATTGTCTGTATACACAATACATCAGGGAGTGTGCTTTATTACAGCTGTAATGAGTAGGAGTCAATTGACAGAGAAATGTTATAGATTATTACAGTCTCCATGAAGACCATGTACAGCTCCTCCCCAGTCTCACGGACACAGGGTATGTGGACCCACTAGGCCACTCCGCCGTAGCGGGAAGGCAGCTGACCAGGTCACAGTCAATGCGAAAGTCAATGGCAGACAGTAACGCTTGGGCACCTGAAATAGTCGGGACCGTGGCTGTGGCTTCAGCACGGATGGAGGCTGGTGCGGCAGGTGGTGCCAGACGTGGCGGGCAGTATCCAATGAAGCAGAAGACACTGTACGTGGCAGAAGACACTGTACGTGGCAGAAGACACTGGACGTGGCAAACGACACTGGACGTGGCAAACTTCACTGGACGTCGCAGAAGACACTGGACGTGGCAGAAGACACTGGACGTGGCAAACGACACTGGACGTGGCAGAAGACGCGACTCCAACGCGGGTAGGCACAGGAAATGGAACAATACGGAATACAGGAACGGGTAACAGCTGGAACGGGTAACAGCTGGAACGGGGAAACACTAAGGGACCATTTGCGAGACAGACTGGGATAGACTAACAACGCTCAGGCAGGGATCAGAAGGCCTGGGGCCTTCTTATATACCAGGAAATCAGGGCAGTTGATGATGATGACGATCCTATTGTGCGCGCGCTGGCCCTTTAAGGCCGTGCGCACGCGAGCGCGCGCACCCTACGGGACACAGCAGGACGGAGCGGAAGTGAGCGCTGGCGTCTCCTAGGAAGGAGACAGGGACCGGCGCTCACGGATCCATGGCTGCGGGCGTCGGGGGGTGAGTAAACCCGACAGCCCGCGGCCATGGACGTTACACCCAGAGACCAAGGAGTGGCCGAAGAGCAGCATACAGAGCCTTATCTGTGTGTATAATGTGTAGTCTAGATATTATGCCTTATCTAGATCTCCAGAAGTAAAATAGAACTTTCATTAACTCGCCTGCCCACTAATGATAATGAAATGACTCTACTAGTTGTGTCCCAGTCTACAGAGCAAAGCCAAGGAGTGAGCTGCAGAAAGCAAGAAATGTAAGCCTATTGTGTGAATTTTTTTCTTTTTTTTTAAATTAAGTGGATAGTAACATTGGAGAAAACTTCATGTGAAGTCTATTACCCTATTAGTATATTTTTAGTGTAGAAGGAAACCGGAGAACCTGTAGGAAACCTAAACAAGCTTAAGGAAAACATAAAGCTCCATGATTTTAATACCCTTGTCAGATTTAATCTGACACTGCTAACCCCTAATTGTAGTGGCTTCAGCCAACTGCTATGCAATAAAGGATAAAAGAGTATACCTTCCTATTGAGGGTACCTGGAAAACATTTCTAAATTCTTTAGAGTTGACCAATTGGCAGAAGTTTTCCTCAAATATTTACTTCAAAAGCCAACAACGTCCTGTCTTATTTTGGGATTAGATATGGAATAAGGAGGGAAACTTTCCAGCATTTCCTGTTATGTTTTTCTCTCTAATATATTTATTACAATTAAATTTAGAGGCTCTATTATAATCTCTAAATTATTGGCCTGATGTCGAAGGGGCTGGATAAGTGATATCTGCCTTTAATCTGAAACATTGAGTTCTGTTCTTTGTAAGGGAATTACTAATGTTGGCGCCTTCACACTACTTCAGTACCTTGAGAAAAATAAAAAGGGGCTCTTCTAGGGCAGTAGGTTTGATGCTGTTTTGGTTTTACGGACAGGGGGGATAAGCGTCATCTTATAAAATGGGTGCTGTCACAATGCAATAGTTATAGATTGAAGGTTTTCTTCACAGGTCAAGGGTACTCTGGTGGACAGTGCTGCCTGGATGATCTGGAGGGATGTTAGTTAATTTCTGCCTGGACCCATGACAGGAGTAGTGGGATATTTCTGGCCTTCTCTAATAGTTTTGGCGTCTAGCCTCTGTGGGCAGTGGAGTAGAGGAGTTAGTCATCGGAAAAGCATCAACAACAGCTATAAAGGCCTGAATCACAGAGAATCGGGTGTACTGGATGCTTGAATAACACAAGCAGCTTGGCATCACTAGGAAAGATACGGTCTGCAACTACATGTGGTGTGGACCTGTATGCCCGGAAGATGACCTTTTGGATAACACTGCAAGGAAGATGAACATTAGTTCCTAAAGGATTTAATAGTGCAACACGTTTCTTGGGATGTCACTACCCATTCGTTAGGCAGTCAATATTATGATGGTTGATTAACTGAGTAGATTTGTTCACATGTACATACATCACGCACTGCACATTTTCTTTAAGGCCTGTTATTGAAAAGGAAAGAAAATGATGGAATTTGTCTAGAATTCTCCCCATTAGAAGGATGTGGTCATACACGGAGTGAAGAAGTAGCAGGGAGCTAGCGCTCTGTATAATGACACTAAAAGCCTCCAAAAGCAGCAAACACCAAAACACACTTACCCTACCTAATTATGACAAGAAGTAGGCGCAGAGGAGTAAGTCTCCCGAAAGTTACATCCTTATTGTCCCTATAGCACCTTCCCGAGATGGGGCCAGGACCCACTGCAGCATCAAGATCTGTCCAGTCCTCCACCTTGTTCCCAATGCCCTGGAAACTGTTTCCCAAAAGCCTCCCTTAGGAGCATTACTTAGGAGATACGTCTTATGCTAACACAGAGGCCCCATTATATTTGCAGCTATGATGTCACTGCTGCAGGGTTTAAAGGAATTTCTACATGTGGACATAAATAATGGCTTCCCTCCATTCAGAGTTAACCTCCTTGGGAGAGCACACAGCGCACTTGGAAGACAAGTTGGATGATTTTGAGGTAGTTCATAATAGTTTGGTAGATGTACACTAATGAAGTAGAAGATGACATCATACAGTAGCTAACAAACTTATACTAGCAAAGTAATAATATTAGTTTCAGAAACATTCCAGGACTGTCCACATTATCGAAGGTGTTTCTCATCTACAAACAGCTTCATAGCCAGGAGCTCAGTCATATGAGATTAGGGAAAACCCAAAAGATGACTCTGGCGAGGAACTGTTGGATGTCCAAAAATAAAAGAAGAGATGAGACTTCTACACTTGTCACATCTTTGACTATAGGCAGAAGCTCTGGTATGTGTCCTATGATGACAGCCCAGGCATTGCATCTATCAGAAGCTATAGATATACAGATCATTCCAAATTGTGAGCAGAAAACTGTAGAGCCACCGATGCAGGTCTATGGCACAGGAGAGGCTACAGACTGTGCCCTATACAGCAGCATGCAAGTCACAGGCAGTGAGCAAACTACAGCCCACTGCAGGGAGGGGCAGAGACGATTGGTTGGTTATATCCTTACATCATCTACAGGAGAAGGAAGCAGCCTGAAGGAGATTCAGAAACAACAACTGAATACACTGTACTATGCAGGTTTGCAGTTGTCACCCAGTGCATTATTGCTCTGCAATGTCATAGGCACATTCTACCTGATATTTTGTTATTTAGAAAACCACACAAAAATTGTATCAGACATCATGATTAGAAGTAAAAGTCACATGGAAAAATATTTTTTTTGGGTGATATTTCCCTTTAATTTAGCAATGAACTTTCATTCTTGGTCTTTAATATTAATGTTTAGTGTTATTTTGCATTTTGTTTTGGTGCCTAATACCAAGAAATCCAAGCACAATTTAACAGACAATCATTTTCTTAAAGCCCTTGGTTTCATTCATGCAGATACTTAACCCTCTCATCCATGGTGACCTGTTGTGATGAATCAGAGCTTTATGGTTCCCACAACTCTAATAATCTGGGTTATTTTTATCTTTATTATTTTGTAATGATAAATGACTAATACACACAGATTATGACATTTCTAAAAGTCTTATGATAATTCCTCATGGGACTATTAGAATACTGTCTGTTGCAATACTTTATATTTAAGATGGGGGTGCTGTGGTTAATTCAATGCTAAAGATATTGATGAAAAAATTTATTTAGCATTAGGTTTTTTTGGGGGAACATGCATCCAAATCAGATATAGGACATCAATCTGCAAACATATTCCCCTGCTGTGAGAATGATTTTATTTCCAGTGGATCTTAGAATTCGATTTCCCCAGGGCCAACAATCATGGGAAGATAATTGGCCTGTCTGTACTGTATGTCTTTGAAATTTGGAAAGAACTAGTAGTAAAGCCAAGTGAACACAGAAATTTATTGGAGATCTTTCCCCGGGTGAGAATCCAAAGTTTAGCTCAACTGGCCGCCGTTGTAATAAAAATGGGGGAGGTTTATTAATATTGGCGCACTATATGAGTGGAGCAGAACTATCTCCCCCAGTGCAGCATGCACAAAAATTGTCAACTGGAAGAACCAAATATTCTATATGTCAAGTTGGAAAAAAATTGTCAAATATATTTGCTAGTAGTAAGGCCTCATGCACACTACCGTAATTTTTATCTGCAATTACGGATCAGTATATGGGCCACAGACACCTTCCCGTATATTTACAGGTAAGTGTCTGGGCCGTTGGGATGACCCGCAAAAAGAGGACATGTCCTATTTTTTGCATTTACGCTCCTATACTTTATAATGTGAGCACGGCCATCAAATTCGGGTGACAGTCTGTGGCCCGTCTGTGTCATAATCACGGACCGTACATATGGTGTGCAGGGGGCCTTACCAATATAATGCTGAATACTACAGAAATTAAATTGCTTCTTAAACGTTTTGTTCCAGGACCTCACCAGCCAAATCACCTGAACCTCACCACCAGTGGTTGGCATTTATGCCACAAAAGCAACATGTAGAGTACCATCTGTGCCAGCCACAGTGCCCTTAATATCAGCTACTGTGCACCAGTCAGTGGCGTAGCTATAAGGGTATTTTCACACGGCTTATTTTCATCCGTATTTTGGGCCGTAAACACCTCGTAAAAAGAAGCCTCATAAAAAGAAGTAGCATGTCATTTCTTGAGGCGTTTTTTGGAGCTGATTTTCGAATAAGGGTATGTTCACATGCTAGGCTAAAAACGGCTGTAAAATACAGAGCTGATTTCAAGGGAAAATTTTCAGATATGCCTATTAAATTTGCCTATTCGGCCTTGCCAATGGAAAATCCGTAACTGGACGCCCCCCCCCCCCACCTACCATTGTAATACTGGTGCCTTCTTATATGGCAGATGGGCCTTTGGGCCCCCTCAGGCTAGGGCTCGGGTGCGACCGGCACCTCTACATTCCCTATAGCTACGCCCATTTTCCCAGATGCTTGAATCGTCACCGTCACTCTATCTGGTTACACAATATAATGGAGCAGGGGATGGGCCTCATTTGTCTCTCATCACTCAAGAGAACTGGGTTAAAATCTCATGGATCTGTAATTGCAGCCATGTTGGTTGTCATCCAACTTTGGCTACATATAAACTATTAACAGCTTAAGGGTATGTTCACACAGCTTATTTTCAACTGTTTTTCGGGCAGTAAACGCCCCGAAAAACGTCTGAAAATACGGGGGCTGAACGCTTCCAAACATCTGCCCATTGATTTCAATGGGAAAAACGGCGTTCCGTTCCCACGGGGCGTTTTTTACGCGGCCGTTGTTAAAAACAGCGCGTAAAAAAAATTCCCCATTGAAAAGAAGTGCATGTTACTTCTTGAGCCAATTTTGGAGCCGTTTTTCCTTGTCTCTCGTAAAAAACGTATCAAAAAACACTGGAAAACAGCTCCGTATTTTACAGCCGTTTTTTGTTAAGCATGTGAACATACCCTTATAGAAGATAAACATTAACCCAATAAGGGAACAACCTATTATGGACCTTAAGGACACATTGATTTTATTACATAATTTTCATTGCCACAGTCCATGAGCTAAACGTTTTTAATTTTTCTGTTGCCATAGACACAGTTTTCCTTGGTACCGTTTATGCGTACGTAAAAAAAATTTGATTGAATTTTAAAACAATTTTTTTTTTGGGGGGGCTAATTTTATTCTAAGGCTTGTTACGAATGCTTTTTACACAATGAAATTATTTATTTTTTAAGGCTATTTTTATTTTAAAAAATTCTATTAAACTTTATTTAACATTTTCTTTTAAATGTAGCTGCCATCACTTGATCGCATTTATAATATTTTGAAATATTTCGTATTCCAAAGAATTATTGCCTGTCAGTTTTAGGCTTTCATTAACCCAGTGTCTGCAGTGTACGTTAAAGTTATGCGTTGGGAAGATTTCCTGATGTATACTTCCAATAGAAGCCTCCGCATACACAGTGTCTATATATATATGTCGCCCATAGACTCCCACTGTTTTTTACTTGATGCCCCTATATGGAATAGCGCAGTTTACTACACTGTTCCATACAGTTAAAAAAAGGCATACCAATGTATACTTGCCTGACAGATGCCCCTCTGGTAGTCAAAGTAACCCATGGGCACCCGTTGCTCGTGTTGTGGGGCCACCAATGGGCTGACATAGGGAGCCCCCTTCCTTGTCAAACTCTTTAGGTGCTGCAACATTTAAGGAGTTGAATGGCCAGGATCAGAGTTATTTCTACTATCCGCAGATGTTAGATGTATATTACAGCCAATACTAACTAGTAATGGTCCATCACCATCACTGTGCCCTAATAGTACGGCGGTTCAGAGAAATTACCCAGTTACTGTGATGTACTTTTATGGAGCAGGGGCGGGAAGGGGTTAAAGGGGTTATTTTCTCTGGATAGTTTTAGGGGCCAATTCTCCTTTCATATGTTTGTTTTGTGTGCACAATTTTTCCATCTCCCTTCCTTGAGATCTATTGTAATCTAGTTCTGAGACACCCGGAGAAGACATTGGCTTTAGGCTTACATAAAATGAGATAAACCGGTGCAATAAAACAAAAGGCACAGAAAGATTTATGTAGAGTCAAGCAGTGAATGAATGACATTCAACTGAAACGGCCAAGATGCTTCAACTTTTAGGAGAAGCTCTGCAAAATTTATATCAAAACGACAAAAACACTTAAAGACTAAGAGTTCCAAAGCCAAAACCCAAATCAGTAGTTAATGTTTTATTACGGCAATAAATATTCTAAACCAGAGATATAAAATATAGTAAATATATATAGTAAAAGACTGACTCCGCATCAGGGGAACGACTTACATACAACTTTTGCTATGTATACATAGTTGCCAGCTTTGGAAACTTTGTTCTATGGACACTTTAGGCCTTGACAAGCCGTAGTTTGCTGTGGCGTGACTTACCACAAGGTAGGGTTTGTTGTGGCATGGCATACGATCGAGCTGAGTTTGTCTGAATATATATTTGTTCCCGAATATTCCCTGTCTATTGGGAGGGGATTGCCCACAATGGTGCTCACAGGTAAAGTACTTTATTTTTATTTTTATAAAACCTGGATAATTCCTTTAATCTAGACTAGAATCCACAACTGAGACCCCAGACCAGACTCCATATTTCAGACCCTATAGTTTAGAACAAAGACCCCAAAATTCTGAACCCAGGCCAAACCCCATATTTCAGACCCTATAGTTTGAACAAAGACCCCAAAATTCTGAACCCAGGCCAAACCCCATATTTCAGACCCCAGACCCATCTACTTACCCCCTCCTCACTTTCTCATTGGCTCCGGGAGCCAATGAAGCCAGGGTGAAAAAGAAAAACTGTCGCCCCTGCATTTGCTGGACAGTGCCCAGGAAAAAAATATTTGCCAATTTTGTCCTTGAAATCCCGGCAAATTCGGGACTGTTGGCAACTATGAATATACGTTAATTTTTATTGTTTCAGCCCATAGTTTAGTACACTCGGCAAGCTGCAGGTACAGTGGAAGAAGGGTGTCATCACAGCATTGTAGAAAGGTCAGGTACAGATGTGTGCATCCTTACCATTGCTTGAATTTGGTTATGGACACCAATTTTTCATTAGACCAATTCAATACAATATCGCGATATGCTAGCAAAACTCTTGACAGGCTGTAATATACATCAAAACCACTGGGTGGCCACAAAGACAGACAGAGATGTCGTGACAGAGTATTTTTTTTCAAAGTTGGTCATCTCACTCCACACGTTTCAGGATATGTTGAGATAGGAGAAAAGGTAAGGATGGACATATCTGTAATAGGTAGAAACAGGGCTGTAGTTGGGAAGTTGTAGGGCAGCAAAGTGTTAAAGCAGGACATTATAGAGAGAGGTTGGAGGACACTGAGTATTAATACCGGTGGGGGAATGAGGGTTTAATCCAGGAGTGAGTTTACAGGAGGATTGATAATACCCACTTTCCCTTTATGTGTTCGAAATGTTTTTTCTTAGGTGCCCTTGTATGTCATGGCAGTTCATGTGACAGTTCACTTGAATGCAACAGTGGTGCAAAACCACTACACCTAGAGGAAAGAGGGTTTCTAAACCCAACATAGAAGGGATTCTTTACTGTAAGAGCAGTGAGACTATGAAACTCTCTGGTGAATTCACTGAGAGTTAAAAAAGGGTCTGTAATTCCTTTCTAAAGTGTAACTATATTACAAGTTATGGTTACTAGATCATTGAAGATGGGTCGTTGATCCAAGGATTTATTCTGATTGCCATATTGCGGCGGGAAAGGAATTTTTCCTCTAAAACGAGGAATTGGCTTTTTCCTCATTGAGTTTTTTGGCCTTCCTCTGGATCAACATTGCAGAATAATAGGCTGTACTGGATGACGTCTTTTTTTCAGCCCTACATACTATGTTACTCATGATAGATGAGGATAAGTAAAACATGTCCTATTTTATGTTAATGGCAAATGCCCACTAATATATACTATTACTATAAACTAGATTAGGGCCTTATTGTATTTATATATGACTTACACTAAATCGGATCATTATTATTTTCCTTTAAAGAAATGCAGGTTTTTGGCAGATTGATAAATCACTGTATACATGTAATAGTAACAGTATATACAGGCTATACTATATGTAAACTTGTTAGAGTCAAACTTTGCAGATGCCTAGAAGAATGTCTCGGTTGGCATGACGCAGAGAGAAATGCATGACTGGTGAAGCCACTCAGCAAAAATTCCACACACGTAACATTTTGTGCCATGTCCTCCAGACTCTCATAGACACCACAGCAGCAGTTATTAAACTTTAACTTGATTTGCAAGTACAAAAAACGATGATGTGTCTGAGCCTGATCATGGTTCTGTAACCTTCACAAAGGAAATACAAGACTGGCCTTAAATTGGTTGGTGCCCTGTGCGATTCCTTTTGGGGCACCCTCCCCTCATATGGTATATTTACCAACTCTCCTGGAAGGACCTCCCTGACTTCCGGTAGGCCAGGCAAATCTTCTGGGTGCCCTGGTTCCTCTTTGAATACTCACCTGCAATCCTCTTTACTCCTGGTGCCACCACAGGAAACCCGGCATTAGGATGATGTCTGCGGTGGTGCCTAGGAGTGAAGGAAATTACAAGCTGCTATAAGTAGAGGTGAATATCTGTAGAGTATGGTCTGGGGTCTGTATTAGTTTAGGGCTCTGTTCTGGGGTCTGTATTTGTTTAGGGGTCTGCTCTGGGGTGTGTATTAGGTTGAGGGTTCCGGTATGGGGTCTGTATTTTTTTAGGGGTCTGGTCTGGGATCTGTATTTGTTTAGAGAGGCTGGTCTGGGGTCGGTCTGTATTTGTTTAGGTAATCCAGGGTCTGTATTACTTAAGAGGATCTGTTCTGGGGTCTGTTTTACTATAGATTGTCTGGTCTGGGTTTGTTTTAAGGGGGCCTGGTCTGGAGTCTGCATTTGTTTAGGGATCTGGTCTGGGGTCTGTATTAGTTTAAGGGTTTGGTCTGGGTATTATTTTCGATTGTTTGACCTGGGGTCTGTATTAACCCCTTCCCGCACCTGGACGTAACTGTACGTCCAGGTGAGCAGTAACTTTGCGCACCTTGGCGTACAGTTACGTCCGCGCTTTAACAGTTAACCGCCGCGCGGCGCTACACCGCAGCGGCGGTTAACTGTGCAGGGTGTCAGCCCTGCTCTCCCCGTTGCCGATCAGCGGCCTGTCGCCGCTGAAATCGGCAATTAACCCCTTCGATGCGGTGGTCGATTGCGATCACCACATCGAAGAGGTTTACAGCGGATCGGCAGCCCCCCACATGTATTTGCGGGGGCTGGCGATCCTTATCATGGCAACCAGAGGCCAGACAATGACCTCCGGGTTGCCATGTACGGAAGCCTCGGAGGATCAGCCTCCGGCCGGTCCTCCGATGCTTCCTGTCAGTGTGACTGTCACGTCACAATGACAGTTAGAACACATTACACTACGTGTGTAGTATAATGTGTTCTAGCAGCGATCAGAGCTGCAAGTCTTAGTGTCCCCTAGTGGGACAAGTGAAAAAAGTAAAAAAAAGATAATAAAAATGTTTTTAAAAAGTGTAAAACTAAAAGTTATAAGTGACATAAACAAAGAATGCTTTTTTTCCTATAATAAGTCTTTTATTATAGGAAAAAAATTAACACGTTAAAAAAAGTACACATATTTGGTATCGCCGCGTTCGTAACGACCCCAACTATAAAACTGTAATATTATTTTTCCCGCACGGTGAACACCGCAAAAAAAATAAACAAAAAACAGTGCCCGAATCACAATTTTTTGGTTACCAACCCTCCCAAAATATACAATAAAAAGTGATCAAAAAGTCGCACGTACGCCAAAATGGTACCAATACAAACTACATCCCGTCCCGCAAAAAACAAGCCCTTACATCGCTTTTTTGACTGAAAAATAAAAACGTTATGGCTCTCAGAATATGGTGACACAAAAATGTATTTATTTTATAAATAAGTGATTTTATTGCACAAACGCTGCAAAACATAACAAAATTTTATACATCTGGTATCGCTGTAATCGTATCGACCCGCAGAATAAAGTATAATTGTCATTTATAGCCCAGGGTGAAGGCCATAAAAAAACGAATAAAAAACATTGTCAGAATTGCTGGTTTTTGGTCACCCGGCTTGCCAAAAAATGGAATAAAACGTGATCAAAAAAATTTCTGGTACCCCAAAATGGTACCAATGAAAACTACAGATTGTCCCGCAAAGAATAAACCCTCACACAGCTCCGGTGGAGAAAAAATAAAACCATTCTGGCTCTCAGAATATGGCGATGCAAAATGTGCGGAGTGTTCCAAAAGCAGATAAGATTGGGCGCCATTTACCAGTGCGACACCGGTCACATATCTGCGGATTATTATTTATTTACTGCATTATTATACCCTCTTATTATACCCTGATGTACCCCGCACAGATAACATATACCCTGATGTACTCCGCACAGATAACATGTACCCTGATGTACCCCGCACAGATAACATGTACCCTGATGTACCCCGCACAGATAACATATGCCCCCACATTACAAACTGAAACACCAGTAAAAACCCCAAACAGAACAACTACCAAGCTACATCTGCGCCCCAAAAGCCAAATGACGCTCCCTCCCTTCTGAGCCCTGCAGCGTGCCCAAACACCAGTTTACGTCCACAGATATGGCATCGCCATACCCGGGAGAACCCGGTTAATATTTTATGAGGTATTTGTCTTCAGTGGCACAAACTGGGCATAACATATAGTGCACTAAAGTGGCATATGAGTGGAAAATTGTAATTTTCACTCCGCACCATGCGCTGCGCATTAACCCCTTCGCGCACCACAACATAGCATGTCTTAGTGTGGGGGGTGATGTATCGAGCGTCTCACGTGAAAAATAAAGAATTTAAAACGGCAAAATCGCTGTTTTTTTGGTCACCTTCGCTCTAGCTAAAAATTTAATAAAAAGTGCTCAAACAGTTGTATGTACCAAAAAATGGTACCAATAAAAACGACCGCTCGTCCCTCAATAAATAAGCCCTCATACCGCTCTATTGACTGAAAAATAAAAAAGTTGTGGCTCTTGGAACGCGGGGAGGAAAAAACTAAAAAGGAAAAGAAAAAAATGGATCAGTCCAGAAAGGGTTAATTACTTTCTAATGAAAAACCATTTATGACCACACGTGGGGTATTGCCATACTCGGGAGAAATTGCTTTACAAATGTTGGGCGGCTTTTTCCCCCTTTATCCTTTGTAAAATTGAAAAAAATGCAACATTTTAGTGGAAGAAATGTCGATATTCATTTTCATGGCCCAATTCTAATAAATCCTGCAAAAGACTTGTGGGGTCTAAATGCCCACTATATCCCTAGATGGATTCTTTAAGTGGTGTAATTTCCACTTTTGGGGGGTTTCCCCTGTTTTGGCCTCTCAGGGGCTTTGCAAATGCGACATGGCACCCAAAAACCATTTCAGCTAAATTTGAGCTCCCAAAGCCAAATAGCGCTCCTTGCCTTCTAAGCCCCGCTGTGGGTCCAAACAGCACTTTATTACCACATATGGCGTATTTACGTAATCGGGCGAAATGGTTTTACAAATGTTTGGGTGCTTTTTCGCCTTTATTCCTTGTAAAAATTAAAAATGGCTACCTTTTTTCAGAAAAAAAGTCGATTTTTACCTTTACAGAATAATTCCAATGAATTCAGCAAAACAACCGTGTGGTCAAAATGCTAACTTTACCCCTAGAAAAATTCTTTGAGGGGTGTAGTTTCCAAAATGGGGTCACTTTCCGGGGGATTCCACTATTTTGTTCCCTCCAATGCAATTCAATCGCGACATGGCACTGAAAACTATACCAGCAAAATCAGAATTTCAAAATCCAAATGGTGCTCCTTCCCTTCTGAGTCCTGCTGTGGGTCCAAACAGCAGTTTATTACCACATATGGGGTATTGCTATAATCAGGAGAAATTGCTTTACATATGTTGGGGTGTTTTTTCTCTTTTATTCCTTGAAAAAATTACAAATTTCTACGTTTTTTCAGAAAAAAAGTAGATTTTCACCTTCACAAACTAATTCAAATAAATTTAGCAAAAAAAACTGTGGTTTCAAAATGCTAATTATACCCCTAGATAAATTCCCTGAGGGGTGTAGTTTCCAAAATGAGGTCACTTTTGGGCGTCTTTATTGTTTTGGCCCCACAAGACCTCTTCAAACCTGACATGGTACCTAAAATATATGCTAAAAAAAAGGAGGCCCCAAAATCCACTAGGTGCTCCTTTGCTTCTGAGGCCGGTGTTTCAGTCCATGACCGCACTAGGGCCACATGTGGGATATTTCTAAAAACTGCAGAATCTGGGCAATAAATAATAAGTTAAATTCCTCAGGTAAAACCTCCTGTGGTATAGAAAAAAATGTATTACAAATGAATTTTGTAAAAAAAAAATGAAATTTGTAACTTTCACCTCTACTTTGCTTTAATTCCTGTGAAACGCCTAAAGGGTTAATACACTTTCTGAATGCTGTTTTGAATACTTTGAGGGGTCCAGTTTTCAAAATGGGGTGATTTATGGGGACTTTCTAATATATAAGGTCCTCAAAGCCACTTCAGAACTGAACTGGTCCTTGTAAAAATCACCTTTTGAAATTTTCTTGAAAATATGAGAAATCGCTGCTAAAGTTCTAAGTCTTGTAACGTCCTAGAAAAATAAAAGAATGTTCAAAAAACTATGCAAACATAAAGTAGACATATGGGTGATGTTAACTAGTAACTATTTTGTGTGGTATTACTATCTGTTTCACAAGCAGATACATTTAAATTGAGAAAAATGCTAATTTTTGCAAATTTTCTCCAAATCTTGGTGTTTTTTACAAATAAATATTGAATTTATCAACCAAATTTTTTCACTAACATAAAGTACAATATGTCACGAGAAAACAATCTCAGAATCGCTTGGATAGGTAAAAGCATTCCGGAGTTATTACCACATAAAGTGACACATGTCAGATTTGAAAAATCGGCTTCGTCCTGAAGGCCAAAACAGGCTCAGTCCTGAAGGGGTTAAGGGGTTTGGGGGTATGTATTTGTTTTGAGGGTCTGGTTTGTGGTCTGTTTACTTTAGAGGGTCTGGTCTAAGGTCTATACTTAGGGGGTCTGGTCTTGGGTCAGTGTTACTTGAGGAGGTTTAGTTTTCTGTCTGTATCACTTTAGGGGTCTGGTGTTTGTATTTAGGGGACCTAGTCTTGGGGTAGAGGGTCTGATCTGGGGTCTGTATTTGTTTTACGGTCTGTTCTGGAGTATGTCTTACTGTAGAGGTCTGGTCTGGAGTCTTTAATTAGGGGGTCTGGTCCGGGGACTTTTGGTAAATAAGAGGGTCATTTGTCTGTATTACTTAAGAGGGTCTGTTCTGGTATCTGTTTTACTTTAAATCTTCCGGTCTGGGGGTTTGTATTAAGGGGGTTTGCTCTGGAGTCTGTATTTAGAGGGTCTGGTCTGGAGTCTGTGTTAATTAAGAGGGTCTGTATTACTTTACGGGGTCTGGTCTTGGGTCTGTATTACTTTGATTATTTGATCTGGGGTCTATAATAAAGGAGGTCTAGGGTCTGTATTTGTTTTGGGGATCTAGTCTGGGGTCTGTATTACTTTAGAGCTTCTCGTCTACAGTCTATATTTAGGGGGTCTGGTCTGGGTTCTTTATTACTTGAGGAGGTCTGGTCTGGGTTCTGTATTAATATAGAGGGTCTGGGGTCTGTATTACTTCAAGGGGTCTGGACTGCGGTCTATTACTTTAGATTGTTTGATCCGGGGTCTGTATTAAGGGGGTCTAGGGGTCTGTATTTGTTTCGAGGGTCTGGTCTGTGGTCTACATTACTTTAGAGATGCTGGTTCTTTGGTCTATAGTTAGGCGGTCTGGGGTCTGTATTACTTAAGGAGGTCTGGTGACTGTATTAATATAGGAGGTCTGGGGTCTGTATTACTTTAAGGGGTCTGGATTGCGGTCTATTACTTTAGATTGTTTGATCTGGGGTCTGTATTAAGGTGGTCTAGGGGTCTGTATTTGTTTCTTTCGAGGGTCTGGTCTGTGGTCTACATTACTTTAGAAAAGCTGTTTTTTTAGTCGGTCTGGTCTGGGGTCTGTATTACTTGAGAAGGTCTGTTGACTGTATTAATATAGGAGGTCTGGGGTCTGTATTACTTGAGAAGGTCTGCTCTGGTTCCGGGGAAGCTCTGTATTTTTGCTGTGGTATCTTATGAATTATTTTTGTGAATGATGTTCCCTTATATATGATATTTCCAATGGTAGTCTATCATGGTTAATAACAGATGTTCATGATTTGTCGAGAGTCATGGAGTCGCTCCGGCAATCCTCTCCATCACTTCTCATTAGTCTTATTTCTCCAGTAATTCAAGATTATTTGAAAGTGAATGCAGTCATCATCTGTATAAGGATTGTGTGAAAGCTGAGATACTTATTGGGATGTCTCTAATAGAGACTGAGAGAAGCAAATACAACGATTAGACGCTTCCTATTTCATCAATTTATACCCAATAAAACGCGATCATATACGATCCGACTCTGAGCTCATTGTCTTAGATAACAAGTTATCCCTGCAGCACCACCACAGGGTAAATTAAGTATTACACAGTGTCCATTCATATGAATGTGTTGTCTGTGTAATACAGGACAGGACAGGTCCTCCAGAGACGCTCGTTATAACCGCTCTCCACTGTGGCCAAGAGATGAGGATCCTGAACAGAGGACCCTGTCTTTATTAACTCGGCATTCACTAATAGGGTATATGACTATGGGATTTCTAAATAAAACAATCCTGTTAAGTATTTATAGCATATGCTTTAAATGTTTGATAGGTACAGGTCCCACCCATAAGACCCTTGCCTATAGGAAGAATGGGGGTTCTTTGACCCCTTGCTGCCAATTAATGACTGCTGTAGTCTATATAGTAAAATACAAGCTATTAAGAAAACAACATATCACCTTGGTGGCTGCCTAAACCTAGGATCTGGGGGGGGGATATGGGGCACATGCCCTGTAGCCACCACCTCTTTGGTGACTTTCACCACCCATATTCCCTGATGGTCATTTGGCGATCCTATCCAGCTTAGAAGAGGTAGAGAGGTGGCCATGCATGTACAGTATGTGGCTCTTTTTTTTAATTTTAAGTCCGTGTTCAGACGCAGTGGAGTTGCAATGGATTTGTGGTGCGGATTCTGCACTGCGTATCCATGACAATGAACAATACAATACATGTGAATAGGGTTTTCCAAAACCCATCCACACGTAGCAGAAAAAAATCTAAATGCTGCAGCTTTCAAATCCTCAACATGCGCATTATATTTAGAAAAAGGCACAGATTTTAACAGCGTATTTCACCTTTTCATTGTCCAGTACTGTTCAGGGTGAAATCCAGAGTACAATCCACAGCAGAATCTATACATAACACATTTTGGCGCGGGTTCACCGTACATTTCTCTACGCCTGGATATAGCCTAAGAGGGTATCGGTCTCGTCAATCTCCCTAACTGCCGTAGACTTCAGTGCACGACCACATCTTCTATATGTAATGAGTACCTATACAATATGTAGACCCTTGGCATTCGCCGAAAAATTATGCGTCCACACAAATCACAAAACGAAACTCAATACCTATGAAAGATTGCAAGGACAAATAGTATATCCAAAGAATAAACAACACATAGCACAAATAATGTGCCTATGACAGTATAAAACAAACTTTATTTATAATGCACATAACAGCAAATTGGCCATCACAAGATAAAAACAATATTACACACGTTAAAAAGGAGAGTGTGGAGAAACAGCGTGAATAATCCATGTAAGATGCTAGCACAATGTAAACATCATATGATGTGGTACAGAAATCTACATCAAAGAATGATATATCATAAGCCAAATTATAAAGCAAGAAGAGGAAGCCGTAAATGTATTATACACCTAGCCACAAGGCACAAAATTGTGCACACCTATACAGAATGCAGCGCTAGGGCTAAACAATCAAACCCAATACTGGCCCTACTTCATGGGCTAAGAGAACTGTACAAACCCGTGGATTGCATGGTGGATCATGCACAAAATAACTCCTCACTGACCGCCCCCGACGCGCGTTTCGCCGTCAGCTTTCTCAAGGGGTACTGACTGATAGAATAATGGTCAACTTAAATAAGGGATGCAAAGGGAGGGGATTGTAACCCTGTCCAATGAATGCAGAGTATACACAGCCTATAGGTATTATAATCAGGGTAGGGGTATGCCTACCGTGATGTACATGTCCAGAGATGTCAACAAACACCGGGAGCTGCACTCGTGCTTGTGAGCGCCATATTGCCCCCGTCGCGCATGCGCACGGACGCACATCCAAGCATCAAAGGTCATGCCCATAACCGTAGGTCGCGTGTAAGTTCGTACTGCGCATGCGCATAGAGAGAGGGGCTATCGTGGCCATGTTCAATTATCTAAAGGGAGGACGGTGGCCATCTTTAAACCTGGCAAATATGTCAAATTGCCCAGACATGAGAAATATATATATAGGGCGATGGCCATCTTGGAACCTGGCAAATATATCAGAGACCCGAACATAGAGAAAATAGAGAAATATATATAGGGTGGCGATACAGTATGCAGCGCTAAGACTATCCACCCCAAAACCAGGAGTGGACAGTAAGTACCAGCAATATTGCCCAGCGGCCATAATTTCAGAATGATCCCATATAACAAAATATATACATTAATAATTCATATAAAGTACCCATAGTACTGATATAGACATACCATATAAATATACATAGATCAATACATACATATATACATCAATACAGACATTATCATACATATATACAACATAAAAAATAAGTAATATATACCATACACAGAAAACTTCATTTGGATCGACAATAAAAAATATAAAGATAAAAAATATACAAAAATATTTGTATCTATATGGATATAAATAGGTGAATAATACAAAGAATTACATGACAAGCAGAAGGTGAATAAGGGTGAGTGAACACTCGTGAACGTGAAAGTGTAAAAAATAAAAAAATTAAATTACAGGAGTAGAGTGGAAAGCTTATATATAGGACTGCACCTGAAAAATATATAACCGTTGTTAGTCATGCAGAAAATAAAAAACATTATTGATATAAATAAATAATAATATCATGTGCTATATGAAAAAAATGACGTGACCTATATACAAATGTTATAAATATATATATTAAATAATAAATATATAGTGACCCAAAATCCATATGTGTAAATAATGTACTACATAAATGTGTATCCAATATTGAATACATAGTAACCCAAAATCCATATATATAATAATAAAGTACATAATTCTATTTCCTATACTAAATATACAATTGAATAAAGTGCAGTGTAGTAAATAATAAATAAAAAAGTGAAATACATAAGTTTGTACATAATATACATATAATTTAATATAATATAGTGTATAGGTATAAACATGCGAATATATTGATTGTTACACCAATAAACACATGTAATGCTAAAAGTATAAATATAATCAGTGTATATAAAAAATACTTTTTTGTGAAATATATGTATGTAATAAATATAATATAGTGCAAAAGTACATCTGTGCCTATAAATAAATTAATGTACCAATGGGCACATGTGAGAACAAAAATGGATACGGCACCCATAAGAGTACCAATACCCACCCCTTGAGAAAGCTGAAGAGCTATTAGAATGGCAAATATATACATGATAAAAGACGACACATGTGTATAGAGAGGGAAACATATACGTAGAATAACATGCCCATATATGAAAAACAGCCCACATGTGGCCATGTCCCACACAGAAAGAGGGGAGAAAACAAGCCCTCAGTTCCAAAATTGAACATCATAGACACCCTCCATTATTGAACTTGACAAATGGACCATAGGCAGCCATACCATCTGTAGAGAAATTGAGACATATTAAAAGATGGTATGCAATAATACTAATAAGCATGCCTAAATATACAAGTTACACCAACAAAGGGTTGCGTCCCCAACATGTCACCATAATCACAAGATATTTATCTACCATAAATTATCCCATCACTCAGTAATAAATACAATAAAAACAATGCTACAGGGCCCACATAAAATGTCACAAGAAAGAAGCGAAGGACATCTTTTCATTTAAACCATATGGTGAACTGGTATTTAGCTTCGTAATCCACTTACACTCGATGCACTCAAGTTTTCGAAAGGTGTTCCAATGATGATTTTGTCAATGCCATGCACTTTCAGGTCTTGCCACCTGTTGTCATGATGGTCCCGAAAATGTCTGGGGATAGATTTCAGTTTGTTAATCGTCTCCCAATCATTTCCCTCAATTTTTCCAGCCCTTTTAATATCTCTGACGTGTTCCTGAATTCTCATTTTAAGTTCTCTCATAGTCATGCCAATGTAGGAAAGGCCACATGGACATGTTGCCTTATAGACAACCCCAGACGTACTGCAATTGATAAAATGCACAATTTTATAACATTTTGTATTTTCAGAGTCAGAAAATACATCCGCTTTAACAATCAAATTGCAGACGGAGCAATGGCCACAGGGGAATGATCCCCACTTTGGTCCCTTGGAACCATACAGATAAAAGTTGGGGTTTGGAGCAGTATAGTGGCTCCGGACTAAATGGTCACTTATGGTCTTGCTCCTTTTAGCTGTAAGTTGGGGTCTGGAGGGTAACAACCTTTTGAGATCAGGATCTGTCAATAAGATAGGCCAAAACCGAGTCACAATTTTATGCATCTCAGACCATTGCGTATTATAAGTGGTAATGAGCCTTACCGTGTCCTCATTATTTTTCTTTTTACGATGTTGTTAAATAAGAAGGCTATTGCGGTCAGTATGATATGCTCTCTGGTATCCTCTCTCAATATCATTTTTGCGATATCCCCGTTGTGAAAAACGAGCCTTCAGACATTGAGATTCACTCTCAAAATTAGATTGTGAATCACATACGCGTCGTGCCCGTAGGAATTGTCCTATAGGGATGGCACATATGGTATGTGAGGGATGGAACGAGGATGCATGTAGAAGGGCATTTACAGCTGTTTTTTTGCGAAAGATGGTGGTACTCAGCTTACCCATAGTTTGAACTGTAATTTTAATATCCAAGAATTCCATAGAGTCCTGACTGATCACATTTGTTAGTTTGATGTTGCACACATTGGTATTCAAGATGACTAGAAACCGATCAAGTTCAGCACGTGTACCCTGCCAAATGAACAGTATATCATCAATAAAGCGCATCCAACTAACAGCGCTGCCCGAAACCATATCCATAGCTATTCTCACAATCTCTTGTTCCCAAAAACCAAGGAACAAGTTGGCATATGAGGGTGCACAAGTGGCACCCATCGCTGTCCCACGTAACTGTAAATAGTATTTATCCCTGAACAAAAAGTAGTTATGCTCCAAGACAAAACGTAATAGGCAGATAAGAAAACGGACCAGTTCCTGATCAAGATCACCTGACCGTAAAAAGTATGAAACCGCGGATAAACCCAAATCATGATCAATGCAGGTGTAGAGGGACTCTACATCGCAGGATACCAAAAACATATCCTGCTCCATTGTTACACCATCAAGACGTTTTAACACGTCAGTGGAATCCTTGATGTATGATTGAAGGCCCTCCACACAAGGGCGAAGATAAAAGTCTAAGAACCGACATACAGATTCACATAGACTCCCACAACCTGATACAATCGGTCGACCAGGTGGTCTCTTCTGATCCTTGTGTACCTTAGGTAACACATATAATGTGGGGGTGTTGGGAAATTTCACAGTAAGTCCATCCAGGACTTTTTTAGTAATGATATTGTCCCCAAGTGCATCCTCAAGCATATGATCCAACTGTCCCTTAAAAATCTCAGTAGGATTAGAGGTCAGACGTCTATAACACCCCACATCACGCAATTGTCTATATGCCTCCAGTTCATACATCTCCACCGGCCAAATTACCACATTTCCACCCTTGTCAGCTGGTTTGAATACCACACCCTTCATCTCTTTTAAATCATGAAGCGCCTTGCGTTGGGCCCATGATAAATTGTCATAGCCCCGTTGCTGTGGAAGTTTACGGAGCTCATCAGTAACCATTTTGACAAACATGTCAACTGATGGGTTAAGAGACAAGGATGGAAATGTGGTGGACCGAGGGCGAATGGTTGCTGGGAATTTGTCATTGCTCACCTCCTGTTCCTGAAGCAGGGATTCTAACGCCCGGACCGCTTTCAATTCCTCCTGTGCTGTAAATAAGTTGTGAGGATCATTTTTAGAAAAATAATTTTTGTAAATTAATTTGCGTGCAAACAGGAAAACATCCTTAATGGCTGTGAAATCGTCAAATCCTGATACAGGACAGAAAGTTAAGCCCAAAGAGAGCACAGAAATTTGACTTGGAGTCAATACTCTATCAGAGAGGTTAATTATCTCGCCTCCTATATTTTCCTCCACAGAATTGAATTTTCTTTTAGTTGGTGTCTGTCTCTTTTCGTATCTCCTAGTTCTCATGGGGACACTCCCTTGTGATGCCCCAGAGGTTGTACTTTCAAATGAAGATATGGACTCTGAATGTACCATCGTGGAGGGACCCCTCCGTTGCCATTTGTACACTCTTTGTTCCTGAAAGTCCAACAAATCCCGTTGGAATTTTTTGGACTTAAATTCTTTTATGTCGTTTTCCCATTTAGTATACTCAATGCTCAACTCATGCTCAAATTTAGCAAGGAGTTCAGGATTCAAATCAGTTTTGATTTTGTCCTGTAGAGGTAATATTAATTTTTCGATATCTTCCAATTGTTTTTTGTCCAAACCAATCAGAAGTTCTATGAACATCTGAGAGCAGGATTTACAGGCTTCCTCCCATCGAGATCGCATGGTCAAATCATCAAAAGGAAAGGATGGGAACACTTGAACACGTAAGCCTCTGGGGATCAATTCTTTAGTAAGGTATTGTTCCAGCGCAACCTTATTCCACCAGACACGCATTCTACGTTTTAGTAGTTCCTTCAATTTCTTCTGGGTTTCCAATATTCCAAAATGGGTAACCCCTGTGGGTCCTGTAGCATCATTACTAAAAACCTGAGTCACCAAAGACAACCAATTGGATTCCCTGGTATGAAAATCCATATTTGTAACAAGGCCTATTAAAGAAACAAACAGAATAATGAGTACCTATACAATATGTAGACCCTTGGAATTCGCCGAAAAATTATGCGTCCACACAAATCACAAAACGAAATGCAATACCTATGAAAGATTGCAAGGACAAATAGTATATGCAAAGAATAAACAACACATAGCACAAGTAATGTACCTATGACAGTATAAAACAAACTTTATTTCTAATGCACATAACAGCAAATTGGCCATCACAAGATAAAAACAATATTACACACGTTAAAAAGGAGAGTGTGGAGAAACAGCGTGAATAATCCATGTAAGATGCTAGCACAATGTAAACATCATATGATGTGGTACAGTACAGAAATCTACATCAAAGAATGATATGTCATAAGCCAAATTATAAAGCAAGAAGCACATCTTCTATATGTGCCTGCGATAGGGTGTCAAGTTGGGTCCCAGTACTAGATGGAATTGGGGTTTCCACCATATTACTCTGACCCTGTTTGCACCTAAATGACTCCCCCCAGTCTCTGGTTCCCATAACAGCTACTACAGCTATAGTTACAACTATGCTGGTAATATTGGCCACATTACTATGTGTAGAGCAAGCTGGCAGGGATAATTAGTGCCCAATTCTAAGGATTTTTCCCACCAATGACTCCAGTGGGAAAAGAACAGGCTCAGTTTAAAAAGTTTTGCTGTTCCCCAGATAGGATTTTTAATGGAGGGTAGAATTGGGAGCTAGAATTGGAAACGTAAAACTAGACAAGTAGTACACCAGCTGGCAGACGTGCCAACCAAAAATTAATATGGAGAAATCATAAAACTGTAACCAACCTCTACATTTTATTGCTTCTTTTTTTAGTCCTTCTTACCCTTACCGTGCTGCTTACCTTAAAGTCTTCCCATGGAGGACATTTATGACATATCCATAGGATATGTCATAAATGTCAGATAGATGTGGGTCCCACCTCTGGGAGCCGCACCTATCTCTAGAACGGGGCCCCCTAATCCCCGTTCTAGCTTTTTGTGCTCATGCTGCCTCCCAGCCACTTCCTGATTACATGGTCGGGACATGGTCGGGAGTTATGGAAACAGCGGAACTCGCTGAGCTACGCTGTTTCCTCAAGTCCCATAGTAGTGAATGGCAGTTATGGAAGCAATGTAGCATGCAAGCCACGCTGTTTCCGTAACTACTATTCAGTTCTATGGGAGTTATGGAAGCAGCGTAGATCAGCGAGCTCCGCTGTTTCTGTAACTCCCGACCATGTAATCAGTAAATGGCTGGGAGGCAGCGTGAGTACAAAAAGCTAGAACGGGGTTTAGGGGGCCCCGTTCTAGAGATAGGTGCGGGTCCCAGAGGTGGGACCCGAATCTATCTGACATTTATGACATATCCTGAAGATATGTCATAAATGTCCTTCATGGGAAAACCCCTTTAAAGTATAACACCCCCCCCCCCCCTCCATAGAGTTATGGATGCCATATTTTGCACTGACGAAGGCTAACAAGCAGTGTCGGACTGGGAGGCCCACGATCCTTTTATTCAGAACGTCCCCTATTAATCACATCATAATCTTTGTTGCTATCATTGTACACATAGGACATATTATCTATAAGATCTAATACGTTTTTTGTGATTATCCAATAATAAATAGACCCTAGTGACAAGTGATTGGCTTCAAAGTCACCTCCAAATGAAGCTGTCTACTCTTTTGGGGCCCATTATTTTGTCTTAGCCTTTACCCACAGGGGATCCTCTGCTACTCTGGTGGGCCAGTCCGACCCTAGTAAGCCCAAAATAGCTGTATGCAAGTTGGATTAAATTACTCTGTACTTATTAAGCTATGTCTCAGTTTGGGATACACAAGGATAAGAAAGAAGCAATTTACATGTCTCCGCCCACTATCCAAAAATGAGGATTAATGTCCCTGTTGCAAGGACATATGATGTAGGAGCGCATGTGGAAAGCTTCTGCTTTATGAAGGACTTGGGTACCAAAGTGCTTGAGTAAGGGGGGCTCTTTGGTTCCTTTTAGTCCTCCTCACCCTAACCTTGCTTCAAATTACATAGTTAAGGAGATCTGAATGACTGATTTTATTGCGGCACGCAGACAGACGTGTAGAATGTTTATTGCCCAAAGGTCATTACAATTCAGTAACTTGTAACCAACTTTAATTAAAAACTAGAATCAAGTCAATGACATGCTACCATGTCATCAGTGAAATTGTAGTGTAGACAATTATAGGAATGTCCGGTATTTGTTATAAGGTAATTATTATATCTATAGAGCCATGTAAGATGTTATGAAGGCCCATGCTACGATTGTCTTGCATTTTGGCTGCAACAAAACCCTTTCAAAGAGATATGAGATTGCTGCTCCTGATAAGCACTTTTACTGTAGGCTATAAATATAAGTCCTGCCAATGGTTTACTATGACAAAAGGCAATATATCTCTGCTGTCACCACTCAAGTGGCTTAAGACTGGAAAAACCATTGACATCACATGCAGTAATAAGTGAAGAGGTGAGTCACTGCCGAGACAAACACGGTGGGAATGTGTGTGGCCCAATTATTAAAAGGCTTTAACCCCTTCCCTCTTTGGCCACTTTTGACCTTCCTGACAGAGGCTCATTTTTCAAATTTGACATGTTTCACTTTATGTGGTAATAACTTCGGAATGTTTTTACCTATCCAAGCGATTCTGAGATTGTTTTCTCGTGACACATTGGACTTTATGTTACTGGCAACATTTGCTCAATACATTCAGTATTTAATTGTGAAAAACACCAAAATTTTGCAAAAAAATTGCAAAAATTAGCATTTTTCTCAATTTAAATGTATCTGCTTGTAAGACAGGCTGTTATACCACACAAAATTGTTGCTAATTAACATCCCCCATATGTCTGCTTTAGATTGGCATCGTTTTTTGAACATCCTTTTATTTTTCTAGGACGTTACAAGGCTTTGAACTTTAGCAGCAATTTCTTAAATTTTCAAGACAATTTCAAAAGGCAATTTTTACAGGGACTAGTTCAGATGTGAAGTGGCTTTGAGGGCCTTATATATTAGGAACCCCCAATAAGTCACCCTATTTTAAAAACTTTACCCCTCCAAGAATTCAAAACAGCATTTAGAAAGTTTCTTAACCCTTTAGACATTTCACAGGAATTAAAGCAAAGTAGAGGTGAAATTTACAAATTTCATATTTTTTTGCAGAAATTCATATTTAATCCATTTTTTTTGTAACACAGAAACTTTTACCAGAGAAATGCAACTCAAAATTTAATGCCCATGTTCTGCAGTTTTAGGAAATATCCCACATGTGGCCCTAGCGTGCTACTGGACTGAAACACCTGCCTCGGAAGCAAAGGAACACCTAGAGGATTTTGGGGTCTTATTTTTATTAGCATATATTTTAGGCACCATTTCAGGTTTGAAGGGCTCTTGCGGTGCCAAAACAGTGGAAATCCCCCAAAAGTGACCCCATTTAGGAAACTACACACCTCAAGGAAATGATCTAGGGGCATAGTGAGCATTTTGACCACACAGGTTTATTGCAGAAATTATTGGAAGTAGGCCATGTAAATTAAAATCTACATTTATGTTTAGCAATTTTTTTCTCATTTCCACAAGGACTAAAGGAGAGAAAGCAAAATTTGGAAAGCAATTTCTCCCGAGTAAAACAATATCCCATATGTGGTCATAAACTGCTGTTTGGACACACGGCAGGGCTTAGAAGGGAAAGAGCGCCATTTGGCTTTTGGAGCAGGAATGGTTTGCGCAGGCCGGGTCACAATTACAAAGCCCCTGAGGGGACAAAACAATGAAAACGCCCAAAAATTTACCCCATTTAGAAAACTATATCCCTTGAAGAATTCATCTAGGGTTATAGTGAGTATTTTGACCCGACAGAATTTATTAGAATTGGGCAGTGAATATAAAAACAATCCCTTTTCTTCGAAAAGACGTAGTTTTATCTCAAAATTTTTCATTTTCTCAACAAATAAAGGAAAAAAGAATCACTACGTTTGTAAAGCAATTTTTCCTGCGTACGGCAATACCCTATTTGTGGTCATAAACTACTGTTTGGGCACACAGTAGGGCTCAGAAAGGAAGGAGCGCCATTTGGCTTTTGGAGTGCAAATTTTGCTGGATTGGTTTCTGGTCGCTATGTCGCATTTGCAAAGCCCCTGTGGGACAAAACCAGAGGAAACCCCCCAGAAGTGACCCCATTTTGGAAACGACACCACTTAATGTATTCACCTAGGGGTGTAGTGAGCATGTTAACCCCACAGGTGTTTTGCAGAAATTAGTGTGCACTCGATGTTGCAGAGTGAAAATTTTATTTTTTTCCATAGATATACCAATATGTGGTGCCCAGCTTGTGCCACCATAACAAGACAGCTCTCTAATTATTATGCTGTGTTTCCCAATTTTAGAAACACCCTACATGTGGCCCTAATCTTTTGCCTGGACATTTGACAGGGCTCAGGAGTGAAAGAGTACCATGTAAAATTGAGGCCTAATTTGGCGACTTACACAGTATTGGTTCACAATTGCAGAGTATATCAGGGGCATAGTCAGGTGGTATAATAATGGAGTAAAAGAAACAGTAAAATAATCGATAGATGTGTGTTATGCTGTGACAATCCTTTCTGCACAGGCCGGTGTCGCACTGATAAATGTCCTTCCTTATCCCCCTTTTGGTACACACCCTGCACCTTTGGAGTTTGGGTAATTTTGCTGGGAAAGTGTTGTCCTGGTATAATACGGGCACCGTCGCTTCCAGCGGATATGTTTGGGCCCAACCTCCTTTCCGGGTTCCCTAATTTTAGGGCCTTGATAAATCGCCTTTTGAAACAGAAGGTCCCTCGGGCCTGCACAACTGCACATTTTTTCTTTCCTGAGTTATTGGAGCCTTAACTAATTTAGTTTTTTCATAGATGTAGTGGTATGTGGGCTGTTTTTTTGAGGGACAAGCTGTAGTTATTATTAGTACCATTTTGGGGTACATGCGAATTTTTGATCACTTTTTACCCTATTTTTTGGGAGGCCAGGTGACCAAAAAACTGCAATTCTGGCATAGTTTTTTTTAAACAGCTTTCACCATGCGTTATAAATTACATGTTAACTTTATTCTGCGGGTCAGTCCGATTCCGGCGATACCTAATTTATAGCACTTTTTTATGCTTTACAACGTTTTGCACAATAAAATTACTTTTGTAAAATGAATGTGTTTTTTCTGTCGCCAAGTTGTGAGAACAATAACTTTTTAACTTTTTAGTCCACGGAGCTGTATTAGGGCTTGTTTTCTGTGAGACGAGCTATAGTTTTTATAGGTACAATTTTTGGATACGTGTGACTTTTTGATCACTTTTTATTCCAATATTTGTAGGGCAAAGTGACCAAAAAACAGAAATTCTGGTATAGTTTTTTACGGGTTTTTTTTTACGCTGTTCACCGCTTGCAATAAATAATGTAATATTTTTATAGCTCAGGCCATTACGGTTGTGGCGATACCAAATACGTATGGTTTATTATTTTTTTTCAATAATAAAGGACTTGATAAGGGAACAGGGCAATTGTGTTTTATTTTATTACTTGAAACTTTTATTATATATTCAAACTTTTTTTTTTTTTTTCACTTTTAAATTTTTGTAAACTTTTTCTTTCAAGTCCCACTAGGGGACTTAAAGGTCCAACTGTCTGATTTTTTTTTTTTTTCTAATACATTGCACTACCTACGTAGTGCAATGTATTCGATCTGTCAGTTATTCACTGAGAGCAAGCCGATTAGGCTTCGCCTCCTGGCGGGGCTTAATCGGCTTCCGTAATGGCAGAGCAGGAGGCCATTGGGTCTCCTGTTGCCATAGCAGAAGTCGCCATTCCTGATTGCCTGTCAGGGCTGATGATCTGCTAGCAACCGCTATGATTCAGCGATCACTTTTGATCGCTGCATCTAGGGGGTTAATGGCAGGGATCGGAGCTAGCTCCGGTTCCTGCCGTTACAGGTGAATGTCAGCTGTAACATACTGCTGACATCCACCGCTAATGACTCCGGCTCAGCTCCTGGGCCGGCGCCATCTTGCCGGCGGCTACGGAAGGGCGGGTCCTGAACGGCTTCCATGGTAGGCAGACGGGAGGCCAGTATTAGGCCTCCGGGTGCCATCGAAGCCACCGGAACCCCGGCAATTTCATTTCTGGGGTTCCGATGAGCTGCAAACACCTTAAATGCAGTGATCACTTTTGACTGCTGTATTTAAGGGGTTAATGGTGGGGATCGAAGCTAATTTTGGTCCCCGTCATTACAGCCAGATGTCAGCTGTTATACGCCACTGACATCCGGCGAAGCAGTGCCATGCAATTGTCGTATGGATAAGGCAAAATGTGGGAAGCACTAGCTTTCCATGATGTATCCATACGGCAAATGTCGGGAAGGGTTTAAAGTGCATCTCCACATTTTATCATCATGTTGTTTTTAGGTCCAATATTATGTGCTGATTAATTTCTTAATATATCTTAATAGTGGTCAGAGCTCCAGGTAAATATTGTAAAATGTTAAATGTAATTTTTACCACACAGTGAACGCTATAAAAACGAAATTCCAAAAACGATGGCGGAATTGTGTTAATTTCAATTCCGCCCCATAAAAATTTTTTTTACATTTCCCAATACTTCTATGGTACATCAAATGGTGCCATTAATAAACTTGTTCTGCAAAAAAGAAGCCCCCATACGGCTACTTTGATGAAAAAATAAAAAAAAGTTATGGCTCTTGGAAGGCAAGATGAAAAAAATGAAAATTGTCTGTGCCCTTAACCCCTTCCAGCCATTTTTCAGATTTTCATTTTAAATTTTTCCTCCCCGCCTTCCAAGAGCCATAACTTTTTTTATTTCTCCATCAATAAAGCTTATTTTTTGCGGGAGGAGATGTAGTTTCTATTGGTGGCATTTAAAGTACCATATAATGTGCTGGGAAACTGAACAAAAATTGTTTGCTGAAATTGAAAAAAAAAGAGATTCCTCAATAGTTTTTTGGGTTTAGTTTTTACGGATTTACGAAGTAAAAACAACAACTTAACTTTATTTTGTGGCTCAATACGATTACGGTGATACCAAATGTATATACACTACCGTTCAAAAGTTTAGGGTCACTTAGAAATTTCTTTATTTTTGCAAGAAAAGCACAGTTTTTTTCAATGAAGATAACATTAAATTAATCAGAAATACACTGTATACATTGTTAATGTGATAAATGACTATTCTAGCTGCAAATGTCTGGTTTTTAATGCAATATCTACATAGGTGTATAGGGGCCCATTTCCAGCAACCATCACTCCAGTGTTCTAATGGTACATTGTGTTTGCTAACTGTGTTAGAAGGCTAATGGATGATTAGAAAACACTTGAAAACCCTTGTGCAATAATGTTAGCACCGCTGTAAACAGTTTTGCTGTTTAGAGGAGCTATAAAACTGACCTTCCTTTGAGCTAGTTGAGAATCTGGAGCATTACATTTGTGGGTTCGATTAAACTCTCAAAATGGCTAGAAAAAGAGAGCTTTCATGTGAAACTCGACAGTCTATTCTTGTTATTAGAAATTAAGGCTATTCCATGCGAGAAATTGGCAAGAAACTGAAGATTTCCTACAACGGTGTGTACTACTCCCTTCAGAGGACAGCACAAACAGGCTCTAACGAGAGTAGAAAGAGAAGTGGGAGGCCCCACTACACAACTGAGCAACAAGACAAGTACATTAGAGTCTCTAGTTTGAGAAATAGACGCCTCACAGGTCCTCAACTGGCAGCTTCATTAAATAGTACCCGCAAAACGCCAGTGTCAACGTCTACAGTGAAGAGGCGACTCCGGGATGCTGGCCTTCAGGGCAGAGTGGCAAAGAAAAAGCCATGTCTGAGACTGGCTAATAAAAGGAAAAGATTAATATGGGCAAAAGCACACAGACATTGGACAGAGGAAGATTGGAAAAAAGTGTTATGGACAGACGAATCGAAGTTTGAGGTGTTTGGATCACACAGAAGAACATTTCTGAGACGCAGAACAACTGAAAAGATGCTGGAAGAGTGCCTGACGCCATCTGTCAAGCATGGTGGAGGTAATGTGATGGTCTGGGGTGCTTTGGTGCTGGTAAAGTGGGAGATTTGTACAAGGTAAAAGGGATTTTGAATAAGGAAGGCTATTACTCCATTTTGCAACGCCATGCCATACCCTGTGGACAGCGCTTGATTGGAGCCAATTTCATCCTACAACAGGACAATGACCCAAAGCACACCTCCAAATTATGCCAGAACTAGTTAGGGAAGAAGCAGGCAGCTGGTATTCTATCTATAATGGAGTGGCCAGTGCAGTCACCAGATCTCAACCCCATAGAGCTGTTGTGGGAGCAGCTTGACCGTATGGTACGCAAGAAGTGCCCATCAAGCCAATCCAACTTGTGGGAGGGGCTTCTGGAAGCATGGGGGGAAATTTCTCCCAATTACCTCAGCAAATTAACAGCTAGAATGCCAAAGGTCTGCAATGCTGTAATTGCTGCAAATGGAGCATTCTTTTACGAAAGCAAAGTTTGAAGGAGAAAATTATTATTTCAAATAAAAATCACTATTTCTAACCTTGTCAATGTCTTGACTATATTTTCTAGTCATTTTGCAACTCATTTGATAAATATAAGTGTGAGTTTTCATGGAAAACACAAAATTGTCTGGATGACCCCAAACTTTTGAACGGTAGTGTATATTTTTAATATTTTACTACTTTTAAAGAAAAAAAAATGTTCTTAAAATTTTCTGAGAGCAATAACTTTTTTATTTTTTTCATCGATTGAGTGGTGTGACAGCTCATTTTTTGTGAGACGAGCTGTAGTTTTTATCAGTATTATTTTTTGGTACATATAATTTTTTTAACAAAAAATGTTGTGAGCTAAGTTGACCAAAAAACAAAGATTTTGGTGTTTTAAATGTTTTATTTTTACGGCGTGCGTGTTAAATAATGCTATATTTTAATAGTTCATACTTTTACGGACGCAGCGATACCTATTTTGTTAACTTTTTTATTTTTACATTACTTTAGAGGAAAATTGGGAAAAGACGGGTTTTTTGAACTTTTAATTTATTTTTTTTTCACTAAAAACTTTATTTCACTTTTTTTTCCCACATTTCATTAGTCCCTCTAGGGGGCTTGAACCAGCGATCGTTAGATCGCCGGTACAATACACTGCAATCAGGAGCGTAACTAGGAAAGACTGGGCCCCATAGCAAACTTTTGACTGGGGCCCCCCTCCCCCGGGTGTCACACAACCCCCCCCCCTTGTAGATAGTGCCTTTTTTACAAACCCCCCCTTTTGATAATGCCATACAGCCCCCCTGTAGATAACGCCATACAGACGAAGGCTTCCGGGCCGAAACGCGCGTCGGGGTGGACACCAGGTACTTCACAATGGGTAAGAGACATGCATTTATTATTTATTTATTTGTTGTATAGTGCCACAGGCATTTGCATTATGATGTACACATAGCTGCAGTCTCTCATCTGTATCATCTATGGGCTGTTGTCCCAGTCTCACGATACAGAGACAGTATACAGCATACTCAGTATTACTGCATGCATTACCCAGCGGCTTCTAGTGTTTGACAGTTGGCTGTTTGCACATTACTTCTCAATTATATATTTACTGTCACTGTTGTGCTCGAGCCTATCTACACAGTGCCGCCCTTTACACTTGTGTTCTGGTTGTCCATTTTTCCATGTGGTAATCATCTCTATGTTGTTATATATTTGTTCATTTTAATTGATTCAATAAACTTTCATTGTTTTATTTATCTTTCGTGTGCCAGACTCCAATTTATAGGTTCTGTTGCATATTTAGCGGGTGCACCGTTACAACCATGTGTATTTATGGGCCTGTGGCCCGGTTCCCTATAGAGCCCATACATTTACCATTGAAGGGCCATTTTCTACTAATCTTCTAGGGAGCTCTTTGGTGTCCTCCATCTAGGTATAGGACTGTATGGCGTTCCCTACAGGGGGGGGCTGTTTGGCTTTTCCTACAGGGGGGGCTGTATGGCACTATCTACAGGGGGGGCAGTATGGCGCTATCTACAGGGGGGCTGTATGGCGCTATCTACAGGGGGGCTGTATGGCGCTATCTACAGGGGGACTGTATGGCGCTATCTACAGGGGGGCTGTATGGCGCTATCTACAGGGGGGCTGTATGGCGCTATCTACAGGGGGACTGTATGGCGCTATCTACAGGGGGGCTGTATGGCGCTATCTACAGAGGGGGCTGTATGGCGTTATCTACAGGGGGGACTGTATGGCGTTATCTATGGGGAGGGCTGTATGGCGTTCCCTACAGGGGGGGCTGTTTGGCGTTCCCTACAGGGGGGCTGTATGGCACTATCTACAGGGGGGCAGTATGGCGCTATCTACAGGGGGGCTGTATGGCACTATCTACAGGGGGGCTGTATGGCACTATCTACAGGGGGGCTGTATGGCGCTATCTACAGGGGGGCTGTATGGCGCTATCTACAGGGGGACTGTATGGCGCTATCTACAGGGGGGCTGTATGGCGCTATCTACAGAGGGGGCTGTATGGCGTTATCTACAGGGGGGACTGTATGGCGTTATCTATGGGGAGGGCTGTATGGCGTTCCCTACAGGGGGGGCTGTCTGGCGTTATCTACAGGGGGGACTGTATGGCGTTACCTACAGGGAGTCTGTATGGCGTTCCCTACAGGGGGGGTCTGAAGGGAACGCAATACAGCCCCCCCCCTGTAGGGAACGCCATACAGCCCCCCCTGTAGGGAACGCCATACAGCCCCCCCTGTAGGGAACGCCATACAGCCCCCCCTGTAGGGAACGCCATACAGCCCCCCCCCTGTAGGGAACGCCATACAGCGTCCCTCCCCTGTAGGGAACGCCATACAGCGTCCCCCCCCTGTAGGGAACGCCATACAGCGTCGTCCCCCTGTAGGGAACGCCATACAGCGTCGTACCCCTGTAGGGAACACCATACAGCGTCCCCCCCTTTATGGAACACCATACAGCTCCCCCCCTGTAGGGAACGCCATACAACGTCCCCCCTCCCAAAAAAATGCGACCTACAGTGTGTCCTAACAAAATACATGTATCCCCTATCCTGTGGATAGGGGATACATGTGTGATCGCTGGCATTGATAGGGAGAACAGGGGACTGAAAGTCCCCTGAAGTTCTCCATGACTAACCTCTGACTACCGGCATCTGCGCAGCTCACTAAAAATGAAAGGAGCGCTGGTCACGCATGCGCACAAGCGGGACCGGAGCTGCCGACACAGACCCCGGAAGTCAGAGGTTTGTGATGGAGAACTTCAGGGGACTTTCGGTCCCCCGTTCTCCTTATCGCTGCCAGCGATCACACATGTATCCCCTATCCCGTGGATAGGGGATACATGTCTTTTGTTTAATGGCAGAGCGGGGAGATACCTCCCTGCTCTGCCGTACTGTTCAGTGGCGTCGCGCTGTAGCAGCCATAGCGGCTGCTAGCGGAGCCTCCGGCCATGGTGGGGGCCCGTGCCGGCGAGCGACACGGGCCCCCTCATGCCGCGGGCCCCGTAGCAGCCGCTACTGATGCTACGGCGGTAGTTACGCCACTGACTGCAATACTAACATATTGCAGTATATTGTCATTTTTACAGGCATCTGTTAAGCCCTGGGCCGTCCCCCTCTTTTCAACGCCTCAGCTTGACCGCAGCATTTAGGGGTTAAACAGCCAGGAACAGTGCGATAGCTGTTCCTGGCAGTTAGTCTCGTGTGTCGTCTGAAGAACACAGCTGACACCATCAGCATATGGAGCGCGCTCAACGCTTGAGTGCGCTCCATGCATTTCCCCCTGCACTACGATGTACCAGACACCTAGTTTTGCTAGATGGGGTTAAGGGGTTAATGAAGTGTTTGCACTGGGCCAAAAATGACTCTTAATATGCTTATTACTACTTTCCTAGCTCAAAATAAACAAGCTCTACTTGTTAGTAAACAATTAGCAAATCAAAAAGTGTCCCCCTGCTGATACCCCCAGCAATCAGCTGTAATCTGTGGGGAGACCTCTCAGTAAGTGTTCAATTATTCTGTAGCACACCCACAGGACAAAGAAAGTATTACACAGTGTCCATTCATATCAATGTATTGTCTGTGTAATGCAGGTCCTCCAGAGAGAGAGAGAGAGAGAGAGAGACACTCTTTATAACCACTCTGGCCAAGCGATGGGGCTCCTGAACAGAGAACCCCCCTCTATTAACTCCAAATTCACTAGTTGGGTGTTTTCTAAAAAGGACAGCCCATTTAAGGGAAAATCCCATCACCAGTCATTGTGTTAGACATGTTGACAACACGCATGCATAGCTCCTTAGAGAATAAGAAAGGATTCTCGTTACACCAAGTCTCATAAGGTTCCCATTTTCTGTTACTCTTGTACTATGAGAGTTTTCCACATCAGATCTATGCGGAAGAATGCTGTTTATTATTATAAGTATGTCTGTTCCCGCTGAGCCGTTTGAATCATAAAACGTCTATTGGCATCATAAGCTGTTCCTGCAATAGTTTACACATTTAACAATTTATCGGATAAAAAGCGAGTTAAATCATATTAGTGTGCGCCTGATGCGGCAATAGGATAAACATAACTGCCTATACAGTACATTGTACAGAAAAAATATTGGAGTCAAGGGCCTACATAGAAATAATAGGGCCACATAGCAAAACTATTTTTTAAAAAAACTGCAGCACCCCCACTGACAACTCTGCCGAATATGTTTTTTCATAATATATTTTATGAGTCTTAATGGGAGATTCCAAATCTCCCCCTAGTGTAGGGGTGTAGCCTAGGCTGCCCATGGGCCTCCCTACCACATGAAGCCCTTTAGAGCCTGGGACACAATCTCCTGATCAAGCATCAAGACGTTGTGTGTGGCTGCGCATACAACATCATACTGTATATATATATATATATATGATCAGTGTAATATTTAATTCTCAGAACCCAAAGGAAGGATTGGTTAATCCCAAAAAGAGTTTTTATGCTGGTCCCAGCAGAGGATCTAATCTGGGTTTTCTTTAAGAAAAATGTGAAAGAGAAAATGTACTAATAAGATCCATCAACAGCAGCTTGTCATTGGGTTCCAGTCTATGAATTCCTAGGAATACAGCACTTTGCATTTATCGCTGATATATTTTTTTATGTACATAGATATGGGCATACTTGTGTGGAGAGCAAGAGACAAAACAATGGGAGCAGCAATCCAGACATCACAGGTGTTGACTGTGGATGATTAAACGGGAAAAAATGCTGTGCCTAGTGATCACCTTGATATATACTTTTACTTAGGATACATGCTAGGGATTGGGTGATATCCCTGCTCCAAGAATAGTACACCATTTTTTAATTGGTGCACACATATTCTCTGTTTATTTAACTTGTGCATCAAAGTGGCTTAAAGGGAATGTATCATCAGTAAATAAAATATTATTATTTAGGTTTTTATTATAAACTTTTTTGAAACTTCTTTTTCATTTTTTTTATATGTGACTATTCATATAGAAAAAATCTTGAAATATTGCAGTTCTCACACTGCCAAGTAGAACAGAAACAATCGGCTGACATTTCCTGTTTTCTCCAGCTCACTTGTCTGCTTTGCTGTGTAGACTGGGACAAAGTCATCTCATTAGAAGGCAAGGGCTACAGATTATTATCATTATTATACTTAGAGGGCGGCGCCAGCACTGGGCAGTGTCCTGCCCCTGCCTGAAGACTTAATTAGACTATTGGCAGTTCTCTTATGTTTAACTCCCATTCATTGCAGCTGCCATAAAGCACACAAATCCAGCTGCAGTATCTATACAGGTACTATGGGAAGAAAATGTGTATCTCCCAGATGCCACTTTGTTTATGATCATCTTTCCTAGGTGTACAGGCTCAATAGAAAGTCTATGAATCCATACACTGCTTGATCAGCTTTCCGAGGAAAGATGATCAGAAAGATGATCAGAAATTAAGCGGCACCGAGACCCGCTCACCCGAGACCTTTTTGTGATCGGTGGGGGTCTCAGTGTCAAAAATTTTTGAAACGTTCAGTCTCCCTTTTTAAAAAATGTATTATTTCACTTAATGTGAAGTTCTTTGCAATAATAATTGTAATGGGAAGCTTTTTACACAAAAGGAAGTTTAGGCAGAATCTAGTGGCCATATATAGATCCTCTTCTTCTTTCTTCCACAGCTCTTATTGATCTTGGTTAAATTGACCCAGTTACTGATTGTATCTGTAATAAGAACCAGAGATACAAGAGAATAGACCAAGATGTACCCACTGTTCTTCCTTTATTTTACAGATTCTCAGAAATGATATAAACACAACAAAGTATTTCTCCTTCTTTATATTTGCTTTATGGCGCGTTGTGAATTTCATTCTGCGCTGAATATAATCATTCCGTGGAGACACTTGTTCTAACAACGCATCTGCTCTCCATTATGGATGAAATCAGTAAACAATCAATGTCTATGCAAAGCAAATATCACATAAATAAAACAAGTCATAATTTCCTCTGACCCCCACCCTCTCATTTACTGTGCAACACACAGCCATGAGAAATTACAGGTTGAGCCACTTACACCCTCCAGAAACATTTAATAGCATAAAAGAGAGGCCATTTTTGGATAAACTCTCCTTTTTGGGATGCTTGAGGAGGGATGAGTTGGCTCTCCACAAGATCCTCTATTGTGGCCTTAGATAAAGCCAGGAGCAGGGACTAGATATAGCTTGAGGACCAAAAAGTCCTTCCTGTAAACAATGGCACTCCATAGATCTCCATTGTTAAGCCGGGGACATGCTGTTATACTCTGCTTTGCCTGCTGGTGTGCTGTAGAAAAAATAAGCAGAGTCATCACAGATAACTAGTTCCAATCAGGTGATCAGACAGTCTTCTCAGAACAGGAATCCAATACACATATGGTTGGCACAATAGCGTATTTCCCTGGATATACCACATGGCTACTACGGCTACTCCTTGGCCTGATCCCTCTCTAGTTAAAGTACATCTCTTCAAACAACTCAACAAATTTAAATGAATTGTTCTTCATCATAACTTTTATTTGAAAGATTATCACAAAATTATTAATCTGTTGAGTGTGTTGCCGGATATTTTTCACGGACTCACTATGTACACTCATGCAATATTTTAGGGTAAACAAGGTCCCATGGCCACAGCAAGCAATGGCGGAATCCCTGTGGTTCCGTATTAAAGAGAACAAGTCCTTCCCGTTCTGGCAAATCTCTGAGGTGCCCCATGTTTTGACAAAATATGACAAAGTATTTTTAAGGCTACGTCACTATTTGAGGCCTTTTTTTTGTGGGACAAGTCATACACTTTTAAGGCATAATTTTTGGGTACATAAATGGCAGCATTTCATTGATACGAATTTCTTAACATGGCGGAAGTCCTAAAAAACAAAAAGTTGAAGAAATTTGTTTTTCAAAGTTCACTGTTAACATTGATATGTCATAACGTTACTGTACGGGTCATTACAAGTGTGGGAATACTGTTTACTGACTAAAATTGAGCAACTATGTTTGGGACCTCCATCAGTTAGCTGGAACAGAGAGAATTTACAAAGAGTGTCTCTCAGGGCAGATTCACACGAACGTTGCGTTTTTGCGCGCGCAAACAACGCGGCGTTTTGCGAGCGCAAAAACCATTTGACAGCTGCGTGTGTCATGCGTGTCTGATGCGTGGCTGCGTGATTTTCGCGCAGCCAGCATCATAGAGATGAGGCTTGTCAACGCCCGTCACTGTCCAAGGTGCTGAAAGAGCTAAATCTTTCAGCACCCTCGACAGTGAATGCCGAACACAACAGCGAAAAACCTGTAAAAAAAAAAGATAAAGTTCCTACTTACCGAGAACTTCCCGGCCGTTGCCTTGGTGACGCGTCCTTGGTGACGCGTCCTTGGTGACGCGCCTCTCTTGACATCGGGCCCCACCTCCCTGGATGACGCGGCAGTCCAAGTGACCGCTGCAGCCTGTGATTGGCTGCAGCCTGTGCTTGGCCTGTGATTGGCTGGAGCTGTCACTTGAACTGAAGTGTCATCCCGGGAGGTCGGACTGCAGGAAGGAGACAGGAGTAATCGGTAAGTTAGAACTTCGTTTTTTTTTACAGGTTCATGTATTTTGGGATCGCAAGTCACTGTCCATGGTGCTGAAACAGTTTAACTCTTTCAGCACCATGCACAGTGAATGTCTCCCGACGTCGCGGACCGGAATTTTTTTTGCCGGGTTCGGCCAAAACGAGTTTGGCCGAACCCGGTGAAGTTAGCTTCGGTTGTCGGGGTTCACTCCGTTTGGATGCTTGGAAACAGAAAAGCACGTGGTGCTTTTCTGTTTCCATTCATCCTTTTGACAGCTCGTGCGCTGTTCGCACGGAAGTGCTTCCGTGCGACCTGCCTGGTTTTCACGCACCCATTGACTTCAATGGGTGCGTGATGCGTGAAATACGCAGAGTTATTGAACCTGTCGCATATTTTGCGCAGCGAACAAACGCTGCGCAAAATACACGGACTGTGTGTACTGCCCCATAGACTTCTATAGGGCATTGCGTGCCGCGCGAAAACCACGCGCCCTACACGCTGCCAAATCACGCTCGTGTGAATCCCCCCTCACTCTGGAGGACCCGACACGTCCAGCTCTATGCGGAAACCCATTGATTACAATAAGCACCATGTAATGCTTAACCCCTTCGCTCACCACGACATTCTCTTATGTCCTCGTGCGGAGCGGAATGTATGGAGCGCACCCACGCGCTGAGCGCACTCCTGATGCTGCAGGTATCAGCTGTGATTTACAGATGACACCCGGGACTAACGGCCGGGAACAGTGATCGTGCTCTTCCTGGTAGTTTAACCCCTCAAATGCTGCTCAACCCCTCAATCGAGTCCGCAGCATCTGAGGGATTAAAAAGAGGGGGTCGGCCCCTCTGGCAGCTCATCGGAGCCCCCACAATGTGATTGTGGGGTGCCGATGGTAAGTCATGGCAGCCCAGGGGCCTAATGAAGGTCCCCAGGACTGCCTTCACTCTGGCTCTGTTATGCCTGTAAAAATTACAATATACTGCAATACATTATTATTGCAGTGTATTGTACCAGTGATCCAATGATCACTGGTTCAAGTCCCCTAAGGCGACTAATGGATTGTGTAAAAAAAATTAAAATAACATTTTTAGTAGTGAAAAAAAAAATAAAAAAATTAAAAGTTAAAAAAAAACCTTTTACAACTTTTCCTCTAAAGTAATGTAAAAAATAGAAAAATAACAAAATTGGTATTGCTGCATCCGTAAAAGTCAGAACAAATACAATATAGCATTATTTAACTTGCACGATGAACGCCGTAAAAAAAGAAAACATTTAAAACGGCAGAATTGCTGTTTATTGGTCAACTTAGTGCTGCAAATTTTTTTTATAAAAAGTGATCAAAAACTTGTAGGTAGCAATAAAAACTACAGCTTGTCCCTCAAAAACTAAGCCCTCACACTGCTCAATCGACGAATAAATAGAAAAATGATGGCTCTCAGAATGTGGTAAAACAAAACAATATTTTTTTTACCCAAAATTTTTTTTTTGTAAAAGTAGTAAAATATATTACAAAATATATATAAATTTGGTATCATCGTAATCGTATTGAGTTTCAGAATAAAGTTAATTTGTCCTTTTTACTGAATGGTGAAAGACGTAAAAACGAAAGCCAAAAAACAATGGGGGAATCAGAGTTTTTCCCAATTTCATCCTGCAAAGATTTTTTTTTCAGTTTCCCAGTACATTAAATAGTACTTTAAATGGTGCCTATAGAAACTACAACTCCTCTTGCAAATAATAAGCCCTCACACCACTCTATGGACAGAACATTTTTAAAGTTATGGCTCTTGGAAGGCAGGGGGTAAAAAAAGAAAATAAAAAAAGGCCTTAGTCCCGAAAGGGTTAATTTCCCCTGTGGTGGCGCTGAAATAATCCGCCTCTGCCTTGTCTGTGCATAACAGGTAGCTTCCAAAAATGATCTGTGTCCTGCTAATGGACTAAGAACCAAAGGTGGACGAACAGATCAAAATAACAGCATAATTAACGAAAACATTAAAAATGATTTTCATTATTTAACTTCTTAATGACCAGATCTGAAAGAATATTAAAGACTAGCTAACTGTTTTTATTTTTCCACATATTTCATCAGCCATAATTTTTTTCATCGACGTGACTGCATGAAGCTTTGTTTTATGTGTGAGAAATTATATTTTTTCGGCGCAGTTTGGGGTTGATATAAATTACTGTGTAATTGATATAATTTAAGTCTTTAGAAAAAAAACTTATAATTTTGTTTGTATTTTAACACTGTTTACGTGACTGTACTAAATAACCTGGTAAATTAATTCATTGGGTTAGTACAGTCGTGTGGATACCTAATATGTGTAGATTTTTGTTTTTTTTAATGTATGGTATTCACAATAAAATGTATTTTCTACTAACTAATCCCTTTTATATTGTTTTTATTAGATTTCTTATTAATCCCATAAATGGATTACTATTTTACCAAATTTTTTATACTTATAATGTATAAGCATATGACTTTATGCTAATATATTATACTCTGTGTCACTATGATATGGGCTGTTGTTACAATAACACTGTGCCCTACCAGCAGTCTTACAGAACAGACAGCCCTGGGGTCCTTTCTAGGTCCCTAGGGCTGACTACAGAGGGTTCCTCCAGTCTCATATCGCGTCACTGGGAAACCCGGTGATGCGATAGAAGGGGAAGTCCCCGTCACAGACCACAGTGTTTAAAGGGTTAAATTACCAGACTCTCCTCCGATCCCGGCCGTACTCACAAGGCATCTCTAGGAACAGGAGCTATTAGTAACAGCTCCTGCTTAGAGAATGAGCTGTAGCACTCATTAGTCATTTCTACAGTAACACCAAAATACGTCGCTGTGGACTCGAGAGCTGCACTGCTCACTGTCAAAAGTTAGTGTGTGGTCATTAAAGGGTTAAAGGGTTTCTCTGATTTGGACTATTCCAATTTGTTAAAGTAGAGTAGGGTCCCTTAATAATAAGCTGATTAGTGTCCCCCTGCTAGGACCCCCAGTGATCAGCTGTAATCTATGGGGAAACCTGGCAGTAAGTGATGCATTTCCCTGCAGCGCCCCCACAGGGGAAATTAATAATTACATAGTGCCCATTCATATCAATAGGGACAGGTCCTCCAGAGTAAGAGAGGGAGAGAGAGAGAGACACCTTTTGTAACGGCTCTCCACTCTGACAGAGGACCGCCCTCTATTAACTCTGAATTCACTAATAGGGTACATGAAAAAATGGTTTTCTCAAATATAATCAAAAAGATTGTCATAAGAAAAACGTAACTATTGCAATAGGCAGTTAGACCATTCATTTCTCACAGTTTGTATGTGAGTATGGCCCGATCTTTATGTAGAATTGGAGGGTAATGTTCTCGGTTCAGCAACGTAAAATTTTTTGGAATGAAATCAATTACATAAATGTCGCCACAATGTGCAGATAAAATTATAAATTCCACAGCTCATAGATTCCATGTAATGGGACTTTTGCTGAAATGATGGAAAAATACTGAACATGGTTTGGTTAATCTCCAAAATTGGCTTGTGTAATTAAAATAACAGTCCCAGAGGATCGGAGGAAACTGGTACATATAATAAAAATGTTTTTGTTTTTTAATCTATATCTCCATAAACTAAAAGCAGGGGTGTAGCTGGAAGGCTTGTGCCTCTGGTGCTTATTTACTTATTTCTGTTGCTTATATAGCACAACATATTCTGCAGCGAGTATAGAGATTGTCACCATTCACATCAGTCCCTGTCCCCCAATGGACTTCACAGTCTAATTTCCCTATCTAAAACAGATACTACGGCTAATTCCATGGGAAGACAATGAACCAGTATGTTTCTGGAGCGTGTGGGAGGACACTGGAGAACCTAAAGGAAACCCACAAAACACATAGAGAACAAACAAACTCTATGCATATATTGCGCTTGGTCGGTTTCAAATCCAGTACCCCGGTCATGCAAGATAACAATACTTCCCACTTATCCACCATGATGCCAACACTTGGTGCCAGGAGGAAGCCAACAAACCATTCTGCCTTGGCCAGGGTATTTAAATAAAAGGCACAGGCAGCAAACTTAATCTTTGTTTCGGGTAAGGGAAGCCTAGCAATTATCTATTTCTATTCACTGCAATTCTCAGAAGGGTTAAAAACACAGGATCAGTACAGAATAAGTAATGTAATGTATGTACACAGTGATTCCACCAGCAGAATAGTGAATGCAGCTCTGGAGTATAATATAGGATGTAACTCAGGATCAGTACAGGATAAGTAGTGTAATGTAACATACACAGTGACTCCACCAGCAGAATAGTGAGTGCAGATCTGGAGTATAATACAGGATGTAATGTAGGATCAGTAAAGGATAAGTAATGTAATGTATCTACACAGTGACTCCATCAGCAGAATAGTGAGTGCAGCTCTGGAGTATAATACAGGATGTAACTCAGGATCTGTACAGGATAAGTAATGTAATGTATGTACACAGTAACTCCACCAGCAGAATAGTGAGTGCAGTCTGGAGTATAATACAGGATGTAACTCAGGATCAGTACATGATAAGTGATGTAATGTATGTACACAGTGACTACACCAGCAGAATAGTGAATGCAGCTCTGGAGAATAATACAGGATGTAACTCAGGATCAATAGTTGATAAGTAATGTAATGTATGTACACAGTGATTTCACCAGCAGAATAGTGAGTACAACTCTGGAGTATAATACAGGATGTAACTCAGGATCAGTACAGGAAAAGTAATGCAATGTATGTACACAGTGATTCCACCAGCAGAATAGTGAGTGCAGCTCTAGAGTATAATACAGGATGTAACTGAGGATCAGTACAAGATAAGTAATGTAATGTTTGTACATAGTGACTCCACTTGCACAATAGTGAGTGCAGCTCTAGAGTATAAAAAAGACTGTAACTCATGATCAGTACAAGATAAGTAATGTAATGTATGTGCACAGTGACTCCACCAACAGAATAGTGAGTACAGCTCTGGAGTATAATACAGGATGTAACTCAGGATCAGTACAGGATAAGTAATGTAATGTATGTACATAATGAATCCACAAGCAGAATAGTGAGTGCAGCTCTAGAGTATAATACAGAATGTAACTCAGGATTAGTACAGGATATATATTGTAATGTATGTACATAGGGAGTTCACCAGCAGAATGGTGAATGCAGCTCTGGAGTATAATACAGCCTGTAACTCAGGATTAGTACAGGATCTATATTGTAATGTATGTACACAGTGACTCCACCAGCAGAATAGTGAGTGAAGCTCTGAAGTATAATTTAGGATGTAACTCAGGATCAGTATAGGATAAGTAATGTATGTACACAGCGATTCCACCAGCAGAATAGTGAGTGCAGCTCTGAGGTATAATACAGGATGTAACTCAGGATCAGTACAGGATAAGCAAAGTAATGTGCTATATGTAGACAGTGACCCCACCAGCAAAATAGTGATTGTATATCTGGAGCATAATTCAGGCTGTAACTACGGATTAATATAAGATAAGTAATGTAACATACACAGATCAGCCATAACATAAAACCGCTGACAGGTAAAGTGAATAACATTGATTTTCTGGTTATAATGGCTCCTGACAAGGGGGTGGGGTATATTAGGCAACAAGTGAACAGTCAGTTCTTGAAGTTAATGTTGAAAGCAGAAAAAATCAGCAAGTGTAAGGATCTAAGCGACTTTAAAAGGGCTAAATTGTGATGATAGATGAATCGGTCAGACCATATCCAAAACAGGCTGTATACAGTTGGTTTAACCTACCAAAGTGATCCACGGAAGGACAAAAGTTGAACCAGTGGCAGGGTCATGTCGGGAGTAAAGCCTAGCCCGTCTGCTCCGATCCCACAGAAGAGTGATTGTAACAAAAATTGCTGAAAAATGTTGCTGCTAGCTATGATAGAAAGGTGATAGAACACAGAGAGCATTGCAGCTTGCTGCCTTTGGGGTTTGCTTAGACTCAGACTGGTTAGAGTGCCCATCCTGACTCCTTCCATCACAGAAGGCACCTATAATGGCACTCGAGCATAAGAACTAGAGCATGGAGCAATGGAAGAATATGGCCTGGTCTGATGAATTAGGTTTTCTTCTACATAATGTGGACAGGTGCGCTTGGCGCTGGCGCTTTCCTGGGGAAGATATGGCACCAGGATGCATTATGGGAAGAAGGCAAGCCGGCGGAGGCAGTGTAATTATCTGTGCATCATTCTGCTTGGAAACCTTGGGTCCTGACATTCATGCGGATGTGATACGTACCACCCACGTAAACATTGCTGCAGACAAGTACACCCCTTCATGGCTATGGAATTCCCTAATTTCAGCAGGATAAGTCCCCCGCCACACTACAAACGTTGTTCTGAAATAGATTGTAGAACATGATAAAGATATCAAGTTGTTGACTTGGCCTCTAAATTCCCCAGATCTCATTTTGATCGATCATGTGTGAGATGTGCTGGAAAAAACAAGTCCAATCCATGGAGGCCGCACCTCACAACTTACAGGACTTAAAGGGGTTATCCGGGGACCAAAAATTGCATTGCAATAATATATTTATGTGAAACTAAGTAACTTACTAATATACTTTAATTAAAATTTCTGTACCAAATGGTGCAGTTCAAACATCATTAATTATTCAGTAAGTGCTGGAGCTTTTCTAATAATGATGATGCTCTGACACGGCCCCACGTGACTGAGCTCTTGCTTCATGTGCGGTTTGTGAACATGACGGTAAGGGGCTCTCACATTGCCTATTTCTTGAGTCCCGAGCAGAGCATCAGCTAGCGCTTTGCTCAGGACCCCAGCACCGCTCCCGACATCCATATTTTGTCAATTCAGGGGTTTCCTATCGCTGGAGTCCCTGAGCATAATGCTGATGCTCTGCCTGGGGACTCCACAACTTCTGCCGACGTCACTGTCACTGTCCATATATGGACAATGACCTCGGCAGCACTACTGGAGTCCCTGAGCAGAGCATCAGCTGATGCTCTGCTCTGGGACTCAGTACTGTTGATGACGTCACAGTCCATATATGGACAGTGACAGTGACGTGGGCAGAAGTCCGCGAGTCCCTGAGCAAAGCATCCGTTGGTGCTCTGCTCCGGGACTCCAGTAGTGTTGCCGACGTCATTGTCCATATATGGACAGTGACAGTGACTTTGGCAGAAGTTGTGGAGTCCCCAGGCAGAGCATCAGCTTTTGCAGGGTTTTGTATTTCACACATAATACTGCCATATAGTTTAAACCTAAAACTGCCATATAGTTCACATAATTCTGCCATATAGTTCTCACACAATACTGCTATCTAGTTCTTATATAATACTCCTATATATTTCCCGCATAATGCTATCATACATTTCTCACACAATACTGCCATATAGTTCCCACAAAACATTACCATATGGTTCTAACATAATACTGCTATATATTTCCTATATAACACTGCCATAAAGTTCTCACACAATACTGCTACCTAGTTCTAATATAATACTGCCATATAGTTCACACATAATATTGCCATATAGTTCCCACAAAACATTACCATATAGTTCTAACATAATATTGCTATATATTTCCTATATAATACTGCCATATAGTTCTCACACAATACTGCTACCAAGTTCTAATATAATACTGCCATATAGTTCCCACATAACACTGCCATATAATTTCCACATAATACGCCTATATAGTTCTCACATAATACTATATACTGAATAGCTCCTACATAATACTGCCATCAAATTCTTACATAATACTGCTATATAGTACCCACATAGTACTACCATATAGTTCCCACATAACACTATATATAGGTCCAACATAATACTACCATGTATTTCTCACATAATACTGCAATTTGATTTCTTAATAATACCACCATAAACAGTTAAATAATACTAGGCAGTTTTCATTTGCTCCTGGGGTTTTCATTCTCAGGGCCTTCCTAGTTAATGGGAGCCCTGGGCAATTGCCTAGTTTGCCACCCCTTAAAAGCGGACTTGCCCTGAGGCCAGGCTTACTGACGCCAAAGTAAAGCCTTACTAAGGCCAAATTTACACAAAGCTGCCAGTTTAAGTAAATGACAGTCACAGCCATCTGCCAAAAATATCCAATGTATTTCTCAGTGAATTATATTCACATGGCCAAAAACTTGTCACGATTGCACAATTAGAATCAACCACCAAGAACATTTTTGAAACGGGTCCACTAAATTTTATAAACAATTGAAAAGTGGTGGGAAATGAAATGCTGGCAGGGCATGTTGGGGGCTGGAGTTTCACAATAGCCGGAGAGCCAGATGGTTGCAGACCAAGCATGAATAAATGGCCTACAGGCTTTTATCTAGCCCAGGTAGCAAGGCATGCAGGATTTTACACAAATTTTTGTATGGACCCTCCATGGGCACGTGTTGGTCACAGGTATGGCTGGAATATACAATCCTCCCTTGATTCCACTGATTCCACTTTCCATGCATATGCTTCTTGTCAAACCCCATTTTGATTATGTTTGTGTAATATTTTATAGGGGTGGAGCGGCTTTGGCATTCACAAGTTTATGGCGTAAAGTAAAAGAAGATGTTAGTCACATTCCTCCGAGCAAAATACTTGTGAAAGATCAGGAGATGAGCCAGCTGGATCCCAAAACTGGGCCATAGCATGTCTGCTGATGCTCATATAATCCGAACATATGAGGGTAATATAATTACATATTAATTTCATCCAATTATCAGGAAATGACTCATGTTATAAAAGGATTGTGTGGATCATGCGTAGTTGAGTAGAGATTTAGTGCAGATCTAGTGGCCCCTGATTTGGGAAAATTATTTATTTACACTCATTTTATATTGGGTGCACTGGATGTTGCCAAAACTTGCAAAGGTGCAACTTGAATCTCCTTGGCGCCAGTGCAAAATGTGTAATGGTCCTCCAACTATCACACGTCTTTAGTAGTACTGGTTTCCTTATATGGGGTATTGGGACTTTTTGGGACTCTCAGACTCCCAGGATCAGATGTGACTGCAACCTCTGCACCCTTTATAGCTACGCCTCTAGAACTATGCTGATGACACCCATATTTATCTCTCTGGCCCTGATGTTGCCTCTCCTTCTTCTTTTCCACCCGCTTCCTAAAACTCAACGTGGATAAAAACCAAGTTCATTGTCTTTCCACCATATTATTCACCCTCCATCATAACCATAAATCACAGGTAAAAGGAGCACACGTCCCTTGGCATAACCTTCGATAGCGCCATCTCCTTCAAACCAGGGATCCAAGCCCTTACCCCCTTCTCTTACCTCCTCCACCTCAAAAATATTTCCCGAGTCCGTTCTTTCCTTAACCTTAAAATGCTAGTACATGCCTTCATCATCTCCCACCTAGACTACTGCAGCATTGTTCTCTGTGGCCTCCGATCGAACACTCTTGCACCCTATCGATTCATCTACAAAACCACTGTGCAGTTAATACACCTCTCCTCTCGTTTCTCTACTGACTTTCCTCTCACTGGCTACCCATGCAATTAGTCAGAGTGGAGAACCACTGGAGAGAGCAGATTCAGCATAACTATGTTTTACATGGATGTCCATTCATAGGAATTAGGAACTCATATCATCCCCCGGCATGAAGAACCCTCATTTAGGTTTTCAGCAGCCGATCTGGGGCAGCTTGCTTTTCAGAAGGGGTCATCCAGTTGGGATAACTCCTTTGCAATCTGTGGGGGAAACCCGATAGCATGTGTTCTGTTTCCCTACAGCAGCCCTACAGGTTAAATGAAGCATTACACTGTTGAAATCACAATGCCTAGGTAAATACCACCATACAGTCCTCATACAATACCAACATAGAGTGACCAAATAACAGCTCCATATATAAAGTCATCTAAAAACAGCACGATACAGTTAATATTAAGATTTATGGTGGCCACAAACCTTAGATAACTTTTGTATGGGTGGCTTATGCTCAGCTCTGTTAATATGGTACATGAGTAGGGATTGTCCAGATTGGACAACCAATTTAACTTGCACCCTACTAAATATTGGCTGGCTGCAATACAATAAATTAACATAGACTCTACCAAGGTTTGTGATAATTTTTCAGCTATTTGTATGGACTGCAGCGGACTATACTGGGGAGCTCTGAGTGGACTCCATTCAACCTCCTCCTATAAGTGCAGCAACCAGAGAAATATGTTGTGGACTGTTGTATGATGACTGCAAATGTGGTGGGAAAAGGGCAGGATCCTGGTACGTATCTTGTTCTTATGGATTGAGTTAGAACAGCTGAGTGCACATTCTGCCAAGCACGTAGGTGGAGGATGTGGTAGTAGTCCATGTTGCAGCTTGTTGTGCAGGCTGTTTAGCATTTTATCATGATTTGTAAAATGAATGAAGAATTAATATAGTTCCTAACAGGTAAAAGGGGACTCATCGCTGGTTTTATGGGGTCAAAACAGAACTATTTCATCCCTCAGAAGTAATCTGGGGGCACATTTCTTACGTTCGTCAGACACGTGCATTTTGAAATGTCAGCACACAGGGCAATATCTGATGTGGCCCAATTCCTAGCTGTGGCTTTGCTACTATTACTGTACTCTGAGATGATAGATAACGCTGCTAAGTCGTTTTCTTAACATAACATTATGTCACAGGACACATTGACTCCTAAGACTTGAGGGAAGTTTAAGGTAATTCAATGAGAATAATATTTAACCATTAACCGTAACATATTACTGATGTAGGCGAGCTGACTTTGTCAATGCAACTATAAAGGTGCATAAAATAAGTATATCATTTGAAAAACATCCAGCTCTGCTACATGTGCAACTTTTTGGGTCTTCATGGTTTGCGTCTAATGATATCTCTGAGTTAAGAGGTTTTCCTGGTTTTATGAAGAATTATTTCTCTATAGATGAAGTGTTCTACAACTTTCTAATATCCTTTTATGTTTCAATTCCTCATCATTTTCAATATTTCTGCTTGCTGTCAGTGAATGGGAATACTTCTTTACATTCAGTTTCAACAAACCCATACATAGCTAGTCCTGCTCTCAGCTGAGAAGTGGATACAATTGTATCCAGTCTAGAGACAATACTCCGTAATATAAATACATAATCAGCAGCTTCACACATCTCTCTGGTAGTTTGCTACAATATATTCGTTTGGAATCCAGGCTATTTAGCTCACAGAGCATTGTCTAGATTGGAGACAAATTTATTACTTTTAGGGCTTAGCCAATATGAGCAGGAAGGCGAACAGTTCCTTTCCCTGTGGTATATTCTCTTGAGAAATCTTTGGGATTCGTCCCGCAAGAATCACTAAAAATGTCAGCGCCATTTTACAGATCACAAGAAGACAAGTAGACAGAGAAGAAGGATCACAAGCAGGTGGGCAGGGCCGTCTCCAGGCTTATGTTGGCCCTTTGGCGACACAGACTTAGTGGGCCCCTTTGAGGGGGAACTCATGGCGGCAGTAAAATGGCTAAAACAGCAGTTTGTGCCCCATATAGAATTTAAGCCTTGTGTATGCCCCCATATAGAAGTTAGGCCCCCAGTTTGTGCCCTCATATAAAGGTTAGGCCCCCTTCAGGGGCGGACATACCGCATGTGCAGCCGGTGCAGCTGCACAAGGGCCCCGCGTGGGAAGGGGGCCCGTTCAGTGGCGTAACTACCACAGTAGCAGCCGTAGCAGCTGCTACGGGGCCCGCGGCATGGGGGGGCCCGTGTCGCCCTGACAGGCACATTACATTTTATGTACCAGGCCTGGCGGCACGGGCCCCCTCATGCCTAGTAGCATCACAACACTAGGCATGAGGGGAGGGAGGGGGCGGGGGCCCGGTGATAGCCGCCACACTGCACTACCAATCGGGAGGGAGGGGGCGGGTGCCCGGGCCCGGTGATAGCCGCTACACTGCACTGCCAATCTGGCACAGATGAATAGGACAGGACGGCGATGCTGGTGGTAGGAGGAGCGCTCAGGCAGGGGAGAGGACAGGGGGCGGTGCGACGTAAGACTTCGGGCGGCTGGACAGTACAGTCAGGACTGCCGGAGAACTCATAGGATGAGCGGAGGACAGACACAGGACGAGTGGAGGACGTGCAGACTGCAGAGGACAGGTAGATGAAGTTAAAAAGTTCATGTCAGAAGGGAGAAGTTTTTATGTAGAAAAATCTGCCTCATAATTCCTTCCGGAATTTTGAGGCATATTTTGACCTGCCGGTAGAACACTTCCCGCGTTTTTCATTGCGTTTTTTTGTGGCGTTTTTCGGCCATCGGGCCGTGGGCAGGGAAACGCAGCAAAAAACGCATTTTCTGCCTGCCATTGTTGTCAATGGGAAGTCAGAGACAGAAACGCCCGAAGAAAGGGCATTGCGCTTCTTTTTCCCGCATGCGGTTTTTACTGCTCGCAGGAAAAATTTCATGGATTTCAATGGGAGGCACTTTCTGACGTTTTTCGCGAAAAAAACCTCAGTGTGAACTCCCCCTAACACAGGGGCGTAACTACTGCTATAGCAGCCGTAGCGGCTGCTACGGGGCCGCGGCATGAGGGGGCCCGCGTCACCTGCCGGCACGGGCCCCCACCTTGGCCGGAATCTCCGCTAGCTGCCGCTATGGCTGCTACAGCGCGATGCCACGGAACACTACGGCAGAGCAGGGAGTATCTCCCCGCTCTGCCATTAAACATAAGACATGTATCCCCTATCCACAGGATAGGGGATACGTGTGTGATCGCTGGCATTGATAGGGAGAACGGGGGACCGAAAGTCCCCTGAAGTTCTCCATCACAAACCTCGGACTTCCGGGGTCTGTGTCGGCAGCTCCGTAGAAATGAATGGAGCGCCGGTCACACTTGAGCTGCGCAGACACCGGAAGTCAGAGGTGAGTGATGGAGAACTTCGGGGGACTTTCGGTCCCCCGCTCTCCCTATCAATGCCAGCGATCACACATGTATCCCCTATCCTGTGGATAGGGGATACATGTCTTTTGTCTTTTCACACTGTAGGTCGCATTTTTTTGAGTGATTGGGGGTGTATGGCGTTCCCTACAGGGGGGGGGCTGTATAGCGTTCCCTACAGGGGGGGGCTGTAAGGCGTTCCCTACAGGGGGGGCTGTATAGCGTTCCCTACAGGGGGGGCTGTATAGCGTTCCCTACAGGGGGGTCTGTATGGCGTTCCCTAAAGGGGGGTCTGTATGGCGTTCCCTACAGGGGGGGGCTGTATGACTTTCCCTACAGACCCCCCCTGTAGGGAACGCCATACAGAACCCCTGTAGATAACGCCATACAGACCCCACTGTAGATAACGCCATAAAGTCCCCCCTGTAGATAACACCATACAGCCCCCTGTAGATAACGCCATACAGCCCCCCTGTAGATAACGCCATACAGCCCCCTCTGTAGATAGCGCCATACAGTCCCCCCTGTAGATAGCGCCATACAGTCCCCCCTGTAGATAGCGCCATACAGTCCCCCCTGTAGATAGCGCCATACAGTCCCCCCTGTAGATAGCGCCATACAGTCCCCCCTGTAGATAGCGCCATACAGACCCCCCTGTAGATAGCGCCATACAGACCCCTCTGTAGATAGCACCATACAGTCCCCCCTGTAGATAACGCCATACAGCCCCCTCTGTTGATAGCGCCATACAGTCCCCCCTGTAGATAACGCCATACAGCCCCCTCTGTAGATATCTTGAGATTCAGTCCTGCTTGATAGGTAACAGTGCAGTAAGCTAAGCATGATAAGATCATCTAAATTATTGCATCTCAGTTGCATGAGTGCTTTGTGTTATATTCAATGATTCAATTTAACCTAAGTCTCTAAATGTGGGCAAAGAAAATAAAAAAACTATACTCACCTCCTCCCTCGCCTCCGTTCACCCGCCGCAGCCCCCATCCTCCTGTCTCGGTCTGTGTTACAAGTGTACAAGGCTGCACTGGTGACGCGCTGCCGATGGCACGTGACCGCTGCTGCCAATAACTCCTCATTGGTGTGCTGCTGAGGACAGTAGTTCCACAGCAAATCGCTGTTGAGGGCATTGATTGGCTGCAGCGGTCATGTGCCATCGACCGCGCGTCACCACAGCAGCTTTGTAAACACAGAAAGGGATAGGGGCTGCGGAGGGGGAACGGAGGCGCCGGAGGAGGTGAGTATAGGTTTTTCATTTTCTTTGCCCACATTTAGGGACTTAGTTTAGATAAGAATTTAACCCGGAAAAAAATGTGTTACTTGTGTTCTAAACTGGTAATAAAATGTACAATATAAATCTTCCTTCATAATTTTTATTAGTAAGGTTTATTTTTATATGCATATATATGTTTAGGTAACTTTGTCGGTATTGGGGGGGGGGGGCGGGGGGGCCCTGGCACATTATCTGCACAGGGGCCTTTTGCAGTCTGTGTCCGCCACTGGCCCCCTTTATGTCCCCATATATACATTGCCCTCTGTAGATAAGGCCACAGTACCTTCTGTAGATAATGCCACAGTGCCCTCTGTAGATAATGCCACAGTGTTGGCTGTAGATACTGCCACAGTTCCCTCTGTAGATAGTGCCACACACCCCCTGTAGATAATGCCACAGCGCCTACTGTGGATAGTGGCACACAGCCCCCTGTAGATATTGCCACACAGTCCTCTGTAGATAGTGCCACACCGCCCCCTGTAGATAGTGCCACACACACCCCCATGTAGACATTGCCATCCCCCTGTAGATAGTGCCACGCCCCACCCCCTTGTAAATAGCACCACAAACCTCCCTATCATTGGAACTCCCTCTAGGAATGGAATCCCCAGCCAGAGCGTTGCATTTGCCTCTCCTCAAGGAGCCCCTGATGTCACTGTCCATATATGGATTCCAGCCGAATCCATGACCAGAGCGTCGGCCGGGGATTCCGGTCATGGGGGAGCCTCTGACGTCACTATCCATATATGGACAGGAACGTCAGGGACTCCCACTAGCAGCACAATATCCGGCCAGAGTGCCGGCAATGTTCTGGGGGTTTCCGCTCTTAGACAGGTGCTCCCTCTAGGAGAAGAATCCTTATCAAGAGCGTCGGTAGCGCTCTGGCCGGGTATTCCGCTCATGGAGGAACCATGATGGCAGTTTTGGACCTGGCGGCCGAATGGGCCCCCCCCAAGGGTAGTGGGCCTGGCATTTTGCTGGATGCTGATACCAGCCCTGCAAGTGGGCTTCCCCAAAATGCATTGCAGGTAGACTTTCCTCTAGCACAGCCAATCATGAGGGATATAGTTGTGAATCACTGATGACCCAGTGGATGACAGTTATATGAGTCATAGCCATTACAGTATAAACAACCCAAACAGGAAATGTTGCTGCTTTCTAGGGACACAGATAAGAGAGAGAGGATGTCAGACAGAGAGTGACATAAAGAAAAACACAGAATACTGATAGATAATGGATTAGTATCAGAGTGTATTTCATAGTGAGAAGAGGGAAATAGATTGTTAGAGTTACAATAATTTGATAGAGACTCTTTATAGAGAGATAGGAGTCAGTGTGTTACGTAGACAGGCAGCCATTGCTGTGAGTGATTGCTGCTGCAGCTATACAATTCTTACATTGTGAATCACCAATCTTCATCACATCATTCACAAATCGTCTTCAATAATATTATCCTGGTTCTGATAGCGGGCCACTGCCTTCTGAAACAGATATTACGGCCATTACTCATTGTTTTGCATATAACTAATTGCATATACTGTATCTTATATATATAAAGAGATAATTTTTGGACCACTTGTTAAAAAGCCATTGCTTCTTCAGATGCCCTCAAAAAGGGATGATTTTTGGACTGCTTGTTAACCCCTTCCCTATGCAGTTTTTAAATGTTTTTTTTCCTCCTCACAATCCAGAAGTCATAACTTTTGTATTTTTCCATTAATATAGCTGTATAAGAGCGTGTTTTTTGTAGCACTTCTATAAGAAAAAACTGTAATTGTTAAAAATAAAAAAAAAATTGTGTCGCCACATTCTGAGAGTCATAACTTTTTATTTTTTTGTCGATTGAGCGTGTGAGGCAAGCTGTCGTTTTTATTGGTAACATTTTGAAGTACATAAGACTTTGTGATCTCTTTTTTATTACATTTTTTTTTTGTGGGAGATGAGGTGACCAAAAAATAACGACTCTGGCTGTTTAATTTTTGTTTTTACTGCCTTCACTGCATGAAATAACGTTATATTGTAGTAGTTGGGACTTTTATGGAGGTAGCGATACCAGTGATGTTAGTTCTTTTTTTGCTCTTGGGGGGAAATGGAAAAAGAGGGGGCTTTTTAATTTTACACTAGCAACAAGCAATCGTTGCTAATGTATTGCAGTATTATTTTTTACAGGCATTTATTAAGCCTCTGGCAGGTCTTCATAGAAGCACAAAGATTGCAGACCTGGGGGCATTCATTAGGCCCCCAGGCTGCCATGACAAAAATTGGCACTCCACGATTGCGGCATCTAACGGGTTATACGAGGGGGATAACTCAACTTATGGAGCGGGCTCAGCCCTAAGCCTGCTACATACTCCTCCCCCCGGCCTCCACTGCATAAAAATCGGACAGTGCTGTGCAGGGTCATCTCTAGCACCGGGCCTCCGGGGCCCAAGCCCTGGATCTTTGGCCCGGTGCCCCGGATCCCCGGGCGACTGCCGTTACAGGGGCCGCAGCGGTCGCAATATGTTTAAGGCTACACTATGTCTATATCTAAGGCTACATTCACACGAGCGCGACAGATTTACGTGCGTAAAAAACGCACGTAAATCTGTCAGTGTGCTTTGCGTGTGGCATGTGTTTTTCACGCACTTGCAAGCACTTTTTTGTTTTTTCAGTGTAATTGATGCGTAAAACACGGACAGCACATGGATGTTGTCCGTGTGCTGTTCGTGGTTTTCACGCACCCATTGACTTCAATGGGTGACTAGGTGCGTGAAAATGCAGCAATATAGGATATGCAGTGAGTTCCACGTAACGGACACTCGCTGTGTGAAAACTCACGCATGTGTGAATAGCCCCTTTGATATCAATGGGGCCGTGTGCTGTACGTTGTTTCAACACACAGCACACGGACGAGAATCACGCTCGTCTGAATGAGCCCTCAGTCTGTCATGTGTGGTACTGTCTGCTGGGGCCCTGTATCTAAGCCTATCATGTGTGATACTGTCTGCTGGGGTCATGTATCTGAGCCTATCATGTGTGATACTGTCTGCTGGGGCTATGTATCTAAGCCTATCATGTATGATACTATCTGCTGAGACAATGCATCCAATTCTATTCAGCGGTGTAGCTGTAGGAGCCCTAGTCTTAAAGATATGCTATCTCCGATATGTATGTAAAAATTTATTTTTTTTTCAAGGGGGCGTTGGGGGGTAAATATATTTCTCGGGGCTTGTGCCCCTGATCTTATAAGACCCTAGCAACGCCCCTGGTGCTGTGTGTTTTTAAACAGGCTGTTTGTTACCACTGGCTGCCATCCATTTACCAATAGTTATATATGTTGCAGTCACTTTGACATTACTAATGGTGTCTTGGCAGTAAAGATCTTGAAAGAGATTGGATACAGTCCTAGAAGACCTCAGAGTGCAATACATGAATCTTCAGGGCAATCAGGGCATTTTCACAACCAAATTTATTCGAACCGTATATAATCTGATTGCCATTTCGATTGGATCGGTAGAGCCGAAACGTATTTTGGGAAATTCACTCATCTCAACAATGATTTTATGCAAAAATAAAGAATCAGAGAGATGAGAATACCCCTTTAATGTATACTCAGCTATATTATTTCTATGGGGCTAAGTTTCCCTGCCATCTAACCGACCAGGTGGCTAGCTTGTCTAGGTCTTTTTGGAATGTCACATTTGTGGAATGTTTCGAGTATTTGGCATCATTTTGTGGCATCAGCAAAAGCTAACACTGTCTGCAGGGCAATGTTGTTTACCCCTGTGTATTTTTGATATATAAGAACCGCGTAATCTTAAATGTGAGGTACAGTACATAGACAAAAAATGCCTATCCAGTATCGCTGCAAGTCACATACAACTGGTGCCAGGATAAATAAGGTGTTGGTGTATCCAACAATGCTGTCAGCAATTTTAATCAGGTGTGGGAGGTTTTTCTTTAACACCCAGTGGGTGCAAGTTTGCCAGCGGTGTATGACTAAGAAGAGTATACATTCCGGAATGGTGACTATCACATCAGTTAATGAGATATAGAAAATCTAGGGGTTTTCTGTGCTAACGACTATGGAGAAATAGGCCATTATAAACAGCTATATATCAGATATCTAAGCTACATGTTAAACAAACACCATGCTAACTATTAACACACATATAAAATGCTCAAAATAAAAGTCAACCCCCCCCCCCCCAATGGTAACGACCTCTAAAATACAAAAACATCTGGGTGACCATCAAGATGGCCGATATGACAGTATTTGTATTGCCAACCTACCAAAGGTAAGAAAGCAAGAAGTAGTAGACAGAGGTAAGAGAGTATGCCAGCAGGACTACACGTAACTTGTTTGTAGTCTGTAACCATGGAGACATATAGGTCTGCATAGGAGCTCTATGACACAAAATGGTAGGAGTTTTTAATAAAGATTAATTGCAAAGTTGCTTAATTTTTTCTTTTCATATATATAAGAGCAATAAAAAAGTTGTCAAAGGAAGGCCATTCATAGGTTAATAATAAGTCGCAAGCCATTGTTTGCATTCCTCAATAAGCCAATCTACCAGTAATTTTGAGACATGGATGGTAATGAGGAAAGTGATCAGACAGTAGTGAGCACTATTTTTTTTTAAGCTAGTAGTGGGCCAATTTACATGCACCGTTTGCACATATGGTATGTTTACCCCTATTTCAGATGCTGTTCCTGATCCTGGGTTGTTCTTCTAAACTTCTGATTCTACGTTCTTAATCCAGTTTGTGTTCTGAATTCCTAATCCTGCATCCATAATCCCGAACTTCTCCTGGTCTTGCGTTCATGGTCCTGATTCCTTGATACTAAGTGTTGATTCCATATCCGTTTCCCAGCTGGAATCATTGTTGCCATCTACCTTTCTAATCTCTGGTATTGCCGTTCCTCTTGATTTTGTATCACGTTGCTCACAGTTGGTGATGTTTCTGCTCCTGAATTGGATTGGTGCTGCTTCATTGATGACTGGCTTGAGTACGACAGTCTTCCATGCCATTAGGCTCATTGTTTATCCATGTCTTATGTCTTCCCCTTGTTTTTCTGATAACTGGCAACCTATGGACGCCTCTATTCAACTTCGACTCTAGAGTTGGCCCCACCTGGGACTAGAGACCACTGACCCAGTGGTCAAACGCCCACCGATTTAACATTTATCACCTATCCAGTGGATAGGGGATCAATGATATAGTCTGGAAGACTTAGGCTGTAAGCTGCTACAGAGCCTCTTTTTCCAGGACCATTACATAAGTCAATACACACGTTAGACTCCTGTTATTATACATATTCAGGTTTTTGGAGAATCTGCCGAAGTATTTATCCAGAACTCGGCACAGCTTGATCTCATTGTACAAATACAGAGCGTCAGTCTTAGATCAAGTCCATTCATGTCTGGAATCTATTATACAAATTATTTAAATTCTGTTAGACTTGAAAAGGATTGTGTACGAGCCAGATAAATGATAACATCCCGTCCTACTGCTGTTGAGTCACGTCCAAGTATGTGTTTGTGGCAATGACTTCAACCTGCATTGATCTTCTGTGTTTTGCGGTTGCAATTAAAGTTCGAAATTAGTTACAATAATACTGTGAGTTATATGTCATAATATACCCAAGATGTTCTGCAGGTGGAGCTGAGCAACAACCATGATAGGGGTTGTCTACTTTGAAAAATTCTGGTTAAGTGGCCACTCCCCCTGACCAATAGTTGATCATTGGTGGTCCAACAACTGGGAGCCCCCTATGATCAGCTGCTTTTGATGAAAGAATTGGTTACCAGTCATTCATTTTCCATGCAAGAAATGAAGCATTACATGGTGGAACCCATTGAAATCTCTGCAGTTCATGGATAAACATGGTCCTCCATATGAAGAGCAGCTTCGTGAAGTACCTCTTTGCCATGACATAGGGCTCATGCACATGCCTCCACTGATTTCATACAGAAGCATATGAAGGTTTTTAATGTTATGATCTGACAAGTCCCAAAAAGAAAAAAAGGTGGTATGGTACATCGGACTCTATGTGGTGAGGTCTAAGAAATCATTGCTTCTACGGAGAATATCTATGTACACGCTAAGTGCGATAGAGCCTGAATGGCAGTTCACAGAGGGTGTATGGCTTCATACTAAGCAGAGGTTCTCGTGCACCCGGGGCAAAGATTCAGTTTGGAAACCCCCCCCCCAAACTCTTCCCCGACATCTCCTTCCCACATACCATGTTTGCTTTCTCTACCAGTCAATGAGGTGTAACTTTTTTTTTTTCACTTTTTTTTAATGTAACTGAAGCATAAAGCGATTTGTACATTTTACAAGCAATATAGTTCTATGTGAGGTCTTTGTTTCGCGGATCCGTGATATGCAGCCGTATAAATGGCAACGGATGTGTGCTTGAGGCCTTAGGCCCACTTCAGTTTTTTTCATCAGGGTGCTATCCGTTGTTTGAACGGATAGCACCCCTTACGGCCGTTCCCTCTAAAATAGGGCATGTCCTAGTCCTGCCAGTCTTTGACGGAACAGTCTCGGCCTTTGCATTGATTTGGTCCGTGAAACAACGGGCTGCACACGGAAGCCATCCGTGTGCGGTCCGTGATTCACGGAACCGTCATTAGCGGCCGTACAACGGCCGACGGAAGTGTGCATGAGGCAATACAGTCAAATCCTTCCTCCCCACTAAAACAATTTATACAGAATCCCCTCCCCCCACACATAATATTTACAGTCAAGTCCCCCCTCCCACACAAAACGATTTATAAGGACCCCCCCCCCCCCCCACAAACACACATAACACTGACCGCTCCCCCTATTTGCACATACACAGCTCTAATTATCAGTCCGGAGCTCCGTGGAGGGATCTTCATGTTGTCAGCGGTCACACGTTGCAGGCAGGAGGAGAGCTGTGTGTAAGACTGCTCTTCCCCAGCCCTCTCTTCCACCATCCTCCCTGCCTGTCTGCTAGGTAAATAGCTGGGGCCGAACCCTTCAATGGTGTTCTCCTCACAGGCAGAGTGTATGGCCGGCTGCATTATATGACGTCCCATGTGATGAATAAAGCAGTCGCCCGGAGCTCACACGCTCTGCCTGTGCAGGAGAACATCATGCATTTCATTACACACACAGCTCCGGCTCCTGTCCCCTGCGCTGCCCCAGCTTTTAAATAAATTTAATAGCAATGGGTGGCCATGGCCCTAAACGTCTATGGGGGCACATGCCTCCACTCCCCAGGTCGGCGCCCCCCTTCCTTCCCTTGTAGTTGCGCCCGGGGCACATGCCCCCCCCTAGCTATGCCCCTGTACTAAAGAACCATAAGGCTCTGTGCTCATGGGTTTGCCATGTGTATGAGCCCTACGGCTGAATTGGCACATGCAGTTTTTTATTCAGTTTTGCCAGGAGGGGATCCAAAAGGAAGCAAAATGATAAAGGAAATGCCTCATGCACACAGTAGTGTCATGGCTCCATTTTGTACGGAGCTGTAAAAGGGCTGCAATAAAGGTATGAGGAAGCATTTCTTCTGGAGGAGAACATCACGATATTGAGGAGCCATACAGCCTCTGAGCACTTCCATATGGTGTGCTTTCCCTGCCTTTTATATCCAAAAATTGCACTAAAAACTGCTTAAAAATCTGCATGAATCTATTGTAACCCCTTCACGATGGCCATCTGGCTATATACGTTCCAACTTCCGATGCCCCATGCAGCTGTCACGTATATAAACGTTGGCAGCCTGAAACAGGGTTTAATGAGTACAGTGCCGCTTCATTGTAAGGGGAATCTGGTGCTATCTACAGGGGGGTCTGATGCTATCTACATGGGGGATGGTGCTTTCTACAGGGTGGTTGGTGCTTTCCACAGGGGGTAGTCAAGCTATAGGAAATGTGTGTTGCTATCTAGGGGGTGCTAGACACAGGGGTTGTGGCACTATCTACATGGGCTCTGTGGCACTATGTGGGCACTACCTACAGGGGACACTGAGGCACTATCTACATGGGCACTGTTTGTGGCACTATGTGGGCACTATGTACTTTGGGAACTGTGGCACTATGTGGGCACTATCTACAGTGGTTACTGTAGTGCCACAGTGGGCACTGTGGCACTATCTACAGTGGGCACTATCTATGTGGGCCCTGGCACTATCTACACTGGGCAATGTGGCACTATCTACAGGGGTATTGTGGCCCTATCTACAGGGGCACTGTGGTCTTTTCAGGGGGCTGGGCCAAAAAAACCCTAATAAATACAATTCATACATTTTTTGATAGCAATGAAAACTCCTAATAAATGATATTCATCCATTTTTCAACGGCCAGGAAAACTTGATGGTAAATGATGGTATGATTCGTCAGCATCATACACTTCTATTCACAACGCCCAGCTAGTAAAACAAGTAAAAACGCCCCGATGTACACACACAATACACGCCCAGTTGTACTTAACTTTAAACACGCCCAGTTGTACTTAAGAAAGGCTCATTTGCATAACTATAAAAATGCTTATAACTTGGCCAAAAATGCTCGTTTTTGAAAAAAAACAAACGTTACTCTTATCTACATTGCAGCGCCGATCTGCTGCAATACGAGATAGGGGTTTGAAAATCTGGTGACAGAGCCTCTTTAACTGCCCTTTTTTTCACGTCGTGTGAACATAGCCTTATAGCCCTCTTCACTCTCTGCTCACAACGACACAGGGTGACGGAGAAAGAAAAAGACTAATTGTTACAGAGCAGCAACAGTGTGTATATATATATATATATATATATATATATATATATATATATATATATATATAATACAGATAAATATATATGAAAAATTACCAAAAATAGTTTTTTCTTACATTTTTTTGTGATTTGCTTGCTCATAATAAAAATTTAAATCATGGCATTAATGAAACTAATCTTGAAAATGAAAGCCTCATAAGTCTTGTAAAAACAAAAAAACAAAGTAAAAATAGTTATGATATTCAAAGCTGTTGCAAAGATATTATCGTTTAAAGAAGTGCATATCAAAGATTGAAAATTTGACCTGGACACAGGGGCATCAATGACCATTGGTCATGAAAGGGTTAATAAAGAAGGGATCTTAAACATATGCAAAAGGTTTATATAAAATAGATATTCAGGACTGTTTAAAATTGAAGTGTCTATTAGAAAAATTCTCTTTATGCAAAATTCATCCCTAGATCACTCATGTCTAACGTGCGGCCCCTGCAGGAGGGGCATTAACAATCTTTTATCTTGCTCAGTGATCTAGCCAGGACTAGTAAAAATGGGACAAACAGGACAACGATAATATTTGCCACTGCATAAATGATACGATCAGCAGATAAACTAGCGTTTGCTCGTTCATTGGCTGATCATTGCCCTGTTTACATAGGACAATGATCAGGAACGAACGTTCATATAAACGCTCATTTGCCAGATAATTGGCCCGTGTAAAATGCTCAATGGACTCCCTGAAGTTTTTGCTTTTGCTGTCTAAATACCACTGAGCGTTGTGCACGGTGAAAATGTCACAGGGTGCATAAAGGTCAGCTGAGGTGCCCTGTGCCGACCCTGGCCACACATTAAATGAAGTAAACTTGGGCTAGGCTCCCTTTTTGCATAGGGCCCCATGGCAGCCATTCTGTCTCTTGGTACATAAGCCTTTGTGTACAGTCCCAGACTACTAATTAAATAAAGGCAAATTAATATCTTTGTTCCACACCAAGTAGTTTGAAGTGAGTAACTTTATATATAGATTGCATTCTTATCAAGATACATTCTCGATTGGTATGTGAATAAAATAACATTTTAAGGACAGTTCATTAGATGGTTGGTGGGAGTGTATTCAGAAGACGTGGGCCTTCCCTGCTTCTCCGGTAGCTGGTCCAAGCACAACAGTCACTCCAGGCCGAGACTTTATCGGTCATATTACAAAGAACTGAGGGTTCCTAAAATATCTTCCATAAATCTAACTAATGGATAAGGAGATCCCAGTGTGTCTGTGTATAGTACATGAAACCATATCACCAGCTCCGGTATTTATGATGTCATTAGGTTCATGACCTTAAAAAAACGAATTAACGCACAATAAAGTTCAGTGACTCTTTAGTAGACCCCATAAATCACAGCTGTGAGGTTTATTAGGCTGCAAGTTTCTAGAGCTCTTAAAAATGTCACAGACCGTTTCTCATCAGCTCTAAAATTGGATATTGGATTCAAAGGTTTTTGAATTTTTTTGTTTGTTTGTTTTAGTCATTTTCATTATTCATTACATAGTCACCAAATTTCCAACTTCTCATAGAAAATATTGGTATCAAATTACCCCTTGAAGAGAACGTATCATCAAACCATTCATTACATCATCCCTATATATACACTATAAAAACAATCTAAAAACGTATTTTATTTTTTATGTGACTATCCAATATTTCAGTTCTTACACAGACCACCAGGGCTTTCAGCACAACTGTGTAGACTGGACTATTGTCAGCAGAGTCATCTCGGTATCATTAAAGGGCAGAGAATTTAATGACAGCTCTACTGTACTGCTGGAGGCCTAGATAAGGCAGGATAGTGACTCCATACACAGATAAGGCTCTGTATGCAGCTCCCCAGTCACTCCCTGGTCTCTGGGAAGAGGTTGTACTCCATTATTTCCTGTAGATTGTATTATTCTATGGACTCTATTCTGACCAGTAACTGACATTAATTGCAGCTACTATAAAGTAAACACACCCATGAACCATTGCCTTTTAAAAGTAGTAGTGTAGAATATATAAAAATAAATATTTCCACTAATACAAGAAATAAAATTGTCCAAAATTTCAAGATCTCTACTTGGCAGAAAATAAATCAGATAAAAAAAGGTGAATCCAGATTAATCAATTCTATTATGAACATATGGACATTGCATATTGTTTCACTATGTATGTCCTAATTAAGGGATTGCCTCCTGAAGAAACCCTATGTCCATATGCCCATTAAGGCCCTGTTCACACAGAGTTTGAAAACCGCGTCGGAAAACGCGACAAAAACGGCCGAAAATGCCTCCCATTGATTTCACGGCCGAAAATGCCTCCCATTGAAAACACTAGCGGTAAAAAGAAGCGACACGCCCTATCTTTGGGCGTTTACGCCTCTGACCTCCCATTGACATCAAAGCGTATTCCGCTGCGTTTTTGCCCGTGGCACTATCAATTGGTGTGAGTGAAAAACGCAGTGAAAAACGTGGCAAACGGCGTGCAAGCAGATGAAAATCTGCATCAAAATTCCAAACGTAATTTTGAGGCAGAATTTTCTGCCGGCAAAGAACTCTGTGTGAACTCAGCCTAAGGCTGGATTCACACGAGCGTGTGCGTTTTGCACACGCAAAAAACGTGGTGTTTTGCACGTGCAAAAGGTACATAACAGCTCCGTGTGTCAGCAGCGTATGATGCGTGGCTGCGTGATTTTCGCGCAGTCGCCATCATTATGACACTCTGTTTGTATGTTTGTAAACAGAAAAGCACATGGAAAATCACACGCGTTGCACGGACGTATATCACGTTCGTCTGAATAAGCCCTAAGGCATATATATAGTTACATAGTTCGTACGGTTGACAAAAGACACGTGTCCATTAAGTTCAACCAAGGGATGGGAAAAGGGAAGAGATTAAACAAAATTTCTACACATTAACATAGGAGCTCATAATTTTTCCTTCTAGGAAATTATCTAAGCCTTTTTTAAAGCCATCTCCTGTCCCTGCTGTGACGGCTCCTGCGGTGACTATTCCATAGATTCACAGTTCTCGCAGTAAGGAAGGCTTGTCGCCTCTGCAGTTTGAACCTTTTTTTTTCTCCAGACGGAGGGAGTGCCCCTTTGTCTTTTGAGGGCTTTTTATATGGAACAGGTTTTCACTATATTTCTTGTATGTGCCATTCATATATTTACATAAGTTAATAATGTCCATCCTTAGTTGTCTCTTTCCAAGGCTAAATCGGTTTAATTCTTTTCATCTTTCCTTATAATTAAGATTCCCCATGCCCCTTATTAGCTTTGTTGCTCTTCTTTGTATTTTTTCCAACTCCAGGGCATCCTTTCTATGAACTGGAGCCCAGAACTGAACTTCATATTCTAGATGAGGCCTCACTAATGCTTTGTAAAGTGGTAATATTATATCCCTGTCCTGCAAGTCCATGCCTCTTTTAATACATGACAATATCTTGCTGACCTTTGAAGCAGCTGATTGACATTGTGCTGTTATTTAGTTTATGATCTACAAGTACACCCAGATCCTTCTCAGCAAGTGACTCCCCCAGTATAGCTCCCCCTAGGATATATGATGCATGCAGATTGTTGGTACCCTGATGCATAACTCTAGATTTATCTACATTGAATCTCATCTGCAAGGGGATGCCCAACACTTAGTGTGTCCAAATTAGCTTGTAATTTACGAATGTCTCCCATAGACTGAACATTACTACATAGCTTGGTGTCATCTGCAAAAATAGAAATAGTGCTATTAATCCCATCCTCTATATCATTAATAAATATATATGTCATAGAAGGAAGGTCCTATGCATCTTCCTGGTAACAGACTACAAATAATCCCTGTGTAGTCTGATCCTGCAGTCATAATCACTTCTATCTGTCCCCTACTTCTAACTCAGGGCCGCACCGTCCATGAGGCGAGATGAGAATCTCGACACAGACGGCCTCCTGCCTCTCTAAGGGGGCGGCAGCGCCACTGTAACCAGCCGTCGCCACCCCCTCCTGCACTATAATTGTACCTGCATCTATAGGACGCAGATACAATTACATGCATAATCGCTGTATAAGCGCTGAATGGCGGAGCAAAGCATTGTGCCGCTTCCGTCGTTGAATGACAGGGCAATGCACTCTGCCAATCAACGCCTTTCAACGACGCAAGTGCCGCGATGATGTCATTGCGCTGCTTGTGTCGTTCAGACCCAGCAGACCTGCTCAGAAAAGAGGAACGAGTTTAGGTGAGCATGTAATGTTTTTTTTCTGTTAAAAGTGTGAGGGGCTATATGTGGAACACTATCTACAGGGGGGCTACATGTGGAGCACTATCTACAGGGGGAACTATATGTGGGGCACTATCTACAGGGGGGCTATATGTGGGGTACTATCTACAGGAGGCCATATGTTTGGCACTATCTACAGGGGGGCTATATGTTGGACACTATCTACAAGGTGGGCTATATGTGGGGCACTATCTACAGGGGGCTATATGTGGGGCACTATCTACAGGGGGCTATAATTAGGGGGCTATCTACAGGGGGCTAAATGTGTGTGACTATCTACAGGGGGGCTATAGGTGGGCACTATCTACAGGGGGGCTATAGGTGGGGCACTACCTACAGGGCGCTATATGTGGGGAACTATCTACAGGGGGTTCTATATGTGGGTGACTACCTACAGTGGGGGATATAGTGGGCGTGTGTGTGTGTGTGTGTGTGTGTGTGTGTGTGTGTGTGTGTGTGTTTGGGACACAGTGTATGGCGCTATTATAATCAGGGACACAATGTATGGTTTTATTATAATCAGGGACACTGTGTATGGCGCTATTATATTTAGAGGCGTAGTATGTGTCACCATGAGAATTTTATCTTCATTTATAGGTGAAGAAATGTTTGAAAAGTGAGAAGCTGAAGACATCTAAACTGAAAACTGCAGAAATGGGCTGTGGCCGGGAGAAGTCATCATAGAGGTCTGGACCGGATGGAGAAGAAAAGAGAAAAAGAACAACTAGAATCTGAGAAGTCGTCACCTGTGAGTCACTTAATGAAAATGTTTATTCTGCCACTAATTAGCACTGTAGTCACTGTATTATCTGCAGCGAAATAATGGGTGGTATGATTTTTTTTTTTGTGAAACAGCAACTCCCAGCATATCCTTATTAGGGCCATGCTGGCAGCTGTAGTTTTATGCTGTACAAACCTATACGGCAGGGGTTGCACTAAATTGAGCTGTATTTGTTCTGGTGCTGTATTTATGTACTGAGCTTGTTTCTGGTGCTGTATTTATGTACTGAGTTTGGTTCTGGTGCTGTATTTATGTACTGAGCATTGCATTGTTATGGTGCTGTATATATGTATGAACTTGGTTCTGGTGCTTTATTTATATACTGAGCTTGGTTCTGGTGTTGTATTTATGTACTGAGCTTGGTTCTGGTGTTGTATTTATGTAGTGTGCTTGGTTTTGGTGCTGTATATATGTACTGAGCTTGGTACTGGGGCTGTATTTATGCACTGAGCACGGTTCTGGTGTAGTATTTTTGTACTGAGCTTGGTTCTGGTGTTGTATTTATGTACTGAGCTTGATTATGTTGCTGTATTTATGTGCTGAGCTTGGTTCTGGTGCTGTATTTATGTACTGAGCTTTGTTCTGGTGCTGTATTAATGTACTGAGATTTGTTCTGGTGTTGTATTTATGTATTGAGCTTGGTTCTGGTATTGTATATATGTATGAGCTTGGTTCCGGTTTTGTATTTATGTAATAAGCTTGGTTCTGGTATTGTATATATGTATGAGCTTTGTTCTGGTGCTGTATTTATGTACTGAGCTTTGTTCTGGTGTTGTATATATGTACTGAGCTTGGTTCTGGTGTTGTATATATGCACTGAGCTTGTTCTGGTGCTGTATATATCTATTGAGCTTGGTTTGGTACTGTATATATGTATGAGCTTTGTTCTGGTACTGACTGAGCTTGGTTCTGGTGCTGTATATAGGTATGAGCTTGGTTCTGGAGTTGTAATTATAAAGTATATAATTATAATAACAAAATTGCAGGGCAGATGGAATTGTTTTCAGTTCATTGTATATTTAATGGGAACCTGTCTGGTAGTTTTAACCACTTGCGGTAATACATGACCTGACAATATTTCCAAACATTCACTTGTATGTTTTTTTTCAGATGCAGCAAAATCTAGAAAAATCAACTTTTAAAGCAGCGCAAGCTGTATGCTAACTTCTCATTAAAGGGTCATGGAGCGGAGCTGCTATCCTGAAGGGTCACATAGTCCTGCCCCCAAACCCACCTTTCCATGCTTGATTGACATCCCCTTGGCTGTTATTCATCACTACTGTCACGATCTAGAGGTATGTGGACCCATTAGGCCGCTCCGCCATAGCGGACTGGCAGCTGGCCAAGTCACAATCTATTCAAAGTCTATGCAAAGTTCTTAGCACAAGGGTACGGGAGAGTCCAGTAGCAGAGGCTTTGTCTCAGATGAGATTTGATGTGGCAGGTAGCGCCGGACGTGGCGGATGATATCATGAGTGGCAGATGACACCAGACGTGGTGTTTAACAGCAGATGTACCAGATGACACCAGACGTAGTGTATTATAGCAGGCATAGCAGATGACACCAGACGTGGTGTATAACAGCAGGCGTGGCAGATGACACAACACAACTCCAACACTAGAAAAGGCACAGGAACAAATACAGCATGGAATACAGGATACAGGTAGCAGGGCACGGGAACACTGGAGCAGGATACAACTAAAGCACCGTTTGCAATATGAACATGGGTAGACAATGACAATGCCCAGGCACGGAGTGGAAGGGCAGAGCCTTTCTTATAGTCCAGGGTGAGCTGGGGATAGGTAAGGGAACTTTAACATTTGCGCATGCTGGCCCTTTAAGGCCGAGACCGAGCACGCGCACCCTAACATTCAAGGCAGGGCCGGGTGGGCGCGAGTGCTGGGGTCTCCTAGGAGGGAGGCACTGCCAGGATGCCTATGGTCTGTGTTCGCGGCGGTCGAGAGGAAAGCATGGCAACGGTCCGCTACCACGGCCGTCTCAACTACCAGTTTCCTCCAACTTTTTCGGATGCGCCATCGCCTTGTACTCCTTGCGCATGCACCATGCAGCGAGGTGTACTCTGCCCGGCTTCATCATTGTGCCGTGCATGCTAGGGGAGGACATGGCAACGGCACATCCGCAAGAGTTGGTAGTGATGATACAATCAAGATCTGGGGTGCACCATTTCAATTTTCCCCTCAGGTAGCAGAAAAGTTAGAATCGGCCCTGTTCTAACTAGCATACATTCGGTATAAAAGAAGTAGGGGACAGATGGAAGTGAGTATGACTGTAGGATTAGACATAGTTTGTAACTATGGAGACACATAGATAGGAGTTGTAGACACAAAATGATAGGAAAAATTAATAAAGACTATTTACAAAGCTGCCTAATTTTTCAGTTTAGATGCTTTTGGGGCAAATAGAAAAAAAAAATTGTTGCATTGTTGGTCACAGGCTTTCTTGCACAGAAAGTGATGGCATATCACTAGGATATGCCAACCCTTTATGATCGAAAGGGGCACCCCCATAGATAGTAAGCTGCTTTAGTGATGTGCCCCATCAAAGTTTTTTTTACTGCACAGCAGATGTGCAGGTTCTGCAGCACAGCTCATTATCTTGAAGCATGGTCCCTTCGGTCCGATCGGTTCAGGTCCCGACTGTCAGACCCCACTGATCAGAAAGTAATGATATATCAGTATAAAAAGCAGATGTATAAAGGTGCGTTCACACTTACTGTATTTTCCAAATTTTTAACCACTGCAATTATTTACCTCAGCAGCCCATATGACCCATGCAGATGTATGGTTTTGTGCCACTTTAATACATGTGACCTGCGTCGAGTCCTGTCCTACTCTTACTAAAAAAAAAATAATGGGTACAAAAAATTCCAAAATAGTAGTAAACCCCAGCAAATTGGTTCAATCCCTCATTATCTAGAATATTGCATTTAATTCATAGTCATGACCTAGGGTATACGTGCCATAGAGGTAGTCAATTTGGCTGCTATCGACCTATTCTAGGTTCTTCTTTTATTGGGTGGTGATATTTTGCACAGGGATGAACTTTCCACATAAGTGGAACGTAGTCAAATTATGAAAACGGGACAGGGGCATCAGGATCTCCTATCGCAGGTGGTAGGACTATGGTGGTGTCAAGCAGAACCTGAAAGGGGCCTCATTTTTATCTTAGCTATGGAGCACTCGGTCCTGTATATAAAACACTGGTCATGACTATATTAAGGGGAGATACAATTAATGTACATGATATGTATCTCCTTCTCTATGATAATGCTTGTGACATATATCAGGCCTCATGTCACATTAACTATAACTTGCACAATTCATGGTGCCATCAGGTTTACTAAATGAGATGGAAACCACAGAACGCGTGCTCCTATATGTTCCCATCCAGTGCTTTAGTTAATGGATTACCAACAGCCGGGAAGTGTCCAGGATTGTGTGCCAGGTCAGAAGCTTTTTTTACAGTGGGAAAGTCCCCATTAGTCACATCACTACAAATGTGGATATTCCAGGTACCCCGTTTACTTAGGAGGTCTGGAATTTTTGAACATATATTATCATAAATGAGTCCAAAAAGCGACGGGACTTTGTAATATACATCAATGTCCAAGTGCGACCTCTGAGGCGATACACGTGACATAAACATCCAAAAAGCAAACTCTTTATGTGCCCTGTCTACATTGAAGTCTATATACTAATCCACAAAGGTCTAATACTGTATATTATAATATGATCTGTCTGTTATATGAATAGTATGAGGAAAATTGAACACTTGGTGCCAGCTTCTGCCACAGATCATAGCTGATCACTGGGTGGCCCAGAAGTAGAACACCAAGTCACCTGCTTAATTTTGTGGGAACTTTCTAACAAAATTGGATTGCCCAAAGCAGAAAACACCTATAGTGACCAGTGTAGTGTATATCCTATGGATTTTCTCATTGCTTAACATAGTAGGATAACCAGAATATGTCATACTGACGAGTCTCTGGCTACTTCGTGTATAATAGAGCTCAATGCCAATAGGCTGTTCTCGGCAATTATTTTATTGTGTCTACAAAGGGATAGAAATGAAAAGATTTGAGTTAATGTGGCTCTCAGGACAAGCTTTTTGATTAGGGGTAAAAACTAATTTGTCCCAATTTTCTCTACAGGAATGTTCATAAGAATGACAATGTAATTAAGGGCTTATTTATTATTACAGTGGAGCCTTTCTCTCTCCGGAGGACCATCTATTAAACGCATAATCCATTGAATGCAATGATCACATGTCGTGCTTCATTTCTCCTGTGGTGGCGCTGCAGGGGATTTAAACATTTGCATCCATGTTCCCACACAGATTCTAGATGATTGCTATCAGAAGTGAGACACCCTATGGTCATCTTATCATTAGGGGATCCTTCTAACAAAAAGGGGTTTATCCTGAGTAGACTACTCCTTTACCTACTTTATGGACAACTTTCCATAGAAAAACAACATTACACCAAGTAATACAAAGTTTATGGCTGATATCTGAAAATTTCAATTTAGCTTTTTTTGGTCTTTTACATAAATGTTTTATTTCATATAATTTAGATTATATGATATACCGTATATTATATAACTCCCATCAGTCCCTGTGCCCAGTAAGGCTCACAATCTAATATCCGACATTTACAGTATACCATAGAGCCAATTCTATAGAAAGTCAACTAACATTTCATTATGCTTTTGAGTATGGGAGGAAACTAAAGAACCTGGGAGGAACACACCTTCATAAGTAGATGAAGAAGAATAGATGAAGCCATCCACCCTAGACATGAAAGGTTTGAATACATTTATGAAAGAACTAAGCCCAAAAATTAAATGGGTTTCCCACCATGAGAAGTAATAGTATATCACTAGCCTACAGGATGGCCACTATTTTCACCAAAAAATACCTGCCAAAAGAAAAAAAGGGGTGTGGTTTAGGGCGTGGCCTTATACAGAGTGGGATTTGCCATTTTGATCCAGGAATTCTTCATGGTTTGTCAAAACTGTGTAAAGCGAGTGTCCGGTCAGCCAGTCACATCTGATTGGCTTATTGCTGAGGCAACCACCCCTGCACCTATCGGATTTTACTATTACCTAGAATGAAGGTGGAATATAATTTCCTTTTAAATTAACTAGAGCTGGACCAAGTTTTTTTTTGCTTCGATTGAATCGTGTGTCGCCACGTGGATCTGTGCGCAGCCTGAACTTGGACATACCAGTATATACTGGTGAGCTTAAGGAGTCCTCCAACTATACATTAGTCACACATGATGTCAGAGAAAATAGAGATATTTAGCCCAGACATCCTTTAATCATGATCCGGGTGAATATTAGTAATTCTCAGACAACTGCTTTTCCACAATGACAACATGGAGGAGGTAGTAGTCTGAGATGCTTCTTACGCTGTGCTGATGCCTGTAATGTGACATCAGCAGTGTTAGTGAAAAGAGTGGGCACAGCTGGTGACAGCCCTCACCATCGTCCGTCCAATGTTGAAGACGTGATTCAGAATGGAAGCCACAGGGAACCAGAGGAGAAGAGTGATTTATTTATTTATTTTAATTTTGATCAAATAAACCTAAGAAATAATAAACAGACTGGAACACAGAGGTACTACAGATCCCAGCATAACATAGAAAACAGGGGAACACTGTGGTACTACAAGTCCCATCATAACCCAATAAATGGGTATTCTCATCTAATAAAGTGATATTCCACCACTTTATGATCGATGGGGGTCCAATCCTGAGAATGAAGGGGCCGCAGCACTGATTCACGGGGGATACATCTGTTTTAATGTAATGCACCACTTCATTTTTTTAGAGCAACATCATACCCCAAAAAAATGTATTTACCCTATCCCACCCAGTTTACACCTAATATTATAATATATACTGGTAATACATGACCTGCAACATGGAGGAAGGGGGATACAGTACATCTGATTTTAGATCCTTGATCATCAATGAACCCGAAAAACACTCCTTTATCATAAGAGTCTCAGTAATCATCATAACTCCCAGAATGTCATGTACACCGTGTTTCAAATTATTATGCACATTGGACTTAAGTGTCATAAACATTTAATTATTAGTTTTTCAATTAAACTCATGGATGGTATTGTGTCTTAGGGTATGTTCACACGCTGAGCCAAAAACGTCTGAAAATACGGAGCTGTTCAAGGGAAAACAGCACCTGATTTTCAGACGTTTTTTGAGCAACTCACGTTTTTCGCAGCGTTTTTCGCGCTGTTTTCGCGCCGTTTTCGCGCCGTTCGAGTCTATGAGAAAACGGCTCCAAAAACATCCCAAGAAGTGTCCTGCACTTCTTTTGACGAGGCTGTAATTTTACGCGTCGTCTTTTGACAGCTGTCAAACGACGACGCGTAAGGCTGGGTTCACACGACCTATTTTCAGACGTAAACGAGGCGTATTATGCCTCGTTTTACGTCTGAAAATAGGGCTACAATACGTCGGCAAACATCTGCCCATTCATTTGAATGGGTTTGCCGACGTACTGTGCAGACGACCTGTCATTATGGGTATGTTCACACGCACTAATTACGGACGTAATTCGGGCGTTTTTGCCCCGAATTACGTCCGAAAATAGCGCCTCAATAGCGCTGACGAAGATCTGCCCATTAAAAGCAATGGGCAGACGTTTGTCTGTTCACACGAGGCGTAATTTACGCGCCGCTGTCAAATGACGGCGCGTAAATAGACGCCCGCGTCAAAGAGGTGACCTGTCACTTCTTTGGCCGTAATTGAAGCACATGCACATGCACATGCCATTACGGCTGAAATTACGGGGATGTTTTCAGGCTGAAACATCCCCGTAATTTCAGCCGTTACGGACGCCCTCGTGTGAACATACCCTTATGCGTCGTCGTTTGACAGCAGTCAAACGACGACGCGTAAGAATACAGTCTCGTCAAAAGAAGTGCAGGACACTTCTTTCAGACGTAATTTGAGCCGTTCTTCATTGAACTCAATGAAGCACAGCTCAAAATTTACGGCTGTCAGAGAAACCTCGCCAAATGCGAGGAGGAGCAATTACGGCTGAAACGAGGCAGCTGTTTTCTCCTGAAAACAGTCTGTCATTTCAGCCGTAAAAGCCAACTAGCGTGTGCACATACCCTAAATTACAGGTCGTCGGCACAGTACGTCGGCAAACCCATTCAAATGAATGGGCAGATGTTTGCCGACGTATTGGAGCCGTATTTTCAGGCGTAAATCGAGGCATAATACGCCTCGTTTACGCCTGAAAATAGGTCGTGTGAACCCAGCTTTAGGGCTCTTTGGATCATTGTAATCAATCTCAGACACCTGTGATAATTAGTTTGCCAGGTGTGCCCAATCAAAGGAAAACTACATAAGAAGGACGTTCCACATTATTAAGCAGGCCACAGGTTTCAAGCAATATGGGAAAGAAAAAGGATCTCTCTGCTGCCGAAAAGCGTGAAATAGTGCAATACCTTGGACAAGGTATGAAAACATTGGATATTTCAAGAAAACTTAAGCGTGATCATCGTACTGTGAAAAGATTTGTGGCTGATTCAGAGCACAGACGGATTAGTTCAGATAAAGGCATAATGAGGAAGGTTTCTGCCAGACAAATTAATAGGATTAGGAGAGCAGCTGCTAAAATGCCATTGCAAAGCAGCAAACAGGTATTTGAAGCCGCTGGTGCCTCTGGAGTCCCGTGAACCTCAAGATGTAGGATCCTCCAGAGGTTTGCAAGTGTGCATAAAGCTATTATTCGGCCACCTCTAAACAATGCTCACAAGCAGAAACGGTTGCAGTGGGCTCAGAAATACATGAAGACTAATTTTCAAACCGTGTTGTTTACTGATGAGTGCCGTGCAACCCTGGATGGTCCAGATGGTTGGAGTAGTGGATGGTTGGTGAATGGCCACAATGTCCCAACAAGGCTGCGACGTCAGCAAGGAGGTGGCGGAGTCATGTTTTGGTCTGGAATCATGGGGAGAGAGCTGGTAGGCCCCTTTAGGGTCCCTGACGGTGTGAAAATGACCTCGGCAAAGTACGTAGAGTTTATGACTGACCACTTTCCGTGGTACAAAAAGAAGAACCGTGCCTTCCGTAGCAAAATTATCTTCATGCATGACAATGCAACATCTCATGCTACAAAGAGTACCTCTGTGTCATTGGCTGCTATGGGCATAAAAGGAGAGAAACTCTTGGTGTGGCCCCCATGTTCCCCTGACCTCAACTCTATTGAGAACCTTTGGAGCATCCTCAAGCAAAATATCTATGAGGGTGGGAGGCAGTTCACATCAAAACAGAAGCTCTGGGAGGCTATTCTGACTTCCTGCAAATATATTCAGGCAGAAACTGTCCAAATACTCACAAATTCAATGGATGCAAGAATTGAGAAGGTGATATCAAAGAAGGGGTCCTATGTTAACATCTAACTTGGCCTGTTAAGTTTTATTTTATTGAAAGAGCTTTTGATTTCTGTAAATATGACCTCCTGATGCTGCAAATTCAACAAATTACCATTTTAGTTCTCTTTACAACTTTTAAAATGTTTTGATCTCTGTTGTGCATAATAATTTGAATAATTTGATTTGTTTTGAGTTTTTTACTTCTAAAAAAAAATCTGTTATCATTAGGAGATTTGTTCAATAAAATTCACATTATACTCCAACGGTTGATGGTTTGAAGATTATACTGACTGTCATTTGTATCGACTATTTAGGAAAATCAGCGAAAAATAACATTTGCATAATAATTTGGAACGCGGTGTATGTGACCATGTAACCCAATGCCTAGGTATCTCAGAGCCCTGAAGCCTAATTTTATTCAAAGCAACATGACAATTATCCCCAACCACACCAAAAAATGTTCCCCAATAAAATGCAATGCCCATTCACCCACTCTGGGAGACTCACCTGATAAAGCTCATAATATATTACCTGTATATGTGAAATGTCTATATTATTTTTCAAATCAACACAGGGATCCCCAAACCAATTTAAATTTATCCTCTCCCATCAATGGTGGATGCAGCAATTAGGCCATAATGTATAAATAGGCAACCCCCGCATCCCCAGTACCTGTCTGTTGCTCCTGGCTTCCCCTAAATTTGGTGTCACTCCTGTTGGCACAAGTCCCTTGCCTCGGGGGGAGTTCTGCACTAGGACCCCGGTAACCGCGCAGACCAGCAGTGCAGCGCATAACCCACATGATTCACCTTATAGCCAGGCACACATCAAGCAGCAGCCACAGCCAAATTTATACCGGCACTGGCCTCCTGCTGTTAATGTCAGCTGGGCCAGTGGAATAACGGCCAGGTGGCAACTCTACTAGACTACGTCATCACTTCCTGATTGGTGGGGGCCCAACTAACAGGACCCCCACTCATCCTCAGTATGAAGAGGGTCGTCACAGATTTTTCCTCCACATTGGCGCTTCATTCACTGTGCAGTGTTACGACTCTCAAAAGAGAAGTAGATCCTTATACTGCAATCGGTTTGGCACTGGCTAATCTGGGTGTGAAGCCTAACACAACTTCTGGATAACAGTAAGAAAGGGAGGAAACCTCCAGCTTACCAGTTTGATGCGTCCCTGGACTCTCCGCTCGGATCCCCGCTACGGCTGGCGGTATGAGAATAGAGAAAAAGAGGAATGATCCAGCGCTGAGTCGTGCTTTTGTTAAAACTTCTGGATCTTCAACCTAGAATCTCCGCAAGGAGGTGTGTTTTTTCTTGATTAAATTCCCAGTTTGCGGTCCCCAGAGTTGTAACTAAGGAGGTTGCCTGCAGGAACGTCTGGAGCAGGTGCAGGAGCAGAGTCAGAACGAAGCCAGGAGTATATACTAGGAGAACAGACTATAATGTGACATGCCAGAGCAGAAGATGGAGATGTAACCAGGAGACGAGCCAGGAGTCAATAACAAGGAGATAGAACTATGAGTAGCAGGCGATAGAGACAGTCGAATTCGATTTGGTCTATATAAATTTGCTGCAAATCGAAAGTTCCCAAATTGCCTTGAAAACTTGGGTGTCTGACTCTCTGATGTCATCTAAGACTGTATCCAACTCCTTTCAAGCTCCTTTACTCCAAGCCAGTATTAGTAATGTCAAAGTGACAGCTGGGAAGGCTGAGTCCAAGGCATTATGAGTAGCCCATCCAAGGTCATGTGATCCTTTTTCTAGTCTGTAAAATGGCAATTTTGTCGCCATTCCTGCGCCGTTAACCCCATATTTTTTGGAATTCATTGAAATTGGTTTTTGGAATCTGAAAATTTCAGAAAATTCGGACCAAATTCGATCCGTGTAGAATAGATTTCATCATCTCTACCAGATGACAAAACAAAAGATGCCACCACCTCCCCTGGTCTCTCACAGCAACGCGTCCCTGCCCGCTTCCCGAGATGATATTGCATTGTCCCATGTTATCGCTGCATCCAATCACAGGCTGCAGCGGTCACGTGGGACAAAAGTACGTCATATCAGCAGGCCGACAGGTGAGATGATGTAGTTTTGTCCCATGTGACCACTGAACCTATAAATTGGCTGCAGAAATCATAAGTGACAATACGCCGCCATCTCAGAAGGACAGCAGGGGCGAGTTGTTACCGGAGACCAGGCAAGGTGGTGAGTATGGTATTTTTTAATCTCCTCTTCTCCCCCATTTTTTTTCTATAATCTGCAAAATGGCGACTGGCGCTCGCCATCGGCCTCAATTTTGACAATTCATGTGAACCCCTAAAGTTTCGGATTTCGGCAAATCCAAAACTTTTGGGAAATTCAGACTGATTCGATTTGTGCCAAAACGGTTTGCTCATCTCTAAGGGTATGTTCACACGGCATATTTTTGGCCGTTTTTCGGGCCGTAAACGGACGAAAAACGGCCGACAATTCTGAAGCAGAACGTCTCCAAATATCAATGGGAAATACGGCGTTCTGTTCCAACGGGCCGTTTCTTTATGCGGCCATTTTGAAAAACGGCCGCGTAAAAAAATGTCAGCGAGAAAGAAGTGCGTTTTTTGAGCCATTTTTCATACTCTATAGAAAATTAGCTCCAAAAACGGCCGTTAAAAATGCTGCGAAAAATGCTACTTTGATTAAAAAAACTCTGAAAATCAGGAGCTGTTTTCCCTTGAAAGTTTTTTTATTTTGTGTGTGCACATACCCTTATAATGACAGTTTTTTGGTGATGTAGTGGAATTTCTGTCAATATTCCCTATCAGGGCATAAGAAGATTGTAAAGGCAAGTCCCCCACTTAGGACCCCTAACTATGAACCAGGGAGGAGAGCTGCCTCATATATTACATAGATGACATACATTTAATTGTCCACCATGTAATGCTACATTATAAATGGCAGCAACTTTCTCCCGTTGAAAATAATTGAATTCCATGCGTTTCAGAAGCTGGACATATGGTAGCCTCCTTAAGATAGGCCATCAATATCTGATCGATGGGGGTCCGACAAATGGCTTACGTGACGATCAGCTGAATAAAGGAGTCGTAGCAAGTCCCTTCATTGTTTGCTGCATTGGTACTGGTAAACAATAAAGGTGAGCGTTGGGTGCCGGGAGTCAGACCCCCACGGTTCAGATACTGATGATATATTGTAAGGGTAGGCCATCAATATTAGAGTTCTCTATAAGGCTAGGACTACACAGGAGTAAATGACACATTTTGTTATTACCTATGGGGAATTTTGGTACATGGAAAACAAATAATAAGAATAAAAAAGTTGAGTAAAAAAGTTGTTTTGGTGTAAATGAGAATCACTGAAGAAGTCGCTGTGTAGCTCTAGCCTCAGACCGCCTGCTGAACGTCAGTTTTACCTTCTCACCAGTCATACAAAACATGACTACTGGCAGTAAACACTTCAAATACTACGTTTTGACAAGAACAGTATGAAACTTTTGTTGGGCAGATGAGGCAGAGTACATTCCTGAATGTATACATACTTTATCCCTATGGAAACTGTAATTGCCCTCAATCAATATCGCTATTTCTTTTTGTTGGCCGCACGGTACTGTTCATCTAGAAGCACTTAGCTGCAAATGGCTGCAAGCTGGATTATAAACTCTGAATACAAAATATAAACAGTACGCTCCATAATACACTTCAGCTGTCAAGCCATTGTCAAGGTCATGTTACAAGGAAGAGCGTTGTGGGAGGGGTGGAAACTTACATTCGGCATGTTGTGACAGTCTTAAGTCTGGTGCATTAAAGGGTAACTAAACTTTCGAAAAACTTCGGAAATGTCATAGTGACAAGTCAGAAGTTTTGATTGGTGGGGGTCTGAGCACTTCGGGTGAGCGCAGAACCGCTTCGACTCTGACCGGCTCATAGACTTTCTATTGAGCCCATACACCAATTGCGAGAAAAGCCGATCAGAAACCAAGTGGCTCAGCGCTCTTCCGAGCACTTCTGCTGCTTCGTTTTAGCAATCGGTGGGGGTCTCAGTTCTTGGACCCCCACCGATCAAAACTTCTGACATGGCACTATGAAATGTCAGAAGTTTTTCGAAAGTTTAGTTACCCTTTAAGGGATTCTTGTCTATATTAAATGAGGAAGCTTGTATCCAGAGTCTGGGATTTGGGGTGAGCATCACCTGCCACTACTGAAGGGGGCACCACTGGCCCTGAAGAGATGGTCACGCGCTGTATGATCCCCCAATCCCACACTTCATGCCCAAAGCTTTGAAAAGGCCTCTGTACAGGATTTGGGCCTTTTCTAGTTTATCAACTGCAAAGTCTTCCTTAGGTAACTATTTGGAAGCATTATTTGGACGCCTTATGGCAAAGTTATACGAGCACTATATGAATGTATTATCCGACTAAGACCGGACCTACTTCTATCCTATGGCAGTCTATGTACATTGTAGGTATTAAATGTTTATAGGTCCTAAGTGTTTACATGGCCGAACATGGATACAAAGACATTTGCCCCTAATTTCCACCTATAAACAGTCAAAATGATATTGTCACGTACGCAAGAACAGGGGTGGACATACCATTGGTGGAGCTTGTGCAGCTGCACAGGGTCAGTAGATAAGGGGGCCCACTATGACCTTATTAGTAAACATAAGGAGGTGCTCTATACTGGGAAATTCGAAAGCAAGGGGCAAAATAACATTGGTGATGTCTTTGATCTCAGACCAGGAATCTCTAAATGAATGAGTCTACTTTGACACTATGCAGGGATTTATATTACAGAAAGGGGTTTGTGCGCTCTATGGGGCCTCCCCTACTGAAAATCAGTGGTGGACGAAGATCAAGGACTTCTCCAATGTCACCTTCTCCCCTGCATCAATCACATATCAGAACATTTTTACTTAAAGGCGTATTCCAGACTAAAGCATTTTTCACCTGTGCACTGGATAAGTGATAAAAGCTAGATCGATGGGAGTCGGCAGTTCACGTTAGCTGTCTTAGTTACCCACGTAGACTTTGAATGGGGAGGCAATGGATACCCAGCATGCTCCATTCAAACTCCTCCTAGCCACCGTCTTGTGGTTGGGAGGAACAGGGGAATGGGGACCCTCATTCCATCCGATCTAGAAATTATCACCTATCCAGTGAATAAGTGTAAAATGCTTTAGTCACGAATACCCCTTTAATTTCCCTTTTAAGAGGTGGAGTTTGTATTGCTTGCTCCCAGGGCATGTACTGTATGCGATCATTCCTAACTCAGTGTAGACAGGCCTTCATTCCGTGTACACTACTAATCTAAGTAGGTACAAAAGACAAATGGGCATAACTATGGGCACAAATTAAAACAATTGTCCATAGTTATGCCCATGACAATATTATTATAATAGTATTGTCATTTGCAGTGATTTATGTTTGGTATTTACCAGGGAAATTGGTACTTTTAGTTATTCATATAATAAATTTGACATATTTTTTCTATCCCAGTGCGTGCTGGTTATGTCTTTCAATTTTGTTTGTTTTTTTGCAATTCTTTTCTTTTTTTGTCTTAGTTGAACGGAACCATGTGAAATTAATTAAATTTTCTGGGATTATTAATTAGATAGTGAATTTTTTATTATATAACTATTGGCACAACTATGGGAGTAACACACTCAGGATTCCCATATGAAGAGAGGAATTAAAGAGGAGGGGAAAAAAAACTAGTTTTTGTTTGCTCATTGATTGGTGACTATGTGAGCAGTAACAGCTCCTCCCTCCCTTACACAGACACAGAACCAGGAAGTTACACTTTTCATTCTGCTCCTTGATTTAAAATTAGTGCTGCTCCCTGAATATTGCACCAAGAGCCTTTTCCTCGTATCATTTGAAACCTAACATTCTACTATTAAGGTTTAATATCAAGATATAAGCTTAGAATTTAAGCTTTTAAATCTCTAAACATTTCAATCCCCATTCAAGGGACATTTTAAGACATGGCCAAATCCACCCAGGAACACCCAAAAAACTTCCAGAAACTTCCATTTGCAAAAGAAGTCCCACCCCTTTCGATGTCCGTTTCACAGGATAATTTTTTTTAAAAACGGGACAATTAGTAGGTATAACTCTAGCCCTTTTATTCTAATATCAAGACTTATTACATATGTCCTTAGCAGTAGAAGGGTTGGTTCACACCTGTTGGAAATGTCACATTTTAACGTAATGATTCTGCACCACAATCCGCATCAAATCCGATGACAATCTGCATCCCATGCATGTGAATAGGGACTCTGTTCACATGCTAAGGAAAATTTCCTTGCAGATTTTGGTCTGCACCACAGAATAAAATCAGCGTCCAAGATAAGTAGCATGTCCCTTATTTTTGCGGATTCTACACGGTAAAGCCAAGGATTAGCCCAATTTATTGACACATTAAAGCCTCGGATTTAATGCCGATGTGTAACATAGTGCAAGCGTTACGAAAGTAAACACTTCTATGGTAAAATATGATGAACTATAGGGGCAACCAACATGACAAAAAGAGACGAGCAATGCTTCCGGCTGCCTTGCTTTGGTGGTGACTGTAGACAGCCCCTTTCTCCGGAGCCTCATTATTTTGCATAGCGTGACACAATTGGGTCTGTGAAGCTGCAACTTTATAAATGAGTCAATTGTATCAAAGTGAGAAGTTGTCTCCAATTAGAAGGTATTAATATGTGACGGAGGCAGTGACATCTCATTAAAGACAAGTTCTGAAGTTTGAATGTTCGATATCAGATTTAATTAAATGTATTTGTGAAAAGCCTCAAAGTCTTGTTCTTATTTTTTTTTATCATTAAAATCAATCAGTAACGCTTCATTTCACAAGATCATTAAATTGTATTTATTAAGACAGAAGAAAGTCTCTGTTTATTTACAGCCATTGTTTCAAGGAAATGTATCATCAGAAAATAATAGAGTATTAAAATAAGGTTTTTATTGCAGACATATTTATATTTATTTTTAAAAATCTTGAAATATTGCAATTTTTATACAGGCCACTTGAATAGATGCACTAGGCTGACATTTCCTGTTTTCTGCAGCTCACTTGTCAGCTATACTGGATAGACTAAGACAGGATTAGCAGAGTCATCTCATTATCATTAGAAGGCGGCAGAGGTAATGACAGCTCTATTATGGCTTGTTCCTTCAGGAATTTTTTGGCAGATTTTAACTTGCCTGCACTTTTTTGTCGCACTTTTCACAGCGTTTTTCCATTAAGCAAAAAAAGCAGCAAAATAACGCTTTCTCTGCTTCCCATTGATTTGAATGGGAGGTCAGAGGCGGAAACGCAGCAAGAAAGAGCATGCCGCTAGTGCTTTCCCTGTCAAAATCATTGTAATAAAACTCTGTGTGAACTGGCCCTTATACTGCTGGAGGCCTAGATAAGCAAGGATAGTTATACTATACACACAGATGGGCAGAACACTGGCTTAGTAGTTAGCGCTGTTACCTTGCAGAACTGGGGTCCTGAATTCATATCTGACCAACGACAACATCTGCATGTGGTTTGTATGTTCTCCCTGTGTTGTCATGCGTTTTCTCCAGGTTCTCTCGTTTCCTCCCACTCTCCAAAAAAACACAGATAGATTGATTTAGAATTTAGATTGGGAGCCCCAATGGGGACAGGGACTGATGGGAGTAACAACAATCTCTCTACAGTGCTGCAGAATATTTTGGTGCTACAGTACTGTCCAAAAGTTTTAGGCAGTTGTGAAAAATTCTGCAAAGTAAGAATGCTTTCAAAAATAGAAGTGTTACGCCTCATGCACACGACCGTGTGCGCTGGCCGAGTCCCATTAGTGATATGACGAAAGATAGAACATGTCCCATCTTTCCTTGGATCGGAGACCCGGATCATTTTTCACGGACCCGATTCACCCGCTAAAGTGAATGGGTCCGTGAAGACTATCGGGTGCCACTCGGATGCCATCAAAAACGGCCCGAGCGGCACAACGGTCGTGTACAGGAGGTATAGGTTTTTTTTTTATCAATTAACAAAATGTGAAGTGAATGAACAGAAGAGAAATCTAAATCAAATTAATATTTGGTGTGACCACCTGTTGCCTTCAAAACAGCATCAATTCTTTTAGGTACAGTTGCACGCAGTTTTTGAAGGAACTCAGCAGGAAGGTTGTTCCAAACATCTTGGAGAACTAACCACAGATCTTCTGTGGATGTAGGCTTTCTCAAATCCTTCTGTCTCTTCATGTAATCCCAGACAGACTCGATGATGTTGAGATAAGGGCTCTGTGGGGGCCTTATCATCACTTCCAAGGCTCATTGTTCTTCTTTACGCTGAAGATAGTTCTTAATGACCTTAGCTGTATTTGGGGTCGTTGTCCTGCTGCAGAATAAATTTGGAGCCAACCAGACGCCTAACTGATGGTATTGCATGATGGATGAGTATCTGCCTGTATTTCCCAGCATTGAGGACACCATTAATCCTGCCCAATTCCCCCGACTCCATTTACTGAAATGAAGACCCAAAGATGCATGGAACCTCCACCATGATTTACTGTTGCCTGCAGACACTCATTATTGTACCGCTCTCCAGCCCTTTGGCGAAAAAACTGCCTTCTGTTACAGCCAAATATTGACTCATCGGTCCAGAGCATCTGCTGAAATTTTTCTGCACCCTAGTTCCTATGTTTTTGTACATAGTTGAGTCGCTTGGCCTAGTTTCCAAGGTCTGGCTTTTTGGTCACAATTCTTCCATGAAGACCACTTCTGACCAGACTTCTCCAAACAGAAGATAGGTGTACCTGGGTTCCACTGGTTTCTGCCAGTTCTAAGCTGATGACACTGATGGACATCTTCTGATTTCCAAAGTAAATAAGCAAGATGTGTCTTTGATGTGCTGCACTAAGTTTCCTTGGCCGACCACTACGTCTACGGTCTTTAACGTTGCCCATTTCTTTGTGCTTCTTCAAAAGAGCTTGGACAGCACATCTTGAAATCCCAGTCTGCTTTGAAATATTTACCTTGTGTATTGTTGCTGTGCTCAGTCTTGCCATGGTGGACCTGCGACATGAAACTTTCTTCCACTATCTCACCTTTGTAGCAGAGCTTGGCTGTTCCTCACCCAGTTTTGAACCTCATAGACAGCTGTTTCTTTTACAGTATTTCAATCTACATATGAAATTGATTATCATTATCAACTGTTTGGTATAATTGGTAAATCATACACCTGACTATAATCACAAAAAATCCATGACTTTGTGCAAGTGTACCTAGAAAAATGTATGCTGTTTTCAAGGCAAAGGGTGGTCACACCAGATATTGATTTGATTTCGATTTCTCTTCTGTTCATTCATTTTGTATTTTGTTAATTGATAAAAAAAATCTATATGTATTAGCACTTCTATTTTTGAAAGCATTCATACTTTGCAGCATTTTTCCACAACTGTCTCAGGCTTCGTTCACATCTGCATCGGGGCTCCGTTCTGGCGTTCCGTCGGAGCTTCCCGTCAGAACGGAACCCTGACTGAAACAAACGGAAACCATAGGTTTACGTTTGTGTCAGTTGTGCAAGGCTTCCGTCGTTTTGACTGAATGAATACCATAGTCCACTATGACTCAAGGTGAGTTAGATGTGACTCTAAAGCCCCAGCCACTATTCTGACTCATTCATATGTTTGATGTATTTACCCCAGATAACTTGTGTAATGTGTTTAATTTTCCAATGTGGTAAATCATAAACGAGGATTTCAAAGCAAAGTCCCACTTGGTTAAAGGAGATATCTATCATAGACAACATCACTCCAAATGCCTTGTTACGATACATTAGGTTCTTATCAGACTGATGTTAGGGTCCATTCTGTCAGGTTTCCATCACTCTCCGATGGCCACAATAGCGTAGTTTACTGCACTATACTTTCCTGTAAAAGAAAATGGACACCTTACTGACCAAATAAATGTTAATGGGATCTGTCAGGATGTGTTACATAACAATTCCATCATAGCCAATGTTAACATAGCCTTAAAGGGTATGTATATTTTTGCAACCATCTTTTTATTGCTCCAGTGCATCTAAAATTAAAAAAATGCAGCAACTTTGCAAACAGTCTTGATTAGAAATTTGGTTACCGGTTTTTGTATCTTCAGCTCCTTTGCAGACTACAAATGTTTTGTTTGTTTGTAGTCTGTAACCATGGAGACACACAGGACTGTATAAGAGCTCTAGACGCAAAACAGGATGATGTTTTTAATTAAAACTATTGGTATCTGTTAAATTTTTTAATTTTAACTGCATATTAATTGAAAAAGGAGGACGTACCATTTAAGTTAATAAAAGGGGACTCCATTGCGACCACCATCTGGTAGCTAAAGCTAGAGCATAATGGATATATTTTAATCAAGTTTTTATGCACGGTCATCTCCCCACGAAAACAGGGACTGCTTATTCATTATATCAGTGGGGTTACAGCTGCTGGATTTCCATCAATGTGAGTTTTGTGACATGTCTATAGTCATTGAAGGGGTTGTTAGCTTTGGACAATCGCCTATTGTAAAAAGGTTACCAAAAAAATGGTGTATAGATGGTATCCTGCTACTAAGACCTTAAGTGACCACCTGAACTCTGCAGGGAGAACCAATAGCAAGTGTTATATTCCCCTACGGCGCAACCGCAAAGAGAAATGTAGCATTACTTGGTGTCTATTGAAATCAGTGGACTGTCTACTTAATTCACGGAGGTGCTGAGTCCTCCAGGGAGTGAGAGAGAGAGACACACTTTGTAGCTACTCTGGGTAAAAGATGAGTAATCTGAACGGGAGGGCCCCTTTATTAACTCATAATTGATATGAATGATAATTGTGTAATCCTTCATTTCCCCTGTGGTGGCGCTGCAGGAAAATGTAACACTTTCTGCCAGGTTTCCACACAGATTACAGCTGATCGCTGTGGATCCAAAAAGTCCAAAATACTTTATTGAATCTGCAGAGCGGTATTTGGTTTAGGAAATGTGACGACCCTACCAAACAGCTCCGCATATCTCATCTTCCAGGTCCCATATAAATGTGGCGTTAGGGAAAAGTTATTTGGGTTTTCGGCAGTTGTACGTGAATTTATACTTCGGGTATTAGATAAGATATGTCTGTAGGAGGGCATCACAGTTGTTTTTACCAGAACCGATCTATGTGCTTCATCGCTTATGAACAATCACCTGAATGATGACAGACCTTCCCCGACTCTATGTTGCTATTTTGGGATCTGTTCATCACAAATCTTGCGTAACCGATTCACACAAGAAACCTGTATTACTGTCAGCTGACAAATATGAGTAAGGTGGGTCAAGTCATTGTATAATTGAGAATAATTTTTCTACTTCTTATATCAAATCTCTTTCTCTCTGTCTTTCTCTCTGCCTGTCTCTCTTTCTCTCTCTCTCTATGCATTGCTTGTATAGACAATAGTCATCACGTAATGCTCCATTTTCTTTCTGGTGGCATTGTAGGAGAATTGCATAGTTGCCAACAGCCCCAAATTTGCCAGGACTGTCCCTATTTTTAAGGGCGAACCTGCATTTCCCCGCAAACACAGGGGTGACTTTTTTGCTGAGGCATCACGTCCCCCCAAACTACGAGTAAAGGAGAAGTCAGCAGGACAACCAAATGAATGTCCAGAGGAAAAGGCAAAATATCCCAGCGAGGGATGTGCACGCAGCACAAATATCCCAGGTCCAGAGGGACAGCTTGCACAGAGAAGATAGAAGAAAGACTGCAGCACTCAAATATCACCAACAAATAAAAAACTGCAATGTTTCAACCCCTGTTGGCTCTTTATCAAGCAAAGTGATAATGAATCAATGCACACTTTTTATAACACATGTCAAATGACATCACTTCCTGAACATATTTAATATCAACAATAAATTTATACCCCTAAAAAAATGCATAATAACATGAATCAATATCCCCCATACTATACGAATGTAATATAATCACCAGATATATATAGATCGCCAAGAAAGTACCTGTATATCATTCGGTACGAGCTCATTATACTACCAGCGTCTGCAGTTCCCTATTGCGCATGGCAGGAACTCCTTGTCCTCAATATCCAGCGTCTGCCGTCTCCATGGTTGCGCATCGCAATCTCAGTGCGGACCGCGCATGTGCACTAAGTTAACATACGTGATAGTGCCTGTTAATGGACATCACGCTAATCAGCAGAGAACCATGACGGCGCTAATATATCACAAATGGAACACAAAAGTGTCCATAAGCTCCTAATAGAAGACTCTCGGTGCCTCATCAGAAGAACAGAAACATTTCTTAAATTAAAATGCTGAAAGTTAAGGCAAGTCTAACAGGTAATGTTAATGACAATGTCCCATATATGGGATCAACAATACACATTTTATAGCAATTTCTTGTAGATATTTAGCCATAAATCTTAGATATAAAAAAACTATAACCTACAATGCATATAATCTTCGATGAGACAGACAAAGAAATATCAGGACGAGCAACATTCCAAGAGACTGATCAGGACTTTATACCAGTATTGAACATGAGAAGGGGATGTTGGCGGTTACTGAGTTGTTGCGACATTGGACCCTTGACAATGAAGAAAAATAATTCATAGTGGCATTACTAGAAATTGTATTACAGTGTAATTATTTTCTTTTTCAGGATACCTATTATATTCAGTTCAGAGGCACGGCTATGGGGTCCAGTGTCGCACCAACATACGCCAACATCTTCATGGCATATTTTGAAAGAAATTTGTGTACCCATCCAGCCTCTTCCAATTTGTGGGGGGCTGGATGAGGTACATAGATGATATTTTCTTTGTATGGCACAGTAGGGAAGTACAGTTATTGAAATTTAGGGAAGAAATTAACAGGCATTTCCCTGAACTCCAATTCACTTTGATGTATTCTAAGGACAGCATGCAATTTTTGGACACAGTCGTGTTTAAGAAAGACAATCATCTTGTCACTGATTTATATGCGAAAAAGGCTGATTGTAACAATTTATTGCACTATAATAGCTGTCATCCTCGGGAAACGGTGGAATCCCTTCCATACAGCCAACTCCTTAGAGTAAAAAGAATAGTGTCAGATGAGAATATTGTTGAAGACAGACTCAATGTCATGTATAATAAATTCCTCAGAAGAGGTTATCCTAGATCTGTCATTGAAAGGGCTACCAATGAGGTAAAAAAACGCAAACGTAGTGATCTACTTGGGAGAAATCCTAATAAAAAGGTATTTAAGAGAATTCCATTTATGCCAACATTTTCCCCTGTTAGTAGGAAGATTTCTAAAATCCTTAGAGACTATTGGCCTATACTCAGTGATATATTTCCTGACAAAACTGAATTTCAAGACCATCCTATAATGTCTTTTCGAAGACCCCCTAATTTAAGAGATTGTTTGGTACGTGCAGACATTGGTTCTCTGACCAAGACTAATATTCAAAAAAAGTGATGTTTTCCCTGCCTTTTTATGTTGCAATTGCAATAATATCATGCGGGGTAATACCCTGGTATATCCTAGGACTGGGAAAACATATGGGATTAAGCAATTCTTTAAGTGCCAATCTAGTTTTAATATATATATCATTCAATGTCCATGTGGACTGCTATATGTGGGAGAAACCGCTCAGGAATGCAGAACACTAATTAATCAGCACAAGTATACCATCAGGAGTAAGAAGGTAGAGTTGCCGATCCCAGAACATTTTATTAAATACAGGCATAATATCTCGCAGCTGCGATTCAAAATTATTGATGGGGTGGTTCCAATGAGGAGAGGAGGAGACAGGGAAAATACCCTAAAAAAAACTTGAATTAAAGAGGCTCTGTCACCAGATTTTGCAACCCCTATCTCCTATTGCAGCAGATCGGCGCTGCAATGTAGATTACAGTAACGTTTTTTGTTTTTTTTTAAAACTAGCATTTTTGGCCAAGTTATGGCCATTTTTATATTTATGTAAATGAGACTTTCTAAAGTACAACTGGGCGTGTTTAAAGTTAAAGTACAACTGGGCGTGTATTGTGTGTGTTACATCGGGGCGTTTTTACTTCTTTTACTAGCTGGGCGTTGTGAATAGAAGTGTATGATGCTGACGAATCAGCATCATCCACTTCTCTTCACAACGCCCAGCTTCTGGCAGTGCACAGACACACAGCGTGTTCTCGAGAGATCACGCTGTGACGTCACTTCCTGCCCCAGGTCCTGCATCGTGTCGGACGAGCGAGGACACATCGGCACCAGAGGCTACATTTGATTTTGCAGCAGCATCGGCGTTTGCAGGTAAGTAGCTACATCGACTTACCTGCAAATGCCGATGCTGCTGCAGAATCAAATGTAGCATCTGGTGCCGATGTGTCCTCGCTCGTCCGACACGATGCAGGACCTGGGGCAGGAAGTGACGTCACAGCGTGATCTCTCGAGAACACGCTGTGTGTCTGTGCACTGCCAGAAGCTGGGCATTGTGAAGAGAAGTGGATGATGCTGATTCGTCAGCATCATTCACTTCTAATCACAACGCCCAGCTAGTAAAAGAAGTAAAAACGCCCAGATGTACATACACAATACACGCCCACTTGTACTTTAACTTTAAACATGCCCAGTTGTACTTTAACTTTAAACACGCCCAGTTGTACTTTAGAAAGCCTCATTTACATAAATATAAAAATGGTCATAACTTGGCCAAAAATGCTCATTTTTAAAAAAAAACACGTTACTCTTATCTACATTGCAGCGCCGATCTGCTGCAATAGGAGATAGGGGTTGCAAAATCTGGTGACAGAGCCTCTTTAAAGTGGATCTATGAATTGGACACCCTGGAACCAAAGGGACTAAATAGGGAGTTCAGGACTACGGGTATTTGTTAAAAATGTGCCCCATTTCTTGATTTTGGCCACATCGTCATCGGTAGTAAATTTATGATAGAGTGCCTGACCATTGGTCATGTAATTGTGGGTAATTATTGGATATTTTTGGAATAATTACTTACTTGTTTTTATTATTATCTTTTTAGGTTATTCACATTATATGGGGGACCACTTTGGATTTTAGTGTGAAGAAAGCCTTGAAAAGTCCTGATCAGTCTCTTGGAATGTTGCTCGTCCTGATATTTCTTTGCCTGTCTCATCGAAGATTATATGCATTGTAGGTTATAGGTTTTTTTTATATCTAAAATTTATGGCTAAATATCTACAAGAAATTTCTATAAAATGTATATTGTTGATCCCATATATGGGACATTGTCATTAACATTGTCTGTTAGACTTGCCTTAACTTTCAGCATTTTAATTTAAGAAATGTTTCTGTTCTTCTGATGAGGCACGCAGAATCTTCTATTTGGAGCTTATGGACACTTTTGTGTTCCATTTGTGATATATTAGCGTCGTCGTTGTTGCCTTGGCAACCGGTTCTCTGCTGATTAGCGTGATGTCCATTAACAGGCACTATCACGTATGTTAACTTAGTGCGCATGCGCGATCCGCACTGAGATTGCGATGCGCAACCATGGAGACGGCAGATACCGGATATTGATTACAAGGAGTTCCTGTCCTGTCGGATAATATGGGGGATATTGATTAATGTTATTATGCATTTTTTAGGGGTATATATTTATTGTTGATATTAAATATGTTCAGGAAGTGATGTCATTTGACATGTGTTATAAAAAGTGTGCACTGATTTATTATCACTATACTTGATAAAGACCCAACAGGGGTTGAAATTTTGCAGTTTTTATTGCTTGGTGAATAAAGACCGATACCGTTTGGATATTTGAGCGCTGCAGTCTTTCTTCTATCTACTCCCCCCAAACTGCGCCAGGGAGCCGAAGCTGCTGAAGACGAACCAGGAGAGATAAGTAATGAGAGGGGTCTGAATTATGGGGTCTGGTCTAAAGTTTTTAATTATAGGGTCTGGTCTGGGGTTTGAAATCTGGGGTCTAAATTTTTGGGTTTGGGGTCTGGATTAATTTTGAGGTCTGGTCGGGATTACAGAGGTGTGAGGTTTGAATTATAGGGTCTGATCTGGGGACTGGGTTTTAAAGTTTGGGCTATGGGGTCTGGATTAATTTTGGGGTCTGGTTTGGATTACAGGGGTTTGAGGTTTAAATTATAGGGTCTGGTCTGAAATTTTGGGTCTGGAGGCTAAATTTTGGGGCCTGTGGTCTGGTATAAATTTTTGGTCTGGATTTGATTACAGATGTTTGAGGCTTGAATTATAGAGTCTGGTCTGGGTTCTGAATTCTGCGGTCTAAATTTTTTGGATTAATTTTGGAGCGTAGTCTGGATTACAGAGGTTTGAGGTTTGAGTTATAGGGTCTGGTCTGGGGTTGGAATTCTAGGGTCTGGGGTCTTAATTTTGGGTCCTGGGGTCTGGTCTGGATTACGGGGGTTCGAGGTTTGTATTATAGGGTCTGGTCTGCGGTCTGAATTCTGGAGTCTGAATTGTTAAACTTTTGGGCCAGGGGTCTGGATTAATTTTGGGGTCTGGTCTGGATTACAGAAGTTTGAGGTTTGAATTATAGGATCTGATCTGGGGTCGGAATTCTGGGGTCTGGGGACTAAATTTTGGGGTCTGGAATAATTTTGGGCCCTGGTCTGGATTACAGGAGTTTGATGTTTGTACTATAAGGTCTGGTCTGCGGTCTGAATTCTGGGGTCTAAATTTTTGGACCTGCAGTCTGGTTTAATTTTGGGGTCTGGTCTGGATTACAAAGGTTGAATTATAGGGTTTTATCTAGGGTCTGAATTCAAGGGTCTAAATTTTGGGATCTGGATTAATTTTGGGGTCTTGTCTGGGTTACAGTGGTCTGAGGTTCGAATTTTGGGGTTTGGTCTAGGGTCTAAATTCTGAGGTCAAAATTTTGGGGCCTGGGGTCTGAATTAATTTTTTGGTCTAGTTTGGATTACAGAGGTTTGAGGCTTGAATTATAGGGTCTGGCCTGGGGTCTGAATTCTGGAGTCTAAATTTTTGGGCCTGGGATCTGGATTAATTATGGGGTCTGGTTTGGATTAAATGGGTTATCCAGGCTTTATAAAAATTGTAACTTTAACTGCAAGTGGCATTTAAGATCATTGTTGCTGGCAGTCCACTCTTTTTAAACTATCCTCACTGTGAGGCCACTTATTTAGGGAATATTAAAAGTTTTTAATTCTAGCAAAGCCTGCAAGCCACGCTACCAACATACCACGCCCTGTCAAAGCTGAAGGTGTTTCTCGAAAAAATTTCTATGAAATCGAACACTTGCTGCTGGGTTCCCCAACAGATAACAGCTGATCCCTGTAGGTCCAAACCGCAGAAACTTCTAACAAAAAAGGGACAACCCTTTTAGTTAGCATTTCTCCTTAAAAGCAGCAGTATATTTCAGCCATTTTTCATAAACAAACGGTCACGAAAAACCCTGCAAAAACCACGGTAATAGCCCAATAACACTTTAAAAAAAACCTATAGTAGTTAACCCTTGGCACCTTACGCCACACATATGCAGCACTTGGAGCCTGTAGTAAAACACCAGTGCCATAAATATATGACCTGGGGATGATGTGTACACAAAGGTCAAAATTGGAGATAACTACGACCTTAGCTGTTTAACTTGTTAGATGCCGTAGTCAATAGCGACTGTGGCATCTCAGTGATCTAGAGGGGGCTCCCTTTGTCCTCTCATCATTAACCCACATGGCTCAATGGGAATGATGGTTAAATATGGCAGCCAGGGGCCGAAGAAAGACGTATATAACTGCCATGGGGATATGCCTATTAGGTGGTGCCATTAAAGTTTTAAAAAGTTCTAAAAAAAAAAAAAGAAAAGACAACTAAAATAGAGAATAAAAAATTTTTTAATTAAAAAAACGTAACGACGCGCAGAATATAAAGAAGACACTATTTGTACTGCACCATGAACGGCATAAAAAAGTAATTGCTTTTCTTTGGCATTCCACCCCAAGCAAATTATAAAAGTTAAACATTAAGATATATGTACCCCAAAATGGTGCTATTGAATAGTTTAAAAAAAAAAAAGCCCACACTTATGGCTGTTGGAAAGCAGTGAGGCAAAATTAAATAATTCTCTTTGTCCTCAAAGCCCAAATTGTCTGTGTTAAACGAACACGTACTAAAAATAACTAAATTGTGTAGCGTCCATGGCCGCGTGCCGTCGGATTTACTCACCTCTTGACGCCCGCAGCCAGGGATCTGTGAGCGCTGGCCCACATCTCCTTCCTAGGAGAAGCCTGCGCTCGCTTCCACTCTGGTCCGCTGTGTCCCGTATGGTGCGCACGAAAGCTTGTGCCCGCACTTAACCCCTTCAGGACACAGCCTGTTTTGGCCTCGTGGACACAGATGATTTTTTCAATTCTGACATGTGTCACTTTATGTGGTAATAACTCTGGAATGCTTTTACCTATCCAAGCGAATCTGAGATTGTTTTCTCGTGACATATTGTACTTTATGTTAGTGGAAAAAATGTGGTCGATAAATGCAATATTTATTTGTGAAAAACGTTACATTTTTGCGAAGATTTGCTTTTTTCTAAATTTAAATGTATTTTCTTGTAAAACAGTTAGTAATACCACACAAAATAGTTACTAGTTAACATCCCCCATATGTCTACTTTATGTTTGCATCGTTTTTTTCACATCTTTTTATTTTTCTAGCGCTTAGAACTTTAGCAGGAATTTCTCATATTTTCAAGAAAGTTTCAAAAGGCTATTTTTTCAGGGACCAGTTCAGTTCTGAAGTGGCTTTGAGGGCCTTCTATATTAGAAAGTCCCCATAAATCACCCCATTTTGAAAACTGCACCCCTCAAAGTATTCAAAACCACATTCAGAAAGTATTTTAACCCTTTAGGCGTTTCACAGGAATTAAGGCAAAGTAGAGGTGAAATTTACAAATTTAATTTTTTTTGCTGAAATTCATTTGTAATAAAAAAAATTCTGTAACACACAAGGTTTTACCAGAGAAATGCAACTCAACATTTATTGCCCAGATTCTGCCATTTTTAGAAATATCCAACATGTGGCCCTAGTGTCCTAATGGACTGAAGCAACAGCCCAAGAAGCAAATGAGCACCTAGTGGATTTTGGGGCCTCCTTTTTTTAGGAATATATTTTAGGCACCATTTCAGGTTTGAAGAGGTCTTGTGGTGCCTAAACAGTCGAAACCCCCCAAAAGTGACCCCATTTTGGAAACGACACCCCTCAAGGCATTTTTCTAGTTGTATAGTTAGCATTTTGACCCCACAGTTTTTTTTGCAGAATTTAGTGGAATTAGTCTGTGAAGATGAAAATCACCTATGTTCTGTGGAAACATAGAATTTTTTCATTTTTACAAGAAATAAAGGAGAAAAAGCACAACTAAATTTGTAAACCAATTGTTCCTGATTATGGCAATACCCCATATGTGGTAATAAACTGCTGTTTGGTCCCACTGCAGGGCTCACAAGGGAAGGAGCGCCTTTTGGATTTTGGAGCGCAGATTTTGCTGGATTGGCTTTCAGTGCCATGTCGGGTTTGCAACGCCCCGGAGTGAACAAAACATTGGAAACCCCCCAAAAGTGACCCTATTTTCGAAACTACACCCCTCAGGGAATTTTTCTAGGGGTATATTGAGAATTTTCACCCCATAGGTTTTTTGTAGAATTTAGTGGAATTAGGCCGTGAAAATGAATATCAACATTTTTGTCCACTAAAATGTTGAATTTTTTAATTTTCACAAGGGATAAAAGAGAAAAAGCACCCCAGAATTTGTAAAGCAATTTCTCCCGATTACAGCAATACCCCATTTGTGGTCATATATGTTTTTTTTATTAGAAATTAATTAACCCTTTCAGTACTGATCCTTTTTTGCGTTTTCATTTTCGTTTTTCACTCCCCGCCTTCCAAGAGCCAATTTTTTTTAATTTTTCCGTCAGTAGAGTGGCGTGCGGGCTTATTATTTGCAGGAAGAGTTGTAGTTTCAATTAACACAATTTAAAGTACCATAAAATGTGCTGCGAAACTGACAATAAATTATTTGCGGGCTGAAATTGGAAAAAACTGTGATTCCTCCATTGTTTTTGGGGATTTGTTTTTACGTCTTTCACCGTGCGGTAAAAACTACAACTTTAATTTTATTCTGCGTCTCAATACGATTACGGTCATACCAAATTTATATCGTTTTTTTTATATTTTACTACTTTTACAAAGAAAACACCAGCAGAAAAAATGAGACATAGATAACATCAAAACCACAAAAAAGGCCATACTTACTAGGTTGGGTGAAAACCCGTTGCCAGCAGGACGCAGACAGGTCAAAAAATGCTGCAGAAGGAGTGTGCATTAAATAGTGATAGCCACTCCCGCTAGTCTTGAGGGGAGTGGCGAACTAAGTGCTCAAAGGTGTGCGATAAATGAGTGTCAGTATTAGTGTAGCGCTCGGGTGTGAATGTATGATAAAAAAAGAAATGTGTATGTATGGAAGTGTCAGAACTGTGTGATAATGTAATAAAAATAAATAATAAATAATAAATAAGTGTGATGAATAGGGGTCAGTGCTGTGAATAGTACATGGGGTGTCAGTACTAAGTGTAATACGTGGAGGGATGATGTGCCGGTCGTCAGGCATAGCATATCTTGCAGAATCACAGCCTACTTGTAACGCCGCTACTGTTAGCTAAAGCGGGCTGCTCTGCATGCCAAACCAAACGCCAGCACATCATACCCTCCCAGCATATAAGACCCGGCTGCGTCCTGGAAAAAGTATACATAGTAAAAATATCCATGAAACATGGGGTATTAGTTGTTGTTTTGGCTAAAATACGCAAAGCTCGCAACCCAACGTCAAGGGTCCCCAGTGCCTTGCGAGTCCCTAACTAGGTTTTCACCCACCCACCCACCTAGTAAGTATGGCCTTTTTTGATTTTACAAAGAAAAGACTATTTGTTAAAAAAAAATAATTGTTTTGTATCATCACATTCTGACATCTAGAACTTTTTTATTTTTTCGTCGATTGAGCGGTGTGAGGGCTTATTTTTGGTGGGACGAGCTGTAGCTTTTATTGGTACCATTTTATGGTACATACATCTTCCTGATCACTTTTTATTACATATTTTTTAGAGCTAAGGTGACCAAAAAACAGCGATTTTGGCGTTTTAAATTCTTTATTTCTTACAGCGTTCACCATGCGCAATAAATTCCGTTTTACTTTATTCTGCGGGTCGGTACGATTATGTATATAGGTTTTTTTTACGTTTTGCAGCGCTTGCACAATAAAATTACGTTTCTATAAAATAATTTATTTTCTGAGACACCATGTTCTGAGCGTAACTTTTTTATTTTTTTGTCAAAAAAGCTGTGGGAGATCTTGTTTTTTGCGGGACGGTTTGTAGTTTTTATTGGTACTATTTTGGGGTAAATGTGACTTTTTGATCACTTTTTATTCTATATCTTGGGAAGGGTAGTGACCAAAAAATAGCGATGCTGACATCGTTTTCCGTTTATTTTGTTTGCGGAAAAAATAACATTATAGTTTCATAGTTTGGGTCGTTACAAACACGGTGATACCAAATATGTGTACTTTTTTAACAGTTAAATTTTTTTCCTATAATAAATGACTTATTATAGGAAAACAAAAACTTTTATTATTACACTTTTATAAAACATTTTTATTAACTTTTTTTTTACTTTTTACACTCTATTTTTTTTACCTGCAGCTCTGATCGCTGCTACCTAGGTAGTGTAACGTATTCCAACTGTCAGTGTGACGTCACAGTCACTCTGACACTAAGTCTACGAGGATCAGCCAGAGGCTGGTTCTCATAGGCTTCCATACATGGCAGATCCGGAGGCCGTTGCCTGTCCATCACAAGCATTAGCAACCACCACAATTGCATGGTGGCTGCTGATGTGCTACAAACCCCCTAAATGCAGTGATCGCAATCGAGCGCCGCATTTAATGGGTTAATTGCCAAAATCAGCGGCGATGAGCCGCTGATCGGCAACACTGGAGTGTCAGCTGTCGGGGACAGCTGACCTCCCAGTTCCCGATGCACACCTCGTCGCCGACAGTGTGCATCGGGAACGACACAGTGACTTCCTGTCACTCTGACAAGAAGCCTATCAGGACCAGTGGGACGTTGGTCAAGATGGGCTTCCGTTCATGGCAGAGACGGAGGGCATTGTTTGGCTTTCGTTTGATGCTAACTATCGGCAAACCCCGTGATTTCGGACCGGGGTCTGCCGATATGCTAGAAGCCCCTAAAATGCGGCGATTGCAATCGATCACCGCATTTAAGGGGTTAATTCACCTAAATCAGCGGCAAAGGACCGCTGGCCGGCAAGAATGGAGTGTCAGCTGTCGGCAACAGCTGACCTCCCGGTTACCGGTGATCACTGCCAACAAGTCAGTAACTATACGTCCTCGTGCGGGAAGTAACCTCCCGTGACGACGTATAGTTACCTACTCGTGCGGATAGGTGTTAAAGGGCCAGTGCGCGCACATGAAAACAATCATCATCATCAACTCACATGATTTCCTGGACTATAAGAAGGTCCCTGCCCTTCTGATCCTTGCCTGAGCGTTGTTAGTATATTCCAAGTCTGTCTTGCAAATGGTCCCTTAGTGTTTTCCCGTTCCAATTGTTACCCGTGCCCTGTTACCCGTATCCTGTATCCCGTGCTGTGTTCTCGTTTCTGAGCCCTATTAGTGTCCTACTGCACCTGCTGTCGTTTGCCACGTCCAGTGTCTTCTGCCACGTCCAGTGTCTTCTGCCACGACAAGTGTCTTCTGCCACGTCTTGTACTGTCCGCCATGTCTGGCGCAACCTGCTGCACCTACCTCCATCCGTGCTGAAGCCACAGCCACTGTCTGGACTAGTTCAAGGTACCCACGAACTGCTATAGACTTTTGTATAGACTGTGACTAGGCCAGCTGCCTCTCCGCTACGGCGGAGCGGCCTAGTGGGTCCACATACCCTGTGATCGTGACAAACTGTATCCGGTCCTGAAGGTCCAAAATCTGTACTATTATATTTTATAAAGTTTGTCTTCTTTGCAGAATACTTCTCCGCTTTCTATACATCTGTACTGTCTTCCTTACTCTATTAAAGGAACAAAAAAATTTACCAAACCCCAAAGTTTTTTAGAAAGCAGATTACAGAATACAAAACATACGGGCCTGTTCAGACGACCCCATAGAATACACCACATCTCCACAGGAGCACTATCACAGCACGACAGAGGAGACCGACGTTATACTGAGTGTATGCTTCGTCCGCATTGTCTACAGGGAATCAACTTCAGGGAACAATAATCACATCATCAAGGCGGCAGCACCGGACAAGTGGGTTACAAAGTTTTCATACTTCATTAGAGACCTAAATACAGTGAAGGAAATAAGTATTTGATCCCTTGCTGATTTTGTAAGTTTGCCCACTGTCAAAGACATGAACAGTCTAGAATTTTTAGGCTAGGTTAATTTTACCAGTGAGAGATAGATAATATAAAAAAAAACAAAAACTGAAAATCACATAGTCAAAATTATATATATTTATTTGCATTGTGCACAGAGAAATAAGTATTTGATCCCTTTGGCAAACAAGACTTAATACTTGTGTTAAGGATCTGCCAGGCACAGCTTCTGTATCTACGCCCATAGGTAATCAGTCTGCACCTGCTTCTATGTCTGTGAGACTGACTCCATCTTCCACCACTCAGGATGGCAGGCTTAGGAGTGGGAGAGCCTATCACAGCCTGGCCAGACGGAGCTAGCTCCCGCCCTCTGTCTATTTATACCTGCCTTTCCTGTTCCTCCTTGCTTGTGATTCTTCTCGTTTGGTTTCCTGGCCCTGCTTCAGCTTCTTGAAATATTTGACCCTGCTTCATATTGACCCTGGCTTACTGACTATTCTCCTGCTCTGCGTTTGGTACCTCGTACACTCCTGGTTTGACTCAGCTTGTTCACTACTCTCCTGCTCTGCGTTTGGTACCTCGTACACTCCTGGTTTGACTCGGCTCGTTCACCACTCTTGTTGCTCACGGTGTTGCCGTGGGCAACTGCCCCTTTTCCCTTGCTTCTGTGTACCCTTGTCTGTTTGTCTGTCGTGCACTTATTGAGCGTAGGGACTGTCGCCCAGTTGTACCCCGTTGCCTAGGGCGGGTCGTTGCAAGTAGGCAGGGACTGAGTGGCGGGTAGTTAGGGCTCACTTGTCTGTTTCCTTACCCCCATCATTACATAATCACAAGCCCATATACCTAGTCTACCCTGGTCCCTCACACTACTATGGACCCCCTTGAGACCCTGGCTCAGCAAATGCAGGGTCTCTCCTTACAGGTCCAGGCCCTGGCTCAGAGGGTCAACCAGCCTGACGCTACCATGGTAGTGCCCCTCACCTCACCTCTTGAACCCCACCTCAAGTTCCCTGACCGGTTCTCAGGGGACCGGAAGACTTTTCTCTCCTTTCGGGAGAGTTGTAGGCTCTATTTTCGTTTAAAGCCCCACTCCTCAGGTTCTGAGAGCCAGCGGGTGGGTATAATTATGTCCCGGCTCCAGGAAGGGCCCCAAGAATGGGCCTTCTCCTTGGCTCCTGACGCCCCTGAACTTTCATCCGTTGATCTTTTCTTTTCTGCTCTCGGACTCATTTATGACGAGACTGACAGGACTGCCTTTGCCGAGAGTCAGCTGGTGACCTTACGTCAGGGTAAGAGACCTGTTGAGGAGTATTGCTCTGACTTTAGGAAGTGGTGCGTAGCTTCTCGGTGGAATGACCCTGCCTTAAGGTGCCAGTTTAGGTTGGGTCTGTCGAACGCCCTGAAAGACCTGCTAGTTAGCTATCCCTCTTCTGACTCCCTAGACCAGGTTATGGCTTTAGCGGTACGACTTGACCGACGTCTCAGGGAACGACAACGTGAACGTTTTTGTGTTTTCTCCTCTGACTCCCACATGATGCATCCCGAGGTTCCGTTGCTTCGCTCTTCCACGGAAGACTCGGAGGTACCTATGCAACTCGGGGCCTCCGTGTCCCCCCAACAACGTAGAGAGTTCCGCAGGAAGAATGGTCTCTGCTTCTATTGTGGGGATGACAAGCATCAAGTGAACACCTGTCCTAGGCGTAAAAATAAGCAGCCGGAAAACTTCCGCGCCTAAGTGATCATCGGGGAGGTCACTTGGGCGCACAGGTATTTCCCGTAAATATTAAACGTAATAAAATCTTGCTTCCCTTTCAGGTCTCTTTTGGTGGTAGGTCTGCTACCGGCAGTGCCTTCGTGGATTCAGGGTTGTCTGCTAATATCATGTCTGTGGAATTTGCTATGTCTCTAGCTATGCCTTTGATTGATTTGCCTAAACCTGTCCCGGTAGTGGGTATCGACTCCACTCCTCTTGCTAATGGTTATTTTACACAGCATACCCCTGTTTTTGAACTCCTTGTTGGCTCCATGCATTTGGAGCAGTGCTCTGTACTGTTGATGCAGGGATTATCGTCCGATTTGGTTTTAGGCCTTCCCTGGTTGCAGTTGCATAATCCCACGTTTGACTGGAATACTGGGGATCTTAAAAAATGGGGTAATGAATGCTTGACGTCATGTTTTTCTGTTAATTCTATTTCTCCCCCTGAGGAGGTGAACACGCTACCTGAGTTTGTTCAGGACTTCGCTGATGTTTTCTCTAAGGAGGCCTCCGAAGTGTTACCTCCTCAGAGAATACGATTGCGCTATCGATTTGGTACCAGGAGCTAAGCTCCCTAAGGATAGGATATTTAATCTCTCTTGTCCCGAACGTGAAGCCATGAGAGAGTATATCCAGGAATGCCTGGCCAAGGGTTACATTCGCCCCTCTACTTCTCCGGTAGGTGCTGGCTTCTTCTTCGTAGGGAAGAAGGATGGTGGTCTTAGGCCATGCATTGACTACCGTAACTTGAATAAAGTCACAGTAAGGAACCAATATCCCCTTCCTTTGATTCCTGATCTCTTTAATCAGGTTCAGGGGGCCCAATGGTTCTCTAAGTTTGATCTACGGGGGGCGTATAACCTTATCCGCATCAAAGAGGGGGATGAGTGGAAGACTGCGTTTAACACGCCCGAAGGTCATTTCGAATACCTCGTCATGCCCTTTGGGTTGTGTAATGCTCCCGCGGTCTTCCAGAATTTCATAAATGAGATTTTAAGAGATTACCTGGGGGTATTTCTTGTAGTGTACCTTGATGACATACTTGTGTTTTCCAAGGACTAGTCCTCCCACATTGAGCATGTCAGGAAGGTGCTCCAGGTCCTTCGGGAAAACAAACTGTTTGCGAAGACCGAAAAATGTGTGTTTGGGGTGCAGGAGATACCATTTTTGGGTCAAATCCTCACTCCTCATGAATTCCGCATGGACCCGGAATGGGTCCAACCTGCCTCCCTGAAGGCGTTACAGTGCTTCTTGGGGTTCGCTAATTATTACAGGAGATTTATTGCTAACTTCTCGGTCATCGCTAAGCCTCTTACGGATCTCACTCGCAAGGGTGATGATCTCCTCCGCTGGCCTCCTGAGGCTGTCCAGGCTTTTGAGGTCCTTAAGAAGTGCTTTATCTCGGCCCCGGTGTTGGTTCAGCCCAACCAAATGGAGCCATTTATCGTGGAGGTTGACGCGTCCGAGGTGGGAGTGCGGGCTGCCTTGTCCCAGGGTACCTGGTCCCTCACCCATCTCCGTCCCTGTGCCTACTTCTCCAGGAAGTTTTTGCCCACTGAGAGTAACTATGATATTGGCAACCGCGAACTCTTAGCCATTAAATGGGCATTTGAGGAGTGGCGCCACTTCCTGGAGGGGGCTAGGCACCAGGTAACGGTCCTTACCGACCACAAGAATCTGGTTTTCCTAGAATCTGCCCGGAGGCTAAACCCGAGACAAGCTCGATGGGCGTTATTTTTTACCAGATTCAACTTTTTGGTTACCTATAGGACTGGGTCTAAAAATATTACGGCCGATGCACTGTCGCGTAGCTTCATGGCCAGCCCTCCTTCGGAGGAAGATCCTGCTTGTATTTTGCCTCCAGGTATAATAATTTCCTCTATTGATTCTGATTTAGTTTCTGAAATTGCTGCTGATCAAGGTTCAGCTTCCGGGAACCTTCCTGAAAACAGGCTGTTTGTTCCCCTGCAATTCCGGCTAAGGGTACTTAGGGAAAATCATGACTCCGCACTATCTGGTCATCCAGGCATCCTGGGTACCAAGCACCTCATTGCCAGAAACTATTGGTGGCCTGGGTTGCCTAAAGATGTTAAGGCCTACGTCGCCGCTTGTGAGGTTTGTGCTAGGTCCAAGACTCCCAGGTCCCGACCAGCGGGCTTACTACGTTCTTTGCCCATTCCCCAGAGACCTTGGACCCATATCTCCATGGATTTTATCACCGATTTGCCTCCATCTCAAGGCAAGTCGGTGGTGTGGGTTGTAGTAGACCGCTTCAGTAAAATGTGCCACTTTGTGCCCCTCAAAAAACAACACAATGCTAAGACGTTAGCTACATTGTTTGTCAAACACATCCTGCGTCTCCATGGGGTCCCTGTCAATATTGTTTCTGACAGAGGGGTACAATTTGTTTCTTTGTTTTGGAGAGCCTTCTGTAAAAAGTTGGAGATTGATCTGTCCTTCTCCTCTGCCTTCCATCCTGAAACTAATGGCCAAACTGAGAGGACTAATCAGTCTCTAGAACAATATTTAAGGTGTTTTATCTCTGACTGTCAATATGATTGGTTCTCATTCATTCCCCTCGCCGAATTTTCCCTTAATAACCGGGTCAGTAACTCGTCAGGGGTCTCCCCCTTTTTCTGTAATTTTGAGTTTAATCCACGGTTCTCCTCCGTTTCACCTGGTAGTTCCAACAATCCCGAGGTAGAGGTCATTCATCGGGAACTGTGCACAGTCTGGGCCCAGGTTCAGAAGAACCTAGAGGTGTCCCAGAGCATACAAAAAACTCAGGCAGATAGAAGACGTTCTGCTAACCCCTTGTTTATGGTCGGGGATTTGGTGTGGCTATCGTCAAAGAACTTGTGCCTTAAAGTCCCGTCCAAGAAGTTTGCTCCCCGGTTTATAGGGCCGTACAAGGTCATTGAAGTCCTCAATCCTGTCTCCTTCCGACTGGAGTTGCCCCCATCTTTTCGAGTACACGACGTGTTTCATGCCTCCCTCCTTAAACGCTGCTCCCCGTCCTTGGCTCCCTCGAGGAAACCTCCTGTCCCCTTTCTCACCCCTGAGGGGGTAGAATTCGAAGTGGCCAAGATTGTGGACAGCAAGATGGTCCAAGGCTCCCTCCAGTACCTGGTCCATTGGAGAGGATACGGGCCTGAGGAGAGGACTTGGGTACCCGCCCGGGATGTTCACGCTGGGGTATTGGTCAGGAGGTTCCACCTTCGTTTCTTCAATAAACCAGGTCCATCTAGAAAGGGTCCGGTGGCCCCTCATAAAAGGGGGGGGGGTACTGTTAAGGATCTGCCAGGCACAGCTTCTGTATCTACGCCCATAGGTAATCAGTCTGCCCCTGCTTCTATGTCTGTGAGACTGACTCCATCTTCCACCACTCAGGATGGCAGGCTTAGGAGTGGGAGAGCCTATCACAGCCTGGCCAGACGGAGCTAGCTCCCGCCCTCTGTCTATTTATACCTGCCTTTCCTGTTCCTCCTTGCTTGTGATTCTTCTCATTTGGTTTCCTGGCCCTGCTTCAGCTTCTTGAACTATTTGACCCTGCTTCATATTGACCCTGGCTTACTGACTACTCTCCTGCTCTGCGTTTGGTACCTCGTACACTCCTGGTTTGACTCAGCTTGTTCACTACTCTCCTGCTCTGCGTTTGGTACCTCGTACACTCCTGCTTTGACTCGACTCGTTCGCCACTCTTGTTGCTCACGGTGTTGCCGTGGGCAACTGCCTCTTTTCCCTTTCTTCTTTGTACCCTTGTCTGTTTGTCTGTCGTGCACTTATTGAGCGTAGGGACTGTCGCCCAGTTGTACCCCGTCGCCTAGGGCGGGTCGTTGCAAGTAGGCAGGGACTGAGTGGCGGTTAGATTAGGGCTCACTTGTCTGTTTCCTTACCCCCATCATTACAACTTGGTGGCAAAACCCTTGTTGGCAAGCACAGCAGTCAGACGTTTTTTGTAGTTGATGATGAGGTTTTCACACATGTTAGATGGCATTTTGGCCCATTCCTCTTTGCAGATCATCTGTAAATCATTAAGATTTCGAGGCAACTCGGATCTTCAGCTCCCTCCATAAGTTTTCGATGGGATTAAGGTCTGGAGACTGGCTAGGCCACTCCATGACCTTAATGTGCTTCTTTTTGAGCCACTCCTTTGTTGCCTTGGCTGTATGTTTCGGGTCATAGTCGTGCTGGAAGACCCAGCCACGAGACATTTATAATGTCCTGGTGGAGGGAAGGAGGTTGTCACTCAGGATTTGACGGTACATGGCTCCATCCATTCTCCCATTGATGCGGTGAAGTAGTCCTGTGCCCTTAGCAAAGAAACACCCCCAAAACATAATGTTTCCACCTCCATGCTTGACAGTGGGGACGGTGTTCTTTGGGTCATAGGCAGCATTTCTCTTCCTCCAAACACGGCAAGTTGAGTTAATGCCAAAGAGCTCAATTTTAGTCTCATCTGACCACAGCACCTTCTCCCAATCACTCTCAGAATCATCCACATGTTCATTTACAAACTTCAGACGGGCCTGTACATGTGCTTTCTTGAGCAGGGGGACCTTGCGGGCACTGCAGGATTTTAATCCATTACGGCGTAATGTGTTACCAATGGTTTTCTTGGTGACTGTGGTCCCAGCTGCCTTGAGATCATTAACAAGTTCCCCCCGTGTAGTTTTCGGTTGAGCTCTCACCTTCCTCAGGATCAAGGATACCCCACGAGGTGAGATTTTGCATGGAGCCCCAGATCGATGTCGATTGACAGTCATTTTGTATGTCTTCAATTTTCTAACTATTGCACCAACAGTTGTCTCCTTCTCACCCAGCGTCTTACTTATGGTTTTGTAGCCCATTCCAGCCTTGTGCAGGTCTATGATCTTTTCCCTGACATCCTTAGAAAGCTCTTTGGTCTTGCCCATGTTGTAGAGGTTAGAGTCAGACTGATTAATTGAGTCTGTGGACAGGAGTCTTTTATACAGGTGACCATGTAAGACAGCTGTCTTTAATGCAGGCACCAAGTTGATTTGGAGCGTGTAACTGGTCTGGAGGAAGCTGAACTCTTAATGGTTGGTAGGGGATCAAATACTTATTTCTCTGTGCACAATGCAAATAAATATATATCATTTTGACTATGTGATTTTCTGTTTTTTTTTAAATATAATCTATCTCTCACTGGTAAAATTAACCTAGCCTAAAAATTCTAGACTGTTCATGACTTTGACAGTGGGCAAACTTACAAAATCAGCAAGGGATCAAATACTTATTTCCTTCACTGTATAGGGGGTGCAGAGGTATAAGTCATAACCGGGACCTGGTGCCTGAGGTGGCCCGAAAATAGACCCCCTCTGTTCCGTATAAGGATACCAGTACTATAAATAACCAGTGCTAGTTCGGGGGCCCTAAAGTAAACAAGTGAAGGCCAAACAGTAAATCCTGAATGGTCTATAGGTAGATATTAAAAAGGCGGCCTACTCCATGTTTGTGTTTGTCACCATGATTCAGGACACACGGCTGTGGAGTAACTTAGGGCCCTTGCCAGTGGCGTAGCTATAGGGGTCGCAGCGGTCGCACTTGTGACCGGGCCCCCACTCTCCTCTCGCTTTAAATTACAGGCCCCTCCTCTCCTCTCTTTACCGCAAACACAAATTGCACAATACAATAAATTACAAACTCTGGGTCGCGACCCCCTGGGGGTTTGTGTGAAGACCTTCAGGGGGTCGCGAGCCACCCACCGAGGTCTCGGTTCCAACTGTATCTGCGTCCTCAGGACGCAGATACAGTTGAATTTAATGCTGGAGCAAGGAGCTGACAGCCTCTTATAGGTTCTGCAGGGATAAGTTAGCTTTCTTACACCCTCCACCCTTTTGATTCTGAATGACTGAAATCTTGGAACCAGTACACAATGAAGAAATTTACAATAAGTTCTATACAATTTATGGAGTCCCTGTCCCCTCGCCTGACATGTTTGTTTTAGTAAATACTTGTATTCTCCATGAAATAACAATTTGGGAGCATCTTTTCTTAGTACTCTGAGTTGTGCCGTTCCTCTGTTATTCCTCCTGTTATTGACATGTGGGTGTTGCCAGTTCGGGCGGTGTTCCTACCCAGACTGACACTGTCCAATCAGTGCTCACAGAGTGAGACTGTGTAGGGACACGCCCCTTTGACCCAGTTGTCAATTTATTTATAAACTTCTAGGAGGAATAACAGGAATACCACAGAGCAGAGTTCTAAGAATCATTTCATGGGGAAAACAAGTATTTATTAAAACAGCAGATGTCAGTAGAGGTGACAGATCCTCTTTAAGTCCTACCAGGCAACTCAAGGCCTTAGACCACAGAAGTCAATGTCTAACCCAAGCTTAAAGAGCAAGATTTGATGGAAGAAGACTTTCTATTACCTCCTTCACGCACGTAACTGCACATCCTGGTGCGGGGGTTGAAGTATGAAGGGGGCTCACGGAGAAGGCTGGGCAGCCTCCTCCATACGCCCCTCTACCGCAACGCGATCGCGAGGTGCCGATGGTTGTCATGGCACCCGGGATCCTAATGAAGGCCCCCCAGGTCAGCCTTCTTTCTGCCTCTGTTAAGCCTGTAATACATGAAACAGAAGCCTGTAAAAATGACAATATACTGTATTGTACCAGCGATCTGCCGATCTGATAATTGCTGATTCAAATCCTCTAGGGGGACTAGGAAATAGTGTAAAAAAAAAAGTTTAATAAAGTTTTTTGTAGTGAAAAATATATATATTAGAAGTTGAAAAAAAACTTTTCCCATTTTTTTCCTCTGAAGTAATGTCAAAAATAAAAAATAAAAATAAACAAAATTGGTATCCGTAAAAGTCTGAACTATTACAATAAAACCTTATTTAACCCGCACGGTGAACACCGTAATAAAAAATAAAAAGTGATCGAAAAGCCTTATATACCAAAAAATGGTACCAATAAAAACGACAACTCGTCCGGCAAAAAATAAGCCCTCACACATAAAATCATCATATCTCTAGTTCCGCACTGCCCAAGGTTATTTCATCACCATCATTTAATGCCATATGTGTTGTAATATAGAGTTTAAAGGGGTATTCTAGATTTATCTACATGGAAAGTTCTAGAACTTTCTAATATATTCTGTATGTATTTTCATGATATTAGTTTGCTATCAGTGAATGAGAACAGTCGTGTTTACATTCAGAGGCAGTAAACCGGTACATAGCTACTAGTCCTGCTCTCATCTGACAAGTGGAGAATTCTTTTCCTGTCTGCCAACCGAACAAAAGTTCTCCCCGGAGGGATGTCTCTAAGCTGCAGAGGATTAGCGGTGACAACGCAGGATGGGTCTATGATAGTCTGAAGGGACTCCACCGTGTCTTCCATCTCAAAAGATCTGGACAGGGCATCGGCCCTCACATTCTTGTCAGCGGGACGGTAGTGGAGCAGAAACTGGAAACGAATGAAGAACAGCGACCACCTGGCTTGACGAGGATTCAGTCTTTGAGCGGACTGAAGGTAGGTGAGGTTTTTGTGGTCGGTGTAGATCAAGATGGGGTGAGCTGCGGCAGAGGATGTTCGACCCGGCTCCTCGAACACGGCACGAAAGGACTGCAAGAACAAGGCTAGGTCCGCGAATACAGGTCCTTGTTGCTCCAAGATTGGGTTCGCCCATGCGAGGGCCTTGCCAGCGAGGAGGGAGATAATAAACGCCACTTTGGCCTCCTCGGAGGGGAAGAGATGAGGCCGTAGCCTAAAATGAACCGTTCATTGATTGAGAAATCCTCTACATGCTCTGGGATCACCGTCGTAGCGAGGAGGAAGAGGCAGAGGAACTGTGGATCCGGAACAAACAGGAGGAGCAACGGGTAGTGGCACAGCAACCACTTCAGGAGGAAGAACCGGAAATGGAACAGCGAGTAGATCCAGGCGAACCAGGATAGAATTCACCGCCTCAAGGAGTTGATCCTGACATGTGCGTAGGTCATGCATCTCTGTCTGTATCTTCTGGACTGCGGTCTTGGGCTGGCCAGCGGGTTCCATGGCCTGAGCGTACTGTCACGGACACAGGGTATGTGGACCCACTAGGCCGCTCCACCGTAGCGGGGAGGCAGCTGACCAGGTCACAGTCTATATGAAAGTCAATGGCAGACAGCAATGCTTGAGTACCTGAACTAGTCCAGACGGTGGCTGTGGCTTCAGCACGGATGGAGGCTGGTGTGGCAGGTGGCGGCAGATGTGGCGGGCAGTATCCGATGTAGCAGAAGACACTGGACGCGGCAGAAGACACTGGACATGGCAAACGACACTGGACGTGGCAGATGACACTGGACGTGGCAGACGACACTGGACGTGGCAGACGACACTGGACGTGGCAGACGACACTGGACGTGGCAGAAGACACTGGATGTGGCAGACGACACTGGATGTGGCAAGCGACAGCCGGTGCAGTAGATACGACTCCAATACTGAATGCAGGAACGGGTAATAGGGCAAAGGTAACAGCTGGAACGGGGAAACACTAAGGGACCAGTGGCGTAACTACCGCTATAGCAGCCATAGCGGCTGCTACGGGGCCCGCAGCATGAGGGGGCCCATGTCGCCCATGGGCACGGGCCCCCACCATGGCCGGAGGCTCCGCTAGCAGCCGCTACGGCTGCTACAGCGGACGCTACTGAACACGACTACGGCAGAGCAGGGAGGTATCTCCCCGCTCTGCCATTCAACAAAAGACATGTATCCCCTATCCACAGGATATACACAGGATAGGGCATACATGTGTGATCGCTGGCAGCGATATGGAGAACGGGGGACTGAAAGTCCCCTGAAGTTCTCCATCACAAACCTCGGACTTCCGGGGTCTGTGTCGGCAGCTCCGTAGAAATGAATGGAGCGCCGGTCGCGCTTGTGCGCATGCATGACCAGCGCTCCTTTCATTTTTATTGAGCTGCGCAGACGCCTGAAGTCAGAGGTTTGTCATGGAGAACTTCAGGGGACTTTCAGTCCCCCGTTCTCCCTATCTCTACCAGCGATCACACATGTATCCCCTATCCTGTGGATAGGGGATACATGTCTTTTGTAGGACACACTGTAGGTCGGATTTTTTTGGGAGGGGGGACTCTGTATGGCGTTCCCTACAGGGGGGGCTGTATGGCGTTCCCTCGGGGGGGTTGTATGGTGTTCCCAGGGGGGGCTGTATGCCGTTATCTACAGGGGGGGCTGTATGGCGTTCCCTACAGGGGGGGCTGTATGGCGTTCCCTACAGGGGGGGCTGTATGGCGTTCCCTACAGGGGGGGCTGTATGGCGTTCCCTACAGGGGGGGCTGTATGGCGTTCCCTACAAGGGGGGGCTGTATGGCGTTCCCTACAGGGGGGAGCTGTATGGCGTTCCCTATAGGGGGGCTGTATGGCGTTCCCTAGAGGGGGGGCTGTATGGCGTTCCCTGCAGGGGGGGCTGTATGGGGTTCCCTACAGGGGGCTGTATGGCGTTCCCTACAGGGGGGGGCTGTATGGCATTCCCTACGGGGGGCTGTATGGAGTTCCCTACAGGGGGGCTGTATGGCGTTCCCTACAGGGGGGGCTGTATGGCGTTCCCTACAAGGGGGGGGCTGTATGGCGTTCCCTACAGGGGGGGCTTCATGGCGTTCCCTATAGGGGGGCTGTATGGCGTTCCCTACAGGGGGGGCAGTATGGCGTTCCCTGCAGGGGGGGCTGTATGGCGTTCCCTACAGGGGGCTGTATGGCGTTATCTACAGGGGGGCTGTATGGTGTTCCCTACAGGGGGGGCTGTATGGCGTTCCCTACATGGGGGGGCTGTATGGCGTTCCCTACATGGGGGGGGCTGTATGGCGTTCCCTGCAGGGGGGGCTGTATGGCGTTCCCTACAGGGGGGGCTGTATGGCGTTCTCTACAAGGGGGGCTGTATGGCGTTAGCACCATACAGCCCCCTCTGTAGATAACGCCATACAGCCCCCCCTGTAGAGAACGCCAAACAGCCCCCACTGTAGAGAACGCCATACAGTCCCCCCTATAGAGAACGCCATACAGCCTCCCCTGTAGAGAACGCCATACAGCCCCCCTGTATGGAACGCCATACAGCCCCCCCTGCAGGGAACGCCATACAGCCCCCCTACAGGGAACACCATACAGCCCCCCCTGCAGGGAACGCCATACAGCCCCCCCCCTGTAGATAACGCCATACAGCCCCCCTGTAGATAACGCCATACAGCCCCCCTGTAGATAACGCCATACAGCCCCCCCTGTAGATAACGCCATACAGACCCCTCTGTAGATAACGCCATACAGCCCCCTTTGTAGATATCTACAGGGGGGGCTGTAAAAAAGGCACTATCTACAAGGGGGGGTTGTGTGACACCCAGGGGAGGGGGGCCCCAGTCAAAAGTTTGCTATGGGGCCCAGTCTTTCCTAGTTACGCCCCTCTAAGGGACCATTTGCGAGACAGACTGGGATAGACTAACAACGCTCAGGCAAGGATCAGAAGGCCTGGGGCCTTCTTATAGACCAGGAAATCATGGCAGTTGATGATGATGACGATCCTTTTGTGCGCGCGCTGACCCTTTAAGGCCATGCGCAAGCGAGCGCACCCTACGGGACACAGCAGGACGGAGCGGAAATGAGCGCTGGCGTCTCCTAGGAAGGAGACAGGGGCCAGCGCTCACGGATCCATGGCTGCGGGCGTCGGGAGGTGAGTAAACCCGACGGCCCGCGGCCATGGACGCTACAAGTGGTTACAATTGTATCCAGTCTAGACAATGCTCTGTGAGCTACAAACATCAGCAGCAGCTGCACACATCTCCCTGGTATTGTCTAAACTGGATACAATTGTAACCACATCTCAAATGAGAGCAGGACTAGCTATGTACAGGTTTACTGCCTCTGAATGTAATCAAGATTGTTCTCATTCACTGACAGCATACAGAGATCTTGAAAATGGTGAAGAATTGAGACATAAAGTATATTAAAAAGTCGTAAGAACTTTTCATTTATACAGTGAATAACTTTATTAACTTAAAACCGATAAAACTCCTGAAGCAATGTACAATGATATTCCAGTCTTGGATAATCATACAATGCTCTTCAGTACCTCCCAGGTAACACTCGTGTGAAGTTGTATTAAAGGGGTTTTAAAAGCAAAATTGTACCCCAAGAAAAAGAAACAAGAAATATGGAGCGGACTCCTCTCAGCCAAATACAAATTTATCAGGTTTTTTTTATTAGTATTTTACATTGTCAATTCCTAACAGACATATGAACAGCTCTGTGTCCAGATAGAAGAGAAAGAAGCTCTTTCTCCCTCTCTCACAGCAGGAAATCTAACTACAACCATTAGCAGGTCTTATTAGACTTCCGTACACGGCACACCTGGAGGCCATTGTTAGGCCTCTGGCTACCATACAACCCATCGGTGCTCCACAATCACATCACGTGGCTCTGATGAGGTGACAGAGGAAGCCCCTCCCTCTTAGATTATAACAGTACATCACATTAATTATGCAATCCCCACACAGACGTACTTCTACGGAGCTGCGATGAACACTTCTAGGTGCTGGCTTTATTATACAGTCGACACGCTGCTCTAACGGCCGATATCAGAAATAACACCTGCAAGTGATGGTGCGGGCACAGATCCTGTTTCCGCGTCATCAAAGTACATCGAAGGACCTACATAGTTCCTGAGATGTACGATTATGGCGCAGAGCGGGAAGGGGTTAAAATGATGGCAGAAGTCATCTCTGTCTAAGTGTCATACTGTCAAAGTGTCCTGGCAGTTATACATGGCACAGATCTAACATCCATCTCTCTTCTCTTCATACAGGTATATAATCCATTTCATTCCTGCATGAACCTCATCCCTGCTGTAGCTGCATTTCAAAAAGCTGAAACTGTTATTTGATGGTATATAATCCATTTCATTCCTGCATGAACCTCATCCCTGCTGTAGCTGCATTTCAAAAAGCTGAAACTGTTATTTGATGGTATATAATCCATTTCATTCCTGCATGAACCTCATCCCTGCTGTAGCTGCATTTCAAAAAGCTGAAACTGTTATTTGATGGTATATAATCCATTTCATTCCTGCATGAACCTCATCCCTGCTGTAGCTGCATTTCAAAAAGCTGAAACTGTTATTTGATGGTATATAATCCATTTCATTCCTGCATGAACCTCATCCCTGCTGTAGCTGCATTTCAAAAAGCTGAAACTTTTATTTTATGGTACTCTGCTTTCCTGTCTGGCTATATAGTCTAATGTTATCTCAAAGTTTTGTCAAAGTGTTTGATCGTCGTTAAGTTTTATGAGCATCCAGACCTGCTAGTTTGTTTGTTTATCTCTGCATAGCTTTTCACCTCATGTGTCTAGTTGATTTGATTAATAGCTGAACGAGCTTAATTAGGCCTAGATCTGAGCATCTACTCCCCTATAAATTTAGATGTAGCATATGGGGAAGGCACTCGTGCAGGGGGGCACGACGGCAGAAGTCATCTCTGTGTAAGTGTCATACTGTCAAAGTGTCCTGGCAGTTATACATGGCAGTTCTGTCAAAGTGTCCTGGCAGTTATACATGGCAGTTGCACAGGGTCAGTGACAGGTAAGCTGCATTACCAAACCAGACAAACTAGCCCACGCTCTCAATATTAGATTTCTAACTATCTGTAAACAAACATGTTTGCCACCGCTCTCATCATTATAGCTGCTCTTGGTTTTCAATCCTATCGCCCATTTAAGACTTGCCCAAAAACAGTCTACATCAGTCCTTCTATCCTGGCCTCACCCATGTACAGCTCCCATTCACTATTCACTTTCCTCAGTCAACTTAACCCATCTCATCCCACTGCCCAACATAAAAAACGCTCTCATAAATCACAGAACCATCTGCTGTCACTCTCCATTCTCCTGCTATTAGCTGCAGGGGACATCTCTCCCAACCCTGGGCCTCCCTTTTCTTCTGCCAAGCTCAACCACTTACCTGCCACACATAGAAACCCTGCAAATCTTCTTACCATTCCTTGTACGTCTTCTCCTGTCTCTTTTAACTGTGCTCTCTGGAACTCTCGGTCCGTGTGCAACAAACTCACCTTTATTCATGACTTATTCCTTTCTAACTCTCTCAACCTTCTGGCTCTTACAGAAACATGGCTACACCTGTCTGACACTGCTTCCCCTGCTGCTCTATCTTATGGTGGTCTCCAGTTCTCTCATGCCCCCAGACCTGAGAACAGGCAGGGTGGAGGAGTAGGTATACTTCTTTCCCCACACTGCACTTTCCAGGTCATTCCCCCGGTCCCCTCACTCACATTTCCCTCTTTTGAAGTCCACACCCTCAGACTCTTTCACCCTTTTCCCCTCCGAGTGGCAGTTGTCTACCGCCCACCGGGCTCACCCCGCCAATTCCTGGACCATTTTGCTGCCTGGCTTCCACAATTTCTATCCTCTGAAACACCCACTCTCATCATGGGTGACTTCAACATCCCCATTGATAACCCAATCTCCTCATCTGCCTCCCAGTTTCTATCTTTAACCTCGTCCCTCGGTCTGTCACAACTTACTAACTCTCCTACACATGAAGACGGGCATTCACTTGACCTGGTCTTCTTCCGGCTCTGCTCAGTTTCTGACTTTATTAACTCTCCTCTCCCGCTTTCTGACCACAATCTTCTCTGCTTTACTATCAAATATTCTCTGCCTCCTCAGGTCATCCCTACGTATCAGACATACAGAAATCTACATGCCATTAACACTGTGAAATTCATAGACAGTCTACAGTCCTCATTGTCCCCTATCTCTTCCCTCTCCTGTCCCAATCTGGCTGCCAAACTTTATAACAACACTCTCAAAAATGCATTGGATGAAGCAGCCCCCACTACACTCCGAACCACCCGACAAAGACGACGACAACCCTGGCACACGCCTCAATCCCGCTTTCTTCAGCGGTGCTTGAGATGTGCCGAACGACTGTGGAGAAAATCGCATTTGGATGCAGATTTCCTCCATTACAAATTTATGCTCAAAACTTACAACTCTGCCCTTCACCGCGCCAAACAAGTCTACTTCACTTCTCTCATCTCCACACTATCTAATAATCCAAAACGCCTCTTTGATACTTTTCACTCCCTCCTTAGTCCTAAAGTGCAGACACCAATCACAGATCTCAGTGCTGAAGACCTGGCCAATTATTTTAAAGTTAAAATTGACAACATCCGGCATGATATTCTCTCCCAGTCCCCTAGTAACATCGATCCCCTTCCCCCCCACACTCCCTCTTCTTCACTCTCAGCATTTGACCCAATAACTGAAGATCCCCTTCCCCCCCACACTCCCTCTTCTTCACTCTCAGCATTTGACCCAATAACTGAAGAAGAAGTCTCGAGGCTCCTCTCTTCTTCTCGTCCTACTACCTGCCCTAGTGATCCTGTCCCCTCACACCTCCTCCAGTCCCTCTCCCCAGCTGTCACTAGTCACCTCACTAAAATATTTAACCTCTCTCTTTCCTCTGGTATCTTTCCCTCCGCTTTTAAACATGCCATTATAAACCCATTATTGAAAAAACCAACACTTGACCCATCCAGCGCTACCAACTACCGACCAGTCTCTAATCTGCCCTTCATCTCCAAACTCCTGGAACGCTTGGTCTACTCTCGCCTTATCCGCTATCTCTCTGCTAACTCCATTCTTGACCCCTTACAATCTGGTTTCCGCACTCTACACTCCACAGAAACTGCCCTTACTAAAGTCTCAAATGATCTCTTGGCGGCTAAATCGGACGGTAAATCCTCTCTCCTGATTCTTTTGGATCTCTCTGCAGCCTTTGACACTGTAGACCACAAACTCCTACTTAACATGCTCCACTCTATTGGCCTCAAGGACGCGGCTCTCTCTTGGTTTTCCTCCTACCTCTCTGACCGCTCATTCAGTGTGTCATTTGCTGGTTCCACTTCTTCTCCTCTTCCCCTTGATATCGGGGTTCCTCAGGGATCAGTCCTAGGTCCACTCCTCTTTTCTCTCTACACAGCTCCTATTGGACAAACCATCAGCAGATTTGGCTTCCAGTACCATCTCTACGCTGATGACACCCAATTATATACCTCTTCCCGTGACATCACCCCTGCTCTAATACAGAACACCAGTGATTGTCTGTCCGCTGTCTCTAACATCATGTCCTCTCTCTATCTGAAACTGAATCTTTCTAAAACTGAGCTCCTTGTGTTCCAACCATCTACTAACCTCCCTAAACCTGATGTCTCTATCTCTGTGTGTGGCACTATCATAACTCCTAAGCAGCACGCCCGCTGTCTCGGGGTTATTTTTGACTCAGATCTTTCCTTTACTCCTCACATACAATCACTTTCACGCTCCTGTCATTTTCACCTAAAAAACATCTCCAGAATCCGCTCTTTTCTTACGGAGGAAACTGCCAAAACTCTCATTGTTGCTCTGATTCACTCTCGTCTTGACTACTGTAACTCATTACTAGTCGGTCTTCCCCTCACTAAACTCTCCCCTCTCCAATCTATCCTCAATGCAGCAGCCAGGCTCATCTTTATGACCAACCGCTACACCAACGCCTCTAATCTGTGCCAGTCACTGCACTGGTTGCCCATCCCCTTCCGAATAAAATTCAAACTTATTACTCTCACCCACAAAGCTCTCCACAGTGCTGCACCTCCTTACATCTCCTCCCTCATCTCTGTCTACCACCCTACTCGGGCTCTACGTTCTGCCAACGACCTTAGATTAAAATCCTCCATAATCCGAACCTCCCACTCCCGTCTCCAGGATTTCTCTCGTGCTGCACCCGTCCTCTGGAATGTGCTACCCCAGACAATCAGATTAATTCCCAATATCCACAGTTTTAAACGTGCCCTGAAAACACATCTATTTAGACAGGCCTATAAAATTCCCTAATCTGACTCCTTTTCATGGCCCTCCATTTAGATTAGTCATCAGAATAAGATTCCCTCACACTCCTTCTCTTCATGTCCGTCATACACGGATAGTGGCTGGTGACCGGCTCATGCAGCTTTATGATACCACCGCATGTGTATAAAAATGGCCGGACCATTGTACAGAACAAACACTATTACACTTTGTGTCTCCCTTATGTCCTCATAGATTGTAAGCTCTTGCGAGCAGGGTCCTCACTCCCCAGGTTTGAATTGTAAATTAACTTTGTCACTATGTAATGTCTGATATTGTTTTCATGTTCCCTCTACATTGTAAAGTGCTGCGTAATATGTTGGCGCTATATAAATAAAGATTATTATTATTATTATAGAAACATCTCCTGTGAAAATTTGCAGTTGTCAAGCTCTGCAGGAGTGGCTGTGGGAAACAAATTATTTCTAGCAATGGCAAAATATTGATAAATTCATTGTTTATGTCTAGAACCCCATCATAACCCCCCCAGTTTTCCCAAACCCCTAAATAAAAAATCCCATCTAGCTATGCAGTAATACATCCCAGTGCCCTGTATCCCTGCACAACTGGCTTAGAAGTCTATATGGACTAGGGATAAACCACCATAGGAACGATTTGTAATAGAAGACATTATTTGTTATCAATGTTTCCCAGAAACAGATATAGCTGCAGCTTTGCCAAATATTCCTATTAACACAATGCCTAGGTGGTGTAGATTTGAGGTTTCTCTTCATTAACTTTAATGGGGAACAGCCAATGTAAGAAAAATGGAGAGTAATGGAAATATACCAGTATCGTTAGCATCATTTCTTAATTTGGCGAATCGGCAGGACACAGTCTCTCAAATAATTAAAGCCTCCTGCTTTGCAGTTTTTAATTAAAATAAATACAATGTGCAGTGAGAACCTTTACAATTATAATTATTGAAATCCGCGTGGGGTCTGCTACGTGAGTCATTGTATCGGATGGTCGTGTGGTCAGAACTTTTATGTCACTTTTATGTCACTCGATGAACTCCAGTGGACAAAGCAGGAAGAAAGCGGATGATTTGCTACATTAGAAATAATTATTTCTGTGCAATTAAAATATTTGTACAAAGGAGAAATCCAAAGCGATTAATTGGTAGCATTGTACAGTTAATTATTGTGAAATCTATGCGCTGTATTAGTCTTGTAAACATAAGTGAAGTAAAACTTGTATAAAATGACAAAAAAAGTTATCCTCTGTCGTTTATTGAGGAGGAGTTTCCACTGCTGTCTCCCAGAGTGCATGTGGGCTGTCATGTGGTGTTTCTTTGTGTTTTGTGTTTTTACCTCTGTTAAAACCTTTGTGCTAAGCCTAAGTGGCACAGGGTTGTGACTATGGAAGTAAAATACACATGAATAAGAGGCAAAAAGAGAAAAATTAAAATTTATATAAACCGTATAATGAATTGGTGACTGGGTGACTAAAAGTTGGTCTCCACCAAAATGGCTGTAAGACATAATGGCCTTCATGTATAAAAAGGTGTTCTAACAAAAACGGTCAGAATTGCACATACCAACCAATAACATTCTAGGTTTCATCAAAAATAAATTAGATCTGAGGGCATTTTTTATTAGAATACTATTTATGTAGGAGGACCACTGTACTGTTAGGCTGCATAAATGTAAAGCTAGCTATACACAATAGATAAAAGATTTTGGTGGGAAGAATCGACTACCTTAAGTGTATGGGGGCCCATCGACTCTACCCCGGCTTCAGATGTCGGGAGAAAAAAGAATCAAGTATATTCGATTTTAATATGCCGATCCTTTTTTCCCGTGGTAGATAAGCTGCCCATTGAAATAAACATGCATGCTTAGCCAAGCAGAGCTTGCGTGTTTATGTCAGTTGGGAGTAAGAGTTGACTGTCAGGTTTAAAAATAATAGTCTCCTAAAGGGACCAAAAAAAATAAAGAAAAGTTAAATAAAGACACAAAAACAACACTAATCATACTTTTTTTTAAAAAGATAAATCTAAAATAAATCACATCTCTACACTATACCGATATATCACTGTAGCTCTTTTATGTGGCATTGTAGCCTATGGCCCCTCTAGGACACCAGGACTCTTGTGCATATCTAGAACCCCCCAGGTTTCCCAAACTCCCAAATACAAATTTATTAACAGTAAAAAAAAAAAATATGTATCTGCATACTCGTAAAGACCCGTACAATAAAGTTGTAATGTCCCCTAACCCCTTAAGGAGTCAGCCTGGTTTTGGGCCTAAAATGGGTATTCCCATCTAAGAAATGTATGGCATATCCAAGGAAAAAGACCTTTAAATAAAATTAATTAAATATAAGTCCCAAGACATAAAATAATATAATATAAAAAATATTTTTTCATGCGTAAAAAGGCATGAAAAAAGAAAAAAAGTTTTCGGCACTTTTCCTAAAAATACAAAAAAATTATATGTACCAAAAATTTACCCAAAATAAAAAATATTTAAAAATTATTCTGGTCCTCCAGCAGTTAAATGTTTAAAGCAATGGCTCCTCCGCTACATTACAGAGAAAAATAAACACTACCGACAAATATACATTGAATATTTTCAGAAATCTACTATGTGGCTCAAAAATAAAAGAAAATAACAATAACTAGCCTCAAAATATCAGAAAATAACATAAGTCTTTGAACCAATGAATTGGCAGATGGCAACTTGGGAAATTTATATCATTAATAATATAAACAGAAAAAATGGGACATAAAGATCATCAAAACCACAAAAAAGGCCATACTCACTAGGTAGGTGGGTGGGTGAAAACCCGTTCCCATCAGGACGCAGACGGGTCAAAGAATGCTGCAGAAGGAGTGTGCATTAAGTAGTGATAGCCCCTCCCACTAGTCTTGAGGGGAGTGGCGGACTAAGTGCTCAAAGGTGTGCGATAAATGAGTGTCAGTGTAGTGCTAGGGTGTGAATGGATGGTAAAAAATAAATATGTATGTATGAAAGTGTGTAATAATGTAATAAAAATAAATAAATAAATAAATGTGATGAATAGGGGTCAGTGCTGTGAATAGTACATGGGGTGTCAGTACTATGTGTAATACGTGGAGGGATAATGTGCTGGTCGTCAGGCATGGCGTATCTTGCCGAATAACAGCCTATTTGTAACGCCGCTAGTGTTAGCTAAAGCGGGCTGCTCTGCATTCCAAACCAAACGCCAGCACATCATGCCCTCCCAGCATATAAGACCCGGCTGCGTCCTGAAAAAAAGTGTAGTATACGTAGTAAGAAATATCCATGAAACATGGGGTATTAGTTGTTATTTTGGCCAAAATACGCAAAGCTCGCAACCCAACGTCAAGGGTCCCCAGTGCCTTGCGAGTCCCTAACCAGAACTTTTCGTTCCTAATTTAAAAACACAAACAGAAAAAATGGGACATAAAGATCATCAAAACCACAAAAAAGGCCATACTCACTAGGTAGGTGGGTGGGTGAAAACCCGTTCCCATCAGGACGCAGACGGGTCAAAGAATGCTGCAGAAGGAGTGTGCATTAAATAGTGATAGCCCCTCCCACTAGTCTTGAGGGGAGTGGCGGACTAAGTGCTCAAAGGTGTGCGATAAATGAGTGTCAGTGTAGTGCTAGGGTGTGAATGGATGGTAAAAAATAAATATGTATGTATGAAAGTGTGTAATAATGTAATAAAAATAAATAAATAAATAAATGTGATGAATAGGGGTCAGTGCTGTGAATAGTACATGGGGTGTCAGTACTATGTGTAATACGTGGAGGGATAATGTGCTGGTCGTCAGGCATGGCGTATCTTGCCGAATAACAGCCTATTTGTAACGCCGCTAGTGTTAGCTAAAGCGGGCTGCTCTGCATTCCAAACCAAACGCCAGCACATCATGCCCTCCCAGCATATAAGACCCGGCTGCGTCCTGAAAAAAAGTGTAGTATACGTAGTAAGAAATATCCATGAAACATGGGGTATTAGTTGTTATTTTGGCCAAAATACGCAAAGCTCGCAACCCAACGTCAAGGGTCCCCAGTGCCTTGCGAGTCCCTAACCAGAACTTTTCGTTCCTAATTTAAAAACACAAACAGAAAAAATGGGACATAAAGATCATCAAAACCACAAAAAAGGCCATACTCACTAGGTAGGTGGGTGGGTGAAAACCCGTTCCCATCAGGACGCAGACGGGTCAAAGAATGCTGCAGAAGGAGTGTGCATTAAGTAGTGATAGCCCCTCCCACTAGTCTTGAGGGGAGTGGCGGACTAAGTGCTCAAAGGTGTGCGATAAATGAGTGTCAGTGTAGTGCTAGGGTGTGAATGGATGGTAAAAAATAAATATGTATGTATGAAAGTGTGTAATAATGTAATAAAAATAAATAAATAAATAAATGTGATGAATAGGGGTCAGTGCTGTGAATAGTACATGGGGTGTCAGTACTATGTGTAATACGTGGAGGGATAATGTGCTGGTCGTCAGGCATGGCGTATCTTGCCGAATAACAGCCTATTTGTAACGCCGCTAGTGTTAGCTAAAGCGGGCTGCTCTGCATTCCAAACCAAACGCCAGCACATCATGCCCTCCCAGCATATAAGACCCGGCTGCGTCCTGAAAAAAAGTGTAGTATACGTAGTAAGAAATATCCATGAAACATGGGGTATTAGTTGTTATTTTGGCCAAAATACGCAAAGCTCGCAACCCAACGTCAAGGGTCCCCAGTGCCTTGCGAGTCCCTAACCAGAACTTTTCGTTCCTAATTTAAAAACACAAACAGAAAAAATGGGACATAAAGATCATCAAAACCACAAAAAAGGCCATACTCACTAGGTAGGTGGGTGGGTGAAAACCCGTTCCCATCAGGACGCAGACGGGTCAAAGAATGCTGCAGAAGGAGTGTGCATTAAGTAGTGATAGCCCCTCCCACTAGTCTTGAGGGGAGTGGCGGACTAAGTGCTCAAAGGTGTGCGATAAATGAGTGTCAGTGTAGTGCTAGGGTGTGAATGGATGGTAAAAAATAAATATGTATGTATGAAAGTGTGTAATAATGTAATAAAAATAAATAAATAAATAAATGTGATGAATAGGGGTCAGTGCTGTGAATAGTACATGGGGTGTCAGTACTATGTGTAATACGTGGAGGGATAATGTGCTGGTCGTCAGGCATGGCGTATCTTGCCGAATAACAGCCTATTTGTAACGCCGCTAGTGTTAGCTAAAGCGGGCTGCTCTGCATTCCAAACCAAACGCCAGCACATCATGCCCTCCCAGCATATAAGACCCGGCTGCGTCCTGAAAAAAAGTGTAGTATACGTAGTAAGAAATATCCATGAAACATGGGGTATTAGTTGTTATTTTGGCCAAAATACGCAAAGCTCGCAACCCAACGTCAAGGGTCCCCAGTGCCTTGCGAGTCCCTAACCAGAACTTTTCGTTCCTAATTTAAAAACACAAACAGAAAAAATGGGACATAAAGATCATCAAAACCACAAAAAAGGCCATACTCACTAGGTAGGTGGGTGGGTGAAAACCCGTTCCCATCAGGACGCAGACGGGTCAAAGAATGCTGCAGAAGGAGTGTGCATTAAGTAGTGATAGCCCCTCCCACTAGTCTTGAGGGGAGTGGCGGACTAAGTGCTCAAAGGTGTGCGATAAATGAGTGTCAGTGTAGTGCTAGGGTGTGAATGGATGGTAAAAAATAAATATGTATGTATGAAAGTGTGTAATAATGTAATAAAAATAAATAAATAAATAAATGTGATGAATAGGGGTCAGTGCTGTGAATAGTACATGGGGTGTCAGTACTATGTGTAATACGTGGAGGGATAATGTGCTGGTCGTCAGGCATGGCGTATCTTGCCGAATAACAGCCTATTTGTAACGCCGCTAGTGTTAGCTAAAGCGGGCTGCTCTGCATTCCAAACCAAACGCCAGCACATCATGCCCTCCCAGCATATAAGACCCGGCTGCGTCCTGAAAAAAAGTGTAGTATACGTAGTAAGAAATATCCATGAAACATGGGGTATTAGTTGTTATTTTGGCCAAAATACGCAAAGCTCGCAACCCAACGTCAAGGGTCCCCAGTGCCTTGCGAGTCCCTAACCAGAACTTTTCGTTCCTAATTTAAAAACACAAACAGAAAAAATGGGACATAAAGATCATCAAAACCACAAAAAAGGCCATACTCACTAGGTAGGTGGGTGGGTGAAAACCCGTTCCCATCAGGACGCAGACGGGTCAAAGAATGCTGCAGAAGGAGTGTGCATTAAATAGTGATAGCCCCTCCCACTAGTCTTGAGGGGAGTGGCGGACTAAGTGCTCAAAGGTGTGCGATAAATGAGTGTCAGTGTAGTGCTAGGGTGTGAATGGATGGTAAAAAATAAATATGTATGTATGAAAGTGTGTAATAATGTAATAAAAATAAATAAATAAATAAATGTGATGAATAGGGGTCAGTGCTGTGAATAGTACATGGGGTGTCAGTACTATGTGTAATACGTGGAGGGATAATGTGCTGGTCGTCAGGCATGGCGTATCTTGCCGAATAACAGCCTATTTGTAACGCCGCTGGCAACTTGGGAAATTTATATCATTAATAATATATATATATATCATATACATTCAGCTTGTAATAAATCCATAGGAAGATTGTCTTATGTTTCCTGGAACATCTGCCGTAGTTTTTGCTGTTGTCTCCCAGGGGGTCTTCTTATGTTTAATTTCCACCACTTATAGAAAAGCTGGTGATCATTATCTTAATGCGAATTCTAATGAATTCCCGACTGTAAAACAGGACATCAGAAGTCACTGAGGACATCTTTTATATAAATAAATAAATATATTCATACAGGTTCAATACAGTGTAAAGAGGTTGCATAAGGCTTCGTTCACATCTGCGTCAGGGTCCTGTTTTGACGTTCCGTCGGAGCTTCCCGTCAGAACGGGACCCTGACTGAAACAAACGGACACCATCGGCTCCATCGTTTTGACGGAATGAATACCGCAGTCGACTACGCTATTGATTCCGTCAAAACGACGGAACCCTTGCACAACTGAGATAAACGGAAACCATTGGCACCGGATCCGTCAACATTGAAACCAATGGTGATGCAAACGTAAACCTGTGGTTTCCGTTTGTTTCAGTCAGGGTCCCGTTCTGACGGGAAGTTCCGACGGAACCTCAGAATGGCACCCTGACGCAGATGTGAACGAAGCCTAACACAGTGAGGAGAAGAGCTGCACTCACTATTCTGCTGGTGTAGTCACTCTCTGTATACATTACATTACTAATCCTGTACTAATCCTGAGTAACACTCTGTATTATACTCCAGAGCTGCACTCACTATTCTGTTGCTGGAGTCACTGTGTACATAACATTACATTACTAATCCTGTACTGATCCTGAGTAACATCCTGTATTATACTGCAGAGCTGTACTCAATATTCTGCTGGTGGGATCACTGTGTACATACATGACATTACTTTTTCTGTACTTATCCTGAGTTACATCCTGTATTACACTCCAGAGCTGTACTCCCTATTCTGCTGGTGGAGTCACCTTGTACATACATGACATTACTTATCTTATATTGATCCAGAGTTACATCCTGTATTATACTCCAGAGCTGTAGTCACTATTCTGCTGGTGGAGTCACCTTGTATATACATGACATTACTTATCTTGTACTGATCCTGAGTTACATCCTGTATTATACTCCAGAGCTGCACTCACTATTGTGTTGGTGGAGTCATTATGTACATACATTACTTCTCATCTACTGATCCTGAGTTATAGAATGTATTATACTCCAGAGCTGTACTCACTATTCTGCTGATGGAGTCACTGTATACATACAATATATTACTTATCCTGTACTGATCCTGAGTTACATCCTGTATTATACTCCAGAGCTACACTCACTATTCTGCTGGTGGAGTCACTGTGTACATACATGACATTATTTATCCTGTACTGATCCTGAGTTACAGCCTGTATTATGCTCCAGAGCTGCACTCACTATTCTGCTGGTGGAGTCACTGTGTACATACATTACATTACTTATCCTGTACTGATCCTGAGTTACATCCTGTATTATACTCCAGAGCTGCACTCACTATTGCATGTTACTGGAAACAGTCAACAAACCTGTCAGCAGATACACCAATTAAAGCTTAGCTGAGATTCTTTAATGCAGTGGGGCAGTTAGTTTTTCCTACATTAGTTGCTTGTACAGTGCCTAGTGTAAAGACATTTGCCAAAACGCAAATAACCAAAGCAAAATCTGTACCAACACTGAACAAGCAAGTAAAGTTGTCGAGATTTCAGCTCTGAAGCCTGCACAATAGTGAATGCAGCTCCAGACATAATCAGGAAGTTACCTGTGCAGAAAAACATGTTGAATAGACAATTATGGTTTCGTTCTTTGCCCCATATCTCGCACCACATACATTAAGCATTATAATCTTATCATTTGTAGAGGGCAAACAATCGTAAAGCTGTACCTAATAGGTTTACAGTCATGTGTTTGATTTGCACTGTTCCCACGGATGTCAGTATATTACCACCGTTTTAAGTTCTTATACTTACATTATTGACTTTTTAACTTGTCACTTAATCTGAGAATAAATTATCATTATCACTGCTACATGTAATATAACATCCATAAAATTTCCAAAAACAAATATAATTTCATTTATAATAATGCCGAGGTCTCAGCATAGCAAGGGTGGCTTCAAAGGGTTGTAAAACTCTGCCATGCAAGGAGGCAATGAAGCAGCAGGGGTTAAGAAGGCAAAAAGTTGCTCATTCTCTATGGCAGCCATTCACATTTGATTTAGGATCTGCACCTCAGTGTGGAAATTCAGGTTTTTGATCTAGAATAATACGCTTTGTGGTGTTTATTAGCTTCATTCACTTTGCAGGCTGCACACTATAATCATTTCTATATGGGGTAGAATAGAAGAAGAATTACTGCAGTCCTTTACTTCCTCCCTGCTAAGAGAAGAATAGATAGATAGATAGATACATAGATAGATAGATAGATACATAGATAGATAGATAGATAGATAGATAGATAGATAGATAGATAGATAGATAGATAGATAGATAGATAGATAGATAGATAGATAGATAGATAGATAGATAGATAGATAGATAGATAGATAGATAGATAGATAGATAGATAGATAGATAGATAGATAGATAGATAGATAGATAGATAGATAGATAGATAGATAGATAGATAGATAGATAGATACTGCTTAGAATAGATAGATAGATAGATAGATAGATAGATAGATAGATAGATAGATAGATAGATAGATAGATAGATAGATAGATAGATAGATAGATAGATAGATAGATAGATAGATAGATAGATAGATAGATAGATAGATAGATAGATAGATAGATACTGCTTAGATAGAGATAGATAGATAGATAGATAGATAGATAGATAGATAGATAGATAGATAGATAGATAGATAGATAGATAGATAGATAGATAGATAGATAGATAGATAGATAGATAGATAGATAGATAGATAGATACTGCTCAGATAAATAGATGCTCAGCAACCGGGTAAATAGTGGAGGTGCCTTAAATAGTCCTGGAGCAACAGGGATTAAATGGGTGAATTTTGAATTTCACAAGCGCTGGCCCTTTAAGAGCTGGCTGGCTCACACGTGCTGGGGAACATTCACGCTTTTTTTTTAGATAGATCAAAAGATAGATAGATAGATCGATCGATCGATAAGCAAAGATGGCCCGTGCCATTGTGTAGTATATAGGTTTTAAAGGTGCAGCATAGAAATGCTGTACTCACATGAGGTGAATTGTGATCCTCAGTTGTTGGACCGGGTACCGTCCTACCGTCTGTGGTCTGTAAATAGTCCTCCAGTAGTCCTGTTGTATCGCAGGTCGTGCTGATAAAGTAATCGTTTAGATCAGTTGGGCTTTGTATGTCCGAGAAAAACAGACCTGGACTGAGTGTTGGGTCAAAAAGTTACTTTTTATTTTTTTATTTAAAATTATCAAGTTGAACCTTATAAAAAGTTTTAGTCAAAAAAATTATAAAATAAATAAATAAATAAATAAAACATTAAATAGAACCAGGAACTCTCACTGACAGATCTTACTATACATGACAATGTCACTGACGGATCTTACTATACATGACAATGTCACTGACAGATCTTACTATACATGACAATGTCACTGACGGATCTTATTATACATGACAATCTCACTGACAGATCTTATTATACAAGACAATCTCACTGACAGATCTTACTATAATGACAATGTCACTGACGGATCTTACTATACATGACAATGTCACTGACGGATCTTACTATACATGACAACTCTCTGACAGATCTTACTATACAAGACAATCTCACTGATGGATCTTACTATACATGACAATCTCACAGACAGATCTTATTATATATGACAATCTCACTGACGGATCTTATTATACATAACAATCTCACTGACGGATCTTACTATACATGACAATGTCACTGACGGATCTTACTATACATGACAATACTCACTGACGGATCTTACTATACAAGACAATCTCACTGACGGATCTTACTATACCTGACAATCTCACAGATGGATCTTACTAAACATGACAACTCTCACTGATGGATCTTACTATACATGACAACTCTCGCTGACGGATCTAACTATACATGACAATCTCACTTACGGATCTTACTATACATGACAACGCTCACTGACGGATCTTACTATATATGACAACTCTCACTGACGGATCTTACTATACATGACAACTCTCACTGATGGATCTTACTATACAAGACAATCTCACTGACCGATCTTAGGCTGGGTTCACACGACCTATTTTCAGGAGTAAACTAGGCGTATTATGCCTCGATTTACGCCTGAAAATACGGCTCCAATATGTCGGCAAACATCTGCTCATTCATTTAAATGGGTTTGCCGATGTACTGTGCCGACGACCTGTAATTTACGCGTCGTCGTTTGACAGCTGCCTCGTCAAAGAAGTGCAGGACACTTCTTTGGACGTTTTTGGAGCCGTTTTCTCATAGACTCCAATGAAAACAGCTCCAAAAACGAACGTAAAAAACGCAGCGAAAACGCCACGAAAAATGCCGCGAAAAATAGCGAGTTGCTCAAAAAACGTCTGAAAATCAGGGGCTGTTTTCAGACGTAATTGCAGTTATCGTGTGCACATACCCTTACTATACATGACAATCTCACTGACCGATCTTACTATACATGACAATCTCACTGACGGATCTCACCATACATGACAATCTCACTGACGGATCTCACCATACATGACAATCTCACTGACGGATATTACTATACATGACAATCTCACAGACGGATCTTATTATACAAGACAATCTCACTGACGGATATTACTATACATGACAATCTCACTGACGGATATTACTATACATGTCAATCTTACTGACAGATCTTACTATACCTGTCAATCTTACTGACAGATCTTACTATACATGACAATCTTACTGACGGATCTCACCATACATGACAATCTCACTGACGGATCTCACCATACATGACAATCTCACTGACCGATCTTACTATACATGACAATCTCACTGACGGATATTACTATACATGACAATCTCACAGACGGATCTTATTATACAAGACAATCTCACTGACGGATATTACTATACATGACAATCTCACTGACGGATATTACTATACATGACAATCTCACTGACGGATATTACTATCATGTCAATCTTACTGACAGATCTTACTATACCTGTCAATCTTACTGACAGATCTTACTATACATGACTTTCTCACTGGAAGATAGATAGATAGATAGATAGATAGATAGATAGATAGATAGATAGATAGATAGATAGATAGATAGATAGATAGATAGATAGATAGATAGATAGATGATAGATAGATGATAGATAGAGTAAGCATTTACTGTACTGTGAGCTGGCAGCTAACTTAATTTGTAAAACAGTTGGTGAAACAACAAGGTTTGAATGTGTAATTTATAGAACCGGTCTCCGCATGTGGGACAGAGGAAACTTTCAGGCCCCCCATGGCTCTAGGGACTGGATGCTACCACAACCTCTGCACCACCAATAGTTAGTAATTGAAGCAATAGGCCACCTATTAAAAATGAATCTTTGGTCCTTGTGATAACCCTTCCAGTCCTGTGTTTCTGCCTCACAGAGTTGCCTTAGGAAACATCAGTATCCACATCAATGTCTAGATCCTGGCTGACTGGCTGTTGCTTGCTTGTAATTGTAAGGACAGCGCTCTTCATATTGTGGTCACTACATTAGAGGATGTGGGATCTACAGATACATAATTCATGGGCTTGTGTTGACGATGAACAATGTGCTGATGTCAGGACGCAGCATTGATCGCAGTGAACAGCACAATGTAACCTCTCTTTTGCTGCTGCAGCATTTGCACTAGGTAGAGGCTTTAAATCATCTCACAAAAATATTTCACATAAGCAGAAGACATTTTTCTTGAGGCTGCAATGCACTCATAATCTCTGACTGTCTTTATTTTAATATAGATATATATATATATATATATATATATATATATATATATATATATATATATATATATATATATATATATATATATATAGTGAAGGAAATAAGTATTTGATCCCTTGCTGATTTTGTAAGTTTGCCCACTGTCAAAGACATGAACAGTCTAGAATTTTTAGGCTAGGTTAATTTTACCAGTGAGAGATAGATTATATAAAAATACAAAACAGAAAATCACATAGTCAAAATGATATATATTTATTTGCATTGTGCACAGAGAAATAAGTATTTGATCCCCTACCAACCATTAAGAGTTCAGCCTCCTCCAGACCAGTTACACGCTCCAAATCAACTTGGTGCCTGCATTATAGACAGCTGTCTTACATGGTCACCTGTATAAAAGACTCCTGTCCACAGACTCAATTAATCAGTCTGACTCTAACCACTACAACATGGGCAAGACCAAAGAGCTTTCTAAGGATGTCAGGGACAAGATGATAGACCTGCACAAGGCTGGAATGGGCTACAAAACCATAAGTAAGACGCTGGGTGAGAAGGAGACAACTGTTGGTGCAATAGTAAGAAAATGGAAGACATACAAAATGACTGTCAATCGACATCGATCTGGGGCTCCATGCAAAATCTCACCTCGTGGGGTATCCTTGATCCTGAGGAAGGTGAGAGCTCAGCCGAAAACTACACGGGGGGAACTTGTTAATGATCTCAAGGCAGCTGGGACCACAGTCACCAAGAAAACCATTGGTAACACATTACGCCGTAATGGATTAAAATCCTGCAGTGCCCGCAAGGTCCCCCTGCTCAAGAAGGCACATGTACAGGCCCGTCTGAAGTTTGCAAATGAACATCTGGATGATTCTGAGAGTGATTGGGAGAAGGTGCTGTGGTCAGATGAGACTAAAATTGAGCTCTTTGGCATTAACTCAACTCTCCGTGTTTGGAGGAAGAGAAATGCTGCCTATGACCCAAAGAACACCGTCCCCACTGTCAAGCATGGAGGGGGAAACATTATGTTTTGGGGGTGTTTCTCTGCTAAGGGCACAGGACTACTTCACCGCATCAATGGGAGAATGGATGGAGCCATGTACCGTCAAATCCTGAGTGACAACCTCCTTCCCTCCACCAGGACATTAAAAATGTCTCGTGGCTTGGTATTCCAGCACGACAACGACCCGAAACATACAGTCAAGGCAACAAAGGAGTGGCTCAAAAAGAAGCACATTAAGGTCATGGAGTGGCCTAGCCAGTCTCCAGACCTTAATCCCATTGAAAACTTATGGAGGGAGCTGAAGATCCGAGTTGCCAAGCGACAGCCTCGAAATCTTAATGATTTACAGATGATCTGTAAAGAGGAGTGGGCCAAAATTCCATCTAACATGTGTGCAAACCTCATCATCAACTACAAAAAACATCTGACTGCTGTGCTTGCCAACAAGGGTTTTGCCACCAAGTATTAAGTCTTGTTTGCCAAAGGGATCAAATACTTATTTCTCTGTGCACAATGCAAATAAATATATATAATTTTGACAATGTGATTCTCTGTTTTTTTTTTTATATAATCTATCTCTCACTGGTAAAATTAACCTAGCCTAAAAATTGTAGACTGTTCATGTCTTTGACAGTGGGCAAACTTACAAAATCAGCAAGGGATCAAATACTTATTTCCTTCACTGTATATATATATATATATATATATATATATATATATATATATATATATATATATATATATATATAAAGGTTCTTAGAGGGGTATTACGGTTTCAGCAAATACATGTTATTTGTTTCATGAAATCTTATACAGTTTTCCAATATACTTTCTGTATCCATTTCTCAAAGGTTCTTATTGAATAACAGCAAGCAGAGATCTTGAAAGCCAAGAGGAATTGATACAGAGAGTATATTGGAAAATTATAGCATTTTCTACAGTGACATTGGTTTGCTTTTCCAGTAACATTCTGTAAGAATTTAGAGCTATCTGGACCAATGCACTATGCCCTCATGATTATATTGATTAGTCCTCAGAGGGTATTTGTTTGATACTATAATACTAAAATAATACCAGAATGTTAGTAGAAGTTATAGCCAATCATTTGGGGGCATTAAAGGTGAGGTTAAGAATCGCACCGTTATTACACCATAAAAAGTGCCAAAGAAACATCTGTGGTCTACCTTAAAATTGTCCAAATGCAGGGGGGACCAATGAACCTAGCATTGGTTATGGAGCTCAAGTTCCATGCAGCAAAGTGGGGGGGATCCTAATGTGGAGAAGGCTCCCTTACTAAGAGCAGGGTCATCAGCTATAATGGAGAGCTCCCTGACAAAAGAGGTTCCTATAACGCTTCCCCAACTTCCCATCTAGACCTTTGATACAACTGTAAGACACCACCACCACTGCCTGTACTCAGGGCCAGCCTAAGGGGTGTGCGACCTGTGATGCCCTGGCACCCGAGGTTTGTGACCACCATGAATTCTAATACTATTTATATAGCAGTATTATTTATACATTGTATGGCACTGTTATTAGAGTAGTGTATGGAGCTGTTATCTGGCCACTGTTGGTATTATTTGGAGCACCGTATGGTGGTATTTACATAAGCATTGTGTAGCACTGCACAATACTGGGCACAGTAAAGTATATTATTTTGGTTTACCAGCACTGTGTCATTTAGACAACAGTATAGTACTGTTATATGGGCACCATGCTGTATGACGGTGATATACTGGCTCTATGTTATGTAGTTATTTCTAGACTGTATGACAATATACCATATGAGGGGATGGGGTGCTAACAGAAGGTACTACACTGGGCACCATGCAACTTCAAATATAAGTCCCTGTAACTACTACAGTTAACCGTTCAGGATAGTCCAACAGTGTACTGTGTGCTGTTGCATGGCGCCATTATTTGAGCACTGTATGGCGATATTATTTGAGCACTTTATGGCATTATTATTTAAGCACTGTATGTTGGTATTATTTGAGCACTGTATGGTGGTATTATTTGAGTACTTTATGGTGGTATTATTTGAGCACTGTATGTTGGTATTATTTGAGAAGTGTATTTTTGAGCAATCAAGGATGATAGTATTAGAGTACTGTATGCTGGTATTATTTGAACACTGCATGGCAGTATTATTTGAGTACTGTATGATGGTGTTATTTGAGCACTGTATGTTGGTATTATTTGAGCAGTGTATGTTAGGATTCTTTGAGCACTGTATATTGGTATTATTTGAGCACTGTAAATTGGTAACATTTGAGAACTGTAAATTGATATTTTTGAGTAATCAATGGTGATATTATTTGAACACTGTATGGAGGTATTATTTGAGCATTGTATGGAGGTATTATTTGAATACTATATGCCAGTATTATTTGAGCTCTGTATGGCGGTATTGTTTGAGCACGGTATGATGGTGTTATTTGAGCACTGTATGATGGTGTTATTTGAGCACTATATGTTGGTATCATTTGAGCACTGTATGTTAGGATTCTGTGAGCACTGTATGGTGGTATTATTTGAGCAGTGTATGTTAGGATTCTTTGAGCACTGTATATGTAAAGGATCTGCCAGACAAAGCTTCTGTGTCGACGCCCGTGGGTAATCAGTCTGCACCTGCTCCTAAGGCATCATTTACACGAGCGTAATATACGCGCGTGCGACTCGCGTGCTTTTCACGGGTGTCGTACGCACCTATATTAGGCTATGGGGCAGTGCAGACAGTGCGTGAATTTTGCGCAGCGTGAGTGCGTTGCGTAAAACTCACGACATGTCCTTTCTTTGTGCGCTGTTCGCGCATCACGCATCCATTGACGTCAATGGGTGTGTGAAAACCACGCATGCCGCACGGAAGTACTTCCGTGCGAACTGCGTGGTTCGCGCAACAGCTGTCAAACTCTGAATGTAAACAGAAAAGCACCACGTGCTTTTCTGTTTACAAACATCCAAACGGAGTGTCATAATGATGGCGGCTGTGAGAAAATCTCGCAGCCATGCATCATACACAGATGACACACGCAGCTTTTAAGTGCCTTTTGCGCACGCAAAACGCCACGTTTTTTGCGTGCGCAAAACACACACGCTCGTGTAAATCGGGCTTAAGGGGGGATTCACACGAACGTGTATTGGGTCCGTGCAGGCCGCGTGGTTTTCACGCGCCACGCACAGACCAATACAAGTCTATGGGGCAGTACAGACAGTCCGTGCTTTTTGCGCAGCGTTTGTCCGCTGCGCAAAAAGCGCGACATACTCAATATCTATCGTATTTCGCGCATCACGCACCCATTGAAGTCAATGGGTGCGTGAAAACCACGCAGGTCGCACGGAAGCACTTCCGTGCGAACCGACTGAAACAGCGCACCAGCTGTCAAAAGGATGAATGTAAACAGAAAAGCACCACGTGCTTTTCTGTTTCCAAACATCCAAACGGAGTGTCTTTGTGATGAGCGAACCCGGACAACCGAACCGAACTTCACCGGGTTCGGCCGAACTCGTTTTGACAGAACCCGGCAAAAAAATTTCCGGTACGCGACGTCAGGAGATAGTCACTGTCCAGGGTGCTGAAAGAGTTAAACTGTTTCAGCACCCTGGACAGTGACTTCCGATCCCAATATACATGAACGTGTTTAAAAAAAAAGAAGTTCTGACTTACCGATAACTCCCGGCTTCTTCCTCCAGTCTGACCTCCCGGGATGACAATTCAGTCCAAGTGACAGCTCCAGCCATTGTATGGCACTGTTATTAGAGTAGTGTATGGAGCTGTTATCTGGCCACTGTTGGTATTATTTGGAGCACCGTATGGTGGTATTTACATAAGCATTGTGTAGCACTGCACAATACTGGGCACAGTAAAGTATATTATTTTGGTTTACCAGCACTGTGTCATTTAGACAACAGTATAGTACTGTTATATGGGCACCATGCTGTATGACGGTGATATACTGGCTCTATGTTATGTAGTTATTTCTAGACTGTATGACAATATACCATATGAGGGGATGGGGTGCTAACAGAAGGTACTACACTGGGCACCATGCAACTTCAAATATAAGTCCCTGTAACTACTACAGTCAACCGTTCAGGATAGTCCAACAGTGTACTGTGTGCTGTTGCATGGCGCCATTATTTGAGCACTGTATGGCGATATTATTTGAACACTTTATGGCATTATTATTTAAGCACTGTATGTTGGTATTATTTGAGCACTGTATGGTGGTATTATTTGAGTACTTTATGGTGGTATTATTTGAGCACTGTATGTTGGTATTATTTGAGAAGTGTATTTTTGAGCAATCAAGGATGATAGTATTAGAGTACTGTATGCTGGTATTATTTGAACACTGCATGGCAGTATTATTTGAGTACTGTATGATGGTGTTATTTGAGCACTGTATGTTGGTATTATTTGAGCAGTGTATGTTAGGATTCTTTGAGCACTGTATATTGGTATTATTTGAGCACTGTAAATTGGTAACATTTGAGAACTGTAAATTGATATTTTTGAGTAATCAATGGTGATATTATTTGAACACTGTATGGAGGTATTATTTGAGCATTGTATGCAGGTATTATTTGAATACTATAGGCCAGTATTATTTGAGCTCTGTATGGCGGTATTGTTTGAGCACGGTATGATGGTGTTATTTGAGCACTGTATGATGGTGTTATTTGAGCACTGTATGTTGGTATCATTTGAGCACTGTATGTTAGGATTCTGTGAGCACTGTATGGTGGTATTATTTGAGCAGTGTATGTTAGGATTCTTTGAGCACTGTATATGTAAAGGATCTGCCAGACAAAGCTTCTGTGTCGACGCCCGTGGGTAATCAGTCTGCACCAGCTCCTAAAGCATCATTTACACGAGCGTAATATACGCGCGTGCGACTCGCGTGCTTTTCACGGGTGTCGTACGCACCTATATTAGGCTATGGGGCAGTGCAGACAGTGCGTGAATTTTGCGCAGCGTGAGTGCGTTGCGTAAAACTCACGACATGTCCTTTCTTTGTGCGCTGTTCGCGCATCACGCATCCATTGAAGTCAATGGGTGCGTGAAAACCACGCATGCCGCACGGAAGTACTTCCGTGCGAACTGCGTGGTTCGCGCAACAGCTGTCAAACTCTGAATGTAAACAGAAAAGCACCACGTGCTTTTCTGTTTACAAACATCCAAACGGAGTGTCATAATGATGGCGGCTGCGAGAAAATCTCGCAGCCATGCATCATACACAGATGACACACGCAGCTTTTAAGTGCCTTTTGCGCACGCAAAACGCCACGTTTTTTGCGTGCGCAAAACACACACGCTCGTGTAAATCGGGCCTAAGGGGGGATTCACACGAACGTGTATTGGGTCCGTGCAGGCCGCGTGGTTTTCACGCGCCACGCACAGACCAATACAAGTCTATGGGGCAGTACAGACAGTCCGTGCTTTTTGCGCAGCATTTGTCCGCTGCGCAAAAAGCGCGACATGCTCAATATCTATCGGATTTCGCGCATCACGCACCCATTGAAGTCAATGGGTGCGTGAAAACCACGCAGGTCGCACGGAAGCACTTCCGTGCGAACCGACTGAAACAGCGCACCAGCTGTCAAAAGGATGAATGTAAACAGAAAAGCACCACGTGCTTTTCTGTTTCCAAACATCCAAACGGAGTGTCTTTGAGATGAGCGAACCCGGACAACCGAACCGAACTTCACCGGGTTCGGCCGAACTCGTTTTGGCCGAACCCGGCAAAAAAATTTCCGGTACGCGACGTCAGGAGATAGTCACTGTCCAGGGTGCTGAAAGAGTTAAACTGTTTCAGCACCCTGGACAGTGACTTCCGATCCCAATATACATGAACGTGTTTAAAAAAAAAGAAGTTCTGACTTACCGATAACTCCCGGCTTCTTCCTCCAGTCTGACCTCCCGGGATGACAATTCAGTCCAAGTGACAGCTCCAGCCAATCACAGGCCAAGCACAGGCTGCAGCGGTCACATGGACTGCGGCGTCATCCAGGGAGGTGGGGTCCGATGTCAAGAGAGGCGCGTCACCAAGGACGCGTCACCAAGGCAACGGCCGGGAGGGAAGTTCTTGGTAAGTACGAACTTTTTCTTTTTTTTTAACAGGTTTCTCGATATTGTGATCGGCATTCACTGTCGAGGGTGCTGAAAGAGTTACTGCCGATCAGTTAACTCTTTCAGCACCCTGGACAGTGACTGACGTCGACTAGACTCATCTCTATGATGGCGGCTGCGCGAAAATCACGCAGCCGCGCATCATACACGGATGACACATGCAGCTGTCAAGTGGTTTTTGCGCGCACAAAACGCCGCGTTTTTTGCGCGCGCAAAAACGCAACGTTCGTCTGGATCAGCCCTAAGTCTGAGAGAGTGACACGATCTTCTACCAGTCAGGCTGGGAGGCTGAGGAGTGGGAGAGCCTATCACAGCCTGGCCAGACGGAGCTAGCTCCTGCCCTCTGTCTATTTATACCTGCATTTCCTGCTCCTCCTTTGCCTGTGATTCTTTCCTGTTTCCTGGCTCTGCTGCTCCTGCTATGATTATTGACCTTGCTTCATTTTTGACCCTGGCTTTACTGACTACGCTCCTGCTCTGTGATTTGTACCTCGTGCACTCCTGGTTTGACTTGGCTCGTTCACTACTCTTGTTGCTCACTGTGTTGCCGTGGGCAACTGCCCCATTTCCCTTAGCTTCTGTGTACCCTTGTCTGTTTGTCTGTCATGCACTTATTGAGCGTAGGGACCGTCACCCAGTTGTACGCCGTCGCCTAGGACAGGCCGTTGCAAGTAGGCAGGGACTGTGTGATGGCAGGAAGGAGGTGAAGGGAAAGTGAGCCCTAATCTACCCACCGCCCTGTCCCTGCCTACTTGCAACGACCCGCCCTAGGCGACGAGGTACAACTGGGCGGCGGTCCCTACGCTGTCTAAGTGCACAGGAAAACAAACAGGGAACACGCAAGGGAAGGGGCAGTAGCCACGGAACGCCACGAGGAAACGGAGCGGCGAACGAACAGTCAGGACCAGGACGAAGTGAGTAACCCGAGCGGGCACGGAGACAGAAGCAAGCCAGGGGCAAAGCAAGCAAGACAAGGGGAACTGCAGCAAGGCAGAAGCACGGCAGAAGCAGGCTGGAGCAAGCAGCAGTGGGGCCAGGAATCCAAAAGAATAACAAGCAATGAGGAAGAGAAAACTGCAGGTATAAATGGACAGGGGGCGGAGCTAACTCTGACTGACCAGGCCGCGATAGGCTCTCCCACTCCTGAGCCTGCCACCCTGATTGGTGGGAGCCGGTGTCAGTCTAAGAGGTCTGGCCTCAGGTGTCGACTGATTAACCCTGGGAGTCTCCACAGACGTAGTGCCTGGCAGATCCATTACAGTACTCCCCCTTTTATGAGGGGCCACCGGACCCTTACTAAGAGGACCCGGTTTAGTGGGGAAGAGAAGGTGGAACCTCCTGACCAATACCCCAGCGTGAACATCTCGAGCAGGTACCCAAGTCCTCTCCTCCGGCCCGTATCCTCTCCAATGGACCAGGTACTGGAGGGAGCCCTGGATCATCCTACTGTCCACAATCTTGGCCACCTCGAATTCCACCCCCTCAGGGGTGAGAACGGGAACAGGAGGTTTCCTAGAGGGGGACCAGGACGGGGAGCAGCGTTTAAGGAGGGAGGCATGAAAGACGTCGTGTATGCGGAAGGATGGGGGCAGCTCCAGACGGAAGGATACAGGGTTGAGGACTTCAATGACCTTATAAGGCCCAATAAATCGGGGAGCAAACTTCCTGGACGAGACCTTAAGGCGCAAGTTCCTGGACGACAACCAGACCAAATCCCCGACGACAAACCGGGGGTTAGCAGAACGTCTACTATCTGCCTGAATCTTTTGTGCGCTCTGGGACGCCTCTAGGTTCTTCTGAACCTGGGCCCAGACAGTGCACAGTTCCCGATGAACATCCTCTACCTCAGGATTATTGGAACAACCAGGGGAGATGGAGGAGAACCTTGGGTTAAACCCGAAATTACAGAAAAACGGGGAGACCCCTGACGAGTTACTGACCCGGTTATTCAGGGAAAATTCAGCAAGGGGAAGGAATGAGACCCAATCGAATTGACAGTCAGAGATGAAACACCTTAAATATTGTTCCAGGGATTGGTTGGTCCTTTCCGTTTGGCCGTTAGTTTCGGGATGGAAGGCGGAGGAGAAGGACAGATCAATCTCCAACTTTTTACAAAAGGCTCTCCAAAATAAGGAAACAAATTGTACCCCTCTGTCCGAAACGATATTGACTGGGGCCCCATGGAGACGCAGGATGTGTTTCACAAACAAAGAAGCTAACGTCTTGGCGTTAGGTAGCTTCTTAAGGGGCACAAAGTGGCACATCTTGCTGAAGCGGTCGACTACCACCCACACCACCGACTTGCCCTGAGATGGAGGCAAATCGGTGATAAAATCCATGGAGATATGGGTCCAAGGTCTCTGGGGAATGGGCAAGGGACGTAGTAGGCCCGCAGGTCGGGACCTAGGGGTTTTGGACCTAGCGCAAACCTCACAAGCGGCGACGTAAGCCCTAACATCTTTAGGCAACCCAGGCCACCAATAGTTTCTGGTAATGAGGTGTTTGGTGCCCAAGATGCCAGGATGACCAGATAGAGCGGAGTCATGGTTTTCCCTGAGTACCCTCAGCCGGTATTGCAGGGGAACAAACAGTTTGTCCCCAGGGGCGTTCCCGGGAGCTGCACCCTGATCAGCCGCGATATCAGAAGCTAAATCAGAATCCGTGGCAGAGACGATTATACCAGGGGGTAAAATACAAGCGGGATCCTTCTCGGAAGGAGGATTCGCCATGAAACTACGTGACAGAGCATCAGCCTTAATATTCTTGGACCCAGCCCTATAGGTAACCAAGAAATTAAATCTGGTAAAGAATAGTGCCCACCGAGCTTGTCTAGGATTAAGCCTCCGGGCCGATTCTAGGAAAACCAGATTCTTGTGATCCGTAAGGACCGTTACCTGGTGTCTGGCCCCCTCCAGGAAGTGCCGCCACTCCTCAAAAGCCCATTTAATGGCTAGAAGTTCGCGGTTGCCAATATCATAGTTACTCTCCGTGGGCGAAAACTTCCTAGAGAAGTAAGCACAGGGGCGGAGATGGGTGAGGGAGCTGGTACCCTGGGACAAGACGGCCCCCACTCCCACCTCGGAAGCGTCAACCTCCACAATAAATGGCTCCTCTTGGTTGGGCTGAATCAGCACGGGGGCCGAGATAAAGCACTTCTTGAGAGTCTCAAAGGCCTGGACGGCCTCAGGGGGCCAATGGAGGACATCAGCACCCTTGCGGGTAAGGTCCGTAAGAGGCTTAGCAAAGACCGAGAAGTTGGCAATAAATCTCCTGTAATAGTTGGCGAACCCTAAAAAACACTGTAACGCCTTAAGGGAGGCAGGTTGGACCCATTCCGCCACAGCTTGAACCTTGGCAGGGTCCATGCGGAATTCATGAGGAGTGAGGATTTGCCCTAAAAATGGTATCTCCTGTACCCCAAAGACACATTTTTCAGTCTTAGCAAACAGATTATTCTCCCGAAGGACCTGGAGCACCTTCCTGACATGCTCCACGTGAGAGGACCAGTCCTTGGAAAACACCAGTATGTCATCAAGGTACACAACAAGAAAATTACCCAGGTACTCTCTCAGGATTTCATTAATAAAATTCTGGAAGACAGCAGGGGCGTTACACAACCCAAAGGGCATGACCAGGTATTCGAAATGACCCTCGGGTGTGTTGAACGCAGTTTTCCACTCATCCCCCTCTTTGATGCGGATAAGGTTATATGCCCCCCGTAGATCGAACTTAGAAAACCATTGGGCTCCCTGAACCTGATTAAAAAGATCCGGAATCAAAGGAAGTGGGTACTGGTTCCTTACAGTGACCTTATTCAGGTTACGATAATCAATGCACGGCCTAAGACCACCATCCTTCTTCCCCACGAAGAAGAAGCCAGCACCTACAGGAGAAGTCGAGGGGCGAATGAAACCCTTGGCCAGGAATTCCTGGATATACACCCTCATGGCTTCACGTTCAGGACATGAAAGATTAAATATCCTACCCTTAGGAAGCTTGGCACCAGGCACCAAATCGATAGCGCAATCGTAATCTCTATGGGGGGGCAACACCTCGGAGGCCTCCTTAGAAAACACATCGGCGAAGTCCTGAACAAACTCAGGAAGCGTGTTTACCTCCTCCCGGGGAGAAATAGAGTTAACAGAAAGACATGACGTAAGACATTCATTACCCCATTTGGTGAGATCCCCAGTATTCCAATCAAACGTGGGATTATGCAACTGCAACCAGGGAAAACCTAATACCAGATCAGACGATAATCCCTGCATCACCAGTACAGAGCACTGCTCCAAATGCATGGAGCCAACAAGGAGTTCAAAAACAGGAGTATGCTGAGTAAAATAACCATTAGCAAGGGGAGTTGAGTCGATACCTACTACAGGGATAGGATAAGGTAAATCAATACAAGGCATCTTTAGAGACATAGCAAATTCCACAGACATGATATTAGCAGATGAGCCAGAATCCACGAAAGCACTGCCCGTGGCAGACCGGCCAGCAAACGAGACCTGAAAGGGAAGCAAAATTTTATTGCGTTTCACATTAACGGGAAATACCTGTGCGCCCAAGTGACCTCCCCGATGATCACTTAGGCGCGGAAGTTTTCCGGCTTCTTATTCTTGCGCCTGGGACAGGTGTTCAGTAGATGCTTGTCGTCCCCACAGTAGAAGCAGAGACCGTTCATTCTGCGAAACTCCCTACGTTGTCGAGGGGACATGGAGGCCCCGAGTTGCATAGGTACCTCCGAGTCCTCCGTGGAGGGGCGAGGAGGCGGGACCTCGGGGGGGATCGCAGAAAAGTCAGAGGGGAGCACACTGAAGCGTTCTAGCTGACGTTCCCTGAGACGTCGGTCAAGTCGTACTGCTAGGGCCATAACCTGGTCAAGGGAGTCAGACGAGGGGTAGCTAACCAGCAGATCCTTCAGGGCGTCAGATAATCCTAACCTAAACTGGCACCTTAGGGCCGGATCGTTCCACTGAGAAGCTACGCACCACTTCCTAAAATCAGAACAGTATTCCTCAACCGGTCTCCTACCCTGACGTAAGGTCACCAGCTGACTCTCGGCTAAAGCAGTCCTGTCAGTCTCGTCGTAAATGAGTCCGAGGGCAGAGAAAAAACGATCAACAGAGGAAAGTTCAGGGGCGTCAGGAGCCAAGGAGAAGGCCCACTCTTGGGGCCCTTCCTGGAGTCGGGATATGATGATACCCACCCGCTGGTTCTCGGAACCTGAGGAGTGGGGCTTAAGGCGGAAATATAGTCTGCAACTCTCCCGGAAGGAGAGAAACGTCTTACGGTCCCCTGAAAACCGGTCAGGTAACTTGAGGTCGGGTTCTAGAGGTGAGGTGGTGCGCCCAACCCTTTGGGCCAGGGCCTGGACCTGTAGGGAGAGGCCCTGCATCTGCTGGGTCAGGGTCTCAAGGGGGTCCATGATAGCGACAGCGTAGGAGAAATGGTAGACTAGGTAAGGGCTTGTTATTCTGTGATGGCAGGAAGGAGGTGAAGGGAAAGTGAGCCCTAATCTACCCACCGCCCTGTCCCTGCCTACTTGCAACGACCCGCCCTAGGCGACGAGGTACAACTGGGCGGCGGTCCCTACGCTGTCTAAGTGCACAGGAAAACAAACAGGGAACACGCAAGGGAAGGGGCAGTAGCCACGGAACGCCACGAGGAAACGGAGCGGCGAACAGTCAGGAACAGGACGAAGTGAGTAACCCGAGCGGGCACGGAGACAGAAGCAAGCCAGGGGCAAAGCAAGCAAGACAAGGGGAACTGCAGCAAGGCAGAAGCACGGCAGAAGCAGGCTGGAGCAAGCAGCAGTGGGGCCAGGAATCCAAAAGAATAACAAGCAATGAGGAAGAGAAAACTGCAGGTATAAATGGACAGGGGGCGGAGCTAACTCTGACTGACCAGGCCGCGATAGGCTCTCCCACTCCTGAGCCTGCCACCCTGATTGGTGGGAGCCCGTGTCAGTCTAAGAGGTCTGGCCTCAGGTGTCGACTGATTAACCCTGGGAGTCTCCACAGACGTAGTGCCTGGCAGATCCATTACAGACTGAGTGGCGGGTAGATTAGGGCTCACCTGTCTGTCTCCCTACCCCGTCATTACAGTATATTGGAATTATTTGAGCACTGTAAATTGGTAACATTTGAGCACTGTAAATTGTTTTTTTGAGTAATCAATGGTGATATTATTTGAACACTGTATGTAGGTATTATTTAAATACTTTATGCTGGTATTATTTGAGCTCTGTATGGCAGTATTATTTGAGTACAGTATGTTGATATTATTTGAGCATCGTATGTTGGTATTATTTGAACATGGTATGTTGGTATTATTCGAGCAGTATATGGTGGTTTTATCAGAGCACTGTAGGGCGGTATTATTTGAGCACTGTAGGGCGGTATTATTTGAGCACTGTATGTTGGTATTATTTGAACACTGCATGGTGGTATTATTTGAGCACTGTATGATAGTGTTATTTGAGCACTGTATGATGGTATTATTTGAACATTGTATGATGGTATTATTTGAGCACTGTATGGTGGTATTATTTAAGCATGGGACTTACTGCTAAGGCATTGTGTGTCACTGCAGTTTAGGCATTGTACAGTATATCATTTTTGCAGCATATAGTACGAATATTTAGAAAGTGTTATGGCACTGTGATAGGGGCACCATGTTGCATGGTGCTTATAAATAGGCACTGTTTGGTATTATTATTATTTATGCACTGTATGACAAAAAAAACACCATATGAGGCAGAAGGTACCGAAAAGGGTACCATCCAACATGGCAACAGTTCTCTGTTCTGATGCATGAGCTAATATTGCATGTGGACAGAAGTTGTCCTGATGGAACGACTCCTTTAATTATAATAATAATCCCACACTCAGACTATGCTGTGTCAGCACGGCTCAGCACATTGGATATTCTCATAGAAATACATTCCATTCATGGGAGGGCGGAATTCTGCATTAATCATGTCCCATTCTATGGCATATTGGAACTTGCAAGAACTTAGCAAATAAAGGAGGACAACACTCCCACCAATATACGGAACTGCTCTATTAGCTTGACAAAACAAACAGAAAATATAAGCGTGAAGCCAATTGGACTATAATGACATGTGTGTGTTTAGGTAAAGAACGTCGCCTTGTATTCTGATTCCCACACTCCAGTAATGTACGGGCTCGGAGCACTTTAACCAGTGTCATATCTGGAATCTATTTATAAGACATGGATGACCGGACGCTGCACATAGTATAGAGTTTTAATTATGTGCATTCTGATCTGATGTCGTCTGTTTTAGATGTGTAATACCAATATTTTGCGCTAAAAGAATGGTACACGCCATTGATAAACCTGGCTCATTATACGTCTTCTTGTATGAACACTCGCGTTTTCTTTAAAAGGTGTAAAAAGTGTCTAAAACAAACAATAAAATTGGTGCACGGCATGTATACCAGTTTTTGGACGCTGTTTTGCATTTTTTTGTGACACATTTTTTTATATCTTTTTATAGAAAATTGTAAAAAAAAAATAGTAAAAAAAAAAGGTTAATTTATTTATAAAATGCAAATTCACAATAAAATAAAGTATTAGCATGTTTGTTTTGTTCATTTTGATATATAACTCGGGTGATCGGGGCGGCTATGTCGATAATTTGGGTTGGCACTGGTGGTGTATTTTTTTTATTTTTACTTATTTTTGCATGTATATATTTTATTTTACATATTATGTTCCCTAAGAGATCTGGTATGACCAGGAGGTTGTTTGCCCACCGGTTTGGCTTAGAGCCATCTCTTAGAGCGTTATCTAAATAGTCTCCACAGTTTTCACCATTTAACCCCCTATAAAGGGATCTGGTCTTCGCTATGGAGGAAGCTACTAGGTCGCTACCTCTTGAGGTGGTGCCAGCGGAGTAGCTGCTGGCCAAGCGGACTAGAAACAAGAACTTGCAGATGGTACCTTAAAGGGTGGAAAGTTCAGGCTTGACACCGACAGTAGGAGGCAGACTGACAGCTGGCAGCTGGATGGAAGCTGATAGCTGATTGCTGGACACAGGCAGACAGTGGATAACTGGATACTGGCTGACCACAGGCAGCAATAGTGGACTGGACACAGGCTGGTAGCAGATGACTGGATACGGGCTGACAACATATATCAATAGCGGACTGGAATAAGATTCATGCACGAACACTCATAGGATACAACTAGGTTGCTCAGCAACCAGGTAAATAGTGGAGGTGCCTTAAATAGTCCAGGAGCAACAGGGATTAAATGGGTGAATTTTGAATTTCACAAGCGCTGGCCCTTTAAGAGCTGGCCGGCTCACGCGTGCGGGCAGAGCAGACCAGCAGATGCCGGCGGTCTGTCCCTCCCCGGGGACCGCTACCAGGTGCGGGAGGTGCCACCGGCGTTAAAAGGTCATAAAAGATCACTGAGGAACATTCATGCTTTCTTTTTAGATAGATAATAAGATGATAGATAATAAGATGATAGATGATAGATAGATAGATAGATAGATAGATAGATAGATAGATAGATAGATAGATAGATAGATAGATAGATAGATAGATAGATAGATAGATAGATAGATAGATAGATAGATAGATAGATAGATAGATGATAGATATTATGCAGTTTTCCACTGTAACTGGGATAGATAGATAGATAGATAGATAGATAGATAGATAGATAGATAGATAGATAGATAGATAGATAGATAGATAGATAGATAGATAGATAGATAGATAGATAGATAGATAGATAGATAGATATTATGCAGTTTTCCACTGTAACTGGGGAATCCATATGAGCCACAGATACAGAGAAAACTGCCCACTATTGTAACATTAGTCACTGGTGCTGAACTGGGTCTGGGGGGGCACCTGCAGATCATGCAATCATTGGGTCCAGTACAATAGGAGAATCAAATGGTCTATTTATGTTTGTTTTTCTGTTATTTACTTATAAATATATATATGATATATACTCGCAATCCCACCAAATCCTATGTTTCATTCTATACCCAGGAACACCAACCCACAACAATTTCTACATGGTTTAAAATTGTATCAAACCAAGGTTGGCTACTCTCATGGGGGTTTACAAATTTTAGTCCCATAACAAATTTATCTACTGATTTGGCCCAGGCCCCAACAGAGGCCAGTGAAAGGGGTTCCCACTAAAGACATTGATGGCAACACTAGGATTCGATCAGGGGATTCCTACTGATATGACCCTGTCAATGGCTAGACCAGTGACAGTGGTGCTAGGAACGCACTGTGACACTTTAGCTCCTGTTGGCTCTACTCATTTCGTAGGCCACAAAGTCGACACAATATCTTTAGCCACAATACTAATTGCGTTTTAAGTTTGTACTTGGATAAGACTCGCGTTTGTTCAATCCTTAAAGAGGTTCTCCGCTATGAACAATCTCTACTTGTAAGAAGGGTGCCTTGACAATAAGCTGTTTGCAAAGTGTCGCCCTGCTGGGACCCCCAGTGATCAGCTGTAGTCTTTGTGGAAACCTGGCGGTAAGAGTTCAACTTCCCTGCAGCGCCTCCACAGGAGAAATTAAGGATTACACAGTGTCCATTCACATCAATGTGTTGCTGTGTAATACAGGACAGGACAGGTCCTCCAGAGCGAGAGACACTCTTTATAACCGCTTTCCACTTTTGACCAAGAGATGATATTACCCCAGAATTCACTAATAGGGTGTATGATATGAATCATTTTATCCTGAGTTTTATTTACATCCCACCACAGGGCAAGCATACAAACACAACCATGCGCCTTGAAGCTGAAAGCACTGAGCTGGAAAACCTATTGTTGTATTTCGGAAGGCAAAAAAAAAGGTGCAGCACAAGACTAAAGAGACTTCTAGCCACAGCAAATGCAAAGTGCAGTCATTATCCTAATAACATTCCTGTATCAATTCACTCGTGAAATCTACCATTACAAGAATTAGGCAGAGAATTTTTTTTTTTTTTAAATAGCAAAAACATTCCTGACGCGTTTTGCCCAATTTAAGCCTGATGACTGTAACGGTGGCACTTTCCAGGAGAGTATTTAATTATAATATCTATAGTATATTGGATAGTATAAAGCCATTGAAAAACCCCACAACTTTATTTCAAAGACTTTATATGAAATAAATGTTTATATGAAGAGGTGAGCAGAAGCCTAGACAGAGGGGCCGCTGTGGATATAGTGTTTTTATGAAGAGGTAAGCAGAAGCCTAGACAGAGGGGCCGCTGTGGATATAGTGTTTTTGGACTTTGCAAAGGCATTTGACACTGTCCCCCATAGACGTCTAATGGGTAAAGTAAGGACTATAGGTTTAGAAAATAAAGTATGTCATTGGATTGAGATTTGGCTCAGGGACCGTATCCAGAGAGTTGTGGTCAATGATTCCTTCTCTGAATGGTCCCCAGTTATAAGTGGTGTACCCCAGGGTTCAGTGCTGGGACCACTATTATTCAACTTATTTATTAATGATATAGAGGATGGGATTAATAGCACTATTTCTATTTTTGCAGATGACACCAAGCTATGTAATATAGTTCAGACTATGGAAGATGTTCATGAATTACAGGCAGATTTAAACAAACTGAGTGTTTGTGCGTCCACTTGGCAGATGAAGTTTAATGTAGATAAATGTAAAGTTATGCATCTGGGTACCAACAACCTGCATGCATCATATGTCCTAGGGGGCGCTACACTGGCGGATTCACTTGTTGAGAAGTGTGAAAGTGAGTAAAATATGTTTATGTGACTCCATCTTGTATGAAAGAATCCATCTTTTGTTTAAAGAGTCATCTGTTTCTTTAAAATAAGTATATTCATGCTGGAATCATGTGAATAAATAGGTTTTTATTTCTTGGCTAATGTTATGATTCATTGTTATGGAGAATATAGCTGAATATTTACCAGTATTTTCGAGTCTGCCGCCCCATACCGTCTGGGAATACAGTTTGTTTACCATTTTTGTTATGGGCAATAGACTGGCGATATAGCAGCTGTAGGGGTCATCATAACCCTTCAGTCCGTGACGTTTCATGTTATGAGAAGCTGTTGTCTTACAGTAAGTTGCCATAGAATGCCTTTCTTGCTTGTGATTGGTTCAGCACGACTGACTCCCCATTATACGCTATTGGCTGAGCCAGAGCTAACGTCACATTGTAAACGATTGGCTGAGCTCAAGCCTACCCTCTTTTTAAAAGATATTATTGTAATTTAATTTTATCAATGAAGCAGAGAAGCCTTTTTGAGTATACAAAGTATTGTCCCTTTGTGTCTTACTTCTCTCCGATATATTGATATAACTTAAGGATTTGGATCTGGGGTAGTGTACTGACTAAAACTGTCTAAAACTTCAGTCTAATATATTTTGGCCAGGAGTGCGTCAATAATAAGGATCTAGGTGTACTTGTAGATCATAGATGAAATAACAGCACAATGTCAATCAGCTGCTCCTAAAGCCAGCAGGATACTGTCGTGTATTAAAGGGGTTGTCCAGGTTAGGGGCTGGTTTTTATACTGATGACCTATCCACAACATAGGTCATCAGTATATGATTGTGGGGGTCCAACACCTGCACCCAGCACCAATCAGCTGTTCCGGCTGCCTCCGTGCACCAGTAGGTATGCAGGGGTTGGTGCCGGAAGAAGATGGCTCCAGTCACAGTATAGCGGCCGTGCTGCAGTACTGAAGCTGTACTCCTGTTCAAGTGAATAGGATCAGAGCTGCAGTACTGCAGCACGGGCGCAATACAGTGGTCGGAGGGGGGCCTCAACTTTTTCTCTAACGGCTTTTGAAGAATATTTGCAAAGTTGCATAATTTTTTTAATATTTTAGTTTTAATGGAGAAAAAAAAACAATTGGTTACAAAAAATTGACGTACCCTTTATTTTTTATTTGCTGAAACCGGATTAACCCTTTAAGTTGTATTTGTTACATAGAAAAGAATGTAAAATAACTTCAAAAGGAGCAAATCCAAAATAAGTTGATGTTTTTTTCTGTCGCTTTTGAGGATTTTGCTGTGATCCCTTGTTACAATTATAAAATATGACTTTCCCGAATGTGTATGGTTCGGTGAAGGGCGATGTGGAACAGACTGTTTTCATTTGGCACAATCCGTAGGCAGAATCCCCGCTGGAAAGGAATCAGCAGGAATTTAGAAACAATAATACTGCCTGGAATATGGGAATCGGAGACATATTTCCCATCTGCCCTCACTGTCATGTGCTGTAAACAGAACATCTAGAAAAGGATATTCTGTGGAGGATATTCTCCAGCCACATCTGCCTCTGATGAGTTTTCTTTAGGGAGATGTCCCCAGATTTTGTTAGTCTAGTGCCTGTGCAGAATAATAGGGAATAATTCATAAGATCATGCACAAGTTCCATTGCTAACCGCTCGATACAACTTGAAACGACAACTCAAGATTTTGTTGAACATTTGGAAAAAAAATCGTCATTATTTTACACAATCCAAATTATAAACAACAATGTCATAGGCTATTAACTCCCTAAAAGGGTTATCAGCTCAGGACAATACTTAAGGTTCCCCGACAATAAGCTGATCATAAAGTGTCTCCTGCTAGTAACCCCAGAGATCAGCTGTAATCGAAGTAAGAGTACAATTTCCCTGCAGCACAACCACAGGTGAAATAAAGTATTACACTGTGCTCATTCATATTAATGTGTTGCCTGTGTAATACAGGACAAGACAGGTCCTCCAGAGCGAGAGAGACACTCTTTATAACCGCTCTCCACTCTGCCCAAGAGATGAAGATACTGAACAGGGGAACTTCCATTCTTTAAACTCGCAATTCACTTATAGGGTGTATGTAAATGTATTTTCTAAACTGGACACTCTCATTAAGGACCTAGGATTTTAAAAAAAATTCTAGTTTTTTTATGACTGCATTTAAAAAAACATAACTTTTTTATTTCTCCATCCAAGTAGCTGAACGAGGGCTTGTTTTTTTGCGGGATGAATTGAAATTTTAGTGGCACCATTTTGGCTTTTATTTAAAGAAATAATTTGTTTTTGTGTCTTCGCATTCCAAGGGACATATTCTTATTTATATTCTTGGACATAGATAGATAGATAGATAGATAGATAGATAGATAGATAGATAGATAGATAGATAGATAGATAGATAGATAGATAGATAGATAGATAGATAGATAGATAGATAGATAGATAGATAGATAGAGAGAGAGAGAGAGAGAGTGATATGAGAAGGATAGATATGAGAAGGATAGATATGAGATAGATAGATATGAGATAGATAGATAGATAGATAGATAGATAGATAGATAGATAGATAGATAGATAGATAGATAGATAGATAGATAGATAGATAGATAGATAGATAGATAGATAGAGAGAGTGATATGAGAAGGATAGATATGAGAAGGATAGATATGAGATAGATAGATATGAGATAGATAGATATGAGATAGATAGATAGATAGATAGATAGATAGATAGATAGATAGATAGATAGATAGATAGATAGATAGATAGATAGATAGATAGATAGATAGATAGATATGAGATAGATAGATAGATATGAGATAGATAGATAGATAGATATGAGATAGATAGATAGATAGATATGAGATAGATAGATAGATAGATAGATAGATAGATAGATAGATAGATAGATAGATAGATAGATAGATAGATAGATAGATAGATAGATAGATAGATAGATAGATAGATAGATAGATATGAGATAGATAGATAGATAGATATGAGATAGATAGATAGATAGATAGATAGATAGATAGATAGATAGATAGATAGATAGATAGATAGATAGATAGATAGATAGATAGATAGATAGATAGATATGAGATAGATAGATAGATAGATAGATAGATAGATAGATAGATAGATAGATAGATAGATAGATAGATAGATAGATAGATAGATAGATAGATAGATAGATAGATAGATAGATAGATAGATATGAGATAGATAGATAGTGTCAAGGAAGCCCCCTTCAGGTAGACTGTGTTTGTCAGAAGCAAAATGGACTTCCCTTCTTTGTTGAGTGGTGTTCAAATTAATGTCGGCCTTGAGAAATATATACGGGCCCTCTGTACATCAAATCAGGCACAGCAGTCATGATTGTCTGTCAGAATATCTCTCTGATTTTACTGGCAAGTATAACACATATATAGGACAAAACCACAATTACTCAGCAAGATGTGGTCAAGCTGTTTGCTGAAATGTACAGATAAAAGGCGGGGTCTGTCTAAGATGTCTGACCACCCAAGATAAGCTAAGCAGAGAAATATTACACAAGTCACGCAATGCGAGATAAACATCGTCCTGACACATAGGCATAAAAAGATATTACACATAGAATAATATGAAAATTAAATAATTGTTCATCCTTCCTTATTAAACCCTCCTGTTTTTCATATTCATTCTCATTGTCCAGCTACTTCACTTGGTGTTTCCATCAAATGGGACCTGGGTCCATTCACCGGTAAATGATCTTGAATATTACTTCAGGACATAGGGTATTGGTCGTCAAAACTTTTCGGCTTAGGTTTGTGATGAACAGTCTTTTTAGTCTTCTTACATATCATTGGTACTAAAGAAATGACTAGTTTAACAAATATATATAATACTAATATAATGAGTAGTATGTGTGTCTGGGCACTGCATTAACATTTACATCTTCATGTGGTATGATGCACGTGGCAGGTGTTAGATAACCAGTGTACATGTACCTGTAAAGTTACTTGGGAGCCATTTATACGCCTGGTGTTCGCATACAATATACATGTTCTTTGGTACTCCTACGACTGACCCGTTAAATAAGTTTGACACCCATTTGGCTACCATGTTACCCTCTAGTACAGAGGAGAAGGCTGTAATGTTGGTGGTATTGTTAACATGTAATAGCAAGACTTCCCTGATCATTTGTAAGGTGGTAGTTACGCAGGGGGGCATCTGCCCTAACGTGGCATCAATTCCTACACACTGAGTATCGATGGAACTGGTACCATTGCATTCTGTGTAGTTCATTAATGAAAAAGGTATTCTGCCACATTTAATGTGTATACAGCTGCAGGATGAGAAGCTAGGATAACAGGCAAGGTCCACTCACACAGAAGCCTGAGGCGTCTGTGCCACCTTTAGGGGTGGACCACTCCTGTTAAACAATATCCAGGGCTCTTCCATCCATGCAGCTACTGGCAATGGTACATTTTTATCCTTATTTTTCTTTCCCTGTCAGGGTAGTAATTACAGTATTATTACACAGTTCTCTGATTTCATTCAAGGTGACAGGGATGGCAAGGTAGGGCATACTTTTGGAGTTAACAGGGCTATGAGTACAAATTCAACAATCAGTCAGGTTATCCTGGCCCTTCAAGGTCTGATATAAAACTTGGTGGTGCTTGATGAATGTATTGTCCCAATCGTCCTTATTTAGGTACAGTGGCAGTGTGTTGACTAGCATCAGGTTCAGGAGTGTCACTACCAGGTACCACATCTTGGCTCACTATCTTCTTGCAGTGGCTAGCGTGTATCCAAGTGGCTCTTCCTTGGAATTTTACTGAAGTAGCGGTCACCAGCTGCACTTGATGAGGTGCTGTATAGCGAGGCTTGTGCGATCGTGGATCTTTACCACAACCCAATCTCCTGGTTGCAAGAAGTGGGTTCCTGCAAGAGAGTTAGGATCTGGAATAGAAGACAGTGTCAATTTGTGCACTCTTTCGAGTTGTTTATGTAAGGCCATCAGATATTGTGTCATCTTATCATAATTACTCTGCAATTGTTGCGGAAAATATAAACCAGTCTTTGGAGGACACCCAAAAAGAATCTCAAAAGGGGAGAGTTGATCCTTTCCCCTTGGGGTGCTTCTTACAGAAAACAGGGCCATAGGCAAGCATTTCGTCCATGGCAAGGAAGTCTCATCCATGGCTTTCTGAATTTTCAATTTCAATGTTCCATTTAACCTTTCTACTTTGCCGCTACTCTGCGGATGGTATGGGGTGTGAAATGCTTGCTCTATTCCTAGGCTTTTTAAGATCTTCCCCAGTAACTCCTGAGTAAAATGTGTTCCTCTATCGCTTTCTATGGTCTCCGGGACACCAGACCTGCATACTATTTCATTTAGTAGCTTATCCGCTGTGCTAGCAGCATTTGCTTTTGACACTAGAAAGGCTTCAGGCCATCCTGAAAACAAATCAATACAGACTAGGACATACTTATATGGCCCCACCTTAGGTAGCTGTATGTAGTCCACCTGCAGTCTCTGAAAGGGGTAGTAGGACTTGGGTGTGTGTTTTGCTGGTGTTTTTACTACCTTTCCTGGGTTGTGCTGTGCACAGATCATGCCGCTTTGTACATATTTTGCTGCAGCATGCTGGAATCCCAGGGCGTGCCAGGTTCTAAGTACTAATTGACTCATGGCTCCTTTAGAGCAGAGTGTCAGGCCATGCGCCAGGGCACACATCATGGGAAACAAGCTTTGGGGCAGGCATACATTACCCTTTACACGCCATAGCCCTCCTTCACCTTTAACAGCCCCCACCTCCTGCCACAGTTTATGCTCCGGGGTCGGTGCTTGGGTTTGGAGAGCACATAGCAATTCCTCCGTGACAGGGGCCACCTGTTGGACCGTGAGCACGGGGAGGGTAGCAGCGGCGGCTACTTTTGCTGCTTGGTCGGCCAGTGCATTGCCTTCTGACTGGCTATCACCATTGTGGGTGTGCGCTTGTACCTTTATTATTGTTACCTTTTTAGTCAGCTGTAGGGACTCTAACAGTGCTTTAACTGCGTCTGCATTTTTTTATAGCTTTACCAGCTGAGATTAGGAAACCTCTAGTTCTCCATATAGTTCCAAAGTCATGATATTCACACACAACCCTTTGCCCAACTTACACGCTTCAGTGAGTGCTCTTAGTTCCGCCTCCTGTGCAGAGCTACTGGAGGGTAGGGACTGTTGTGTGACTAGCTTACCATTGTGGACTACTGCATACCCGGTGAGAAAATGTCCTTTGTCTTCACTCCAGTATCGTGCCATCTACAAAATACTCAGCATTAGGGTTAGTGAGTGCAACATATCACTATCCCCCTTTTGGTCCAAATTCAGTGGAAGTAGGGTACCTGGATTTAGGACCACACAACGTTTTATGGTAATGTTTGGGGAAAGAAGAGTGAGCTCAATCTTTGTAAGTCGTGCAACAGACAAATGCTTGGTTTTTACAGTGCTCATGAGCTCATGTACGGCGGGGGGTACCTGTTTCCTGAGCGCATATGTCAAAAGTGACACAACACAAAAGCAAATATTGCAATAGACAAGTGGTGGAGTGTTTGGGGGACCACTTATCCAACAGCTCTTTCATTGTACGGGTGACAATATCAGGGGAATGTGCTGTACCCTGGGGAAGCACCATCCAGAACAATCTGGAGACAGAGGGATAGAGAAAAATACACAATTATCAGTTTCCTTCACAATAAATTAGCAAGGTCATTTATGCAGACTGTGCTAGTTGTATTTCATTTGAGGAAAAGAGAGCAGCAATTTACGTCACACACTGCTCCCCCCCCCCCTGCGTTTCACAACTTCCTTCATTATTTTTTTTGTAGAACTAGAAGCCCCAGCAAACCAAAATGCTGAAAGGCAACTAAGTCTCTGCTATATTTATAAGAGCTAACTTTAATTATTTAAACCTTATAGATAAGGTAAATTAAACGTCAGTCTATTTACACAATCTTGTACTTCAATTCAATGTTCTAGGACTTTTTACACAATATTTTTACATATAATAATGATTTAAAGTTCAATTAATTCAGCTCTCAATCTGGATTGAGAAAAACATCTCACATCAAACAGTACACAATTTAATTTGCTCCTCAGACCAGTCTGCGACACACACACTCTGTATACACGGACACACACACACTGTATAAATGTCTACGTCATACTTCTCTTCATAATCCACATTACTCACTACAATATACCTAGCTGTATTAGTCTTAATCACTCTTATCAAACTCTATGTTAATCTAATAATTCTGCTTTTCCTATCAGTTCATTGTCTTTTACCAGCCAGCATTCTGTTCGATGAAAGTTTTTCATCTTGAACTATATAAACAACTTCCTTTTGACATTCCTGATCATTTTAACATTGTCAGAACCTTCTACCGCCTCCTATGATTGGCAATGCATTTAATTTACCATTACTTCCTATCATCATTTGTCTAAACATTCTTTTTACAGTTTTTGACCACTTCCTCACCTTTCTTCAAGCGTTCCACACAAACCCACTCCCATCATTTTAAACATCCTTTTGCAATCTTTCACGGCATTTTTTCCTTTCAAACTTTCTACTATATTGCAGGCTGATACCCATGATCACACCGGTGGGCAGTCTTACTATCTCCTGACCCCATTTCCTAGGGATCACAGTTCCTTTCCTCAAAAAGAACTGACCTTGTGAGGACCTTACTGTCCTTCACGTTCCAGTGGTTTACCACTTATATATATACTCCTTATATATATATATATATATATACAATCTCCTACGCTGGGAGATTATTCCAAGCCCTTTTACTCAGGGACTTTGTGAGGACCTTACTGTCCGTCACTTTCTAGTGGTTTACCTCATATATATATTCCCTTATATATATGCAATCTCCTACGCTGGGAGATTATTCCAAGCCCTTTTACTCAGGGACTTTATATCAACTGGGCCGCAGTTGAGTTATTTACCACTTCAATATCACTGTTGCTAGTAGTAAGACTACAAATCCTAACACCATGCCTTCTGTACAATCTATATCAACCAACAAATCTCATACCATTCACACAGCAGTGGGTCTCATTCATAGGCATTTGAGTAAGGGCGTTTCTGGGACAGTGTGGTAATTATACTATTAGAACACCTTTTTAGCGGGAGGTTGGAAGTTATACTACTTCAGAACCTTTGGTTCCTAGGTTGTTATTTTACAACGAGGAGAATGTTCCCGGGCTAGAAGGAATTTTCCAGTATTGGCCGCTATTGACGTAGTGGAGGCAGTTATCAGAGGGAACGACGGGGAATGCCCCGCGGCTATCAGGTCTTTCCGTCCTCCAGTCAATTCATGGGGCGTCCTCAATACTGTATTATTACCTTCTTTTTACTATTCATACTTGTTTCTCTAATTTGGGTTTGACAGAATACTTGACTGTAATGTATATTGGGACTATAACAGCCTTTCACAATTATTTCCTCTAACTTTTGTCCCACAGAATCTGTCAGAGCATGCAGATTAATAATGTATTTTTACAATTAAGCCTTCTACTGACCCTCTCGTTTCCACATGTACACAACAAACACACACACTGCAGGAATTAGGTGTTAAGTGCAGGTTTCTTGATTAACATTATATACATTTGCCACTAAAAGATGCTAAACAGTTCTATGAAGATAATGAATATACACAATAACTGAAATTATTAAAATATATATTCTATACTGACTACTATAAAGATACCTTGGGCTCTTTGTTGCTTTCTAAAAGATGCTACAATCCATCTACTCCAATCTGCTTTGTCATTTGACTGTCATTCTGGATTTACAATCCCCTAGTAAGCTTACACCATTTTAACAGGTGCTTGCTCACCCATATGCCATACCTCAAAATTCATCTTCTCTGGTGGGGTCAGAGAAGCCTGCGGACGCCCTACTCTGTAATCTGGTGATCGGCCAGACCCTCGTTTGCCGTGACTGTTGCCCATAGCCCTGCTATGATGGAGGGGACTCATACCCTTCTCTCTCAGTTTTTATTTTCACTAACAAACACTATGGCTATTGGCTGTTAGGGAAAGTCCCACACTACGTATCTCGTACGTACCCATATACACTATCCAACTGAGCCAAATTACAACCAACTAAACAATAATCCCACAAAGGATCTGCTCATTATATCATCTATATCAAACAATCTAAGACAGGTATCTTCTAAGCAGTATGATTTTTCATGAGGGAGACAAGCCAGGAGCAGCTTCAGGACACGCGCACTTTTTGTCCTTCTGCTGCTCAGGCAATGGTTAATATTTGTGCGTTTAAGTTGTAGTGCTCGCTGATACCAAAACACAACTCTAGGATAGTGTGCTGCCCATCCAAGATGGCCACAGCCAGGTCATGTAAGGACTATCCCAACCTCACACTGCGCAACTGTACAAATGTTATACAAGTTTATCAACGCTCATACAATCATACCAGACCAACTCAACAAAGGACCTGACTCTTACTGGAATCTCTGTGCGGGGACACAATTACCCAGAGTCTTACCGGATATTCTGGCAGAGTATTTGAAACAGGTATTGTAACAAAAAGTAGTTACTTACCGCGCGGTTTTGGTTTCAATGACTCTTCCAGATGTTCCGGACTAGCAGACGCTAGGAAACGTTCCTCCGAGAGATCCCGGGTTTTCGGCACCATTTAAACTGTCAAGGAAGCCCCCTTCAGGTAGACTGTGTTTGTCAGAAGCAAAATGGAATTCCCTTCTTTGTTGAGTGGTGTTCAAATTAATGTCGGCCTTGAGAAATATATACGGGCCCTCTGTACATCAAATCAGGCACAGCAGTCATGATTGTCTGTCAGAATATCTCTCTGATTTTACTGGCAAGTATAACACATATATAGGACAAAACCACAATTACTCAGCAAGATGTGGTCAAGCTGTTTGCTGAAATGTACAGATAAAAGGCGGGGTCTGTCTAAGATGTCTGACCACCCAAGATAAGCTAAGCAGAGAAATATTACACAAGTCACGCAATGCGAGATAAACATCGTCCTGACACATAGGCATAAAAAGATATTACACATAGAATAATATGAAAATTAAATAATTGTTCATCCTTCCTTATTAATACATAGATAGATAGATAGATAGATAGATAGATAGATAGATAGATAGATAGATAGATAGATAGATAGATAGATAGATAGATAGATAGATAGATAGATAGATAGATAGATAGATAGATAGATATGAGATAGATAGATAGATAGATAGATAGATAGATAGATAGATAGATAGATAGATAGATAGATAGATAGATAGATAGATAGATAGATAGATAGATAGATAGGTCCTCCTGAGAATTAACACCACCATCATCCTAGACCTCAGGTCCGATATCTTGGAGTTACTCTTGACTCTGATCTGTCCTTTCTTCCTCACATCCAATAAATTGCCAAATCCTGTAATCTTCCCCTATAATACATCTTTCATATCCGTCCCCCCCTCAATCCTGGCTCTTATCATTTCCCACCTAGACGTCTGGGACTCTCTACTAATTGGCATTCCACTAAACATACTAGATTTTGAATATTTGTAATTTTTCTTGTTTGTTACTTCCCGATTGTAGAGATCTACGGAATATCTATATAATAGCTTATAAAAAAATATATTTTATAGTTGCTGCAGATTTGTGGGATGAACATTTATGCTGCAAATCTTTTATTTCACCACCTTCCACTGGTGATCTCTGGGATTTAGAGCTGGTGCCTGTGAAGAACACTGGAGCCTTCTGAATTCATCATGTCCATGGTACCATCCTGAGAAGAGGTCTACTTTGTGACATAGCATGTAATCCTGCTGGAAAGAACCTATAGCAGGTCCTCTTAAAGGGGCGCACAATGATCCGGCAGGCAGTGGTATTTAAAGGGTAAGTAAACTTTCAAAAAACTTCTGCCGTGTTGTGGGGACATGTCAAAAGTTTTGATCGGTGGGGGTCTAAGCACTGAAAACCCCACCGATAGCTTAACTGAAGTGGTAGAATCGCTCGGTTGAGCCACTTTGTTTCTACTCGGCTTTTCTCGGAAAGCCGAGCAGTTGGTGTACAGACTTATATTCTTTCTATTGAGCCCGCACACCAATTGCTTGGTTTTCTAAGAAAAGCCGATCAGAAATGAAGCAGCTCATCACTCACCCGTGCTCTTCTGCTGCTTCCTTTTAGCGATCGGTGGGGGTCTCAGCGCTCCTACCCTCACCAATCAGGACTTCTGACATGTCACTATGGCGAAAGAGAATTTTTCTGAAAGTTTAGTTACCCTTTAACCAATACTCAGGGTTAAGCAGCCTAATTTGTGGGGTAGTAAAGCTTCTTAACTCCCTTGCACCACCCTTACCACCATAGACACAAGGCAAAAAGAATCTATAGACATGTTATTTACAGCAAAGTCTCCCCCGATGCAGCAGAAATCGATGTCCCGGTGTCCCAGCAGTCCATGAGGTGACAAGTGAAGGTTTTGCATGTCTGACCACAATGTGATCGAGAAATCAAAGCAGCTTAATTATAAACTCATTTGCATTCTAATTTGACTGCTTTTCCCTCGTCCTATATGTAACTTCTTTTCTCCAAACATTTTGCGACCTAAATCCCTTGTCTTCCATTCTCTAAAATGAAAAGTGAAGCAATTATGTTAATATTCCATTAAAAATCTTCTGTTTTGTGTCTACAGCTCCACTGCAGACCTATGTGTCTCCATGGTAACAGATAACAACCCTGTGTAGTCTGTCACGTACTTCCTGCTAGTTTACCAAAGCTAAATAAGCAAGAAGCAGGTGACAGATAGATTGCAGGATCAGACTACACAAGGTTTGCTTGTTGTCTGTTACCATGGAAACACAAAGGTCTGCATTGCTGAAGAAACAAAACGGTGAGAAGTGGAATGTTTTGCAAAGTTGCTTCATTTTTAATTTTAGATTCTAACCTTAGGCATTATGCAGAGTATGGATTCATAATCTGCCTATAGAAGATCTATAGTCAATGAAGTCTAAATATATGGATCACTATCAGTATAATGTCTATGGGGAGAATCCTGATCTGTAGCGTCTCTATTTGTCGGTAGCAAATGAGAAATGATTTAGGGTTCCATAAACAGAGAAAAGATATATAATTTGCTGCCAATTCTGAACCTTGGTCGTGGTAGGGCGGTATTATTTATATTTAGAGCAATTATTTTTGGGGTGATTCTAAAGAGAGACACATGTTTCTAATAAAAAAAATACTTGTATTTTGCCCTTACATTAGCAACCTTAGCAGACTGGGACAGGGTCAGCAGAGTCATCTCATTATCATTAGAGGACAGGGCCAGCATAGTCATATCATTATTATTAACGGTCAGAGTTATTTAATTACCATTAAAGGGTAGGGGTAGCAGAGCACGGGCATTTAATGGGGTTTTCCTATCTTGGACATTCATGGCATATTCTGGGACCCGCACCTATCGCTAGAACGGGCCCCTCTGACCCAAGTCCTACCTTCTCTTGCTCTCCGGCCTCTGACTGGTGAGGTGGTCGGGAGCCTGCAAACAGCCCAGCTCAATGTGCTACTCTGTTTCCTTACTCCAAACCACTTTCTCAGACAATGGCTGGAGAGCAGCGGGTCCGGGACAAGGTAGGACGGGTTCAGGGGGCCCCATTCTAGAAATATGTGCTGTGACCCACAGGTTGTCCCGCATAAATGTCCAAGATAGAATAATACTTTAACGGCTCTGTTGTACTACTGGGGGCCCAGATAAGGTGGGAAAGCAAAACTATACACAAACTAATAAAATAATGTATGCAGCTTCCCTGTCACTCTCTGGGGGAGAGGCTGTACTCCATCACTTCCTGGAGAATGTAATAATCTATGAGTTTTCTCCGTCAATTGACTCCCATACATTGCAGCTGCCATAAAGCACACGCCCTGCTGCACTGTCTATACAGACAATACAGGAAAGCTGTTTCTCCAATATGTCTGACCCTTTACAGACAATACAGAAAGAGCAGTGGCGTGCCCCTCCCCCATATGCCCGGTGGCGCCGCTAGCAGCCATTATGGCTGCAAAGCGGTATCGCCGCTACTACGGGGCCTGCGCCGCCGAGCCTCCAACAAGTATTGGCCGGGCGACACAGGCCCTCTCATGCCCGTAGGCGTCGCTAGCACCGGAGGGGCCCCGGTGTGAGCGACAGCCAAATACATGTATTAGCGCTGAATGGCCGGGCATGTTCCCGACCATTCAGCGCCTTACAATGACGCTGATTGGCGGGGCAAAATGACTTGCCCCGCCAATCAGCACCTTTAAACGAGGCTAGCGGCTGGATGATGTAATCGCGCCGCTTCCATGCTTGAAAGGCGCTGATTGACAGGGAAAATCATTCTGCCCTGCCAATCAGCATCATTGAACGACGTGCCGTTCAGCTCCAGCAGATATGCTCAGAAGAGAGCAGATCTGCATTGCCATCGGACTGCGCCGGAACAGGATCATGTGAGTATGTAAAGTTTTTTGTTTTTTTCTAATAAAACTGTGAGTGGCATTATAGTGGGGGCTCTATCTACAGGGGGGGGTCGTCTATATGTGGGCCACTATATACAGGGGGGTCTATATGTGGGGATGTGGGGCATTATCTACAGGGGGGTTTATATATGGGGATGTGGGTCACTATATACAGGGGGGTCTATATGTGGGGATGTGGGCCACTACATACAGGGGTGGTCTATATGTGGGCCACTATATACAGGGGGGTCTATATGTGGGGATGTGGGCCACTATCTACAGGGGAGGGTCTATATATGGGGATGTGGGCCACTATATACAGGGGGTCTATATGCGGGCCAATATCTACAGACGGGTCTATATGTGGGGATGTGGGCACTCAGGGGGGTTCTATATGTGGGGCACTATATACAGGGGGAGCTATATGTGAGACACTACAGGGGTGGGCCTTATGTAGAGCACTATCTATAGGGGAGCTATTTTTTTAGGGCAGTTTCTATAGGGGTGGGCTATATGTGGGACACTATATACAGGGGTGGGTTACCTGTGGGGCACTAGCTACAGGGTGGCTATATGTAGGGCACTGTCTACAGAGGTGGGCTATATGTGGGACACTATATACAGGGGGAGCTATATGTGAGGGGGAGCTATACATGATACATTCCCTTTAACAAGTATCACCACACCCGTCAAATAAAATTACATCTGATGCCAATGAGGATTCGTCTTGATCTGTTGTCTAGTGTCAATTCTGCTCCATGTTTATGATATTGACTATTTCCTCCTGGTTATAGTGATAAGTTCATAGGCGACAACACCCACAGGCAGCCATTATAACTCCATATGGGGTTATCACGTATGCAAAATCATCAATGATGCACCTCTCCCTGACTCCTCTCTGCTGCACTGCCAATTAGTCCCACTTCCTGTGCACTGCTACTTGTACGCTTATGGCTGTGAATGGGTTTGTCAAGGTTTTGAGTATGATCTCTGAAAACCTGATGATGCCAAGAGATTCCCTGTTCACTGCTCAAGCAAATGTGAGTAAGCTGCAATACCAGATTCAGCCTTTGTACCAGAGGGGCGCTATTTCAAGAAAAAAATTTATATTTTTTTTCTAATATCAAACAACCTTTTTAATTATCAAATCCGGACAATGTATTTTGGAATCTTTTACATTATGTACACATTTTGTTTCCTATAATGTTTTTTATATACATTTTTTTAATTAGCTGTGGGGCGATGTGGACCTAATTGAAAAAAATTCCTATACCATCATATACCGATTTCTTCCTAATATCCTACATTTCAGATTGGGAACAATTAAGGAGGTAATTTGGCTAGAGGATTGGGTTTCAGACGTCCTTTGTAAAGGGCATTGGGGAAGACTTCTGCGGCAGCAATCTACCTCCCAGCCAGAGAATGAAGGTCTGGATTATTGATGCTTCTGGGGCACAAAGAGTAGACTTTTTTCTCTTTTGGGTCAATAAAGATAAGGATATACTGGCAAGTGTTGCTGATATTTTGAGATTTTATTACATTTAGTGGCCCTTTAAGTGTCCATGAGGGGGCAGATAAGAAATGGAGCTGAGCTTTGTGATATTGTCATCATGACACCAGTCTAAACCACTTGGCACCATTGGGATTTACGTCTAAACCTCCTTAATAAAATCATAACTTCAACATCTGGAGAATATTTATTGGAGTGACTGTTTATGAGAGGCGAGATTTACAGCATTATTATTACTGTTATTGCATTGTGAATTTTAGTTCTGGGACGTCTTGCCAATTTCTTAAGTAAGTACGATGCTGAGAGAGTAGACTGCTGGATTAAGAAGAGTCCGGCCCTTAATGAACGGCTCATTCTGAGATACAGCAAAGGAAAAAACGGAAATATTTCCTGGTGATTAATTGAGTACATTTTCCCTTTCTTGATACTTTATCAAAATAAGTCAAATTCTTTTTTTTTCCCTCCAGAGCGCAGATTACATGTAGAATGAAGGAGTACAGAGGACGTTGTATGTCATTGGTATGTCCTACAGGGTCAGTCATGCAGATTTATTTGATAAAGAAAGTCTCTATCTATCTATCTATCTATCTATCTATCTATCTATCTATCTATCTATCTATCTATCTATCTATCTATCTATCTATCTATCTATCTATCTATCTATCTCATATCTATCTATCTATCTATCTATCTATCTCATATCTATCTATCTATCTATCTATCTATCTATCTATCTATCTATCTATCTATCTATCTATCTATCTATCTATCTATCTCATATCTATCTATCTATCTATCTATCTATCTATCTATCTATCTATCTATCTATCTATCTATCTATCTATCTATCTATCTATCTATCTATCTATCTATCTATCTATCTATCTATCTATCTATCTATCTACCTACCTATCTATCTCATATCTATCTCATATCTATCTATCTATCTATCTATCTATCTATCTATCTATCTATCTATCTATCTATCTATCTATCTATCTATCTATCTATCTATCTATCTATCTATCTATCTATCAATTCAAAGAAGCTTTATTGGCAGGACCAAAAACACATTAGCATTGCCAAAGCAAGTAAGAAGTAAGGGAATGAGGGATAGGGACTGAGGGATTGGGGGATAGGGACACATCTAGGGTCGGGGTATACAAGTCCATGGCATATCATGTCTCTCTCAGTCTATGGCATGCAGTGACATATTGTGCCGCTATGCCCACTGTGGTTTCCTCTTCACCCAGCAGGATGTAGAGTTTCTCGTCCTCTTCCATGGAGCTGAAGTCCGGTAAGAGATCAGAGAGTCTCCTGAAGTGAGTGTCCCTCACTGCTGAGTATTTGGGGCAGTGTAGCAGGAAGTGTGCCTCATCCTCCACGGCCTCCTGGTCGCACTGTTGGCACAGTTGGCTCTCCCTGGGCTTGTAGGTTTGTCTGTGGCGCCCGGATTCGATGAGCAGGTTGTGGGCGCTCAGTCTGTAGCGGCTCAGGATCTGTCTGTCTCTGGGGTTTGGCAGTTTCTCCAGATATGGTGCCAGTTTATATTCCCGCTGTAGACTCCGGTATATTGTCAGTTTCTGGGATGTCTTTATGTCGTTCCTCCAGTCACTGATATACTCCTCTTGGCCCTCGTTTATTGTCTTCTTGATTTCGGCTTTTGTGAGGCCGCGCTGAGTGACATTTTCTTCAGGCCGGGTCAGGGTGAGATGTTCTGGGGGGCCTGGTTTACCTGGGGCCTCTTGGTGTAGCAACGCTTTATAGTGATAGGAACTTTGCCTGCTGCTGTGTAGATGGGCCCAGAATGATAGCGCCCTCTTTTAGATTTCAAGATGTAGTGGAAATATGCCTAGCTTGGCTCGACAGGCGCTACTTGTGGTGCTCTGATAGACTTGGGAAAGATGTTTGCAGAATTCCAGGTGGAAAATTTCTGTTGTGATGGAATCCCACCTTGTCCAGTTTGGGTATGTGTCCGGACCCCAGACTTCACTGCTATACAGAAGGATTGGGGCGATGATGCAGTCAAAGATTTTATGCCAGACGGTCACTGGTGGTTTGAGGTGATAGAGTTTTCTTCTGATGGCATAGAAGGTTTTGCACGCCTTGTCTGTCATCATCTCTATGGCTTGTTTAAAGCTTCCTGATTGGTTGATTTCTAGGCCCAGGTAGGTGTACCTGTCGGTCGCTGTATGTGGGCCGTTGTTTAACATGAAGGAAAGATGCTTGGGGGGTTCTGAGTTCCTCCTCTGGAATACCATGATGTTCATTTTCTTTGGATTGATGGGTAGTGCCCACGTGGAGTTGAATGAATTTCTCCAGAATTTTGAGGTTGTGGAAAGGCCTTGTAGGGTTGGTAGAAGGTCATCTACATATCTATCTGTCTATCTATACAAAATATCAAATTCATCGAAATACATTACATCACACAATGTACGTGACTCAATGCATCTGTGAGACAGCAGCCCCCGAGAGTAACTAAATAAAATGATGAGCGTTCCATTCTTTTTTTGTAGCTGGAATGTTTTTAGGAAAGCGACACAGACTAATGGATATTCTTAGGAGATGAAGGATTTTCCTTGGCTTGTCCAGCATGTATTTTTCTTGTGCAATAGCAAATGCTGTCATTGTAGAATTTACCACTAACAACCCCAAAAAAATCTCCAGGTGACGCAGTGTCGGCAAGCTTATAGGTATGTATCAGGTGCTGCCTTGGATACATGAGTTGAGTCCTCGCTGCCTCAGGTTCTCATTGTAAATGGCCTCCATTGTATCTTAAGCTTCAAGTATCTGGCTTTGAAATTAGATTCTCAAGAGGGATCCAAGTGTATGAAAATCTGCGCCCTTCAAATTCAAACTTCTTCTCCATTTATAATGTGGATTTCTTTATATTACTGTGACCTCTTCCAGGACTGCAGGTCCCTAATATTAGGATCATGCTGTCATTTATTTTCCTTCTGTTATTAAGGCTTTTACGACTTTCTTTTCTGGACTGACACATCTTGTTGCCTGAATTTGAGATTCACAATCCTTTATACCATGCTTTCCAACTCGATAGAGGTCTACGGGAAAAAGGGGAGCCCTTCCGGACTCCTAAAAATACAGATAATACCTTCATATACTAATTTATCCCCAATCCTGTACTTTTCTTTATGCCCGGGTCCTGCAAATAATTCCCTCACACCGGTGGGTCTGGTCTTGGGTCTATATTTATTTAGGGGGTCTGGTCTTGGTTTTGTATATAATTAAGTGGTCTGGTCTGAGGTCGATACAGTAGTCTGTATTATATGATCTCTTCTTTCTACAATATGTTAGTGATTTTTGGGATTTTATTAGTTAAATGACAAGTTATGTGATCTTAGAGACTGATTTGTATTCAATGGCTCGGTAAATATTAATCAACTGAAAGTTCCTCTAACCATAACCCTAACCCAAACTCTAGCTCGCCATATATCTATCTTTATGCACTAACCCTCACTGTCCCAAACAATGTCCCTTATGGGGTAAATAAATCTGCAGACACTGTCCCTAACATAACACCAGGAAAACACTAGAAACCAGAGCCACTGAAGAAAAAACCCAAAACAGATCCAAAACTCAGTAAAACCAGGCGAAGCAGAATAGAGAACAAAAGAGACAGGATGAAACTGAACAACCTAACAAGACCAAACACGGAAGCAAACAAGGACTGAGGAAATACAAGACATAGATGGAAAAACACAAGACTAGGCTGGTAACACACATACTTACACAAAGTACAGAGAAGCACAAGCAAACACACATGGCATACACTATCGCCGATGCGGCCATGGATTCTTAAGGAGAGTCAGACCAATCAGGTTGCTCTCTCGAAACCAGCCACAATGACTCACATCACTGTGGTCATCTCACCTGCACAGATGAATCAGTCCTAGCAACTGCCCCCGATGCTGATTAATAGCTAGGAGGCGACGAACGTGCAGGAACAGACCTGCCGCTCGTAAAAGCCATACACATAACCCTAGCCATAATCCTATTCATAACCATAACCAAAATTCAAACCATACTCCTAAAGATACAGGTATGTTCACACAGGGCGGATACGCTGAGCAAAAGCACACAGCGTATCCGCCCTGGTTGCCGCAGGGAACTCCAGCCGATAAACCACACCAAATTGTGGTGCAGTTTTTCGGCCAGAATGTCCGCTGCGGAAAACTGCACATAAAAATGTTTTTTAATATTTACCCGTAGCCATGGCGACGTGTCCCTCTGCCTGTCCTGCTCCCTGTCCTCCTGGGATAACGTTTCATCCCATGTGACCACTGCAGCTTGTGATTGGTTGCAGCGGTCACATGGAATGAAACGTAATCCCAGGAGGCCGGCCTGGACGAATAAGCACAGAATTTGCAACTTCTGCTATTTGTTGTGGGTTTTACCTCCCCATTAAATTCAGTGGGAAAAACCTGCAACAAATAAGCAGAAATTACGCAAATACAATTGACATGCTGCGGATTAAGAAAAAATGCACCGCATGTAAATTTTTTATCGTTTTGAGCAATTATGCAGCTTCTGAATGAGATTTGTTCAAATCTCATCCACTCTGCTGCTACTGTATTATGCTCCGGATTTCCGAAAATCCACAGTATTTACGCTATGTGTGAACCCGGCCTAACCCTAAGCCCAACTATAAATCTAACCATAACTATAGCCCTAACCTTAACCATAATCCTATTCATAACCCTAACAATAACCAAAACTATAATCATAATCCTAACTCTGACTATAACCCTAATCATAACCCTAACCTAATGCTGACCATCATCATAACCCTAACCATAATCCTAACTATAACCATAACCATAACCCTAACTGTAAGGCTGGGTTCACACGTGGCGGAATTTCACTTAAATTCCACTGCGGACACTCCGCAGCGTTAATCCGCAGCGGAGCCATTTCTCCATTGACTTCCACTTTAATTTAGCAGTGTTCGTTTAGACGATGCGTAAAATTCCGCTGCGGAGCATAGGCTGCGGAGCGGAATTTGGTGTCCGCAGCATGCTCTGTCTGTTGCGGAGGTGTGGCGGACTGTTTGCGGACTCATTGCGGAATTTCTCCATTGACTTCAATGGAGATTCTAATTTCCTCAATGAAGTCCGCAGCTGTCATGCACATGTTATGTGTGCTGCGGATGCGTTTTGCTTTTTTAACTTGACATTTCTTCATTCTGGCTGGACCTATGTATTTCTAGTCTACAGCCAGACTGAGGAAGTCAATGGGGCTCCCGTAATGACGGGAGCGTTGCTAGGAGACGTCAGTAAATAGTCACTGTCCAGGGTGCTGAAAGAGTTAAGCGATCGGCAGTAACTGTTTCTGCACCCGGGACAGTGACTACCGATCCCAATATACAGCAACCTGTCAAAAAAAATAGAAGTTCATACTTACCGAGAACTCCCTGCTTCTGTCTCCAGTCCGGCCTCCCAGGATGACGTTTCAGTCTAAGTGACGGCTGCAGCCAATCACAGGCCAATAACAGGCTGCAGCGGTCACATGGACTGCCGCGTCATCCAGGGAGGTCGGGCTGGATGCCGAAGGAGGGACGCGTCACCAAGACAACGGCCGGTAAGTATGAATTTCTTTGACTTTCACAATGGAAAGTGCTGTCCCTTCTCTCTATCCTGCACTGATAGGGAAAAGGGAAGTACTTTTCCCGCAGTCCGCAGCAGCTAGTCCGCATCAATTTACTGCACATTTTGTGCAGATCCGCAGCAGAATCTGCAACGCAGATTCTGTGCGGCATTGATGCGGACAGTTGCGGAGGAAATCCGCCACGTGTGAACATGCCCTAACCCTAACCAAAAGACTAACCATAACCCTAACCGTAGCTCTCACCATAACATAACCATAATCCTAACTATAACCCTAACCATACTCCTAACTTTAACCATAACCCTAACCATATCCCTAATCTTAATAATAAACCTAACCATAACCCTAACCATAATTATCCTAACTATAACCCTAACCAAAAGACTAGCCATAACCCTAACCATAGGTCTCACCCTAACATAACCATAATCCTAACTATAACCCTAATCATAACCCTAACTGTAACAATAACCCTAATCCTAACCATATCCCTAGTCTTAATCATAAACCTAACCAAAACCCTAACTCTAAACATAATCCAAAGCATTAATGTCACCAAAACCATAAACAGAAACATATCCATATTCATAACCATAATCCTTGGCGAAGAATCCATCAAGACAAAAAATGGAGCACTAGAAGTGAGTGAAACTTGGGTTGGGTATGAAGATAAATTAATAAAAATACTTCCCGTAATTTGTAGGAATTCTCCATTTTCTGTGACCAAAGAAATTATAGTATTCCCTTTAACGGACAATGTAAATCTTAAACCACAAACAGCCATGTAATCCATATTCCAGGTAATGGCTATGTCAATCCAATTTGAATAGACAATGAAGAGCAGGTGTATTTAAAGCAAGTGTGCGCACAATAGCGAGTAGAATTTATTTCAACTGGCGCGTGACATTTTGTAAATATAAATGCCTCCCGAGCTACAAAGTTCAGTTTTCATAAATACATAGCGGAAGGATGACATGGTCCGTAGGTGGAGACGTGATGTGGGAGGAACATCAATCATTATTTGTCTGTTATTACATCACAATGTTCTATTCTGTTTCTCGTCATACCCAGGTAAAGAACCAATGCACCTATAGGATACCTCTTTCCCACCATTGCCGTTTGGGTCGAGGCACTCCAGATACCGGCCACCGCGCATACCTGTGTGGCCAACATCCCTCCCCTATGACTTTGGTGCTGTAAACTAGTCTGGTGATAGATTAGCTGAAGAGCGTCTAGTAAAGGTGGAACCAGAATACATGAGGAAAGTTTGGAGGTACGGTTGCTAGGGGAAATGACTAAAGAAAGTCAAATAAAAAATGTACTGATAAAGGTAAAACAATGAGTCGGGGAAACAGGAAAAAGTAGACGTAGTCAGGCTCCTCATGGTCGGTAACGGAGGTCGAGCAGAACCAGTATACGGCAATGTGGAGTTAGTCAGGGAAGTTGGGTAACAACTGGTGAGGTCAATAAAAAGAAATGTAGAATAGCACTCAATAAACACAAGAAAAATATTATAAACATATAATGTATGTGTATGTAGTGTATTTGAAAACTATTTCACTAAAAATTATGAATTTTTTTTTCTTTTTCAGCTCTCTTTCCAGACATAAATGTGGCAGCTCTCTGTTTCTCTCCCAGTAGGAACTCACAGCACTATCTCAATCACCATTCAAGATTTCCACCAACTCTTCTCACTATAGCAGATGACACTGCCGGGTCTACATAGGAATGTTTATATCTGGTGGTGTCACTCAATGATAGCGGCCTCTGTTGCTAGGCAACTACCTGAATTAGCAATCACATCACTTGTAAAAGGTATCCGGTACTGAGTCTGAAGGATTTACCAATGAATTATTACAATTGTGAATGCTACAGTTGCTTTTTAGCTCTGGAACTAATGAATGTAACATTGTATTTATTAGATATAATCCAGGGTAGCTAGGCCTATCTAATTATGATATGTGAAATTAATCCTATACATCTGGATTGCAGAGATTTTTGGTCTTCTCAGTTCTGGTGACTATGTGATGATATGTACATGTAGACATAAGTGACATGTATGAATCCTGCACATCCTGAACTTTTATAAGGTGTCTTCTTGGGTAAAACTTTTAGCCATAAACATGAATTTGTATGTATTTTTTTTACAAAGCTTAGAATTTGGTGCAAAATTGAATGATGGCGCCCTATGATTGTAAAGTGCTGGCTGGCATTTTCACAATGTGCCAATGTGGCAAGTGTCTACTCAAAACAATATTGGTATGGGGTTATATGATTTTTTTTTAATTATACAATATATGTTTTATTTGTGTACAGATGTAGCTGTCTTTATCTTGACTTTTAAACGCATTAAATACTCAGTGTCAAGAACCTTTAACTTGACCTGTTCAATGGCTTTTGTTGTGTGGTATCATGCTGCAGCAAGTTATCAGAGTCAAGATAAACTTTGGCTACATCTGTATATAAAATGTGAAATTTGACCCAAATTTTAACACTATATTTATAAGCCCCATTGACTTTATTAATACAACAGATGCATGACACCTAGCTGCAAGTTTGCAAGTGTGATAATCAAAAACTAAAGTAATGGACATTACCATATAGCCCTCTCCTAAAGTGGAAAAAAAAAATGAAAAACACCCGAGTACAGTCCTGTCAACCTGACCCAGTTTCATTGGTAGCCAAACAACAGCCACCCGCCACCTTTCTCTCCCAGCACTGGTCATACACTGGAAGATGTCACTTGTCACATACACCATCACAGTGCCGGGCAGATAGTCCCATTTATTTTAGGGACCACCCAGACAATCCAGGAGAGTAGACAAATATGGTGAAGACCCAGGAAGTATATTTCTAATATCATCTTATACCTCCCTTATGGCATCATATGACCTCCAAACTGGTCATTTTTTTTGTGGGATTGTTCAGCGAAACGAACCAACAAGGGTTTCTACAAATATGGCTCAAATTGTTTACAATTTTTCTGGGGTGGATTGTGAGGGTTCCTGTGCAAATTTGAGACGGGGCTTAAAATGTCCTAAGGGGATTCAAACAATGGAATGTATGCATGTATACTTCAGATATCATGTGCTAGTATGCTAGCAGCATATACTTCACATACTTCCCAACATTTTAGTCCCCATTAATGGGACAGTTTAAAGCCTGATCCGCCAAGAAACGCCCACAAAATCTCCAGGAAATGTCCACTTTTTGGCTTCCTTTGAAGCTTAAAAATGGGAAGATTGGGAGGTATGACTTCACACTCCTGAGAATGTTACTATAGTGATTGACAACCTATGTCGGATATATAATAGATATTTAGAATGAGTGTCCACCCCACTGTTCGGCTACATTCACACGGGGCAGATACGCTGCGTAAAAGTACACAGTGTATCCGCCCTGCGGTCGCAGGGAATTCCAGCCGAAAAACCGCACCAAATTGAGGTGCAGTTTTTTGGTCGGAATGTCCGCTGCAGAAAACTGCACGTAAAAAAAACCACAAAAACAAACATACTTACGGTCTGACTTCCTGCAGCCCTGGCATGACGTTTTATCCCATGTGACCGCTGCAGCCTGTGATAAGACGTCATCCCAAGAAACCGGCCTGGATGAAGAAGCACAGAATTATGGGTAAGTATAAAAATAAAAAAGTTGTGAGTTGTGTTTTCTGCGGCAGAATCATAGCTTTTCCGCCGCAGAAAAACGCAACATCTGCTACTTGATATGGGTTTTACCTTCCCAATAAATTTAAAGGGGAAAACCCGCAACACAGGAGCAGCGATTACGCAAATGCAATTGACATGCTGCGGATTAAAAAAGCTCATCCGCTCTGCTGCTACTGTATTATGCTGCGGATTTTCAGCAATGAAATCCGTGGTGGAAAATCTGTAGTAATTTACACTACGTGTGTAAAAATCCTAAATAAGATGGCATTCGGGCCGTTTCTCTCGGTGCAAAACATCTTAAATTTAATGTAACCAGTCATATCAGTAAACTACAATATAAATTGACATCGATGGGAGGCAAAGAAAGTTTTCGTTCCAATTTTGGCGCGACCGAACAATGCCGCAAAACCATGGCAAACAGTGTGCAGGCAGGTAAAAATCTGCCTCAAAATTCCTGAAGGAATTTTGAGGCAGATTTTCCCCTTCAAAAAACTCAGTGTGAGCACCAAATTCCTTCCTGACGCCAAATATGACAATCAGAGTAAATTCCTGGATAAACGTCCCATCTCTAGATCTAGTACCTATAACTTAAAGTATTATACTGTATCTTTCAAGAAAAGCGCCCAGGCCACTCTTGAACTCATACAATAAGTCAACAATCACAATATCCTGTGGTAGAGAGTTCCACAGTGTGACTGCCCTTACAGTGTAGAGGTTCCATAATGTGACTGCCCTTACAGTAGTGGTTCCATAGTGTGACTGCCCTTACAGTAGAGGTTCCATAATGTGACTGCCCTTACAGTAGAGGTTCCATAGCGTGACTGACCTTACAGTAGAGGTTCCATAATGTGACTGCCCTTACAGTAGGAGGTTCCATAATGTGACTGCCCTTACAGTAGAGGTTCCATAATGTGACTGCTCTTACAGTAGAGGTTCCAGAGTGTGACTGCTCTTACAGTAGAGGTTGTATAGTGTGACTGCTCTTACAGTAGAGGTTCTATAGTGTAACTGCTCTTACAGTAAAGATTCCATAGTTTGACTGCTCTTACAGTAGAGAGTCCATAGTGTGACTGCTCTTACAGTAGAGATTCTATAGTGTGACTGCTCTTACAGTAGAGATTCCATAATGTGACTGCTCTTACAGTAGAGAGTTCCATAGTGTGACTGCTCTTACAGTAGAGCTTCTATAGTGTGACTGATCTTACAATAGAGATTCCATAGTGTGACAGTTTTTACTATAGAGGTTCCATAGTGTCACTGCTTTTACAGTAGGAGTTAAATAGTGTAACTGCTCTTACAGTAGAGTGTTACTGTAAAGGGTTTGCCTGACACAGGTTCTGTGTCGACGCCCGGGGTTAATCAGCCTTCATCAGCTCCAAGGTCTGATAGAGTGACGCGATCTGTTACCACTCAGGCTGAGGAGAGGGAGAACCTATCACAGCCTGGCCTGACGGTTCTAGCTCCCGCCCTTGGTCTATTTATACCCTCATTTGCAGTATGTTCCTTGCCTGTGATTCTCTGCTTTCCTGGCTCTGCTATTCCTGCTATTTACCTGATTGACCGCTGTAACCTTTTTGACCCTGGCTTGCATGACTATTCTCCTGCTCCGTTTGCTACTACGTACTCTCCTGGTTTGATTCGGCTCGTTCACCACTGCCTGTTGCTCACGGTTTTCCGTGGGCAACTGCCCCTACTTCCCCTTTGCTTCTGTGTGCCCTTGTCTTGTGTTGTCTGTCTTGCATTTACTGAGCGTAGGGACCGTCGCCCAGTTGTACGCCATCACTTAGGACGGGCTGTGCATGTAGGCAGGGACTGAGTTGCGGGTAGATTAGGGCTCACCTGTCGTCTCCCCTCCCCGATTCATTACATAATCACAGGCCCTATACCTTTTCTTACCCTGGTCCCTGACTCTACTATGGATCCCCTTGAGGCCCTGGCTCAGCAAATGCAGGGTTTTTACCTACAGGTCCAAGACCTGGCTCAGAGGTTCAACCAGCGTAATGCTACCCAGGTAGTACCCTTCACCTCACCTCTTGAACCCCACCTCAAGTTGCCTGACCAATTCTCAGGGGACCGGAGGACTTTTTTCTCTTTTCGGGAGAGTTGTAGACTCTATTTCCGATTAAGAACCCACTCCTCAGGTTCTGAGAGCCAGCGAGTGGGTATAATTAGGTCCCTGCTCCAGGACAGCCCCCAGGAATGGGCCTTATCCTTGGCTCCTGACGCCCCTGAACTTTCTTCCGTTGACCTTTTTTTTTCTGCTCTCGGGCTCATCTATGACGAGACTGACAAGACTGCATTTGCCTTTGCTGGTGACCTTACGTCAGGGTAAGAGACCCGTTGAGGAGTACTATTCTGACTTTAGGAAGTGGGGTGTAGCTTCTTGGTGGAATGACCTTGCCTTGAGGTGCCAGTTTAGATTGGGTCTGTCGAACGCCCTTAAAGACCAGTTGGTTAGCTATCCCACCTCTGACTCTCTAGATCAGGCTATGGCATTAGCGGTACGTCTTGACCGACGTCTCAGGGAACGACGACTTGAACGTTCTGGTGCCTTCACCTCTGGCTCCCCTATGTTGGCTCCAGAGGTTACGCTGCTTCGTTCTTCCACGGAGAACTCGGATGAACAGATGCAACTCGGGGCCTCCGTGTCTCCCCAACAACGTAGAGATTTCCGCAGGAAGAATGGTCTCTGCTTCTACTGTGGGTATGACAAGCATCAATGGATCTCCTGTCCCAGGCGCAAGAATAAGCAGCCGGAAGAACTTCCGCGCCTAAGTGACCATCGGGGAGGTCGCATGGGCGCACAGGTATTTCCCGTTAACATGAAGCCTAATAAGATCTTGCTTCCCTTTCAGGTCTCTTTTGATTTAAGGTCTGCCACCGGCAGTGCCTTCGTGGATTCAGGGTCTGCTGCTAATATTATGTCTGTAGAATTTGCCATGTCTCTAGCTATGCCACTAATTGATTTGACTAAACCTGTCCCGGTAGTGGGTATTGACTCCACTCCGTTTGCTAATTATTACAGGAGATTTATTGCTAACTTCTCGGTCATCGCTAAGCCTCTTACGGACCTCACTCGTAAAGGTGCTGATCTCCTCCACTGGCCTCCGGAGGCGGTCCAGGCTTTTGAGATCCTTAAGAGGTGCTTTGTCTCTGCCCCAGTGCTGATTCAGCCTAACCAAATGGAGCCATTCATCCTGGAGGTTGACGCCTCCGAGGTGGGAGTGGGTGCTGTCTTGTCCCAGGGTACTAGGTCTCTCACCCATCTCCGTCCCTGTGCCTACTTCTCCAGGAAGTTCTCCTCCACTGAGAGAAACTATGACATTGGCAACCGTGAACTCTTAGCCAATAAATGGGCATTTGAAGAGTGGCGCCACTTCCTGGAGGGGGCTGGGCACAAGGTAACGGTTCTTACTGACCACAAGAATCTGGTGTTCCTTGAATCTGCCCGGAGGTTAAACCCGAGACAAGCTCGATGGGCGTTGTTTTTTCCGAGATTCAACTTTGTGGTTACCTTTAGGGCTAGGTCAAAAAATATCAAAGCTGATGCTCTGTCGCGTAGCTTCATGGCCAGCCCTCCTCCTGAGGAGGATCCCGCTTGTATTTTGCCCCCAGGTATAATCATATCCTCTGTGGATTCAGACTTAGCCTCCGAAATTGCGGCTGATCAAGGTTCTTCTCCCGAGAACCTTCCTGAGAACAAGCTGTTTGTTCCCCTGCAATTCCGGCTAAGGTTGCTCAGGGAGAATCATGACTCCGCACTATCTGGGCATCCTGGGTACCAAGCACCTCATTCCCAGAACCTATTGGTGGCCTGGGTTGTTTAAAGACGTTAAGGCCTACGTCGCCGATTGTGAAATTTGTGCTAGGTCCAAGACTCCTAGGTTCCGACCTGCGGGCTTACTATGTTCTTTGCCCATTCCCCAGAGACCTTGGACCAATATCTCCATGGATTTTATCACCGATCTGCCTCCACCCCAAGGCAAGTCGGTGGTGTGGGTTGTAGTAGATCGCTTCAGTAAGATGTACCACTTTGTACCCCTCAAAAAACGACCCAATGCCAAGACGTTAGCTACCTTGTTTGTCAAACACATCCTGCGTCTCCATGGGGTTCCGGTCAATATTGTTTCGGACAGAGGGGTACAATTTGTTTCATTGTTTTCGAGAGCTTTCTGTAAGAAGCTGGAGATTGATCTGTCCTTTTCCTCAGCCTTCCATCCTGAAACTAATGGCCAAACTGAGAGGACTAATCAGTCTCTAGAACAATACTTAAGGTGTTTTATCTCAGACTGTCAAAATGATTGGGTCTCCTTCATTCCCCTCGCCGAATTTTCCCTTAATAACCGGGTCAGTAGCTCGTCGGGGGTCTCCCCCTTCTTCTGCAATTTTGGGTTTAATCCACGGTTCTCCTCCATTACACCTGGTGGTTCCAACAATCCGAGGTAGATGTCATTCATCGGGAACTGTGCACAGTCTGGGCCCAGGTTCAGAAGAACCTTGAGGCGTCCCGGAGCATCCAAAAGACTCAAGCAGATAAAAGACGTTCTACTAACCCCCTATTTGTGGTCGGGGATCTTGTGTGGCTATCTTCTAAAAATTTGCGCCTTAAAGTTCCGTCCAAGAAATTTGCTCCCCGGTATATAGGGCCGTACAAAATCATTGAGGTCCTCAACCCTGTCTCCTTCCGGCTGGAGTTACCCCCGTCTTTTCAGATACACAACGTGTTCCATGCCTCCCTCTTGAAAAGCTGCTCCCCGTGCTTGGCTACATCGAGGAAACCTCCGGTCCCTGTTCTCACTCCTGATGGGGTAGAATTCGAGGTAGCCAAGATTGTGGACAGCAGGATGGTCCAAGGCTCCCTCCAGTACCTGGTCCATTGGAGAGGATACGGGCCTGAGGAGAGGACTTGGGTACCCGCCCGGGATGTTCACGCCGGTATATTGCTCAGGAAGTTCCATCTTCGGTTCCCCAACAAGCCAGGCCCACCTAGGAAGGGTCCAGTGGCCCCTCATAAAAGGGGGGGTACTGTGAAGCGTTTGCCTGACACAGGTTCTGTGTCGACGCCCGGGGTTAATCAGCCTTCATCAGCTCCAATGTCTGCTAGAGTGACGTGATCTGTTACCACACAGGCTTGCAGGCTGAGGAGAGGGAGAACCTATCACAGCCTGGCCTGACGGTTCTAGCTCCCGCCCTTGGTCTATTTATACCCTCACTTGCAGGATGTTCCGTGCCTGTGATTCTCTGGCTTCCTGGCTCTGCTATTCCTGCTATTTACCTGATTGACCGCTGTAACCTTTTTGACCCTGGCTTGCCTGACTATTCTCCTACTCCGTTTGCTACTACGTACTCTCCTGGTCTGATTCGGCTCGTTCACCGCTGCCTGTTGCTCCGGTTTTCCGTGGGCAACTGCCCCTACTTCCCATTTGCTTCTGTGTGCCCTTGTCTTGTGCTGTCTGTCTTGCACTTACTCAGCGTAGGGACCGTCGCCCTGTTGTACGCCGTCACTTAGGACGGACCGTGCAAGTAGGCAGGGACTGAGTTGCGGGTAGATTAGGGCTCACCTGTCGTCTCCCCACCCGATTCATTACAGTTACATAGTGTGACTGCTCTTACAGGAGAGGTTTCATAGTGTGACTGCTCTTACAGGAGAGGTTTCATAGTGTTACTGCTCTTACAGGAGAGGTTTCATAGAGTGACTGCTCTTGCAGTAGAGGTTTCATAGTGTGACTGCTCTTACAGGAGAGGTTTCATAATGTGACAGCCCTTACAGTAGAGGTTCCATAATCTGACTGCCCTTAAAGTAGAGGTTCCATAATGCGACTGCCTTTTCAGTAGAGGTTCCATAATGTGACTGCCCATACAGTAGAGGTTCCATAATGTGACTGCTCTTACAGTAGAGGTTCCAGAGTGTGACTGCTCTTATAGTAGGGAGTTCCATAGTGTGACTGCCCTTACAGTAGAGGTTCTATAGTGTGACTGCTCTTACAGTAGAGATTCCATAGTGTGACTGCTCTTACAGTAGAGAGTCCATAGTGTGACTGCTCTTACAGTAGAGATTCTACAGTGTGACTGCTCTTACAGTAGAGATTCCATAGTGTGACTGCTCTTACAGTAGAATTCCATTGTGTGAATGCTCTTACAATAGAGATTCCATAGTGTGACTGCTTTTACAGTAGAGGTTCCATAGTGTCACTGCTTTTACAGTAGGGGTTAACTAGTGTGACTGCTCTTACAGTAGAGTGTTACATAGTGTGACTGCTCTTACAGGAGAGGTTTTATAGTGTGACTTCTCTTACAGGAGAGGTTTCATAGAGTGACTGCTCTTGCAGTAGAGGTTTCATAAAGTGAAAGACGTAAAGTGAAGACGTAGAGGATGCCCCATTGTCATTGTTGCAGGCCTAGGTGTAAAAAGATCATTAGAAAGATCTCTGTACTGTCCAGTTATATATTTGTACATTGTAATTAGAACACCCCTAAGCCATCTTTTTTCTAAACTGAATAGCCCCAGGTTTGATGACCTTTCTTGGTACTGCAATCCGCCCATTCCCTTAATTACCTTGGTCGCCCTTCTCTGAACCCGTTCTAGTTCAGCCATGTCCTTCTTATACACAGGTGCCCAAAATTGTACACAATATTCCATATGTGGTCTGACTAGTGATTTGTATAGAGGCAAAATGATGTTCTTGTCATGAGCATCTAGCATCTAGGCCTCTTTTGATGCATCCCATGGTTTCATTTGCCTTTGCAGCAGCTGCCTGGCACTTGTTTCTAAAGGTACTGTCCACCAATATCTCCAAGTCTTTTTCAGTGTTCGTTTTACCCAGTGTTTTATATTTAATATATATTTGATGATTACTTATCAGTCCATAGATCTAGTCAAACATGTCTTGGTTCCATGAAAACAAACTTCTAACCAGTCTATGTCAATATTGCTCTAAGCTGAGGACATAAAACCTGCACAAAAACAACACAAATCCCCAAAAATGTACAAGTAACGTTTTGTATCACGCATGTGAACATAACCCCTGTGTGCTGACATGTCACTGTGACGACTTGCCCTTGACACCTTAAGTGATTACATTAGCCAACACGCATAAAATCATAGCGTAAAGGCGAAGAGACATTACGGGAAATGGACAGGGCATAACAAGCAGTATGTAAACAGCACCTAATGTAGCTTAGTAAATGTGCTACCACACACCACAAAATGAACAAACAAAAAAAGAAACAGAGTGCAGAGAGGAAAAAGCCTGTGGTGCATTACTGTTGTCATACATAAGTATTATTTGTAAGAAGTTCGGACATTTTTACAACTTGTTAAACCACACTAGGACAAACTGACGACGTCCGACTCAAAGAAAACACCCACAGGTTTCACATATCACATTACTTTACAGGTACAATAATTAAAGGGGTTGTCCAGAATTTAAAAAAAAAATCTTTATATTTAAAAACAGCGCCACCCTTGTCCATTGGCTGTGTCTGGTATTGCAGATCAGCCCAATCACTTGAGTACTGCAATACCAGGCACAGCCTGTGAAGAATAGTGGCACTGTTTCTGGAAATAAAGCAGACCCTTTACTTGGCATACCAGATTCTATGCCAGTTGTAATGGCGGCTCTACTGGTGGCCACCCAACGCTCTTAAAAACAGATAGGACTAGGATCAGAATTTTTATTTTATTATATTTATGTGTTTTAAGGAGTAACTAATATTTATAGTCAATAATAAAAATGAATCCAATCTTGAGATCATGCTCGTTGACATTAGTAATGAGAACTTTTCAAATTTCTATTGGAAATGTCTAATTTACCATATTTTTCGAACTATGGGACGCACCTGACTATAAGACGCACCCAGGTTTTAGACAACAGAAAATAGGAAACGTTATATTTTACTTCTTTTACAAAGAAACAACTATTGGTTAAAAAAAATAATTTGTTCAGTTTCACCACATTCTAAGAGCCATAACTTATATTTTTCCATCGTTTGAGCGGTGTGAGGGCTTAGTTTTTGCGGGACGAGCTGTAGTTTTTATTAGCACCATTTTGTTGGTACATACGATTTTTTTATCACTTTTTATTTCATTCTCTTTAGCACTATGGTGAACAAAAGACAACGATTCTGGGGTTTTCAATATTATTATTTTTTTTTACACCGTTCACTGTGTGAGTCAATTATTGCTAAATTGTAATAGTTTCGGACTTTTACGGATGCAGCGACACCAATTTATTTTTTTATTTTTTTTATTTTTACATTGTGCTTGGGGAAAATGTGAAAAGAGTTGTTTTTTTTAACTTTTCATTTATTTTTACACTCCTGAAAATGTATCTAACTTTTTTTTTACACATTTTATTAGTTCCCCTAGGGGACTTGAACCAGCGATCATTAGATCATGTAAGCAGGAAGTGGGCGGAAGACAGCGGAGCCGAGTAAGATAGAACGGGGCTTAGGGGGCCCCGTTCTGGAGATATGCGCGGGTCCCAGAGGTGGGACCCGCATCTGTCTGACATTTATGACATATCCTGTGGATATGTCATAAATGTCCTTCATGGGAAAACCCCTAAAAATGCCGCGGTCGCTATTGGCCACGGCATTTAACTAGTTAAATGGCCAGGAACAGCGCCATCACTGTTTCTAGCCCTTAGTGCAGCGTGTCAGAAGCTGACACCTGCAGTGTATGGAGCGGGCTCAGTGCGCGAGCCGGCTCCATACATCATCCCCTCCCCGCTCCATGATGTGCCAGCACATCACGAGTCGGGAAGGAGTTCAGTAAGGAGCGGTCAGGAGGCCCGACACTGCCGGGTCCCCTGACTGCCGACTATAAGACGCAGGGACTTTTTAGCAAGATTTATTCTTATTATAGTCTGAAAAATATGGTAATCATTTTTAATTCTTAGGTCCAGTTGCCATTTTTGAGCTGTTTTCAAATATGGGTGGAGCTTAAAAGAACAATTCAATCAAAAATGATCTGTCATATTGTTTGACTGTATCTGCCTCCTATACTTCCTGTTACAGTATGGTTTCCACATTGTAGTAGCTGGTGGCTATTATCTCTATGGCAAAAAAAACTCCTACACCTGGAAATCTGATCTCAATACCAGTTGCACACAACCAAGTGCAACTCGGGCCATTTTTCACGGCATCCGAGTGGCACCCGATACTTTTCACGGACCCATTCACTTTAGCGGGAAAGAACATGTCCAACATGGCCGCTGTGGATATAATGTTTTTGGACTTTGCAAAGGCATTTGACACTGTCCTTCATAGACGTCTAATGGGTAAATTAAGGACTATAGGTTTAGAAAGTATAGTTTGTAATTGGATTGAGAATTGGCTGAAGGACCGTATCCAGAGAGTTGTGGTCAATGATTCCTACTCTGAATGGTCCCCGGTTATAAGTGGTGTACCCCAGGCTTCAGTGCTGGGACCCCTATTATTCAACTTATTTATTAATGATATAGAGGATGGGATTAATAGCACGATTTCTATTTTTGCAGATGACACCAAGCTATGTAATATAGTTCAGTCTATGGAAGATGTTCGTGAATTGCAGGCAGATTTAAACACACTAAGGCCTCATTTACACGAGCGTGTGCGTTTTGCGCGCGCAAAAAATGCAGCGTTTTGCGTGCGCAAAAGGCACTTGACAGCTCCGTGCATCATCCGTGTATAATGCGCGGCTGCGTGATTTTCGCGCAGCCGCCATCATAGAGATGAGGCTAGTCCACGTCAGTCACTGTCCATGGTGCTGAAAGAGTTAACTGATCGGCAGTAACTCTTTCAGCACCCTCGACAGTGCATTCCGATCACCATATCGAGTAACCTGTTTAAGAAAAAAGAGGTTCGTACTTACCGAGAACTTCCCGGCCGTTGCCTTGGTGACGCGTCCTTGGTGACACGTCCTTGGTGACGCGCCTCTCTTGACATCTGGCCCCACCTCCCTGGATGACGCGGCAGTCCATGTGACCGCTGCAGCCTGTGCTTGGCTTGTGATTGGCTGCAGCTGTCACTTGGACTGAATTGTCATCCCGGGAGGTCAGACTGGAGGAAGAAGCCGGGAGTTATCGGTAAGTCAGAACTTTTTTTTTTTTTACACGTTCACGTATATTGGAATCGGAAGTCACTGTCCAGGGTGCTGAACCAGTTTAACTCTTTCAGCACCCTGCACAGTGACTGTCTCCTGCCGGGTTCGGTCAAAACGAGTTCGGCCGAACCCGGTAAAGTTCGATTCGCTCATCTCTAAGACACTCCGTTCGGATGTTTGTAAACAGAAAAGCACGTGGTGCTTTTCTGTTTACATTCAGTTTGACAGCTCTTGCGCGAATCACGCAGTTCGCACGGAAGTGCTTCCGTGCGACCTTCGTGGTTTTCACGCACCTATTGACTTCAATGGGTGCGTGATGCGCGAAAAACGCACCATTATAGAACATGTCGTGAGTTTTACGCAACGCACTCGCGCTGCGCAAAATTCACGCATCGTCTGCACTGCCCCATAGAGTAATATAGGTGCGTACGACACGCGTGAAAAGCACGCGCGTCGCACGCGCGTATATTACGCTCGTGTAAATGAGGCCTAAGTGTTTGGGCGTCCACTTGGCAAATTAAGTTTAATGTAGATAAATGTAAAGTTATGCATTTGGGTACCAACAACCTGCATGCATTATATGTCCTAGGGGGAGCTACACTGGGGGAGTCACTTGTTGAGAAGGATCTGGGTGTACTTGTAAATCATAAACTCAATAACAGCATGCAGTGTCAATCAGCTGCTTCAAAGGCCAGCAGGATATTGTCGTGTATTAAAACAGGCATGGATTCGTGGGACAGGGATGTAATATTACCACTTTACAAAGCATTAGTGAGGCCTCATCTAGAATATGCAGTTCAGTTCTGGGCTCCAGTTCATAGAAAAGATGCCCTGGAGTTAGAAAAAATACAAAGAAGAGCAACGAAGCTAATAAGGGGCATGAAGAATCTAAGTTATAAGGAAAGATTAAAATAATTAAACCTATTTAGCCTTGAAAGAGACGACTAAGGAGGGACATGATTAACTTCTATAAATATATGAATGGCACATACAAAAAATATGGTGAAATCCTGTTCCATGTAAAACCCACTCAAAAAATAAGGGGGCACTCCCTCCGTCTGGAGAAAAAAAGGTTCAACCTGCAGAGGCGACAAGGCTTCTTTACTGTGAGAACTGTGAATTTATGGAATAGTCACCGCAGGAGCCGTCACAGCAGGGACAGTAGATGGCTTTAAAAAAGGCTTAGATCATTTCCTAGAACAAAAAAATATTAGCTCCTATTTGTAGAAATTTTTCCCTTCCCTTTTCCCGTCCCTTGGTTGAACTTGATGGACATTTGTCTTTTTTCAACCGTACAAACTACGTAACTATGTAACTATGTAATATCTTTCCACGGATTTCGGATGGGACTCGGGCGGGTCGTGTGCAATAGGCCTAAGTACCTGATCGTATACAGGTGCCTATTGGTAGGTACAGTCATGTGACAGTTACTCCAGTATAACGGACTTACTTTTGGGATGCTACCTGGGAACTTAAGCTGATGACACATCGGGATCCTTTTGCGGTCTGCATAACATCTTGGCCGCACATTTCACCCTTAACCCTGTTTCACCCAAACCCTTACACCAATGCTCCCACATTGCTGTGCATGCCCGCTCGCTTTCTGATAATGTGATCCAGAGAATTGGTATTTATGCTCTAAACTAAAGGAAAAATCCCGCACAGCTCCTGTAAAGTCTTTGTTTGTGCAAATTTATCGAAAAATAGAGCAAAAGCATTAAATAAGTAGAGCCTACTGTTTTTTTTAGAAATTGTTACAGTATTGTCTGTTTCCTCGGGAATAAACCTAAATCCCCAGTGCTGAAATCTAAGGGTATGTTCACACGGCGGGGGTCCGTAACGGCTGAAATTACGGGGATGTTTCAGCCTGAAAACATCCCCGTAATTTCAGCCGTACCGGCATGTGCAGGCGCTTGAACGCCGCGTCAATTACGGCCGTAATTAGCGCTGCTATTCATTGGAGTCAATGAATAGCGGCTCCAATTACGGCCAAAGAAGTGACAGGTCACTTCTTTGACGCGGGCGTCTAGTTACGCGCCGTCATTTGACAGCGGCGCGTAAATATACGCCTCGTGTGAACAGACAAACGTCTGCCCATTGCTTTCAATGGGCAGATGTTTGTCAGCGCTATTGAGGCGCTATTTTCAGACGTAATTCGGGGCCAAAACGCCCGAATTACGTCCGTAAATAGGCCGTGTGAACATACCCTAAGTCTTACAGGAAATTGTTGGGGTAATTTACAGAATTATATGATTTTATTTGCTTATTTTAGATATTTTTTTGTATACTATTATGAGCTTGTATTACTTTGTACTGGGGGTGGAGCTAAAATATAGTTCACAAGATTTTATTATTGTATCCCAATTATCATCACTTTACAGACCGGTTGCAGATTAATTACTAATATAATCGGGTTCAGAACCACATAAAGTATCGGGTTAAAGTGTAGCTACGGGTATGTTCACACAGCTTATTTTCAGCCATTTTTCGGGCCATAAATGGCCTCCAACAGCCGTAAATCGGAAGCAGAATGAGGCGTATTTTTACGCGCCCGTTTTGAAAAACAGGACGTGTGAAAAAACGGCCGCAAAAAAGAAGTGCATGTCACTTCTTGAGCCGTTTTTAGAGCCGTTTTTCATTGACGCTATAGAAAAACAGCTCCAAAAAGGGCCGTAAAAAACGCAGCGAAAAACACGAGTGGCTTAAAAAACTTCTAAAAATCAGGAGCTGTTTTCCCTTGAAAACAGCTCCGTATTTTCAGATGTTTTTGATTTTTGTGTGCACATACACTAAATGTCTAACAAACTTCTGAAATGTCATAGTCACATGTCAGAAGTTTTGATTGGTGGGGGTCCCAGCAGCGAGGCCCCATCAATCGCTAAAACGAAGCAGCTGAATCGCTCGTGTGAGCGCTCAGTCGCTTCATGTCTGTTCGGCTTTTTCCGTAAATGAATGTATCAGTGTACGGACTCAATAGAAACATCTGATACGTCACTATGACATGTCAGAAGTTTGTTAGACGTTTAGTTACACTTTAAGTAAAGCCTTAGGACTAGTTCACACTGAGTTTTTTGGCGCGGTTTTTGACGTGCAAACCGGGCAAAAAAAAGGCAGAAATCTCCTTCCATTGATTTCAATGGGAGGCAGAGGCATTTTTTTCCAACGAGTGTACTTTACCGAAAAAGAAACGTCATGCCCTTTCTTCAGGCGTTTTCGCCTCTGACCTCCCATTGACATCAAAGAGAGGCAGAGAAAGCAGTTTTCGTGGAGGTTTTTTCCCGCGGCGCTCAACGGCCATGGCCAATAAACGCTGCGAAAAACGCTAACAAAAAATGCGGCAAAGAGAGTGCAGGCATGTCAAAATCTGCCTCAATATTCCTGACAGAAATTTTGAGGCAAATTTTTCTGCCTGCAAAAAAGGGTTTTTGCATGAAGACAACAATTTCCCCAGGCGATCATAGCTGACCCAAGATGTTTCTCAGGCCGAACCTTCTACGATCAACTGATCGCCAGGTCAGCATTAGTTTCACAAGATGTTGCATTTATGATACAACGCCTTTAAACCTCCTTCTAGCATCTTTGTAGCCTATTGTGTTTTACCCTTCTCCTATTTTCCTTTAGAAGTCAGGTCCTTTTTACTCTGTACATTGTTGCTATATGGAAACCGTCAATAAGCAGGTTAGCGGTTGCTCCTGGTGAGGAGGATGCCAGCTGCCAAATCTCGGCAGAGAATTAATAGAGAGGTGGCCGCGGCCTTTCATTCATTTTTATGGGGGTTAAGGAAACATAATCATGCTCGGTTGTTTCCATAACTCCCATAGCTAAGAATGAAGAGAACAATACACGTGTGCGGCCACCTTTACATTCATTCTCCACCCGAATGCACTAAATAAATTTGGGGGTTTAATGAATGGCGCTAAACTAGGTAGACAGGCCAACATGAAATATGCCGTTTATGCCAGGTTTGGGCGTAAACTGCACCAGAAAAAAATTGCGTATGATAAATTTGCGGTATAATTTACGACTCTTTTTATCGCTTGCTTAATTTAGAAAGTGACAAGAATAGTGGGCGTGGTCAACAAGGAGAAGTACTTTAGGGAATATTTATTAAGGAAGACCTGTTACCTCTACTGAGATGTCTTTTTTAGTAACTACTTGCATTCCTAATAAAATAACAATTCTGGAACATTGTGCAGTTCCTCTGTTATTCCTCCTGAAAATGTATGAATAAATTGAAAACTGGGTGTTACCATTCCCCTTGTCAAAGGGGCGTGTCCCTACAGTCTCATTCTGTCAGCACTGATTGGACAGTGTCGGTCTCTGTTGGGACACACCCCCAACTGGTAACACTCAGTTGTCAATTTATTCATAAATTTCTAGGAGGAATAAGAGAGGCACAATGTAGAATTCGATGAAAATATGTTCCAGAATTGTTATTTCATGGAAAATGCAAGTATTTACTAAGTCAGACATGACAGGAGAGGTGACAAATCCCATTTAAGAAAAATAAATGAAAGTAGGGCAAATCATAGCAGCCTCCCTCTCTATTTATATTCATGAATTGTGAGCGTGACCACACTAGGACAACTATCCTCACAGTAAGGAAATGAGGAATTACTTAATGAGTCATATTCTCAGTATTAGTAGTGATGACCCATTGAGGGACCCAACAATTACTGTACATCTCATGAACTGGACGGTTGTGTTTATACACAAGAATGTTATAGATTTTCACATGTTTATGTTACGAGGGACACATGGATTTGATTGGAGTCCGCATGATATGTCCATGTCTCTGTAGGGTCGTTCTCCATGTAGAAGTCTTGATGTTTCTTTAGCATTTGCTCTTCCTCTTACTATATGACTGATCTATATATATATATACAGTACGTCACGTAACGTTCTTGTGGTTTCGAATGTGCAATTTCTGAAGTGGGAATTGGAAAATTGGATGGTGAACATACTATTGGTTTGGGTGGGGTTTAGGGGGCCCCATTCAGAAGCTATAGGGGCTTGTAGTGCAGTGGGTGGGCTTCTTTGGATTCATAGTTCATCCTACTGAAAGGCCAAGTATCGGTTAAGGCCTTCCAGTCGCGGAAAGATGACAAGAAGCCCAGGTTCCTTTTATTAAGCCGGGAATCTTTACAAAAATGGCCACTTCTCTACGGAGAGGCATGGTCCCTTTAAGGTTTCAGCAAATTGGCAGTCATTTCAGGCAATGCGGCAATGGTGGCTCACCAGCTTGGTTACCTTTGGACAGACCATAGGCTGCTCCCTGTCATTTTTAAAGCCCAGTCCTTTCTCTCCAGGCCTACTGCAGTACTGGTCGCTGTTGTTGGGAGTCCACAGTCAATATCCACCGATCTTCTCAGCAACTCAATCACGAGGCAAATTCCATCCATTATATCCAAAGCTGACTCTACTTGCCACATCTATAGACCCTCTCAGGCTTCAGGGCCTACTCGTGCCCGCTGCCACAACAGCATTCCTGCTGCTCTATGGGCTTCTCCAGTTATTCTCCTCTTGCATGTGGCCTCCTCACCCATTGGGACAAGGGTCTGGGGACCTGGTACTTCACACAGGTCTCAGAGCTGGGATTTATACCAATCACACAGTTATGGCATATCCTGTGGATATGCCATAAACGTGTGTGAGATGGGAATACCACTTTAAGGCGCAGTAACATACCATCACAATTTTCGTCCGGGACGTCTCTGCCAGCGCAGCCTTCAGTATGGAGAGTGAGCAACCATTACCTGTACTAGTAGAAAAGAGTAGTCCGCTTCACTGACTTGAGGACTGGCACAGATCAGAATATGTGACCACAGGTCCTGTGCACATAACAACACAACAGTACCACATCAGCATTATACTGCATGGGAGCTGATATGGGGGAATTATACTGTATGGGGGGGCTGATATTTGGGGCATTATACTGTATGGGGAGCTGATATGGGGGGCATTATACTGTATGGGGAGCTGATATGGGGGCATTATACTGTATGGGGGCTGATATTGGGGCATTATACTGTATGGGGAGCTGATATGGGGGCATTATACTGTATGGGGGCTGATATGGGGGCATTATACTGTATGGGGGCTGATATGGGGGCATTATACTGTATGGGGAGCTGATATGGAGGGGCATTATACTGTATGGGGAGCTGATATGGAGGGGCATTATACTGTATGGGGAGCTGATATGGGGGGCATTATACTGTATGGGGGCACTATGCTGTATGGGGAGCTGATATAGGGGGCATTATACTGTATGGGGGGCTGATATGGGAGGGGGCATTATACTGTATGGGGAGCTGATATGGAGGGGCATTATTCTGTATGGGGAGCTCATATGGGGGGCATTATAATGTATGGGGAACTCATATGGGGGCATTATATTGTATGGGAAGCTCATATAGGGGGTATTATACTGTATGGGGGCATTATACTGTATGGGGGCAGCTATGTGGGGCATTATACTGTGGGGGCTGATATTGGAAGCATTTTACGGCATGGGGCTGTTATGGGGGACATTATACTGTATGGGGCATTATACTGCGTTGGGGCAGCTATGGGAGCATTATACTGTGTGGGGGCATTATACTATGGGGCTGTTGGGCAAAGCATCTGGGCATAGGCACGCGCAGGGTTCTGATGATGGTGGTATTGGGGAGGGATAGGGGGGCCCAAGCTGAATTCTTGCACCTGGGCCCATGAGCCTTTAGCTACGCCCCTGGACCAGTATTATAGATGGCACATGGTAGGTGGGAGCCATGTTACAGATTTTACATTGGGGTCCTGGAGCTTCCAGTTACGCCTCTGGTATCAAGACTTGATTTTTATATATTTAGATTTCTATGTGTAGGGAGAAGTTATCTTGCGGGTTATCACCATGTGACAAGATGTCAGTTCACTTTTTCACTTTTGACCCCCACCATGTGTTTCTGCTAGAGACGCACGTACATTGCACATTCACATTTCACATTCACAATTATAGCTCGAAACCACCCAAAAAACGAGTAACGTGATGACTTATCAGCAAAATAAAGGGAAATGACACTTTCTATTTAAAGCATGCATGAGTGAGGGGTGAGATGAATGCATGGATTCAATTGTGTACAGATGTAGCAGAGCTCGGAGCTGCATTTATTATGTAGGTTGGTTGAGTTTGTCATTTGGCACAGTGTGCCATGATATCACATAGTGTTATGAGTTTTCCATTGGCCTTCAGGTAAATTAACACATATAATGGAGTAAAAACGAAACGGTTAAATAACATATTCAGCGTTACTACACCTGTATAAATGGGAGAATTAAAGCTTAAGTGGAAGGGCTGAGCTTAAACTTTAATATCGGTGCCATATGAAGCTGACAGTGGAGTAGAGTGCAAGCCAAATGTGCATGATGATTCCAGACAGAGAGATGAGTGGCTCCCAGAAACCTCTGGTGCCACTTATCTCAGGGCATAGAATAGAATTGGACAGATATAATCCAACCTGTCCTGTAGATTATGTTGGGAATAAGAAGCTCAACAATAGGCAGCTGTACTGTACTTACTCTCCGCGCTCCGACCGCCTTCTGCCCACCACACAATGAGTCTCTCGGTAGGGCTGGCAGGGATATCGGGCAGAGAGTGCGGCCGACCGACCTGTCAGAGCACTAATCCCCTGCGTGCTGGTTGTAGGGACAGTTATCAGTGCTAGATTCCCTAATCTGGTTTTGCTATTATTGAACTTGAATTTATTGTTATGACTTGCTTCTTTTGGATTATACCCTGTACAGCAACTCAGCTCTGCTTCATCACCATTACTGAAACCTGAATTGCCTGAGAAGCCTCCTGACCAGTGCTTTTGAACAATGCACCTAGCTCTGCTATTTCACTGTTAACGAACTCTGGATTGCCTGACAACCCTTCTGACTACTGTTCCTGTACTACACACCCAGCTCTGCTACATCTCCATTACTGAACTCTGAATTGACTAACAACCCTCCTGACTACTATTCCTGCACTATGCACCCAGCTCTGCTATATCGCCGCTATCGAATCTTGAATTGCCTGACAACCCTTCTGACTACTGTACCTGTACTACGCACCCAGCTCTGCTACATCACTGTTACTAAATCTTGGATTCCCTTTTGACCCTCCTGACTACTGTTCCTGATGTTATCCAGATAATCAACCCTCGGGCTATCTAGAGGCAACCAAGTCCTGGGACCAGCGGAATACCTCGACTCTAACCAAAGTCATGGGGTAAGAGGGTGCTATAGGTGAATTGTGCCACTTAGTTTATTCTTTCTCTGAGTATCATAGGACCCAGAAAATAACTATAGGCCACCGTACCATAAACTTTTGTTAGTTGGGTAATCGGTTGTCAGGCAGAAGTTCAAAATTGGCAGGATAATGAGGCACCAAGGTAATGTCAATGGCAAGCAAATATTTGTACGGAAGATATGAGACAGGACCAAGGTCAAAGAATGACAATGAAGGTCAAAGGCCATAGAAAAAAAATAACTAAAAAGAGTGATTAAATGGTATGATAGACTCCTTACTAGTGGAGATATATAAATTAAAATAAGTGAATGTGTGTGCTTAATCACTATTCCTTTTTATCTAATTTTTACAAAATTCTGTGTGTAAATGATAAAATTCTGTCTGCCTGGAGCCACCACTAGAGGGAGCTAAGGTGCTCACTGTATACTGTATACATTAAACTCCATAATAACGTAGCACAGTAAGCTTCTGAGCTCCCCCTAGTGGTGGCTGCAGGCAGAAGACATTTTTTCATTTAACTCAATCTCCAGGATTAGAGCTCGCTATATCAGAAAAATGGAGAGTATATATATATATATATATATATATATATATATATATATTAGAAAATGAATCAGCACAGAGTGGTGAAATTTAAAAATGACATGGTGCTATATGGTGGACACCTGCCGATTGAGCAAGAAAACCTGTAATAAGTCACTTTTTAGTTAAACCAAAGTTCATCCTTCAAAAAGGCAATGAAGTTTAATGAGTAACTGAGGTGACTGGATGTAATTCTTTTAGATCTTGTAGATCTTGGTCACATGATTGTCCAAGTCGCATGAAGGTGTTATAAAAGACAAAAACGTCCTCCCGGTAATAACTAAACTGAGTAATCTAAAAATTAATCTGACACGGAGTCACTGGTCTATATAAAGGGTAATACTGTGTGAAGGGACATGAGGCGAGGAATGGGCTTTATAGCAGAACACGTTAAAGTTTTCGGTAGAAAAGTTCAGCATTGGAATATAACTGCAGCGGTGTAGGACTGGATATATCCTCTACAGGAAGGATGTCAGGTGCACGGCATAGATCGATTTTACAGGATACAAGTTGCTCCATTCTTCTTCTCCGATGGGACCCCCACATAAGTCATAGTTGCCAACTCTCCTGTAATGTCCTAGACTCCCGTAAGAGAAGACAAAGCTCCCGGGCACCGCATTCTCTTCAAAACATACTCACCTCTGCCCGTTCCTGCAGTTCCCTTCACCGCCGCATGCTGCCACAGTCAATGTCCTGACATCGGGACCGGCACCAGGTGTTGTCTGCGGCAGTGCCCGGGAATAATGAGGACTGCAGGAACGGGGAGAGGGGAGTATCTGCACGCCTGGTCTGATGTCTGTATTTAGAGGGTCTGGTCTGGGTTATGTATTAGTTTAGTGGTCTGGTCTGGGGACTATGTTTGTTTAGGAGGTTTGGGGTCTGTATTTGTTCACGGTTTATGTATGGTTTGGGGTCTGTATTTAGGGGGTTTGGTGTCTTTTTTTATTTAAGCGGTCTGGGGTCTGTATTTGTTTTAGGGGGTCTTGTCTGGGGTCTGTATTAGTTTAGGTCTCTGGTCTGGAGTCTGTATTAGTTTAGGGGTCTGGGGTCTGTAAATGTTTTAGTGGGTCTGAAGTAGTTCAGGGTTCTGGCCTTCGGTCTGCATTAGTTTAGGGGTCTGGTATGGGGGTCTGTATTAGTTAGGAGGGTCTGTATTAGTTTAGGGGTCTGGGGTCTGTATTAGTTTAGGGGGTCTGGTGTGTGTATTTGTTTCGGAGGTCTGTATTCATTTAGGGGTCTGGTGTCGGGTCTGTATTAGGTTAGGGGTCTGTTCTAGGGTCTATTTATTTAGGGGGACTGGGATCTGTATTGGTTTAAGGGTCTGGTCTGTATTAGCTTAAGGGCCTGGTCCAGGGTCTGTATTAGTTTAGGGGTTTAGTCTGGGGTCTGTATTAGTTTAGGGGTCTGGTCTGGTGTCTGTATTAGTTTAGGGTTCTGGTCTGGTGTCTTTAATAGTTTAGGGGTCTGATCTGAGGTCTGTATTCGTTTAGGGGGTCTGGTCTGGGGCTTGTATTAGTTTAGGGGATCTTGTCTGAGGTCTATATTAGTTTGAGGGTCTGGGGTCTATTCATTTTTCAACTTTCCGAATCTTCCTGATGCCATTTCAAAAGTTGGCAAGTATGACATCAGTCTGTTATATTCTGCAAGAGATGTGCAGAAGGATGAACAAGCCCCACCCACACTGACCTGTCACCATCATAGCATGGTGACATGAATCACCACCAGGAGGGCTCCTGCCCGGGACCTGCTCTTCTTTATGTGTAAAAATATGTTTTAAAGTTTCTCCTGAAAAAATGTACTACTGAAACATGATTCTCAGGACCACCCTCCATCTATACAGAACGTCCCCTATTAATCACATCATAATCTTTGTTATTATCATTGTACACAGAGGACACATCATCTATAAGATCTAATAGGTTATTTGTGATCATCCCATAAGTAATAGATCCTAGTGGTAAGTGATCGCCCCGAAGTCACCTCCAAATGGGGTTGTCTTCTGCTGGGGCTCATTATTGAGTTAGCGCTTAGGCACCCCCGGAGGATCCTCTTGTAGTCCACAGTTCCTCCATAATAGAATATACTGGCCCTCCTGATATTGGCTTTGTATATAATGTATCTTATATTCTTACATACGATTATCTCCACTTATTAAATAATTGTTAATTAGTAACCTGATATTTACAGAGAATATTAGTCATTACTATTCAAATAAAAAATCTGACTCATTCCTCATATCATAAAAAATTCCAACCTTATTAAATTCACTTGCGAAAGTTTTTTTCCTCCCGTAGTTAGAATCAATTCAATGCCTTACAAGGATGGTCTCACTACAGACATTAACGCCCGGATCAACAGGGGTCCGTTTAATGTGACCCCCGCTGATCAATAGAATGAAGTGCCACTTTAGCTCGGCACAGCTTTTTTACAAAGGTTGTAAACAAATACAGACGAGACCCGCTAACAAGGTTGCATGGTCGGCCAGCTTCCCTGACTGATGAGAGCCCTAGAGGTCAGACCGCCACTGATCATGATATTATAGCATATCCTAGTGAAAATTATAAGAGGGGAGTACCCCTTTAAATGGGTTGTATGTTATTGAGAACACATAGCTACCTACTACCAGGAATAGCACCACTCTGGTCCACAGGCTGTGTCTGGTATTGCAATATTCAAGAGAACAGGACTGAGTTGCAATACCAGACACAGCCTTCAGACAAGTGTGGCGCTGTTTCTGGAAAAAAACGTTTTTTTTTCTAGTCTTATACAACCCCTTTAAGCGGTCTTAGCTAAAGGAGTAAGTAAAGAATCAATACCAATAGGGTGTAATGCCTGGGGAGCCCATGGACCACCCGGTCCTATAAGAACAGTAGTGTGGGCAGGAGAGTAGCGTGATCACTTTTCCTGCCGCCTGCGTAATAATCTAATCCCAATTGATGGAGCTATCTCACCCTACAAATAAATGACATTAACTTTACATTATATATATTGATCCCATATATTGTGGTGTCCATAATAATATCCCACATATGATGGAGCCGTTAGATGGAGGTACCAGGTGCAGGTTTTGCTGGGGGCTGCACCTCAGTATTTAGCGGTCATAGTAACGTAATGTTGTGAGGCAATAAATAACACTCTGCTGCACAGTGACTTGCACGCGGTTCTGGATTATCGTCAATAAGAAAGGGAAACGTATTACATGACATCTTAACATTCCCCAGCAGATCACTAGAAATGCACTGTCATTACGTCTGCAGCCCGGAGATAATCACACGTTATATTACGCCGAGATATTTATAGTATATTCTCCGGTCACTATCTGCCGCGGTCACAGTTTGGGATATTTATATATATGTTTTGTACAAAACTATAGAACCTCTTTCCATAGTTGCCACCTTTTTATATCATTCAAGGAGCACTTGACTACTGAGCCGGGATGAAAGCCATAGCTGGACTTTCCTTTAAGATTTCGTTTTCTGCCAGCCTTGTATCTACAGCAGAGTGAATTTTTACCCCCACATGCCCCATCAGCCTCCGACAGCTGTACCCTTGGTGACTTTTATTTTATTTCACTTACCCCTGCTCAGTGGGGACCTGGGTGCACCATAAAAAGGTAAACCTGCAGAATAAGAAATTAAACAATGTATCAGTAATGTAACTTATCAGTAACCGCTTATCTCATTCATTAGGTAAACACAAAATCCAATGAAGAGTAAAACGAAAGATTTTCTGAAACTTTGGGAGCGGCAAAAAATATGGCCATAGACATAATAGCAATAAAAGGGGGCAGATCATGGACTGTGGGGGGCTCTGGACAAACATTGTGTAGGGGCTGCTCCCCTTTTAGGAAACATTCAGGAAGAATAGTCTTTCTACCGTAAAGTGTCCAAATCATAGCACCATACAGTTCCCATAGAATCATAGTGTTGTATTCCAATTGGCATTAAGGTGGCTCAGTGGTTAGCACTGCTATCTTGCAGCATGGTGGATCAGTGTTTAGCACTGTTGTCTTGCAGCAAGGTGGCTCAGTGGTTAGCTCTGTTATCTTGCAGCATGGTGGCTCAGTGGTTAGCACTGTTATCTTGCAGCAAGACGGCTCAGTGGTTAGCTCTGTTATCTTGTCGCAGGGTGGCTCAGTGGTTAGCACTGTTATCTTGCAGTAGGGTGGCTCAGTGGTTAGCACTGTTATCTTGCAGCATGGTGGATCAGTGGTTAGCACTGTTATATTGCAGCACAGTGGATCAGTGGTTAGCACTGTTATCTTACAACGGGATGGCTCAGTGGTTAGTACTGTTATCTTACAGTAGGGTTACCACAGTTATCTTGCAGCACAGTGGCTTAGTGGTTAGCAGTGTTATCTTGCAGCATCGTGGCTCAGTGGTTAGCACTGTTATCTTGGAGCATCGTGGCTCAGTGGTTAGCACTGTTATCTTGGAGCACGGTGGCTCAGTGGTTAGCAGTGTTACCTTGCAGCATAGGGGCACCGTGGTTAGCACTGTTATCCTGCAGCTCAGTGGTTAGCACTTTTATCTTGCAGCATGGTGGCTTAGTGGTTAGCACTGTTATCTTGGAGCAGGGTAGCTCAGTGGTTAGAACTGTTGTCTGGGAGCACGGGGCTTAGTGGTTAGCACTGTTATCTTGCAGCATCGTGTATCAGTGGTTAGCACTGTTATCTTGGAGCACGGTGGCTCAGTCTTAAGCACTGTTATCTTGGAGCAGGGTAGCTGTAATGTCAGGGTAGGGAGACAGACAGGTGAGCCCTAATCTACCCGCCACTCAGTCCCTGCCTACTTGCACGGCCCGTCCTAGGCGACGGCGTACAACTGGGCGACGGTCCCTACGCTCAATAAGTGCATGACAGACAAACAGACAAGGGTACACAGAAGCTAAGGGAGATGGGGCAGTTCCCCACGGCAACACCGTGAGCAACAAGAGTAGTGAATGAGCCGAGTCAAAGCAGGAGTGTACGAGGTATCAAACGCAGAGCAGGAGAGTAGTCAGTAAAGCCAGGGTCAATTTGAAGCAGCGGTCAATAGTACTAGCAGGAACAGCAGAGCCAGGAAACCAGACAGAATCACAGGCAAAGGAAGAGCAGGAAATGAAGGTATAAATAGACCGAGGGCGGGAGCTAGCGCCGTCTGGCCAGGCCGTGATAGGTTCTCCCATTCCTCAGCCTACCAGCCTGAGTGGTAGCAGATCGAGCCACTCTATCAGACCTAGGAGCAGATGCAGATTGATTAACCATGGGCGTCGACACAGAAGCTGTGTCTGGCAGATCCTTTACAGTACCCCCCATTTTATGAGGGGCCTCTGGACCCTTCCTAGGTGGACCTGGCTTATTGGGGAACCGAAGATGGAACCTCCTGAGCAATACCCCAGCGTGAACATCCCGGGCGGGTACCCAAGTCCTCTCCTCAGGCCCGTATCCTCTCCAATGGACCAGGTATTGGAGGGAGCCTTGGACCATCCTGCTATCCACAATCTTGGACACCTCGAATTCTACCCCTTCAGGGGTGAGAACAGGGACCGGAGGTTTCCTCGAGGTAGCCATGGACGGGGAGCAGCGTTTCAGGAGGGAGGCATGAAACACGTCGTGTATTTGAAAACTCCAGCCGGAAGGAGACAGGGTTAAGGACCTTAATGACCTTGTATGGCCCTATATACCGGGGAGCAAACGGACGGGACTTTAAGATGCACATTTTTTGAAGATAGCCACACCAGATCCCCAACCACAAACAAGGAGTTAGCAGAACGTCTTCTATCTGCCTGAGTCTTTTGTATGCAATAGGAAGCCTCTAGGTTCTTCTGAAACTGGGCCCAGACTGTGCACAGTTTCCGATGAACTACATCTACCTCGGGATTGTTGGAACCAACAGGTGAAACGGAGGAGAACCATGGATTAAACCCAAAATTACAGAAAAAGGGGGAGACCCTTGACGAGTTACTGACCCGGTTATTAAGGGAAAATTTGGCGAGGGGAATGAAGGAGACCCAATCATATTGACAGTCGGAGATAAAACACCTTAAATATTGTTCTAGAGACTGATTAGTCCTCTCAGGTTGGCCATTAGTTTCAGGATGGAAGGACAAGGAGAAGGACAGATCAATCTCCAACTTTTTACAGAAAGCTCTCCAAAACAATGAAACAAATTGTACCCCTCTGTCAGAAACAATATTGACAAGAACCCCATGGAGACGCAGGATGTGTTTGACAAACAAGGTAGCTAACGTCTTGGCATTGGGTAGTTTCTTGAGGGGCACAAAGTGGCACATCTTACTGAAGCGGTCTACTACAACCCACACCACCGACATGCCTTGAGATGGAGGCAGATCGGTGATAAAATCCATGGAGATATCGGTCCAAGGTCTCTAGGGAATGGGCAAAGAACATAGTAAGCCCGCTAGTCGGGACCTGGGAGTCTTGGACCTAGCACAAATTTCACAAGTGGCGACGTAGGCCTTAACGTCTTTAGGCAACCCAGGCCACCAATAGTTTCTAGCAATGAGATGCTTGGTACCCAGGATGCCTGGGTGGCCAGATAGTGGAGAGTCATGATTTTCCCAGAGTACTCTTAGCCGGAATTGCAGGGGAACAAACAGCTTGTTCCCAGGAAGGTTCCCGGGAGCTGAACCTTGATCAGCCACAATTTCGGAGACTAAGTCAGAATCAACAGAGGATATGATTATACCTGGGGGCAAAACACAAGCAGGATCTTCCTCCAAAGGAGGGCTGGCCGTGAAGCTACGCGACAGTGCATCAGCTTTAATATTTTTAGACCCAGCCCTATAGGTGACCACAAAGTTGAATATAGTAAAAAACAACGCCCATCGAGCTTGTCTCGGATTTAACCTCCGGGCAGATTTTAGAAAAAACAGATTCTTGTGGTCGGTAAGGACAGTTACCTGGTGCCTAGCCCCCTCCAAGAAGTGGCGCCACTCTTCAAATGCCCATTTAATGGCTAAGAGTTCGCGGTTGCCATCGTCATAGTTACTCTCAGTGGGCGAGAACTTCCTGGAGAAGTAGGCACAGGGACGGAGATGGGTGAGGGACCTGGTACCCTGGGACAAGACAACACCCACTTGCACCTCGGCGGCGTCAACCTCCACGATGAATAGCTCCATTTGGTTAGGCTGAATCAGCACTGGGGTAGAGATAAATCACTTCTTAAGGATCTCAAAAGCCTGGACCGCCTCCGGAGGCCAGTGGAGTAGATCAGCACCTTTGCGAGTAAGATCCGTAAGAGGCTTAGCGATGACCGAAAAGTTAGCAATAAATCTCCTGTAATAATTAGCAAACCCCAGGAAGCACTGTAACGCCTTCAGGGAGGCAGGTTGGACCCATTCAGCCACAGCCTGAACCTTGGCAGTGTCCATGTGGAATTCATTAGGAGTGAGGATTTGACCCAAAATTGGTATCTCCTGCACCCCAAACACACATTTTTCGGATTTAGCAAAGAGTTTGTTTTCCCGAAGGTCCTGGAGCACCTTCCTGACATGCTCAATGTGGGAGGACCAGTCCTTGGAAAACACAAGTATGTCATCAAGGTACTCTACAAGAAATACCCCCAGAAAGTTTCTTAAAATCTAATTTATGAAACTCTGGAAGACAGCGGGAGCATTACACAACCCAAAGGGCATGACGAGGTATTCGAAATGACCTTCGGGCGTGTTATACGCCGTCTTCCACTCATCCCCTTCTCTGATTCGGATAAGGTTACAAGCCCCCGAAGATCAAACTTAGAGAACCATTGGGCCCCCTGAACCTGATTGAAGAGATCAGGAATCAAAGGAAGGGGATACTGGTCCCTTACAGTGACCTTATTCAAGTTTCGGTAATCGATGCACGGCCTAAGACCACCATCCTTCTTCCCTACGAAGAAGAAGCCAGCACCTACCGGAGAAGTAGAGGGGCAAATGTAACCCTTGGCCAGGCTTTCCTGGATATATTCTCTCATGGCCTCACGTTCGGGACAAGAGAGATTAAAAATCCTACCCTTAGGGAGCTTAGCTCCTGGTACCAAATCGATTGCGCAATCGTATTCTCTATGAGGAGGTAACACTTCGGAGGCCTTTTGAGAAAAAACATCAGCGAAGTCCTGAATAAACTCAGGTAGAGCAGTGGCGGATTAAGTAGACTATGGGCCCTGGGCTGTTACCCAAACTTGGGCCCCCCTTCTCCCCCGCCGAGCCGTAACACTACCTTTTTGTGCAAGCATTAACAAATGGGTGTTACGATTCCCCTTGTCAAAGGGCTGTGTCCCTACATACTGACAGTCTCCAACCATCGCTGACAGTATCACACTGTGCAGGGACACATCCTCCTAACAAGGGGAATGGTAACACGCATTTGTCTATCAGTCCTGGACTGCACAAAGACTTTTAGTGAAACACAAGGATTTCCTATAATAAACATGTCAGGAGAGGTGACAGATTCTCTAGAAATCTAGTGACTCACATGTGACGACTCCTCAGATTCTGGTAACTTTTTTCCTCTTTTCTTCTCCATCCGGTCCAGACTTCATGACGACTTCTCCCGGCCATGACCCATTTCTGCAGAATTTGCCACTTAGAGGTCTTCTGTTGCTCACTTTTCCAACATTTCTACACCTATAAACGAAAATAAAATGATCATGGTGCCACAGACTGTGCCTCTAAATATAATAGCACCAAACACTGCGCCCCTGAATATAATTGTGTCAAACACTGTATAGTAAAGCACCACGTGCACAAAGGCCCCTGTAGATAGCGTCACACACATCCCCCTGTATATAGCGTCACACACATCCCCCTGTATATAGCGTCACACACATCCCCCTGTATATAGCGTCACACACATCCCCCTGTATATAGCGTCACACACACATCCCCCTGTATATAGCGTCACACACACATCCCCCTGTATATAGCGTCACACACATCCCCCTGTATATAGCGTCATACACATCCCCCTGTATATAGCGTCACACACATCCAACCTGTATATAGCGTCACACACACATCCCCCTGTATATAGCGTCACACACATCCCCCTGTATATAGCGTCACACACATCCCCCTGTATATAGCATCACACACATCCCCCTGTAGATAGCGTCACGTCACACACATCCCCCTGTATATAGCATCACACACACACAGCCCCACCCCTGTATATAGCGTCACACACATCCCCCTGTATATAGCGTCACACACATCCCCCTGTATATAGCATCACACACATCCCCCTGTATATAGCATCACACACACATCCCCCTGTATATAGAGTCACACACATCCCCTGTATATAGCATCACACACACATCCCCCTGTATATCACATCACACACACCCCCCTGTATGTAGCATCACCAGTGGCGGATTAAGTAGACCATGGGCCCTGGGCTGTTATCCAAACTTGGGCCCCCCTTCCTCACCGCCGCCCTGCCGCGCCGTAACTATTTTTAACACTACCTTTTTGGGCAAGCATTAACAGTGTTACGATTTCCCTTGTCACAGCGCGGTGTCCCTACATACTGACAGTATCACACTGTGCAGGGACACAACCTCCTGACAAGGGGAATTGTCTATCAGTCCTGGACTGCAGAAAGACTTTTTGTGAAATACAAGGATTTCCTATAATAAACATGCCAGGAGAGGTGACAGATTCTCTATAAATCTAGTGACTCACAGGTGACGACGTCTCAGATTCTAGTAGTTTTTTTCCTCTTTTCTTCTCCATCCGGTCCAGCGCTCATGACGACTTCTCCCGGCCATGACTCATTTCTGCAGAATTTGGCACTCAGACGTCTCCTCACTTTTCCAACATTTCCACACCTATAAACGAAAATAAAGTTATTATGGTGCCACATACTGTACCCCTAAATATAATAGCACCAAACACTGCGCGCCTGAATATAATAATACCACACACTGTAAAACACCACATACACACAGCCCCTGTAGATATTACACACCCCCATAGATATCGCCATACACAGCCCCCTCTATATATCACACATCCCCCTCATAGAGAGCGTTACACACAGCCCCCTATAGATAGTGCCATACAGCCCCCCTGTAGAGAGCGCCACACAGCCCTCCCCCTCTTGTAAATAGCACCAAAAAGCCCCCCCTATAAAGAGCGCCACACACATACCACTGTGGATAGCACTACACAGCCCCCCTTGTATATAGTGCCACACAGCGCTCCCCCTTGTATATAGTACCACACAGTGCTCCCCCTTGTATATAGTACCTCACAGCGCTCACTCTTGTATATAGTGCCACACAGCGCTCCCCCTTGTATATAGTGCCTCACAGCGCTCCCCCTTGTTTATACTGCCACAAGGTTATGTACACATTTAAAAACTTTATATTATAATTATATATATATATATATATATATATATATATATATATATATATATATAGTATGTGTGTGTATCAGTGTGATTGATTGATTTTATTAAAAAATATTTTTACTTTTTGAGATACGGCTGCTTTGTATCCTGTATCCGTCAGGTCAGCAGGACTGACAGGATCAGTGACACGCAGGATCCACCTCAAATCTATCACATCTAAGATTATAATTTAGCGCAGGGCCCGTTTCACTGAACCCGTCAGTCCTGCTGACCTGACGGATACAGGATACAAAGCAGCTGTATCTCAAAAAGCGAAAATATTTTTTAATAAAACGTAATTACAAAGTTGCACCAAACACACATTTTTATAAAAAATAAATAAAACCGACGTGATTTTTGCGACGTTTTTTCCGTAGACAATGCAGGTTTCGTTTTTATACACACCTTTTTTGCTATTTTACAATTTTTATCCATAAAGTTTGAAAATAATAGTAAAAAAATAAGCTTTTTTACGTTTCAGCTATTTTTTTTGGTAATAACATAGTTTTACCCTAAAATAGACCTTTTATTTGTGATCGTCATTGTCTACCGTAAATTTTAATATATTACATGTCTATATTAGGGTAATTGGGTCAGCGCTAGCGTTACAACAATGATTGGCGGGGGGAACGTTTTTTTTTGGGGTGGGTATTTTATGTGTATTTATTATTTAATTTTTTTTTGCACTTTACTTTATTATTTTTTTATTACTATGGTCTGTCCCTCAAAGGTCAAAGAAGACCTTTGGGGAACTTTATATATTTTTTTTCTTTCTTTTACACCATGTTTTTCCACTGTAACTGGGGCTGCACAGCAGCCCCAGTTACAGGGGAAATCAGCCCTCTCATAGTGACGATTGTCACTAATAGGGCTGTGCTGGGTCTAGTAAGACCCAGCAACAGTCTGCCACTAACGGCACCCGGCGATCATGCGACCAGTCACATGATCACCGGGAGGAATAGAGACAGCGTTCATTGAACGAAAGCTGCTTCTATCTTCTCCTCAGGGTCCCCGGCAGACCCGACATTCAGCTGCCCGATCGCGCGGGCAGCAAGTTCAAACCCGAGCCGTAGAAAGTCTATGGCTCGGGTTTTAAGGACCCGTCCCTGACCGCTGGCCGTAAAGATACAGCCAGTGGTCGGGAACCAATTGGGCAGGATAAGTCAACTAACCTAAGCGCCAGTGACCGGCGCTCTTCTCTTGCAGCTTTGGAGTAACAGAACAGCCGTCCGTTGCTGTTCTGTTACTCAATGGCGGCACCCGCACTGTCAGGGAGGCGTGTCCTACCCCTGGATCCCGGCCAATTCCCTGCTCCTCCCCATCTTCGGCAGTTAGCAGCGCTAGCGCGCTGAATAGGTTTACAGGACGATGTGCGGTTCGGGCTGCCATGGGCCCCCTGGGAGCCTCGGGCCCCGGGCGGCCGCCCGAATCGCCCATATGATAATGCACAACTGAGGTAAAGTGTTCACCTCCTCAGGGAGAGAAATAAAATTAACAGAAAAACATGACTCCATGCATTCATTACCCAATTTGGTAAGATCCTCAGTATTCCAGTTAAACGTGGGATTATGCAACTGCAACCAGGGAAGGCCTAAAACCAAATCGGACGATAATCCCTGCATCACCAGTACAGAGCACTGCTCCAAATGAATGGAGCCAACAATGAGTTCAAAAACAGGGGTATGCTGCGTAACATAACCATTAGCAAGTGGAGTGGAGTCGATACCCACTACCGGGACAGGTTTAGGCAAATCAATCAATGGCATAGCTAGAGACATAGCAAATTCCACAGACATAATATTAGCAGAAGACCCTGAATCCACGAAGGCACTGCCAGTAGCAGACCTACCACCAAAAGAGACCTGAAAGGGAAGCAAGATCTTATTAGGTTTCATATTTACGGGAAATACCTGTGCGCCCAAGCGACCTCCCCGATGGTCACTTAGGCGCGGAAGTTTTCCGGCTGCTTATTCTTATGCCTTGGACAGTTGTTCACTTGATGCTTGTCATCCCCACAGTAGAAGCAGAGACCATTCTTCCTGCGGAGCTCTCTACGTTGTTGGGGAGACACGGAGGCCCCGAGTTGCATTGGTTCATCCGAGATTCCTGTGGAAGAACGAAGCAACGGAACCTCATTAGCCATCATGGGGGAGCCAGAGGAGAAGGCACAAGAACGTTCAAGTCGTAGTTCCCTGAGACGTCGGTCAAGACGTACCGCTAAAGCCATAACCTGATCTAGAGAGTCAGAAGAGGGATAGCTAACTAATAGGTCTTTCAGGGCGTTCGACAGACCCAATCTAAACTGGCACCTCAAGGCAGGGTCATTCCACCGAGAAGCATCGCACCACTTCCTAAAGTCAGAACAGTACTCCTCAACGGGTCTCTTACCCTGACGTAAGGTCACCAGCTGACTCTCGGCAACGGCAGTCTTGTCAGTCTCGTCATAGATGAGCCCGAGAGCAGAAAAAAAAGGTAAACAGAGGAAAGTTCAGGGGCGTCAGGAGCCAAGGAGAAGGCCCATTCTTGGGGGCCGTCCTGGAGCCGGGACATAATTATACCCACTCGCTGGCTCTCAGAACCTGAGGAGTGGGGTCTTAATCGGAAATAGAGCCTACAACTCTCCCGAAAGGAGAAAAAAGTCTTCCGATCCCCTGAGAACCGGTCAGGCAACTTGAGGTGGGGTTCAAGAGGTGAGGTGGAGGGCACTACCTGGTTAGCATCACGCTGGTTGCATCTCTGAGCCAGGGCTTGGACCTGTAGGGAGAGACCCTGCATAGTTGTGTAGGAACCAGGGTAGAAAAGGTATATGGGGCTGTGATTATGTAATGTCGGGGTAGGGAGACAGACAGGTGAGCCCTAATCTACCCGCCACTCAGTCCCTGCCTACTTGCACGGCCCGTCCTAGGCGACGGCGTACAACTGGGCGATGGTCCCTACGCTCAATAAGTGCACGACAGACCAACAGACAAGGGTACACAGAAGCTAAGGGAGATGGGGCAGTTGCCCACGGCAACACCGTGAGCAACAAGAGTAGTGAACGAGCCGAGTCAAACCAGGAGTGTACGAGGTACCAAACGCAGAGCAGGAGAGTAGTCAGTAAAGCCAGGGTCAATTTGAAGCAGCGGTCAATAGTACTAGCAGGAACAGCAGAGCCAGGAAACACAAGAATCACAGGCAAAGGACAGGCAGCAAATGAAGGTATAAATAGACCAAGGGCGGGAGCTAGCTCCGTCTGGCCAGGCCGTGATAGGTTCTCCCACTCCTCAGCCTACCAGCCTGAGTGGTAGCAGATTGAGTCACTCTATCAGACCTAGGAGCAGATGCAGACTGATTAACCACGGGCGTCAACACAGAAGCTGTGTCTGGCAGATCCTTTACAGTAGCTCAGTGGTTAGCACTGTTATCTGGGAGCAAGGGGGCTCAGTGGTTAGCATTGTTATCTTGCATCATGGTGTATCAGTGGTAAGCACTGTTATCTTGGAGCATGGTGTATCAGTGGTTAGCACTGTTATCTTGGAGCACGGTGGCTTAGTGGTAAGAACTGTTATCTTGGAGCAGGGTAGCTCAGTAGTTAGCACTGTTATCTGGGAGCAAGGGGGCTCAGTGGTTAGCACTGTTATCTTGCATCATGGTGGATCAGCGGTTAGCAATGTTATCTTGCAGCACTGGGGTCCTCGGTTCAAACTGACCATGCGATTTGTATGTCCTTCCCGTGTTCTTGGGGGTTTCCTTCAGGTTCTCTCGTTTCCTCCCACTCTCCAAAAAGATCCTGATAAGTTAACTGTCTTCCTCTGAAATAGCCCCAATGTCTGACAAGAAGTAATCAGATTGTTAGCCCCATTGGGGACAGGGACTGAAGTGAATGATAACAATCACTGTATAGTTCTGTAGAACAGGTTGGTGCTACATAAGCAATGGGAAAGAAATAAAATAGTAATAATTGTATAGTGTCTAAATAGAAACACCTTGGAAAACCTAAATTAAAGGGCTTCTCTGCTTTGAAAAAGCTGTTTGTTAGATTGGTCCAGTTACAGTAAGCTGATCACAAAGTGATCCCCAGTGATCAGCTGTAATTTGTGGGAAACCTGACAGTAAGTGTTTCATTTCACTGCAGCGCTACCACAAGGGGAAATGAAACATTACACAGTGTCCATTCATATCAATGTGTTGTTTGTGTAATACAGGACAGGACAGGTCCTCCAGAGAGAGACGCTCTTTATAAGCGCTCTCTACTCTGTCCAAGAGATGAAAATCCCGAACAGAGGACTCCCCTTTATAACTCAGAATTTGTGCGTATGAAAGCGGGTTTTCTAAACTGGACAACTCCTTTAAGCATAAAATACTGAATGCTGAAGCCATCTATGTGCATTTCCATTACTGTTCCCATTCCAAACAACTCCAAAGTAGTGAAATGGTTAGATAGATAGATAGATAGATAGATAGACAGACAGACAGACAGACAGACAGACAGACAGACAGACAGACAGACAGACAGATAGATAGATAGATAGATAGATAGATAGATAGATAGATAGATAGATAGATAGATAGATAGATAGATAGATAGATAGATAGATAGATAGATAGATAGATAGATAGATAGATAGATAGATAGATAGATAGATAGATAGATAGATAGATAGATAGATAGATAGATAGATAGATAGATAGATAGATAGATAGATAGATAGATAGATAGATTCTGCTGTATATTTGCAGTCACAGGTGTTCCTGCACCTGCATACACATTTTATATCATTTAGTTGGAATGTGCTGTTCAAATTTTTGTTGTGATGTTTATGTGATCCATGTATGTGGGGTTAGTGACTGCCTCCATTTTTTGATCTTGCACTCCTCCCACTCTGCCCTGGGTGATTTTAATCAGTTCAATGCTGGATCCTACCATCCCCAGGTATATATGTAGGCTTAGTCCCAGTTCTGGGTGTATGTGCAGCGTAGGTTCCCACCTTACAGAGGTCGCCTTGTAGTGGCAGGTGGGCAAACACTTTTTGATCAAAATGTGCACTAAGAACCTCCCTATTTGTAAGTAGATTTAGCTTTAGTGCATATTTATTTATATTTAGTGGTTTAGGTGGCATTAGTGTCGCAGTGTGCTGTCGCCATTCTTTTTCTGATAGATAGATAGATAGATAGATAGATAGATAGATAGATAGATAGATAGATAGATAGATAGATAGATAGATAGATAGATAGATAGATAGATAGATAGATAGATAGATATGGCCCATCAGGTGACTCATGAGCTCGCACCCATCACAGACTCTTCCAAATCAAATTTTAAAATGAGAAAATTTGATACCAATTAGTAGAAGATCATAAATAATCCAGACGAATGAACCTGCCACTGGCTGAGATGTATCCGTGGCATCATAAACCCCTTATGTGCCACATGAGTCATGCGTGACGCCAGCACTGAGATGCGTCATTAGGCAGCAGGCTAGAGATCACCACTACGGAAGAACTTCATTGCAATGTGACTTCATGAAACATTTATTTCTTAGCGGAGCTTAATCTTATTACCAGGAAAACATTGGTAATAGGTTTCTGGGCAAAAATAATCTATAGAGAAAGATTAACACAGAGAGACGCTGCGGATCGGACCCGTTATTAAAATCAATCCCTTGTGTCACCCTGCGTACTACATTACAACCATGTGTCACCATTATTATCCCCGGTACATGGGCTGGAAATAAAGGAATTATTGCAGAAATTTTTCCCAGGGCACAATTTTATTATTTACGTGGGTAGAACACCCAAGTGATGATAGTGATGATGCCACAAAACAACTAAAAGCTCTTCACTGCTAATAATGTACTAATAAATCCCTAAAATAGGAGAGAACGGCATCTTTGCGCCTTCAGATCTGCAGCATTATGGGGTCACTTCCAGGAATCATTAGTAGCAGAGTTTGGCTTTTCCTCACCCAGTTTTAAGTCTCCTACACAGCTGTTTCTGTTACAGTGTTTCAACCTACATACAGTGGAGGAAATAAGTATTTGATCCCTTGCTGATTTTGTAAGTTTGCCCACTGTCAAAGACATGAACAGTCTAGAATTTTTAGGCTAGGTTAATTTTACCAGTGAGAGATAGATTATATAAAAAAAAACCTGAAAATCACATAGTCAAAATGATATATATTTATTTGCATTGTGCACAGAGAAATAAGTATTTGATCCCTTTGGCAAGCAAGACTTAATACTTGGTGGCAAAACCCTTATTGGCAAGCACAGCAGTCAGACGGTTTTTGTAGTTGATGATGAGGTTTGCACACATGTTAGATGGAATTTTGGCCCACTCCTCTTTGCAGATCATCTGTAAATCATTAAGATTTCGAGGCCGTCGCTTGGCAACTCGGATCTTCAGCTCCCTCCATAAGTTTTCGATGGGATTAAGGTCTGGAGACTGGCTAGGCCACTCCATGACCTTAATGTGCTTCTTTTTGAGCCACTCCTTTGTCGCCTTGGCTGTATGTTTCGGGTAATTGTCGTGCTGGAAGACCCAGCCACGAGCCATTTTTAATGTCCTGGTGGAGGGAAGGAGGTTGTCACTCAGGATTTGACGGTACATGGCACCATCCATTCTCCCATTGATGCGTGAAGTAGTCCTGTGCCCTTAGCAGAGAAACACCCCCAAAACATAATGTTTCCACCTCCATGCTTGACAGTGGGGACAGTGTTCTTTGGGTCATAGGCAGCATTTCTCTTCCTCCAAACACGGCGAGTTGAGTTAATGCCAAAGAGCTCAATTTTAGTCTCATCTGACCACAGCACCTTCACCCAATCACTCTCAGAATCATCCAGATGTTCATTTGCAAACTTCAGACGGGCCTGTACATGTGCCTTCTTGAGCAGGGGGACCTTGCGGGCACTGCAAGATTTTAATCCGTTACGGCGTAATGTGTTACCAATGGTTTTCTTGGTGACTGTGGTCCCAGCTGCCTTGAGATCATTAACAAGTTCCCCCCGTGTAGTTTTCGGCTGAGCTCTCACCTTCCTCAGGATCAAGGATACCCCACGAGGTGAGATTTTGCATGGAGCCCCAGATCGATGTCGATTGACAGTCATTTTGTATGTCTTCCATTTTCTTACTATTGCACCAACAGTTGTCTCCTTCTCACCCAGCGTCTTACTTATGGTTTTGTAGCCCATTCCAGCCTTGTGCAGGTCTATGATCTTGTCCCTGACATCCTTAGAAAGCTCTTTGGTCTTGCCCATGTTGTAGAGGTTAGAGTCAGACTGATTAATTGAGTCTGTGGACAGGAGTCTTTTATACAGGTGACAGCTGTCTTTAATGCAGGCACCAAGTTGATTTGGAGTGTGTAACTGGTCTGGAGGAGGCTGAACTCTTAATGGTTGGTAGGGGATCAAATACTTATTTCTCTGTGCACAATGCAAATAAATATATATAATTTTGATAATGTGATTTTCTTATTTTTTTTTTATATAATCTATCTCTCACTGGTAAAATTAACCTAGCCTAAAAATTCTAGACTGTTCATGACTTTGACAGTGGGCAAAGTTACAAAATCAGCAATGGATCAAATACTTATTTCCTCCACTGTATGAAAAAGATGATCATTATCACCTGTTTGGAATAATTGGTTAATAATATGCCTGACTTTTATCCTACAAAATCCATGACTTTTATGCAAGTGTACCTAGAAGAATTGATGCTGTTTTGAAGGCAAAGGGTGGTCACACCTAATATTGATCTGATTTAGATTTCTCTTCTGATCATTCACTTTGTTTTTTGTTAATTGATAAAAGAAACTATTAACACTTCTATTTTTGAAAGCATTCTTACTTTGCAGCATTTTTACACAACTGCCTATTTTTGCACAGTACTGTATATACTGTAGCTGTCTCATTTTCTGTTTGTTTTAACCTGTTGCCGACACAGGACGAGAATGCTCGTCCTGAGCGGCGGGTACTTGGCGCATTAGGACGAGCATTCTCGTCCTGTGTGACAGCCGTCTATGCGCGTGATCGAAAGCGGGGCAACGGCTGTAATACACAGCCACGGCCCCGCTCTGACAGCGGAGAGAAGAGAAACATCATCTCTCCGCCGTTAACCCCTTGAATGCCATGATAAAAGCTGATTGCGGCGTTCAAGGAGGGGAACCTGCACTTTGATCGCGTCACAGAAAATAACTGTGACGCGATCAAAGCCCATAACTTGTATGGCCAGACAGCCCAGGGTCCATTGAAGGACCCCAGGGCTGTCTGAACATATTTCCTGTTGTTAGGGCATACCTCAGTATGCCCTAACAACTGCCTGTGTACAATCAGTACACAGGCTAATGTACTGGTATATAGATCTATGCCAGTACATTACAGTTACAAAATAAAAATAAAAATGAAAAATCCCTTTATGGGATTAAAAAAAAAAGTTAATTGAATGTAAAAAAAATAATAATGCTAAATAAATAAATAAAAAGTAAAAAAAATACACAGAAACACATTTTTTTATAATAAATAAACTTTTTAAAATATAAGTCCCAAAATATGAAATAATATAGACATATTTGGTATCGCCACGACTGTAACAACCTGAACAACAAATGTATAACATTATTTATGATGATCGGTGTATGGTGTAAAAAAAAAAAAATGAAAACTGCAGCGGAACTGCTTTTTTTCTGCATTGTCGCCAAAATAAAAATCTATATAAATTAAACGATAATGTATTTGTACCAAAAAAATTTACCTACATGAAGTACAACTCGCCCCGCAAAAAACAAAGTCTCATACAACTACATCGTACAAAAAAGAAAGAGTTATGAGCGTCGGGATGCAAAAAGGGAAATATAAAAAAATTGTTCTGTCCTCAAGGCCAAAATTGTCCGTGTCCTTAAAGGGAATGTGTCGCTAGAAAAATATAAATATTTTTTTAGTTAAACTGTTAGTATATAAATGATTACAAATTGTTCTAATTTTTTACATTTTTTTCACAAGTCAGGAAATATTATAAATTAGATTCTAATTTATAACATTTCCATGTGCTGGTCACTAGAGGGTGCAATTCCCAAAATTGCAGCATTGGCATGTGGTAAAGCAACCTCATTGCTTTATGCTGCAAAATTGGAGAAGACACACTCACTCTAGTGTCCTCAAACAATCCCCCCTCCTTTCTCCTGGCTAGTGCCAGGAGGAAGGAGGGGGTTGAATGTTCAAACCTCCTACACTGTGTGCCGCCATTTTTTGAGCGAATACACAGTGTAGGAGGATTAGATACAGTGGTAATCACACAGTATAGCACGAACATACACACACATCACATACACAAACATAACTTACCTGCTCCTGCCGTCGCCGCTGTCGCTGCCGCTGCCTCCGCGCCTAGTCCTTACTTCTGAACATATGGACGGAAGCCGCGACCGGAAGTAGTCATCTAACTGTCCGGCCGCGGGCTTCCGGTCCACATGAAAATGGCGCCAGATGTCGCTCTGCCGAAGTCCTTCCTTTTGGACTGCGTGGGAGTGGCGCATGCGCCGTTCCCACACAGACGGCGTACGCTATAGTGAATGGAACGGCTCCCGTTCGCATTCTCTATGGGGATGTATGTGCCGTATTCCATCTCTGTATGTGTCGTTAATCTTTTGTTGGCCTTGGTTAGATTCCATATTTATGATCTGTGTGACTATACTTTAGTACTTTGATTTAGTACGTTATGTTGAATATCTTCCATCTGTCATCCTAGAGATTAGCTCTCAGCACATGCCACAAATCTATTATGAGTTAAAGGGGTCTTCCACTTTGGACAATCCCTTTTCGTTAGAAAGGGTCACCTGACAAGAAGAGATAATAAACACATTGATGTCACTCATAGGCGTAACTTGAAGCTTTTGGGCCCCAATGCGAAACCTACCATGTGCCATTTATAATACTGGTATCTTCTTATGGTGGACAAAGGATTTTGGGCCCCCTTTGGCACAAAGGCTCTGGTACTACTGCTACCTATGCACCCCCTATACAGTAGCTACATCCCTGATGTTACTGTACAGGGTTAAGATAATAAACACAGTGAAGTCACAGTACAGGGATGATAAACACAGTGATGTCACAGTACTGGTATAATAAACACTATGATATCACAGTACAGGGATAATAAACACAGTGATGTCACAGTACAGAGATAATAAACAGCGATGTCACAGTACAGGGATAATAAACACAGTGATGTCACAATACAGGGATAATAAACACAGTGATCTCACAGTACAGAGATAGACAGCGATGTCACAGTACTGGGATAATAAACACAGTGATGTCACAATACAGGGATAATAAACACAGTGATGCCACAGTACAGGGATAATAAACACAATGATGCCACAGTACAGGGATAATAAACACAGTGATGTCACAGTACAGCGATAATAAACACAATGATGTCACAGTACAGGGATTTTAATAAACACAGTGATGTCAGAGTACAGGGATAATAAACACAGTGATGTCACAGTGCAGGGATAATAAAAGAAAGTGATGCCACAGTACAGGGATAATAAACAGTGATGTCAGAGTACAGGGATAATAAACACAGTGATGTCACAGTGCAGGGATAATAAAAGAAAGTGATGCCACAGTACAGGGATAATAAACACAGTGATGTCACCGTACAGGGATAATAAACAGCAATATCACAGTACAGAGATAATAAACTCAGTGATGTCTCAGTTCAGGGATAATAAACACAGTGATGTCACCGCACAGGGATAATAAACAGCGATGTCACAGTACAGAGATAATAAACACAGTGTTGTCACAGTACAGGAATGATAAACACGGTGATGTCAGAGCACAGAGATAATAAACACAGTGATGTCACAGTACAGGGATAATTAACACAGTGATGTCACAGTACAGAGATAATAAACACAGTGATGTCACAGTACAGAGATAAAAGTGAAACTCTGGTTTACAGGCACCCCTTAATATAAGATACTCAACTTGAGGTGCTGCAAATGTGCAAAGATACAGGCCGGGCCGCATTTCGGTCTGTGCTGCCATACAAAGCACCACCCTCTTCTAATGAAATGACTCTGCTCTGCTTCTATCCCAGTCTATACAGCAAAGCTGACAAGTAAGCTGCAGAAAACAGGAAGTGTAAGGTTATTGTGTTTGCTCTAGAGGCCAGAACTGCAATATTTCAAGATTTTCTTTATATAGTCACATAAGAAAAATTAAAACAAGCATTACAAATTTAAAAAAATATGTTTATAATAAACACCTGGTTTAACCCCTTCCCGCACCTTGACGTAACTGCACGTCAATGTGTGCAGTAAGTTCGCGCACCTTGACGTGCAGTTACGTCTGTGCTCCGATAGTTAACCGCCGCGCGGCGCTTCACCGCAGCCGCGGTTAACTGTGCGGGGTGTCTGCCCTGCATTCCCCGTTGCCGATCAGCGGCCCATCGCCGCTGATTTCAGCAGTTAACCCCTTCGATGCGGCGGTCGATTCCGATCGCCACATCGAAGGATTTTAGCGCCGATCGGCAGCCCCCACGTGAAATCACGGGGGCTGGCGATGGTACCCATGGCAACCGGACGCCAGAAAATGGCTTACGGGCTGCCATGTACAGAAGCCTATGAGGACCAGCCAGAGGCTGGTCGTCGTAGGCTTCCTGTCAGTGTGACAGTTACGTCACAATGACAGTTAGAATACATTACACTACGTAGGTAGTGTAATGTACTCAAGCAGCGATCAAAGCTGCAAGTCTAAGTGTCCCCTAGTGGGACAAGTGAAAAAAGTAAAAAAAAGAATAAAAATGTTTTAAAAAAAGTGTAAAAATAAAAGTTATAAGTGACATAAACAAGAACTGCTTTTTTTCCTATTATAAGTCTTTTATTATAGGAAAAAAATGAACACGTAAAAAAAAAGTACACATATTGGGTATAACCGCGTTCGTAACGACCCCAACTATAAAACTATAATATTATTTTTCCCGCACGGTGAACACTGCAAAAAAAATAAATGAAAAACAATGCGAGAATCACTATTTTTTGGTCACCACCCCTCCCATAATATACAATAAAAAGTGGTCAAAAAGTCGCATGTACGCCAAAATAGTACCGATACAAACTACAACCCGTCCCGCAAAAAACAAGCTCTTACACAGCTTTTTTGACTGAAAAAGAAAAAAGTTATGGCTCTCAGAATACGGTGATACAAAAAATAAATAATTTTATCGAAAAGTCATTTTATTGCGCAAATGCCACAAAACATAAAAAAACTATATACATCTGGTATCGCCGTAATCGTATCGACCCGCAGAATAAAGTAAAATGTCATTTATAGCGCACGATGAAAAGTGTAAAAAAAAAAGACATTAATTATTTTCTAAATAAGTTATTTTATTGTGCAAACGCTGCAAAACATAAAAAAAAACTATATAAATATGGTATCGCCGTAATCGTACCGACCCGCAGAATAAAATATAATGGTAATTTATAGCCCAGGGTAAACGCCGTAAAAAATAAATCAAAATCATTGTCAGAATTGCTTGTTTTTGGTCACCCGGCTTGCCGAAAAATGGAATAAAAAGTGATCAACAAAATCACATGTACCCCAAAATGGTACCAATGAAAATTACAGATTGTCCGGCAACAAATAAGCCCTCACACAGCTCCGGTGGTGAAAAAATAAAAAAAGTTCCGGCTAACAGATTATGGCGATGCAAAATGTGCAGAGCGTTCCAAAAGCGGATAAGATTGGGCGCCATTTATTAGTGCGACACCGTCCACAGATCTGCGGATTATTATTTATTTACCCCATTATTATACCCTCTTATTATGCCCGTTTACGTCCACCGATATGGCATCGCCATACCCGGGAGAACCCGGTTAATATTTTATGAGGCATTTGTGGCACAAACTGGGCACAACATATAGTGCACTAAAATGGCATATCAGTGGAAAATTGTAATTTGCACTCTGCGCCATCCGCTGCGCATTAAACCCTTCGTGCACCATGACTTAATAGCATGTCGTGGTGTGGGATATATGGAGCGTCTCACGCGCTGAGCCCGCGCCATACGCTGCGGGTGTCAGCTGTGTATTACAGCTGATACCCGGGACTAACGGACAGAAACAGCACTCACGCTGTTACAGAAGCCTGTAAAAATGACAATATACTGCAATACATTAGTATTGCAGTGTATTCTACCAGTGATCTAACGATCGGTGGTTCAAGTCCCCTAGGGGGACTAATAAAATAAGTAAAAAAAAAGTAAATAGTTATTATTAGTGGAAAAAATTAAATAAATATTTAAAGTCCAAAAATAAACCCTTTTCACATTTTTTCTCTAAAGTAATGTAAAAAAATAAAAAAAATACACAAAATTGGTATCGCTGCGTCCGTAAAAGTCCAAGCTATTACAATATACCATTATTGAACTCGCACGGTGAATGCCGTGAAAAATAAAGAATTTTAAACGGCAAAATCGCAGTTTTTTGGTCACCTTGTGCTCAAAAAGTCTTATGTACCAAAAAATGATACCAGTAAAAACTACAGCTCGTCCCGCAAAAAAATAAGCCCTCACACCACTCTATTGAATGAAAAATAAAAAAGTTGTGGCTCTCGGAAAGCGGGGAGGAAAAACTAAAAAGAAAAAAGCAAAACATGGATCAGTTCGGAAGGTGTTAATCACTTTCTAATGAAAAAACATTTATGACCACATGTGAGGTATAGCCGTACTCGGGAGAAATTGCTTTACAAATGTTGGGGTGCATTTTCTCCTTTAACTTTTGTGAAATTGAAAAAATTCAACATTTTAATGGAAATCATATTGATATTAATTTTTTCGGCCTAATTGTAATAAATTCTGCAAAAGACATGTGGGGCCTAAATGCTCACTATACCCCTAGATAGATTCCTTAAGTGGTGTAGTTTCCCAAATGGGGTTACTTTTGGGGGGCTTCCACTTTTTCGCTCTCTCAGTGGCTTTGCAAATTCGACATGACACCCAAAAACTATTCCAGCTAAATTTGAGCTCCAAAAGCCAAATAGCGCTCCTTCCCTTCTAAGCCCCGGTGTGGATCCAAACAGTAGTTTATTACCACATATGGGGTATTTACGTAATCAGGAGAAATTGTTTTACAAATGTTGGGGTGCTTTTTCTCTTTTATTCCTTGTAAAAATTAAAAATGTCTTTTTCTTACAGAAAAAAAGTTGATTTTTACCTTTACAGACTAAGTCCAATGAATTCAGCAAAACAACTGTGGGGTCAAAATGCTAACTTTACCCCTAGAAAAATTCCTTGAGGGGTGTAAATTCCAAAATGGGGTCACTTTTGGGGGGTTTCCACGGTTTTCATCCCTCCAGTGCATTGCAAACCCGACACGGCACTGAAAACTATTCCAGCAAAATCAGAAATCCAAAATCCAAATGGTGCTCCTTCTCTTCTGAGGCCTGCTGTGGGTCCAAACAGCAGTTTATTACCACATATGGGGTATTACTATAATCGGAAGAAATTGCTTTACATATGTTGGGGTGTTTTTCTACTTTTATTCCTTGTGAAAATTAAAAATTTCTACGTTTTTTCACAAAAAAAGTAGATTTTCATCTTCACATACTAATTCAAATAAATTTAGCAAAAAAACTGTGGGTTAAAAATGCTAACTATACCCATAGATAAATTCCTTGAGGGGTATAGTTTCCAAAAAGGGGTCACTTTTGGGGGGTCTTTACTGTTTTGGTACCACAAGACCTATTCAAACCTGACATGGTGCCTAAAATATATTCTAGAAAAAGGAGGCCCCAAAATCCACTAGGTGGTCCTTTGCTTCTGAGGCCTGTGTTTCAGTCCATTACCGCATGTCACGAAGCGGGTTAGTGGACCCACTAGACCGTACCGCTGTAGCGGGAAGGCAGCTGGCCAAACCACAGGAAACCCCAGAAATACAATGTCCTGCACAAGGGTACCTGAATAGTCCAAATGGTGGCCGCAGCTCTGGCACAGATGAGATGGGTGCAGCGGTTGGCGCCAAACGTGGCAGATTACACAGGAGCCGCAAGTTGCGCCAGACGTGACGGATTCCTCCGGACGTGGCAGATGACACAGGACGTGGCGTATTCCTCCGGACGTGGCCGATGACACAGGACGTGGCAGATTCCTCTGGACGTGGCAGATGACACAGGACGTGGCAGATTCCTCTGGACATGGCAGATGACACAGGACGTGGCACGACTAGATACTAAGAAACAGCACGGGAAACAGGAACGGGGAACAAGGCACGGGTAACAACAAGAACGGGAAACACTAAGGGACCATTTGCAAGACAGACTGGGAAAACTAACAATGCTCAGGCAAGGATTAGAAGGCCAGGGGCCTTCTTATAGACCAGGAAATTGTGGCAGTTGATGATGAGGACGATTTCCTTATTGCGCGCACTGGCCCTTTAAGGCCGGGCGCGAGCGTGCGCGCGCACCCTACGGGACACAGCCAAACGGAGCGGAAATGAGCGCTGGCGTCTCCTAGGAGGGAGACGGGGACCAGCGCTCACAGATCCATGGCTGCGGGCATCGGGAGGTGAGTGAACCAGACGGCCCGCGGCCATGGACGCTACAGTATCCCCCCTCTTACGCCCCCTCTTCTTGGGGCCAGAGTGAGAGAGGAACTTTTTAATAAGAGCAGGGGCGCTGAGGTTCTCTTCTGGCTCCCAGGACCTCTCCTCAGGACCAAACCCTCTCCAGTCCACCAAATAGAAAGTCCTTCCTCCTACCCTTTTGCAGTCCAGGATCTCCTTTACCTCGAATATATCAGAGGGACCGCAGGAAGCAACTGTGGAACTAGAAGTCTTGCTGTAGCGGTTCAGGACCACTGGTTTCAGGAGGGACACATGGAAGGAGTTAGGGATTCTGAGGGTAGGAGGCAGCCGCAGCTTATAGGAGACAGGGTTGATGGCTTTGGGCAAAACAAGGAAAGAAATATATTCAGAATGAAGTACTCCAACCTGGAGCTTCAACGGTTTGGTTTTAGAGATAATGGGATCAGGCAGAGGCAGTCCATTAACTGAGGCAACAGCCAAAGATGTCTCCAGGGGAACTGTGGGCAACTGAAGATGATCCACCAGCTCTTTCTGGATGAAGTTTGCAGCAGAGCCAGAGTCAAGATAGGCAAAGACTTGATGCGTCCTCTCGCCGGATACCAGGGTCACAGGAATAGTCAATTTGGTAGTGAATGCTCTGTTAGGCTCCGTTCCACCTAGGGTCGTCTCTCCAACCAATCCTAGGCAATGGGGTCTCTCCGGCCTCTGGGGACACAGACGCACAATATGGCCTCCATGGCCGCAATACAGACAAAGTCCAGAAGTGCGTCTGCGTTGTTTCTCCTGGGTGGACAATTTGACATAATTGCCCTGCATAGGATCCACTGGTGGGATGACTGAGGGGGATTGTGGGACAGCAGAATCCAGCCTGGGGAGTTCTCTCCCCCGGAGAACCTCTTGGGAACGTTCCCGGATCCTCATGCCGACACGGGAGGCGAGTAGGATAAGATTGTCCAGGGTGGATGGCAGATCACGAGCAGCCATCTCGTCCTTGATCCCTGAAGACAGTCCCTGCCAGAATGTAGCCACCAAAGCCTCGTTGTTCCAGGTCAATTCAGCAGCCAGGATACGGAACTGGATGGCATACTCGCCCACGGAGAGGTCTCCCTGATGTAGGGTCAGCAAGGATGCAGCAGCCGAAGAAACTCTCCCAGGTTCCTGAAAGATCGAGCGGAAGGTCCGTAAGAAGCACTGCAAGTCCCGGGTCTCAGGTCCCTGATGTTCCCAGAGAGGATTGGCCCATGCCAGGGCTTTGCCAGTAAGGAGAGAGATGATGAATGCGATCCTGACGTCATCTGAACAGAAGGACCTGGCATGTAGTCTAAAATGGATCAGGTACTGATTCAAAAATCCCCTGCAGGACCTCGGATCTCCGTCATAGCGTGGAGGTAGCGGCAAGAAACACAGGGGGTTGGTACCGGTACAGACAAGAAGTGTAGCAGGCGGAACCGCAGGAACGGGTACGGTGACGACTGTGGTTGGAGCGAGCAACCGATGGGCTATGGCGTTCACCGACAGGAGGAGCTGGTCTTGTCGTGACTGGAGATCCTCCATCTCAGCCAGCATGGCTTGTGTCGTCAAAGTCTCAGGTTGACCAGCGGGGTCCATGGCCTGAGCGTACTGTCACGAAGCGGGTTAGTGGACCCACTAGGCCGTACCGCCGTAGCGGGAAGGCAGCTGGCCAAACCACAGGAAACCCCAGAAGTACAATGTCCCGCACAAGGGTACCTGAATAGTCCAGATGGTGGCCAGGAGCCGCAAGTTGCGCCAGACGGGGCGGATGCCTCCGGACGTGGCAGATGACACAGGACGTGGCGGATTCCTCCAGACGTGGCAGATGACACAGAACGTGGCAGATTCCTCTGGACGTGGCAGATGACACAGGACGTGGCAGATTCCTCTGGACGTGGCAGATGACACAGGACGTGGCACGACTAGATACTAAGGAACAGCACGGGAAACAGGAACGGGGAACAAGGCACGGGTAACAACAGGAACGGGAAACACTAAGGGACCATTTGCAAGACAGACTGGGAAAACTAACAACGCTCAGGCAAGGATTAGAAGGCCTGGGGCCTTCTTATAGACCAGGAAATCGTGGCAGTTGATGATGAGGACAATTTCCTTATTGCGCGCACTGGCCCTTTAAGGGAAAGTCATCCTGCCCAGCCAATCAGCGCCTTTCATAGACGCATCGTTCAACCCCCAGGAGACCTGCGCAGAAGAGTGCAGGTCTCCATGGCTGCCGGACGGCGTGGGAGCGGGAAGAAGGTGAGTTTAAATAGTTTTATTTTTTTATTTTTTTATTTGTAATAAAAGTTTGGCTGTATCTGCGGGGGGGACTTTGTCTACACGCGGGGGGCTTTATCTAGGGGGGGTGTCTATCTACAGGGGGCGGGCTATATACAGGGGGACTATATCTACAGGGGGTGGGCTTTATATAGGGGGACTATATCTACAGGGGGTGGGCTATATACAGGGGGACTATATCTACAGGGGGTGGGCTATATACAGGGGGACTATATCTACAGGGGGTGGGCTATATACAGGGGGACTATATCTACAGGGGGCTATAACTACAGGGGGGGCTATATACTGGGGTGGGCTATCTATGGAGCACCATATACAGGGTGGGCTATAGCTACAGGGGGGCTATATAGTATATAGCCCCCTGTAGATATAGCCCACCCCTGTATATGGTGCTCCATAGATAGCCCACCCAGTATATAGCCCCCCCTGTAGATATAGCCCCCTGTAGATATAGCCCCCCTGTATATAGTCCCCCTGTATATAGCCCACCCCTGTAGATATAGCCCACCCCTGTAGATATAGCCCACCCCTGTAGATATAGCCCAGCCCTGTATATAGCCCAGCCCTGTATATAGCCCACCCCTGTAAATATAGCCCACCCCTGTAGATATAGCCCACCCCTGTAGATATAGCCCAGCCCTGTAGATATAGCCCACCCCTGTAGATATAGCCCACCCCTGTAGATATAGCCCAGCCCTGTAGATATGGTCCCCCTGTAGATATGGTCCCCCTGTAGATATAGCCCACCCCTGTATATAGTCCCCCTGTAGATATAGCCCACCCCTGTATATAGTATCCCACAAATAGCTCCCCCTATAGTGCTCCACAGAAAGCCCACCCCTGTATATAGCCCCCTTGTACATATAGTCCACCCCTGTATATAGTGCTCCACAGATAGCCCACCCCTGTATAATCTTGTGGAGCACTATATACAGGGGTGGACTATATGTACAAGGGGGCTATATACAGGGGTGGGCTATCTGTGAAACACTATATACAGGGGTGGACTATATGTGGAGCACTATATACAAGGGTAGGCTATATCTACAGGGGGGCTATATACAGGGGTGGGCTATCTGTAGAGCACTATATACAGGGGTAGGCTATATCTACAGGGGGCTATATAAAAGGGTGGACTATTTGTACAAGGGGGATATATACAGGGGTGGGCTATCTGTGAAACACTATATACAGGGGTGGACTATATGTGGAGCACTATATACAGGGGTGGGCTATATCTACAGGGGGCTATATACAGGGGTGGGCTATCTGTAGAGCACTATATACAGAGGTGGGCTATCTGTAGAGCACTATAGGGGGAGTTATTTGTGGGGCACTATATACAGGGGTGGGCTATATGGGGGCACTATCTACAGGGGGCTCTATGGCAGGCACTATCTGCAGGGGGCACAGTGTGTGTGTGTGGGACACGGTGTATGGTGCTATTATAATTAGAGGTGCAGTGTATGGCACTATTATATTTAGGCGTGTAGTGCGTGGTATAATGATAACTTTATATTTATTTATAGGTGCAGAAATGTTGGTAAAGTGAGAAGCTGAAGACATGTGAGCGGCAAACTGCAGAAATGGTCTGTGACCGGGAGAAGTCATCATAGAAGTCTGGACCGGATGGAGAAAAAGAACTAGAAACTGAGACGTCACCGGTGAGTCACTTAATGTAAATGTTCATTCTGCCTCTAATCAGTACTGTAGTCACTGTATGATCTGCAGCGAGATGATGGGTGGTGTGATTATGATAGGATTTATTTTTTGTGAAAATACATCTCCCAGCATATCCTTACCATTGTTCGGGCCATGCTGGGAGCTGTAGTTTTACGCCGTACAAACCTATACGGCAGGGGTTGCACTAAATTGAGCTGTATTTGTTCTGGGGCTGTATATATGTACCGAGCTTGGTTCTGGGGCTGTATATATGTACCGAGCTTGGTTCTGGGGCTGTATATATGTACCGAGCTTGGTTCTTGTGTTGTGTATAGAACCATATTGCTTGTAAAATGTACAAATGTTTTTATGCTCGCGTTACATAAAAAGAAATGACACGTCGATTGGTAGAGAAAACAAACACGGCGAGGGGGAAGGAGATGTCGGGAAAGAGGTTGGGGGGGGGCGCCATACTGAATCTTTGCCCCGGGTGCTGGAGAACCTAGCTACGCCTCTGCCCGAAGCGGTTAAATAATCTGTCATTTTCTGATGATAAATTCCTTTAATTGTCACATAGAAACAATGTACAAACCAAACCATGTTCTGCTAATGCCTGACAAAAGAACAGGACTGGCCGTGAGGGTAAATGACCTTCTGCCCTCTCCTACCATACATGTTACCATTACAAAATGCCTTCTCTTATGGCTCCATCTTCACTTTTAGGAATCTTCTTGAGAACTTCGTCTTCACTACAAGTACACACAGGATATTGTGAATCTGAGGGACAGGACGGCTTGTTTCCATAACTTGTTCTCAGAATTGCCTGCTTTCCAGCATCAGTTCAAGGAGGACGTGTAAAGTCTTGTAAAAGGATAAGCACGTTTATGCCTCTCCATTTTAATAGTGTACAGTCCCAATAGAGCAGCACTAGATCTCCTGCCAAGAAAAGCACGCCTCGGGAGAAAGTGCCAAATCTCAAATTAATCTGCAAATCATCTTCTTCTCAATCAACAATTGCAGGGTGTGTGTTATTTGACAATCTCACATATGCATTTCCACAGAACTTACAAATTCTGTTATCTTTCCCAGCATGCAAAAACGTATTTCTCGTCAAACAATAATAAGAGTCACGCACAGCTAAAAAGTCACATAGACTTAACTACTCTCCTGATACGTCCAGGAGACCCACTAAAATGGAGAGATCTCCTGGACTCCCGGACCCCATTAGAGCTGGTAAATCTCCTGGGCACTGCGGCTTCTTTAAATTATACTCACCTCTCCCCGTTCCTACAGTCCTCTTCACTCCTTGGCATCACCACCACGGTTTTTGGTCTGGGGTGTGTATTAAGGGGGTCTGTGTTCTGTTTCTGTTTAAGGGGTCTGGTCTGGGGGGTATATTTATTTAAGGGTCTAGTGTCTGTATTAGTTTAGGGAGTATGGTCTGGGGTCTATTAATGGTCTGGGACCTGTATTTATTTAGCGGGTCTGGTCTAGGGTCTGTATTTCTTTCGATGTTCTGGTGTCTGTATTAAGGGGGGTCTGGGGGTCCGTATTTCTATAAGGGTTTGTTCTGGAGTCTATTTATTTAAGGGAATGGTAGTTCCTTAGATAGTCTGGTCTGGGGTCTGCATTTATTTAGGAGGTCTGGTCTGGGGTCTGTATTAGTTTAGGAGGTCTGGTCAGGGGCCCAGCCAGAATTATGAAAAATAGGGGCCCGTCGCTTCTCAGCAACTTTACACATTTCATTGAGGGCCCCAGCGTTAGTCACTTGGAGAAAGGAACGGACCCTGAAGTAACTAATGCTGGGGCCCTGAGAGGACTTACAATAGGGGAAGATGCAGCATGAGAAGCTCCGTGTGGAGAGATCCCACCCCCCCCCCCGCACTGTGTAAATAGACTAAGGCCTTATTCAGACGGCCATGTTCGGTCCATGTTATATGGACCGTGTATCGGACATATTTCCCGGACCAACCACAGTTCAGGGAGACGGGCTCCTAGCAACATAGTTATCTATGACGCTAGGTGTCCCTGTCTCTCCGCGGGAAAACTGCCCCGTACTGTAATCATGTTTTCAGTACGGGACCGGGGACAGTATTCCCGCCGAGAGACAGCGTTATAGATATATATGTTGCTGGGAGCCCGGCTCCCTGAACTGTGGTTGTTCTGGGAAATACTGCCGATATACGGTCCATATAAAACGGACCGAACACGGATGTTTCAACAAGGCCACTTCAGAAGTGGCGGATTTGTCTCCTATTTCTTGTGCGGATTGCGCACTGAAAATTCACTACAAATGTTCACGAACTTGTGCGAAATGGCCGTTTTTCACGGCCGTGTGGGACCCGTTCTCACGGATCCCTCATAGACTTGAGTCTATTGAGGGATCTGTAAAAACGGACATAAATGGGACATGTACTATTTTTTCACGGCCCTTTACACGGTCAGTTAAAACAACGGCTGTGTAAATAGCCCCATAGAAATACATGCAGCCATGCAACGGCCGTCACACACATTTAACACGTTTGTCTGAATAAGCCCTAACTCATTTTCAAAACCCCATCCACATGCAGCAGAAAAAAAATCTGCATGGAATTTAGGACGTGCTGATGATTATTAAATCCTCATCATGCCTATTATATTGCAGAATGGGAACCTATTTTACCCTTTATGGTATGTTCACACAGCAAACAAAAAACGGTCGTAAATTACAGAGCTTTTCAAGGGAAAACAGCCCCTGATTTTCAGCCAATTTTTATGCATCAGGCATTTTTTGATGCGTTCTTTACAGCCGTTTTTTAAGCTGTTTTTCTATTGAGACAATAAAAAACTGCTCCAAAAACGGTTCAAGATGGGACATGCGCTTCTTTTTTATGGGGTGTTTTTTTACGCGTAGTTTTTACAAACGGCCGTGTAAAAAAACGCCCAGTGGGAACGAAACGCCGTTTTTCCCATTGGAATATATTGGCAGATGTTTGGAGGCGTTCAGCCGGCGTTTTTCGGGGCGTTTATGGCTGAAAATAGGCCGTGTGAACATACCCTTACAATGCAAAGGGTTCATTTGCTGCAAATCCCTAGCAAAATCTGTAAGGCTACACGCACACGTTGAGGAATTTGGTGCAGAAAATCTGCATCAAAACCGCAGGTAAAGCTGCAGGTAAAATCCGCACCTAAGGACTTGTCCACACAGAACGGAATTGCTGAAGAAAATTTGTGCAGAAATTCCATGGAAAGTAGCAGATGTTCCGCTGCAGAAAAAAACGCACAATTTCCTGCATTTTTTACTGCAGAAAATGGTGCGTATTTTGCTGCGCTTTTCACAATGTTGGGGGATGGTGACATCTCCTTTGAAAAACGCAGCAACTCAGTCACTTTCCACAGCAGGAATTGACATGCTGAGGTCTGAAAAATACGCACCACAGGATAATTTCTGGTCGGAATTTTTCCGCAGCGTGTGGATGAGATTTGTTACATCACACCCACTTTGCTGCTACTGTATTTTACTACGTATTTGCCACCCGCAATTCCAGACGGAAAAAACGCAGCAATTCTGCAATGTGTGGACAAGCCCTTATAGTGCATTCTTAGGTGCAGGTTTTATGCTGCGGACTTGTTATTTTTGATTTTTTTGAAACTGGTCAGATACAATTTGCAAGCGGAAACACAAAATAAACTGACATGCTGCAGATTTTAAAATAAGCACCGCAGGTCAATTTATATGCAGAAAAAATCTGCGACGTGTAGATGAGATTTCTTGAGCTCTCATTTACTTTGCTGGTCCTGTATTACACTTCGGATCTACCGCACGGAAATACATGCGGCAAATCCCCACGTAATATGCATCGTGGGCATTTGGCCTAACAGAGTTTTTTAAAATTCATCTTAAGGCCCCGTTCACACGTGTTGGATTTGATACGGATTTCAAAGACAATCTGCATCCCATGCATATGAAGTTTCCGCAAACCCAGTTCACATTCTACGAAAAATTTTCCACGTGTATATTTGTCCGCACCATGAAAAGAAATCCACCACAGCAATAAGAAGAATGCTTCTTATTTTGCACGGAAAAGCCGAGGATAAGCCCTTTGAATGACAAGGGGACTAGTTTTCGTGTATATCTGCTACACACTTGTGCCACTTCTGCGGCAGAAATCCTAGGGTAATACTCAGATTTTTGCTGCGTAAAAACACATTGGACTTTAATGGCAACGTAAGAAAGTTAGTGCTCCGTATATCCTCACAAGTGCTTCCCCCTCTCTTAACGCCCCCTTCACATCGTGTTATTGCCCTACATTTATTGTAGAGAAAATCTCCTAGTGTACACTATAAACAACGTAAACAAAAATTCACAGGGCTCCATTATGCCCTTTTAGCCTCCGTCGGGCTGGTAGACGTCGGTTTGCCTTATTTTTTAAGGATGGAATAGCAGAGTAGACTTTGCTATTCCATCCTGAGAATTTCCACAGAAAAACGTATACCGCTCCTGAGATTAGTATGTGGACAGTGACGTCAGGAGCTCCCCAATGCTGGAGTCCCCAGACAGAGCGTCACAAGTGCTCTACCCGTGGACTTTGTCCCCGGGAAAGCTCTTGACAACACTGTCCATATATGTAACGCGACGTGAGGGGATTCTCCAGGGCCGGAATCTCTGGCCAGACCGTTGCCGACGCTTCAGCCGTGTACTCAGGCTTTGCAAAGCCAGAGTCCCTGGGCAGAGCGCTAGTAGAAGCTCTGCCCGGAGACTCCAGCCCTGGGAAAGCTCCAGACTACACTGTCCATTTATGGACAGTGACTTCAGGATTTTCCACAGGGCCATTCCCAAGGCGACGTATCAGACATTATGCCATACAGTCGGATACGTTTTGGCTAAATAGAACAAAATTCAGAGCATTAACCGGTCACTGCCTGCTCCATGGTTTCCTTCACTGTAATTGACATCAGCACCAAAATCAGTTAATGCCAATAACGTACAAACGTGAGCCCCACACTTTCCATTGCCCATCCCCGGTAATGGAGACATCTTGGCTGTTTGGGGCCCAGAAATTCTTCATGGCGGCCCGGGGTCTGGTGTCTGTATTAGTTTAGGAGGTAGGGTCTGAGGTCTGTATTAGTTTAGGAGGTCTGGTCTGGGGTCTGCATTAGTTTAGTGGATCTGGTCTGGGGTCTGTATTAGTTTAGGTGGTCTGGTTTGGGGGTCTGTATTTCTTTAGAAGGTCTGTTCTGGGGTCTGTATTAAGGGGTTCTGGGGATTGTATTTCTTTTAGCGGTCTGGTCTGGGGTCTGTATTTCTTTAGGGGGTCTAGTCTGGGGTCTGTATTAGTTAGGGGGTCTGGTCTGGGGTCTTTATTAGTTTAGGGGATCTGATCTTGGATCTATTTATTTAGGTGTCTGGTTTCTATAAATATTGAGGGGTATGGTCTGAGGTCTGTATTTCTCTAGGGGTTCTGGTTCGGGGTCTGTATTAAGGGGGCCTGTGGTCTGTATTTCTTTAAGGGGTCTGGTGTCTATTTAAGGGAACTGTGTTTCTTTAGGGGGTCTGGTCTGGGGTCTGCATTTCTTTAGGGTGTTTGGTCTGGGGTATGTATTAAGGAGGACTAAGGTTTGTATTTCTTTAAGGGTCTGTATCTCTTTAGGGGTTCTGGTCTGGAGTCTGTGTTATGGAGGGTCTGGATCCTGTATTTCTTTAAGGGGTCTGGTCTGAAGTCTGGTCAGGGGTCTGTTTCTTTAGGTGGTCTGGGTTCTGTTTCTGTTCAGGAAGTCTGGTCTGGGATCTGTATTTCTTTAGGGGTTCTGGTCTGAAGTTTATATATTTAAGGGAACTGTGTTTCTTTAGCTGTCTGGTCTGTATTTACAGGGTCTGATCTGGAGTCTGTATTTAGGGGGTCTGGTCAGGGGTCAGTATTCATTTTGGAGTGTAAAAAGGGGTTCATATACACTATTTGTGATTCAAATGCTGTAGGTTGAGGGTGCGTCCTTCATAAATGGGTTCAATGAAGATGAGCACATTGGGGGCAGGTTGATTAATAATGTCTTAAAGTTAGACAGCATAAAATTAGACCAAATAAGCAATAATTTTGGCGCATCTTGCTAGACATGATTTCGTTCTTACGCCACCTCTTGGGGCATTTTATGACTACTCCTAGCCACACTAAAAGATGTCTAGCGAGACGAAAAAAGGGCCTAAAACACATAATAAATTTATCAAACTGAATTTTTTTTTTCTGCATTTTGCTTAGTTAATCTCCCCCATTGTGTCTGTATTTTCCAGCATTGTGGAATAATATATTATGTAAATAAATACTGTAGTATACTGACCTCATCAGAGTATTGCTCAGACTTGTCTATTCCTCACCCGCACTCCTATTGGTAGCTTATACAAAGTGCATTATTCAGTAGGGGGCGATCATGAACACAGGAGGAAGCTCCTCGCAATAAAAAAAAAAATACAAATAAATAAGTATTAGGTCCCATGCACTGAATATGGGATCCATAGAAATCTATTAGTCCATACTGTACCTGCGTGTGCATTGTTTCCATAAGAGAATATGTGGTGTACAGGTATTGACGCAATATAGTAGTAGGCCGAACTCTTTTTTGAGTCAACAGGAATTTTAAAAGGAGATAAGCAGCAACAAAGGATATTTGTTGCTTATCTCTTGGAGGGACTAAATTATTTTAGAAGTACAACTTTAATCTATCTCATTCTTGTTTCCCCCAATGGTAGCAAAGCTGGGATTGTAAACCAGGCCCATTAAACATTAGATTGTCTGAAGATCCTGCTGAAGCCATGAAAATCTGACGACTAAAGACTATGGCCAGACTTACACCTCGCAGAAAGTCACTTATTTTCATTTATAAAAAAAAAAATATAACATAGTCTCTCTGTGCTAAGAGAAAACATATTCTCCAGTGAGTAAACCTCTATGGCCTTGTGTGACACCCATAACCGCGGACCGGGGTGATTACTTACCCCCCGACGGCTGCAGCCATGGATCAGTGAGCGCTGGCCTGCATCTCCTCCTCAGGAGACACCAGAACTCACTTACGCTTCACTCTGCTGTGTCCCATAGGGTGCGTACGCTCGTGCCCGGCCTTAAAGGGCCAGCGCGCACCTGAATAGTTTGTCAAATTAGCCCATGATCACCCTGGACTATAAGAAGGGCCCTACCCCTTCCTTCATTGCCTGAGTGTTGTTGTGTTTACCCGTGTTAGTCTTTGCAAATGGTCCCTTAGTGTTTTCCAGTTCCCAGAGTCCCCGTTCCTGCTACCTGTATCCCGTGCTACCTTGTTCCTGTGCCATAGAGAGTTGGAGTCGTGTTGTGCCGTATACTATGCCTGCTGTGTTACACAACGCCTGGTGTCTGCCTGCTGCCAAGGTCCCATCTGAGCGTAACCATCGCTACTGTCTGAATTACCACAGGTACCCTTATTCGAACTATAGGCATTTACTTGGTATCCTGTTGGCCAGCTGCTATCCCACTACGGCGGTACGGCCCAGTGGGTCCACACACCCATCATGACACCCTGTAAGGGTGTATACAAACGTCACGGTCATATTGCAGTTTTTGCCGCTATTGATGCAAAATACTGTATGTAGTCTATGTATTCTATGTATTATATTCCTTTTGTATTGTATGTGTTCTATGTATTCTATGTATTATATTCTATTGTATTGTATGTGTTCTATGCTAGTCTCTATATTCTGTTTTCTTTGCTGTTGTATTCTATGAACTCTATGCTATTGTATTTTTTGTATTCTATCTTGCTGTATTCTATGTATTCTATGCTAGTCTATGTACTCTATGCTATTGTATTATATGAATTCTATGCTATTATATTTTTTTATGCTAGTCTATTTTATTTTATGCATTCTATTTTATTATATTCTATGTATTCTTTGCGATTGTATTTATGTATTCTATGCTAGTTTATGTATTCTATTATAATCTATGTATTCTATGCTATTAGAATTTTAGTTTTTTTATGCTAGTCTCTGCTATTCTATGTATTCTTTGTTGTTGTATTTTATGTATTCTATGCTAATATATTCTATGTAATCTAGGCATTTTATATTCTATGTATTCTATGCTAGTCAATTTATTCTATGTATTCTATACTATTAAATTGTATGTATTCTACGCTAGCCTATATAATCTATGTATTATGTTATTATATTCTATGTATTCTATGTTAGTCTATTGTATTCTATTCTAGTCTATGTATTATATGTTATTCTATTCTATGTATTCTATGCTACTGTATTCTGTGTATTATATGCTGTTATATTCTATGTAATCTATGTATAATATTTTATTATAATGTATCTATGTTTTACTAGGTCTATGCTATTCTATGTATTCTGCTATTATATGTTATGTATTCTTTGCTATAATATTTTATGCGTTCTATTTTGTTATATTCTATGTAATCTAGGTACTCTATATTCTATGTATTCTATGCTAGTCTATGTATTTTATTCTATTATATTATATGTATTATATGCTATTATACTCTGTTATCTAGGCTCTCTATATTCTATATGTTCTAAAAATGTAATGCTATTATATTCTATGTATTCTATGCTAGTCGATGTATTTTATGTATTCTATAATAGTCCCTGTTTTCTATGCTATTATATTTTATGTATTCTACGCTAGTGGATGTAGTCTATGTATGCTATGCTAGTCTCTCTTTTCTATGTACTATATGCTATTCTATGTATTCTATGCCTATGTCCTGTTTTACATATATACAACACATAAACAAATAGAAGTTATGTGAAAGTTCACTGACTCTCATGTGACTAACAGTGACTCAGACTTATTGTTAATGTACTACGAATAAGAACCTAAAAGTAAATCTTAAAGTTAAATATTATTTTCTGATCAGCAAAAAGACAGCACAGAAATAGAGAAAGGGCAGTCGATGCAAGGAGCATCCGTATCCAGAGGCATAACATCACATTCCTTGGCCCCAACGCAAAAATCTGGAACAGGGCCCCCTCTGCATGTGCCATTTATTATACTGGTGTCTTCTTATGTGGCATAGAGGCCTTTGGGCCCCCTTAAGGCCCTTTTACACTGGGCGATTATCGGGTGGACGAATGTTCATAGAACGCTCGTTGCCGATAATTGCCCTGTGTAAACATGGGAACGATCAGCAGATGAACGGGCAAACGCTCGTCAAACGCAAATCGTATGGGGACGAGCAAACGCAAATCGCTCGTCCCCATACCAGCGCTTTGTGACAGGAGCAAACGACCGCCGATCAACGAGCTGCCTCGTTAATCGGCGCTCATTGCACCGGCCAAAATTGGCCTTAAGGCCCCAGAGGCCCAGTGAGACTGCTACCTCTGTTCCGCTAATTCCTACATCCCTGACAATATACTTAGAGAAATGAAGCCCAATACAAGATGTTTAAGGAGAATATATTGTCAATATGAATCACATTATGTTAGAATTCAACATATTTTATGAGGGAAACATTTTGGGGGGAGTCGTCACATTGCGAAACCCATAACTTTTTTATTTTTCCGTCTAAATAGCCGTATGTGGGCTTGTGTTTTGTGGGAAGAGTTGTAGTTTTTATTACTTCCATTTTGGGGTACATTTAATTTAAAGATTTATAAAAAATTTTAGGGGGAAATGGGAAAACCATTCTTTTTTTATTTCGTTTTTTTACACCATATTCTGTGCGGTATAAATAACAAGTTAACTTTATTCTACGGGACTTTACGATTGCGGCTTGCTCTATATGTATGTTTTTTATTGTTTACTATTTTTAAGAAACAAAAAAATGAAAAAGAGTTTTTGTTTATTTTATTTTTATGTCATAGTTTACTCTGATCCCAGCAGTTATAGCAGGAGTCAAGCTGTCAATCATAGCCAGGATCTTGCTGTTGATCGCACGACAACAGCTTCTATGCCTCCCGCAGTCATCATAACGTACTTGTACGTCATCTGTACAGTCGTACCTGTCTGGTCATCATGACGTACCTGTATCTTGTGCACCCTTTACGTAAGGCAATCCAGCAAGAACAGATACATAATTATGCCTTAATGGGTTAAAGGGGTTGTCCAGGATTAGAAAACATTGCTGCTTTCTTCCAAAAACAGCAGCATACCCGTTTACAGGTTGTGAGAGGTTTTGCAGATCAACCACCTTCACTTCAATGCAGCTGAGCTGCAATACCAGACCAAACCCATAAACAGGTATGGCGCTGTTTCTAAAAAGTAAAGCAACCATGTTTTTCTAATCCTGAACAACCCCTATAAGGTCACCTATACTTCAGAGTTATTTCTCTTGCAGTCCCGGCAGAGGACCTCATATAACCAGTGCTTACCACGTAACGTGTCCATGTCATAGCAACTGCAGAAACTGGGATAGTTCTCCAATTATTGTTCCATATGAATGATTCATCTTATTTATTGCTATATTTTTTAGCGTTCCATAGATAGAAGAATGTTCTTTACAACAGATTTGTTGCATAACATAAATCTGAAGGTAATTGGCTGCAAGTCTTGTTGAGCATGATATGTATATATACATCTATATATAGCCACCACTTAACAAGCACATAGCTGAAATTGTTTAGCCGGACATGATTATATCACCTTTCTAGAAAGTTACCGATGATGTCATCAGGTATCAGGATGAAATCATTCCATGTACACAGGCCATGATGTCATTGATAATGTATTATCGATATATATTTTGCAGAAGAATACAGTAGTGACATCTATAATAAAGTTATCCTACCAAAATGAAAGACTTTGTAGGAGATTAGATAAGAGATAAAAATTAAAAAAGTGCCACTTCTGTCTATAGCTGTTCCTGGTATTTCAGCTTTGCCCCATTAGAATAATTATAGCGGGGTGCCACGCGTGTCTTTGATGAGACAACACCTTAAAAAATGGGATAGGGCTGTCTCTTTTGGACAGCTCCTGTGCATATGCTCTATTTGATTTGATAGAGGTAATAGAGGGGTGGTCGTCTGATTTGAGCCCCTTTTTTTAGCCAGAGAAGAGAAATTTTGCAAAGACCACATCCCACTAGTATCCACTCATTACATGGAGACTTCAAATGGAGCAGTGTAAGGCTATGTTCACACGCTTAGCAAATAACGTCTGAAAATACGGAGCTGTTTTCAAGCAAAAACAGCTCCTGATTTTCAGACGTTTTTGTAGCAACTCACGTTTTTCGCGGCGTATTTTACGGCCAGTTTTGGAGCTGTTTTTCAATGGAGTCAATGAAAAACACCTCCAAAAAGTCCCAAGAAATTACCTGCACTTCTTTTGAAGCAGCGTCATTTTACGCGTTGTATTTTGACAACGACACGTAAAATGATGCCTCGTGGGAACAGAACACCGTGGGCAGATGTTTGGAAGCATAATGGTGCCGTTTTATCAGGCGTAATTCAAGGCGTAAACGGCCCGAATTACATCTGAAACCACTGCGTGTGAACATACCCTAATGCTTGTTTGACCTTCTCGATCAATATGCACCAGTTTGACCCAAACTGCAGAAGTGGACATTCTTGCCTTTTCTTACATGTTTTACCCTGAAGCTGTGTACTTTCTTGTGATAGATATAGAGACAGACAGACAGACAGACAGAAGCATAACCGGGTGACAACATCAGAATACAGTAGTCAACAACCGTAAAATAGAGTTACAAGTAGAGTTAGAGATAGAAGTACAATACAATTTTACCAGAACAATCAATTTCGTGCAGAGTAAATACGTGTAGTAAGATACATACACTTGGTGAAGTAAGAACAAGCAAGTAAAGGATAAGAATCACGAGGCACAAAATATCACTGAGTGCAATAGCAAGTATAGGGGAGACATAGAACATGGAATACACCTACTGTATCTATAAGGCATCGCAACAGCATGGGAGCCAACCTCGAGGCAATACCCACCGGATTGTATCTTCTCCTACATTTCACACTATGGGTAAAATAGTCACCCACAAAAACAAAACACATTGCGAAATAAAGCGATTTCTGGTATAAGTAGTCTACAGGTTAAGTATGAGAAGAGGGAAGGGGCATTGAGTATTGTACTTTGGAATACCTAAGAGTGGACATGGTATATGAGTCGAGCCACCTGTCCAAATCCTAGTAAATTTCGCTGTAGAGTCTCTATGTGCATATATGGCTTTTTTTATACCATAGAGATGTGCTGACTTAAATTTTTCATTGGTGAACGGTGGGCACACGCTCAACCATTCAAAATTTAGCAACACATTACCTAGCTATAAAGAGTGTTTCCAAGAGGAACAGTCTGTCATAAGTAGAGGGGTAATTTTCAGTGTATAAGGCGTCGTTCACATCTGCGCTAGGGCTCCGTACCGAAATTCCGTTTGAGCTTTCAAAACGACGGAGCCCTTGCACAACGAAACCATTGGCACCGGATCTGTCACCATTGAAATCAATGGTGAAGGAAACTCAAACCTATGGTTTCCATTTGTGTCTGTCAGGGCTCTGTTCCGTCGGAAAGCTTCGACGGAACGGAGCCCTAGCGCAGGTGTGAACAAAGCCTAAGAAAAGAAGACAGGTTTTAGGGTCCTCCGTGACCAGCATAACCATCGTATCATGCAGAAATACAATGACCTGGGACCAAAAGCCCCTGAGCGCCAGGCAATGTTAGAATAGGGGAGAAACGTGCTAGGGGTCACATAGGACTTATGGCAGAGGGGGAGAGGGGGCATCCCTGGAAAGTCCGCCTAAGCAAAGGGAAACTGTCTGCGGTATACCCATTCACCCTCACTCTGGCAGTCGGGTTAGCATACAGTAGCTGTACCCACTTGATGAAGGTGCTTCCAAATCCCATTTTCCTCATGGTTGCCCATAAAAAGGATCACTCTATCGAGTCAAATAGTTTGTTGGCGTCTAAGGAGAGGACAGCCTTCGTTATCATTATTCATTTCAAGGGACGTAAAAAGACGTCTTAGATTAAGGGCAGTGGAGTTCCCTTGCATGAACCCAGTCTGGCCCGGTCTGTATAGTCTGAAGTATAACCGATCAGAGACGGTTTGCTAGTAATTTGGATAACAATGTAATGTCAGTTTGAAAGAGAGAAATAGGTCTGTAGGAGGAACAGAGGGTATGATCCTTCCCCGTCTTGGGTATGGTGACTATAATGGCTTCTGACATGGAAACCGGTAGGAAGCCCGCCGCAAATGCCTATTCAAACAGGTGTTCAAGCATAGAAGATAGACAGTTTGAGTATTGTTTATGAAATTTTCCAGGGAGGCCGTCAGACCCTGGAGATTTATTATTTGGGAATTTCGGATACGGAAGATGACTGACTCTATTTCCTGTTGCGTCAGAGGCTGGTCCAGGATATCTCTAGGTTCTTGGGAGAGAGTGCTACGGTAGGTTCATGTGGGTTAGGGTTAGGTTTTAGATAGGAGTCGATGTCAGCTGTGGATTTGGTATTATATGTAGCATAGACCACCACTGCACCAACAGGAGAAATTTGGCCAAAGGGTTTGATTGGCCATGTAAACCAGCTATTTCCCACAACGTTCTCCCTGCTCAGATAGTTCCCGTCTGATGGCAAAGGATCTCACATGCTTCTTATCTCACTGAAGTTTAAACTATGCAAAAGGTAGAAAGGAGCCACACAGACTTACGCCCCTATTACACCGGCCGATAATCGTCCGGAGCAGCGAGCGCCGATCAATGAGACATCGTTTATCGGCGCTAGTTTGCTCCTGTCACACGGAGCTATGGATGGGGACGAGCGGTCGTTACTCGATCGCTCGTCCCCATAAATTATCATGTCGGCAGCGCGTCTCCCTGTTTACATTTATGTGCTGCCGACAACGATATTTTACTTTTTTAAAACGATACGATGAGCAGATGATTGAGCGTTTGCTCGTTCATCTGATCGCTGCCTTACACAGGGCAATTATCAGCAAGGAGCGTTCTATGAACGCTCATCTGCCCGATAATCGCCCAGTGTAAAACCCCCTTTAGATTCAGAAGATGGATTTTGTGAAAGTTCAGCTTGCAACACCAGACCTGTCAGCTTTAGAAGCGTAGACTCTGCGAAGAATCTTCACAATGAATTCTGTTTCTTACAGAAACATCTACTCTATGTCCATTGACCAATTTAAGCACATAGATTTCATACGTTCCCTGAAGAAACAAAGAGATTAGCCTCATGTACTGTGTGAAATTACTTTCCATGCCCCACCCAAAAAACTTTTCTGACACTTCTTGTGCGTGATAAAAAAATAGCCCAGTTACTTCCACATTCCACAATGACACAAGCCGCTCCACAACACCCACACACTTACCAGTTCACAGCTGGACTTTGCTTCTCCTTATTTATTTATCACCTGACATATAGTCACATATGCATTACCATATCTGCTCTTCTGCCCGAAAACACTGCAAGTATCAGTAACATGTCAGGACATATGTCCTAATAGCAAACATTGACAGAGATCATAAACTTTCTTGAAGGAACACTAGTTCAATTCTTAAAGATCATCTAAAGGAAGTTTAATAGAATTCTATATTATAATTAATTTCATGGACACGTCCTGGTGATAAAACCAGCCATTTTCTGGTTGTCTCTCCAATGGATAATTAAGCTGGTCTTACATATTAAGATGTTTCACCGTTATCTATGACTGGGAGCAGTGTCAGGCTGAGGCTCCTTGGGCCCACCAGAGGAGATGATTCTGAGGCCCAAAGTTCATCTATACAGAACATGTGCACATCCCCTATAATTAAATTGTAATCTTTGTTGTTATCATTGTACACATATGACATCTCATGGAAAAAAATCGAATAGGTTATTTGAGAACCATTCCATAAGAAATAGATCCTAGTGACAAGTGATTGTCTTCAAAGTCACCTTCAAATAGGATTGTTTTCTGCGGGAGTTTTGGGGCCCATAATTGTATCAGAATCTGGGCCCACCAGAAGATCCTGGTACTCCGGTGGGCCAGACCAAACTTGACTCAGAGATGTCACTTGATTGATCTTGCTGGTACATCAACTATACTGCGGGTCTTTTTTGTCTCCAAATTTTTTTTCCATCATCTCCTTATAATCACCCGATTGTTAGAATTACTTGATCACCACAAAGTGTTCTATTATTAATATGACATCACAGTGGCCCAAAATGTTGATCTGTGTATAGTAAACTGAGGAGAAGGACCTCTGGTGACCAAAATGGTTGGCTATGATTGCATTTTTTAAATTTACCATCACAAGAAAAATAGCTTTGTATCGTGGTAGACATGTATAAACACCAGAAAGCAATGTGAACCCTTAGTATGTATTATCAAAGTCAAATGTCATGTCATGCCCAAACTTATAGTCGATTATGCTAGACCACACAGTAAAAAAAAATGGTATGCCAGCACATAGCTCCCTGAAGTTTTTCAAAAGGACAATCCATTATCATGTTGGTTCAGTAGGCCATATTCATACGTTCAGCATATGCGCCAGCATACGCTCCGGCAAATATGACAAATGTACACTGCAAACACAGTGTCTGTAGAGACAGAGAAATCTGTGTTCATGTCCTCAGTAAAAGGTGCCACTCAATTCTCTTCCCTGTTTTTCTAATGCTCTTCAGGTTTCAGCCCTTGACTCATCATTTTGGTTCCAATCATCAAATGTTACAGTAAACTATGTCTTCTGGATCTCATCTCCTGGCATATTTGCTCTTCTGCTGTGAGACTACTAAACCAGATATGCTCCTGACTACGACTACAGTATTGCTGTTACTGTGTAATGAAAGCTATTGGAATTCTGGGAAATCTTTGATTGTACATACCTTCTTGTGATGATAAAGAGTAATAAAAAAAATTACTAAAACTACACCCCCTCCCCCCAGTCTACCTGGCATCAATACAACTGTGGCAGAACAAGGTCCATAATAATAAGGATACGTACAGTAGGCAACTACATATGATGCTAAAATGGGATTAGATAAATAATGGTAAGGCTTTTTGGACTTTCTGCAAGAGGATTCCCAGTTTGTGGTTCCCAGATTAGTCTCAGCAAGACAGTGTTCACAGTTGGGCATATGAGCAGAGTCCTAATGAGATAATATACCAACGAAGGTGTCGGAGGTCATACCAGAGATGAGGACCAGCACTGGAGTGTGTAAAATTAGATGACAAAGCAAACCCAAAAGCTATAAAGGACCAATTTAGTACTGCTACATCTGTATAGTTGGTCACTAAACCTAAATGAAAGCCTCAAATGTCTCATTTCATAGCCCTTCTGACACTCCAAATTAATTTAGAAGAGCAATACTCTAATATGATGAAGCCATCAGCTAGATTTAGGCTCATGTTCTTAAGAAGGTTCCAACACTGTAGCAAAAACATTACTGATGTCTGAATATACACTATATAAACAAAAGTATGTGGACACCCCTACTACTTACAAAGTTCAGGTGTTTCAGCCACACCCTTTGCAAACAAGTACAAAAAAATCAAGCACACATTTATGCAATCTCCATAGACAGATATTGCTAGTAGTATGGATCGTACTGAACAGCTCAGTGACCTTACACGTGGAACTGTCAAAGTATGCCATCTCTGCCACAAGTTAATTGGTGAAATTTCTGATCTGCTAGATTTGCCCTGATCACTTGTAAGTTTTATTATCTTTAGATCTGCCCTGGTCATTCTCTGCTAGATCTGTCCCGGTCACCTGTAAGTGCTATTAATATCTGTTAGATCTGACAATCACCTGTGTGTTGTTGTTGTTGTTGTTGTTGTTGTTGTTGTTATTATTATCAGCTAGATCTGCCCTGGTCACCTATAAGTGCTATTATTATCTGCTAGATCTGTCCTGGCCACCTGTAAGTGTTATTATTATCTGCTAGATCTGCCCCGGTCACCTGTAAGTGTTATTATTATCTGCTAGACCTGCCCCGGTCATCTGTAAGTGTTGATATGATTATCTGCTAGGTCTGACCCGGTCACCTGTGTTATTATTATTATCTGCTAGATCTGCCCCGGTCACCTGTAAGTGTAATTATTATTATCTGCTAGATATCTCCTTGTCACCTGTAAGTGCTATTAAGATCTGATAGATCTGCCCTGGTCACCTGTAAGTGTTTTTGTTGTTATTATTATCTGCTAGATCTGCCCCGGCCACCTGTAAGTGTTGTTAATATTATCTGCTAAATCTGCCAGGTCATTTGTAAGTGCTTTTAATATTTGCTAGATCTGACCTGTGTTATTATTATCTGCTCGATCGGCACTGGTCACCTCTAAATGATATTAATATCTGTTACATCCGCCCAGTCATCCGTAAGTGTTATTATTATCTGCTAAATCTGCCTGGTCACTTGAAAGTGCTATTAATATCTGCTAGATCTGTCGCGGTCACCTTTAAGTGTTAATATTATTATCTTCTAGATCTGTCCTGGTCACTTGTAGGTGTTAGTATTACCTGCAAGATCTCCCCGGTCACCTGTAACTGTTATTATTTTCTGCTAGGTATGCTCCGTTCACCTGTAAGTGTTGTCATCACTAGCTGCTAGATATGCCCTGGTCATCTGTTAGTGTTATTATTATCTGCTAAATCTGCCCCAGTGCTATTATTGCGAAGTGGAAGCGACTATGCTTATCTTTTCTTGTTGCAATTTCAGAGAGTTGTGTTTACATTACCTCTCTAGCCAATCACGTTCTGCCTTGTCACGGCTGCACAATAGCATGCCATCTGAAGGCAGTGCGTCACCATCTAGGTTGGATTTCACGGGGACTGATCACGGAGGTAAAGGCATGCTGGGCGGTGCTACTACTTGACTCTGATGCCCACAACAAAAGGCGTCGGTGGTTGCTGAGTGGTGGCGGCGAATCAGAATGCCTGCTTACAACACACACCCCCGGGGAGAGTATGCTTAGGGTAGGGGATAGACCGGCATTAAAAAGCATGTGGAAGCATATGTTTAATGATGACGTCAGATACCTTGTATTGGCGCCTAGCAGAACTTGGGCAACAAACTCTGCCATGATTCTTCCTTTTCCACTACAAGTTTGTTAATTTTGTGAGCCACAGCTCAAATTTGGAATAATAAATCTTTCCCATTATGGAAGAGGAGTCTAATGGCTTAATCTCCCCTGATGAATCCAGGCCACGAGGAAAAAACGCGTCTGTAGAAAAACAGTTAAAGAGTGGTTCCGTGAAGTTTCCTGGTCTATTGCATTAGGAGCAACCCACAACAGGATGCCTAGGGGGGTGTAACGTCTGTGGTCACTGACCACGAACTCCTTCCATCCAGTTGACGCCATTCTCTCCAGAGATGTCTGCACAAACGGCCGTCCTGTTCCACAGTGACCACCAGGGTGCGCTCACGAGCTCAGTCCAGACTTAAGAAGCCAAAGCGCATGTAGGTGGGAGATTGAGTTGATTGCTCCCAGAGCACCCTGGGCTATAAGAAGGTCCCAGCCCCTTCTTCCCATGCCTGAGCGTTGTTTGTTGTGTCCTAGTTTGTCTATGCAAATGGTCTCCTAGTGTTTTCCAGTTCCCAATGTTTCCGTACCTGTATCCTGTATCCCGTGCTATCCTGGTCAAGTGCTGTGCTGAGCTGTAGTCGTGCTGTGCTGAATACCACGCCTGTCCTGCTACACCACTCCTGACGTCTGCCTGTTGCCTAGTCCCAGCCGAGCCTGCCTTGCTACAGTCCGAGCTGCCACAGGTACCCTATACGAACTATAGACTGTTTCCTGCTCCATGTTGGCCAGCTGCCATACCGCCAAGGCGGTAGGGTCCATGAACTCAACGTGACAGTGGGTAAACAAAACCCCAGAAAAAGCTCTATATTTTTATATATAACACTATCTATGATATGGGAACTATCTAAATATAAGAAGTGGAACCTAAACTCTTTTTCAGTTGGAATATATGTGGCTAACCTGTCAATATATCTTGCGAATATTGGGAGGAAATACAAAAATGATACCATTAATTGGCGCTTGTGACAAGGGAATACTTCAATGTATGCAAAAATCTGATTTGTATATATATATATTGTTTATATACATCTTTTATGAATTTTCTACAGTAAAAGTTATGTTTCAAAAGAAAACTCCAGTCCAATGATTTTTCTGATTAATTGTTGAGGATACTTTTTGGGATCAATCCCTATAGTGAGGGATCATTACTACTCTTTATGCAATTTCAGAGTTTAATTCCCATTTAATGTGCATAAAAAGGAAACATTTTAGCCCTACAAGATATTTCTCAAGTCATACGGCCTTGTATAACTGAAACTTCGCCTTTCAATACAGATGTACAATTATATTCAGATGGCACTATAACTTTGAATTGCCACACGAAAAGGGGAGTCCGTTGCCTTGGTGTTTTATCACTTTGGGTAATGTTAAAGGGGTTTTCCAATCCTTTTTTTTTTTTTTTTTTAATATATTAGTGCACTCTGACTATCTTTTTCTTGATAATAAATGGTTTTAGTAACATTACTCCCTATTGTTTACCTTGAGAGGTTTGTTTTGCTCAGTAAGTTCATTCCTCTTCTCTTCCTGTGTTTCTCCTCCCTGCATGCACTGCTCTAGTCCCAGCATGCAATGTGCATGCAGCAGTGCACTTGCTCCGCCTACTACACCCAGCTCTACTAACTTCTGCAATCTCAGTCTTCATTTTGGTGCTCTCATTCTATTACTGATAGCACAAGCTGAAATCACTGGATATCTGCGTTTTTAACCTCTTAACGCCGAAGGGCGGATATATCAGTCCTCTAGTTCGCGCAGGAGGAGGGATATATCCGTCCTGTGATGGCGCGGGTACTGCCAGTGTACCCACGCGATCAGCGGCAGGAGCACTGCTGTTATACACAGCCTGGCTCCTGCTGCAACTGCGGGAATCGAAGCGCGCTCTGATTCCAGCAGTTTAACCCATTAAATGCCGCTGTCAATAGTGACAGCGGCATCTAATGTGTTTGACAGAGGGAGGGAGCTCCCTCTGTCCCCCCATCGGCGCCCCCGCAAAGAAATCGCGGGTCGCCGTCGGGTTTCCATGGCAGCGGGGATCTAACAAAGACCCCCAGGTCTGTCTTCAGCATCTGCCTGTTAGGCGATGCCGGAGACATGACCTAACAGATTGCCTGTCAGTTTTACACTGACAGGCAATAATGCTTCCGTATACTAAGTATACCAAAGCATTATATATGCAATCGGCACATCGCATAGTGAAGTCCCCTGATGGGACTAAAAAAAAAAAACTGTCAATCCGTTAAATAAAGTTGGTGAAAAAAAAAAAAATAAATTACAGTGAAAATCAAATAAAACTACTTTTTTTGCCCAAAAAGTGTTTTTTTTAGTAAAACTGTCAAAACAAATCACACATACACATATATGGTATCCCCGCGATCGTAACAACTTGAACAATAAAATTAACACATTAATTAAACCGCCGGATGAACGGCGTCGAAAAAAACAACGGCAAAATTCGCTCTTTTCTCCCATTCCCCCCATAAAAAATTAAATAAAAATTAATCTAAGTCCTATGTACCCCAAAATAGTACTAATGAAAACTACACATTGTCCCGCAAAAATCAAGCCCACGTACGGCCACATAGACGGAAAAATAAAAACGTTACGGCTCTTGGAACGCGGCGATGCAAAAACAAGTAATTTTTTTCTAAAAGGCTTTTTATTGTGCAAACGTAGGAAAACATATAAAACCTCTACATATTTGGTATCCCAGTAATCGTGCCGAGCCATAGAATAAAGTTAACATGTTATTTACGCTGCATAGTAAACGGCGTAAATTTATAACGTGAAAATTAATGCTGGAATTGCTGCTTATTTTCAATACTCTCCTAAACTAAAGTTAATAAAAGTTAATCAATATATTATAAGCATCTAAAAATGGTACAATTACAAAATACAACTCGTCCCGCAAAAAACAAGCCCTTATACGGCTATGTCGATGGAATAAAAAAAAAGTTACGACTCTTGGAATGCGACCGCGAAAAAACAAAAAATAATCCTTGGTCAAATGGCCCGGTCATTAAGGGGTTAAACGGTTTGAAGAGGTCTTCTGGTACCAAAACAGTGGAAACCCCCAAAAGGTGACCCCATTTTGGAAACTAGACCCCTTGAGGAATCCATTGTAGTTTTCTTGGGGTGCATGCGGCTTTTTGATCAGTTTTTATTCTATTTTTAGGTGGCGTGGTGACTAAAAAACAGCAATTCCACTATTGTTTTCTTATTCTATTTTTGTTACAGCGTCACCGTGCGCTATAAATGACATATTCACTTTATTCTGCGGGGCGATACGATTAGGGCTCATTTACACGAGCGGGTTATACGTCCGTGCAACGCGCGTCGCAGGGACCTATGTTAGTCTATGGGGCCGTGCAGACAGGTGCGTGATTTTCACGCAGCCTATGTCCGCTGCGTGAAACGCACGACGTCCTATATTTGTGCACTGTTCGCACATCACGCACCCATTGAAGTCAATGGGTGGGTGAAAACCAGGCATGTCGCACGGAAGCAATTCCGTGGGACGCGCGTGATTCGCGCAACAGCACTGTAAAGGATGAATGAAAACAGAAAAGCACCACGTGCTTTTCTGTTTACAAACATCCAAACGGAGTGTCATAATGATGGTGGCTGCGCGAAAATCACGCAGCCACGCATCATAAAGGGCTGACACACGGAGCTGTTAAGTGCCTTTTGCGCACGCAAAACGCCGCGCTTTTTGCTTGCACAAAACGCACACGCTGGTGTAAACTCGGCCTTACGGTGACACCAGATGTTTATAGTTCTTTTATGTCTTATGGCGTTTGCACAATAAAATACGTTTTGTAAACAATCATTCACTTTTTGTGTTACCTTATTCTAAGAGCCAGAACGTTTTTATTTTTCCATCAATAAAGCCGTGCGAGGACTTATTTTTTGCGGAACGAACTGTAGTTTCGATCAGGACCATTTTTAGGTTCATGCGACTTTTTGATCTCTTTTTAATACATTTTTTGGGAGGTGAAGTGACCAAAGAATTGTGATTTTGGTACGGTTTATTATTATTTTATTTTACGGCGTTCACCGCGCGGGATAAATAACGAAATTATTTTGTAGTTCAGACCGTTACGGACGCGGCGATACCAATTATGTATAGTTTATTTGTTTTATATATTTTTATTAATAAAAAAGGACTGATAAGGGAAAAAAAGGGGATTTTTTTTAACTTTTATTTTCTTATTTTTACACATCTTTTTTTTTACTTTATTACTTTGTCCCACTAGGGGACTTGAGGGCAGGAGGCCCTGATCGCTATTCTAATACACTGCACTACATGCGTAGTGCAGTGTATTAGAACTGTCAGCTACTCACTGACAGCAAGCATAGTGGGTCCTGACTTTGTCAGGACTCACTAGGCTACCGTAGATGGCATAGCCGGACGCCATTGTTTGGTGTCCGGTTGCCATAGTCACCATCGCCGGCCGCTATCGTGTAGCAGGCCGGCGATGGTAACTTAACCCCTAAAAAGCTGCGATCTCTATTGATCGGTCTAGCGATCGGTCCCCGCTGTAGGAGCTGCGGCAGCTGCTGTACGAGACAGCAGCTGTCACAGCTCCTGCACCTGTCGGGAAGACGGCCGAAACGGCCGTTATTCCCGCAACTTCATATTCCGTCGCTAATTTATAAGGGGTTATAATTTCACAGAGCATGCGCGGTGGAGTGTGCTAACCACGCATGCTCTAATGAGATAAAGAAGCACGTGGTACGGTTACGTCATTTGTGACGTAACCGTACAGTGTGAAAGCCGGAAACCGGAAGCAAGGCAGAAGACCAAATGGACGGGTCTGCACAGGAAGTGCAGATTTTGCATTACTAAGGGGGCGGTGACGGAGGAGGATATACGACGCTACAGCCATCTGATGAAACGTAAGTACATTGTAAAGTTATATATTTTTCATTGTTTTATTTAAATAAATGTAATTTTTGAGTTCCGGAAAACCCCTTTAATGCTGCAGTATACAAAGACATCTGAGACACGAGTCGATTCCAACTTTGCGGTAACAGTTTGGGGTTTGGCCCTTTCCTTTTCCAGCATGACTGCTCTCCTATGTGCACAGCGAGCTCCACAAAGACATGGGGTGAGGAATTTTGGCGTGAAGGAACTTAAGTAGCTGCACCATGCCCTGACCACAACCCCATCCAACACCTTGAATTAGAATGGCGATTGTGAACCAGACCTTTCCCCAATATCGTCACCTGACCTCTCAAATGCTCTTTTGGTTAAATGGGCACAAATTCTTATAGACACACTCCAAAATCTTGAAGGAATTCTTCCCAGAAGAGTGAAGGCTGTTATAGCCGCAGAAGTGGCCTAACTCCATATTAACCCCCATAGAATAGCATGTCCAACAAGCTCATATAGGTGTGATGGTCAGGGCAGGGTCCACATATAGTGTAGGTACAGTTGACTTCATCATATTTGGTGTGCTGCTCTTCTTTGGTAGAGTATGTCGACATCTCCATAGCACTGGGTAGATAAGATTCATTAGGAGCTGTTGTCTCCTTATCTGTCGCTACCGTCAGTAGCCTGAAGGTAGATAAGGGTTACCCAGAACTTGTATCTATGAGGTTCGGATTCTAAGAATTCTTCGTTGTGTGGACATAAAAACACTTTAATTAATAGTTTGTTACTAGTGAAACACAATGAAAACACGACATATAATTATACTGAATTGTTTGACAAGTCACGCAGTAGATGCTTCCGATTTACTTCCATCCAACTTCATACAATAATTTTCCTCTGTTGTCCGGTCTTTGCAAATGATCATATTAGTCATTTGTGAATTTTTTATCCTAAGATCAGAATACTAATAATATGCTCGGGGCTGCGCTTATGGTTTCTTGACTGGATACGTTAATAGGATTTGGCAGCCATTATAACATTATCCCAAAGCTTTACAGCGTACCTAACTTTTCAGGTGACTTTTCAGAATGAGCTGTCAGATGTGTGTACATGAGGAATAATACTATTTCTGGCCATTATATGACTTGTATATGACCCTATTTAGCAGTTTTCCCCTCTGCAGGCTTTATCTATAATTATCAGTTGTCAAATTCTCCTCTCCTATCCCTATTTATCCCATATATAGAAGCTGCAGCAGCATGGAGGACATTATACAGCAGTACTGAGTAGGGTAGCTGAGAATTCAGCACTGGGGTGACAAAGAAATTTTATTAGCAGCCTGTGTGTTTCTTACTCTTCTCTTGCTTCTTCCCCCTGCTCCGCCCCACTCCTCTCCATAGACTTGTCTAGGCAGTGTAAACAGATAAAAACAAGGACATTTATACAAAAACACCGAAAAAGGCCATACTTACAAATGGACACAGCCAGGTCAGAAACGCCAATGAAGGAGAGTGAGCAGGTGCTTTAAATAATAATAGCCACTCCCACTGGTCTTGAGGGGAGTGGTGTGTGGTGCATGGGATGTGTAGTAAGAAATAATAAATGAATAGTGTGTGTGCAAGTGTAATAATGTAAGTGAAATATAGGGGGCAGTAATGAGTAAAGTGCCTAAAAAATAAATGAATAATGGGATGCAAGTGTGTGAAACATGGAGGGATAGTGTGTAAGTCATGAGGCGCAACGTGTGTAGCCAGGTAGAAGCCTATTTGTGACGCCTTGATAATTCATAGAGCGGGCTACCCTGCTTGCTATGCCAAACAACAACACACCATGCTCTCCCAGCATCAAAGACCCGGCTGTGTCCAAAAGAAGCGAATATAAGTAATAATGAAAAATATCTGGGGTATTAGTGATCATTTTGGCCAAAAGGACGCAAGCTCGCAATCCACGACAAGGATCCCCAGACTTGCGAGTCCCTAACTCCCTAACTGGAGCGAAAAGCTCCTGATGTACAGACAAAACAGATAAAAACAAGGACATTTATACAAAAACACAGAAAAAGGCCATACTTACAAATGGACACAGCCAGGTCAGAAACGCCAATGAAGTCGAGTGAGCAGGTGCTTTAAATAATAATAGCCACTCCCACTAGTCTTGCGGGGAGTGGTATGTGGCGTTTCTGACCTGGCTGTGTCCATTTGTAAGTATGGCCTTTTTCGGTGTTTTTGTATAAATGTCCTTGTTTTTATCTGTTTTGTCTGTACATCAGGAGCTTTTCGCTCCAGTTAGAGAGTTAGGGACTCGCAAGTCTGGGGATCCTTGTCGTGGATTGCGAGCTTGCGTCCTTTTGGCCAAAATGATCACTAATACCCCAGGTATTTTTCATTATTACTTATATTTGCTTCTTTTGGACACAGCCGGGTCTTTGATGCTGGGAGAGCATGGTGTGTTGTTGTTTCGCTTAGCAAGCAGGGTAGCCCGCTCTATGAATTATCAAGGCGTCACAAATAGGCTTCTACCTGGCTACACACGTTGCGCCTCATGACTTACACACTATCCCTCCATGTTTCACACACTTGCATCCCATTATTCATTTATTTTTTAGGCACTTTACTCATTACTGACCCCTATATTTCACTTACATTATTACACTTGCACATACACTATTCATTTATTATTTCTTACTACACATCCCATGCACCACACACACCACTCCCCTCAAGACTAGTGGGAGTGGCTATTATTATTTAAAGCACCTGCTCACTCGCCTTCATTGGCGTTTCTGACCTGGCTGTGTCCATTTGTAAGTATGGCCTTTTTCGGTGTTTTTGTCTAGGCAGTGTGTCTGTTTGCTGACTCACTCCCTCTCTGCTCCATCCTCCTGCTCCACCTTCCCTCTCCATAGACCTGTATAGGCAGTGTCTCTGTGTATTTTTCACCCCAGTTATAAGTGGTGTACCCCAGGGTTCAGTGCTGGGACCACTATTATTCAACTTATTTATTAATGATATAGAGGATGGGATTAATAGCACTATTTCTATTTTTGCAGATGACACCAAGCTATGCAATATAGTTCAGACTATGGAAGATGTTTGTGAATTGCAGGCAGATTTAAACAAACTAAGTGTTTGGGCGTCCACTTGGCAGATGAAGTTTAATGTAGATAAATGTAAAGTTATGCATCTGGGTACCAACAACCTGCAGGCATCATATGTCCTAGGGGGAGCTACACTGGGGGAGTCACTTGTTGAGAAGGATCTGGGTGTACTTGTAAATCATAAACTAAATAACAGCATGCAGTGTCAATCAGCTGCTTCAAAGGCCAGCAAAATATTGTCGTGTATCAAAAGAGGCATGGACTCGCGGGACAGGGATGTAATATTACCACTTTACAAAGCATTAGTGAGGCCTCATCTAGAATATGCAGTTCAGTTCTGGGCTCCAGTTCATAGAAAGGATGCCCTGGAGTTGGAAAAAATACAAAGAAGAGCAACAAAGCTAATAAGGGGCATGGAGAATCTAAGTTATGAGGAAAGATTAAAATAACTAAACCTATTTAGCCTTGAGAAAAGAATCTATGTAATAGCCTACCGCAGGAGCCGTCACAGCAGGGACAGTAGATGGCTTTAAAAAAGGCTTAGATAATTTCCTAGAACAAAAAAATATTAACTCCTATGTGTAGAAATTTTTTACTTCCCCTTTCCCATCCCACTTCCCCTTTCCCATCCCTTGGTTGAACTTGATGGACATGTGTCTTTTTTCAACCGTACAAACTATGTAACTATGTACTCCTGCTTCACTGTCCATAGACTTGTATGCTGCGTGTTTGTGTCTGACTTGCTCTCTCTCTGCTCCCTTCTTTTTCTCCCTCCTCTCCATAGACTTCTATTGGCAGGCAGTGAAATGACACACCATTCTATAACCAGGCATTGATTTTGCTTGACAACAGGGTGTAAACAGCAGATTACAGGCAGGTAGACATCTGTTTGTTGCAAGAAATTTATGACTGCATGCGTCTTCTTTGATAAATCTGTCGCCACATACATCACTTACATTAACTTTTACCCTATATTATGGCCCATCTGTGCTATATGGGGCCCTCCCTTCTATGTACGCCAATGACTGTTACTTACATATAGCACGTAACGCTTCACATACAAACAGCGCTACATGTGCCTGGGCAGTTTCAGGAGAGTTACACTTAGCACATTCCTATACAGGATTCCTGACTCTATATATTACTATGTCTACAAAGCAAAATGTTATAATATATCAGTCAACAATTTTAGATTTAAGTGGTATTCATCAATTAATATTTTACAATATAATTTCTGTATTAATTCCTCATGATTTTCAAGATCTCTGCTTGCTGTCATTCAGTAGGAACCTTCATTGTTTACTTCCAGTGGCTAAAAATCAGTCCTGGTCATGTGATGGGCACACAGCTGCTGGGCTCGTTACAGTTACATTATGTGTATCAGAGCTGTGTCTTCGATTGATGCCAGTACCAGTGTGTCCATCAGGCTGAGTGACTGCTAATTTTCTTATCATTTATAGTAGATGGTGCAATTCTCCTTATAAAAAGGATCTCAGCTGCTGCAGAATCTCTTTTTTTTTTACCAGCAAGGGGGAGATTCCTGATCACCATTGATTGATTAATATGAAGCATCTTAATCAGAAGGTGAGCAGCTGAGGTGTGTATTATGAGGTTCTGCAGCAGCTGAGGTGTGTATTATGATGTTCTGCAGCAGCTGAGGTGTGTATTATGATGTTCTGCAGCAGCTGAGGTGTGTATTATGAGGTTCTGCAGTGACTAAGGTGTATTGTGATCTCCTGCAGCATCTGAGGTGTGTGTATTATGATGTTCTGCAGCATCTGAGGTGTTTGTATTATGATGTTCTACAGCATCTGAGATGTGTATTAGGGGGGATTCACACGAACATGTATTGGGTCCGTGCGGGCCGCATGGTTTTCACGCGCCACGCACAGACCAATACAAGTCTATGGGGCAGTACAGACAGTCCGTGCTTTTTGCGCAGCGTTTGTCCGCTGCGCAAAAAGCGCGACATGCTCAATATCTCCGCGTATTTCGCGCATCACGCACCCATTGAAGTCAATGGGTGCGTGAAAACCACGCAGGTCGCACGGAAGCACTTCCGTGCGAACCGACTGAAACAGCGCACCAGCTGTCAAAAGGATGAATGTAAACAGAAAAGCACCACATGCTTTTCTGTTTCCAAACATCCAAACGGAGTGTCTTTGAGATGAGCGAACCCCGACAACCGAACCGAACTTCATTGGGTTCGGCCGAACTAGTTTTGGCCGAACCGGGCAAAAAAATTTCCGGTACGCGACGTCAGGAGACAGTCACTGTCCAGGGTGCTAAAAGAGTTAAACTGGTTCAGCACCCTGGACAGTGACTTCCGATCCCAATATACATGAACGTGTAAAAAAAAAAGAAGTTCTGACTTACCGATAACTCCCGGCTCCTTCCTCCAGTCTGACCTCCCGGGATGACAATTCAGTCCAAGTGACAGCTCCAGTCAATCACAGGCCAAGCACAGGCTGCAGCGGTCACATGGACTGCCGCGTCATCCAGGGAGGTGGGGCCCGATGTCAAGAGAGGCGCGTCACCAAGAACGCGTCACCAAGGCAACGGCCGGGAGGGAAGTTCTCGGTAAGTACGAACTTTTTCTTTTTTTTTAACAGGTTTCTCGATATTGTGATCTCCATTCACTGTCGAGGGTGCTGAAAGAGTTACTGCCGATCAGTTAACTCTTTCAGCACCCTGGACAGTGACTGACGTCGACTAGCCTCATCTCTATGATGGCGGCTGCGCGAAAATCACGCAGCCGCGCATCATACACGGATGACACACGCAGCTGTCAAGTGGTTTTTGCGCGCGCAAAACGCAGCGTTTTTTGCGCGCGCAAAAATGCAACGTTCGTCTGAATCAGCCCTTATGATGTCCTGCTGCAGCTTAAGTGTGTATTATGATGTTCTGCAGCAGCTGAGGTGGGTATTATAATGTTCTGCAGCAGCTGAGATGTGTATTATGATGTTCTGCAGCAGCTGAGATGTGTATTATGATGTTCTGCAGCAGCAGAGGTGTGTATTATGATGTTCTGCAGCAGCTGAGATGTGTATTATGAGGTTCTGCAGCAGCAGAGGTGTGTATTATGATGTTCTGCAGCAGCTGAGGTGGGTATTATGATGTTCTGCAGCTGCTGAGGTGTGTATTATACGGTTCTGCAGCTGCTGAGGTGTGTATTATACGGTTCTGCAGCAGCTGAGGTGTGTATTGTGATGTTCTGCAGCAGCTGAGGTGTGTATTATACAGTTCTGCAGCAGCTGAGGTGTGTATTGTGATGTTCTGCAGCAGCTGGGGTGTGTATTATGAGGTTCTGCAGCAGCTGTGGTGTTTATTAGGTAGGCTCCTAAATTGTACTTTGAATTTACTCAAAACAAAGGAGAAGAGGTAGAAGCCAAAACTCCAGCTGTGAGACATCCTATAGGGCTCCAGTCCTGGCAGACACTCACAGAGCGTTTTGCCAACAATGCTATTATACAGCGAGAGGCAATTATTCCTTCCTGAAGACCCCGCTCACCATGTCACCATACATGACAGAGTTAGAGGAAAGTTACTGTAAACTGTCACCTCCACGTCATGAACACATATAATAAAGTTGTGAGGAGAAACGTACAACTGGATATTATCACTTTCATCATGCATTTGAATGGAACGTACTTCCTAAAGGGGCTCCGTACCAATAGTGATTGATGAATATCTCCAGGATATGTGATGTCCGACCTCTGTGACCCCACCGATCAGGAGAACCAAGGAGCCACTTTAGCTTTTACCAGACACAAAGCTTCTATCAAGCTGCAATACCAGACACAGCACACAGATGAAGGTGGCGCTGTTTCTAGTAAAAGCCAAAAGAGGCACAGCATCCACAGTAGACCACTTGGCTTTTTGACAGTACTTCCTACTAGTTTGCCTATAAAGGACTGTGCTAATTATTTCCATTTCTTATTTGTAGTTTACAGTCCACCAATGAAACTGGTAAGGGTTTTCCAAAAAAGCCAACAGAGTGATGATCGAAGATGAGCACTTTACTCTTTGATAATAGTCGGAGACTATGGGGCCCACATACAGTTCTGCACAGGGGCCTTCTGCTGTTTATGTCCACCACTACATGGAGTTTGTACGTTTGCCTCATACTTGGATGGGTTTCCTCCAGGTTCTCTGTGTCGTTTTTTACCAATTGTTTCAACTTTCACCAAAAAGTGGATCCTTGAGCCGCAATTGGTTTGACGTTGGCTGAACTGAAGCGTAGAGTCTAAGGAATCGCCCCGATCTTTACCTTCAACCCCCTTAGGAAGTATGGTCTTCCTCATTTGGATTCCCAGGTCGTGGTCCCCAGAATAGCCACCAATTAGGGATGGTAACGCTTGTTAGGAATATCTGAAGCAGAAGTGAATTCAGAAACCATGGTAAGGATGAGACGGAAACGTAGACAAGAGACAAGGTTGCAGAACAGACTACAATTACCCGGTAACAATCCAGAAGGAACAAGGACAAAACTAAGGTCAAAGTAAGGCTGGGTTCACACAACCTATTTTCAGACGTAAACGAGGCGTATTATGCCTCGTTTTACGTCTGAAAATAGGGCTCCAATACGTCGGCAAACATCTGCCCATTCATTTGAATGGGTTTGCCGACGTATTGTGCAGACGACCTGTAATTTACGCGTCGTCGTTTGACAGCTGTCAAACGACGACGCGTAAATGGACTGCCTCGGCAAAGAAGTGCAGGGCACTTCTTTGCCACGTAATTTGAGCTGTTCTTCATTGAACTCAATGAAGCACAGCTCAAGATTTACGAGCGTCTCAGACGGCTCGCAAAATCCGAGGAGGAGCATTTACGTGTGAAACGAGGCAGCTGTTAACAGTCTGTCTTTTCACACGTAAATGCCTCTCATCGTGTGAACATACCCTAAGAGTCTAAGTCAAGCCACAATAAGAACAATACCTCATCCAGGACAGATTCCATTTTAAATAGATCGACAGGCTTGACTTCAACTGAGGCACGGCAACCCAACACAGCCGTTGGCTACGAGGAGAATGCCACTGGAGCGGAGTGAGGTAACACCAATGATATACTGATAGATTCAATGACTTTTTGATATTTTGGCCAAGGTACTTCTGCATGTCCGAGAACTTCGAGAGTAGGTCCCACTGAGGGCCGAGCACAGTCTATGTACAGAGTAATGGAATATGCTGGAGCTAATCAGAATATGGTCAGGGTTGACTTATTTGACCATGGTTTATAGACTTTTTTTTTTATGTGACACCCCATATAATATTTGAGCACCCCAATCATTTTTATTACGCATTCACTAGAAACAATGATAGGAGAACATATCCGGCATTTAGAAATAAAGTCACCAAGGACCAGAATGTTCCATATCCTCATTTCTGGTTCTGTCTTGCAGATTTCTTTTGGACGTCCCCATGTTAGGCGGGTCTACAGCTGATCACAGGTCTTATGGCCTTAAGCCTGCCTAATTGGCTGTTTATCAGTAGTAGCTGAACAGTAAAATGCGATCTTCAGCTTCAGGGATCAGTAGATCTTGGTGGTAAAGGGGTTTTCGAGGAGTATAAAAATATGGCTGCTCTCTTAATAATAAAAAAGTGCCATATATGTTCAAAGGTCGTGTGTGGTATTGCAGCTCAGCCCTATTCACTTTACTGGTGCTGAGCTGCAATACCAGATACAACCCATGGACAGTTGTGGCACTGTTTTTGAGAAAAAGCAGCAATTTTTTCTAATCCTGTAGAAACCCCTATAAGGCACCATTGAAAGCTTTTTGCCTTCTGGCTCCTAAACAGAATAATGAAGACAGCCTCCTTCTTGTGCTTCAATGGTAAGGAACAGTATAACTGAGGAGCAAGTGCAACAAGTATTGCACAATAAGTAACTAATTATGACTGCTATTTCTGATATGATTTTCCCTGGGGCATGTAAAAAAAGGAGCACCCAAAACAGTCTTTTTGGGTTTCTTAGGCGCTAGGAACTAAATAAATCACATCTAGAAATATCCTAATATTCTATAATTTACTGGTTTGACTAGTCCTAACATATTAGTTGGCAAATCATTTAATTCTAGACTCTACAAAAAGTTGATCCTATACTGAAAAAGTTTTCCCACCTCTGGTGTAAAAACTTGCTATGCCTAGAGCCCTGCAGCACACTGAAATATATCAAAGCTTTACAGGCTGCCTATTGACATTGATAGGTATCTATTTACAATGCATGTAGTCTGAGATGGGCCCTCTATTAGTTAAAGATGCACTAAGAGGACAAATAACCAGAGGATATCTACTGCAGATACCAAAGAAAGGCTGAATACATTGACATGATTGGGTTATTAAAATCTGACCCGTTGGGGTTATTTGAGGACAAGGGTTAATAGACTCTTCTCTGATAAATATATTACAAGAAAGGTAATAAATCATAACCATCTGATCCATTATATGTTACATAGCCTATGGCTGAGGTATGCTGCATCATGGGGAAGCCAACGAAGTGATATGTGATGCCTCTTCTGTGTGGATCAGAAGTGACGAGACGCCATGACGGCAGGAATCCCTCCAGAGATATCTATCTACTTATTATCCTTTCATTCTAATAACAGGCACCAAGATTGTAGTCCTGTGGTAAATGATGCAGTAACCCTCCGGCCGTGTTCACACTCGCTCCTTTCGCATGTATTTCTATAGGATTCCTGTACGGAGAATATATCCATTATTAATTGTTTCTTCATCAATAAGACCTGTCGTATTTTTGGCACCTATCACAAGTTAACTTCACATTTTTATTGTGATGGAAAATTATTGCAGTTGTGTCTTGGTCATGGTAGACTCGCAAATTTACTGCAATTCACGCGATCGCTAAAAGGCCATAAAGGGGCCTTAAAGGGGTATTCTAGTTTTATTAAATAAATGTTATTTTTTTCTATAATAAATAAATACATTTTTGTGCATAAAACATAATAAATTGAACGCCACTTTTTCGCTGCAATTTGTGCCAGAATTCTGGCACATTTTGATTATTAAGCCCCCCCCCCCCCTCATTAAATACAAAATTGTGGCACAAATGTCATCAGCTTTTACTACAGAAAATGACTCCTCCGCCCATTAGTGTAATAGGAAAGAAAATGTAGTAACAAGCTGCATGCACTATGTAACCATGCACTGTGACCTACATAATAAAAGTTCCAAAGTTCTACTGCCAAGTGTCGTGTTGATGCAATAAATCTTCTGTACCTAGGATACTGCCCAATGGAGAAAAATAACAACATGATCAATTCAAAAATCACAGAAAATCCATTCTCCTTGAGTCTTTCTTCTCTTCTATGGAGCTTAGAGACATCCTGTATACATTTATAGCTCACAGGTTGATTTCTGCCATTTGTTGCATAGATCCCCTGAATATGGATGAATTTTCGTTAATGTATACCTCACAGGCAGCTTAAAGGGAATCTTTAGGATCCATAAGTCGGCGCTGATTCGTTTTATAATAAATTGTTACGGTGATCTGAGCTCTGTTTGTCTGATACAAAGCTCCAAATCCTCTGTATAGACCTAGAGTTACATGATAAAACTCACACTGACTGTAGCGACCATACTTATGATTGAGTTCAATGTATAAAACTGTCTTCAATAAGCTCTTTGGCTCCCTCTAGTGGTGGCTCCAGGCAGACAGAATTTTATCATGTAACTCTATTGCTGTGGGAAGGAAAGCAGGGGTTTTGGAGTTCTGTATACCAGTCATTATAAAAAATAGATTATGAAATTAATTTAACTTTAGAGATTTGATATATAAGTAGCAAATATATGAAAATATTGGGTATTTATCAATCTCCAGAATCCCAAATCAATGTGTAACTAAAACATTGATGGCCTTGTAATGATGGGGTAGGGAGACAGACAGGTGAGCCCTAATCTACCCGCCACTCAGTCACTGCCTACTTGCAACGACCCGCCCTAGGCGACGGGGTACAACTGGGCGACGGTCCCTACACTCAATAGGTGCACGACAGACAAATAGACAAGGGTACAAAGAAGCCGGGGAAATGGGGAAGTTGCCCACGGGAACACCGTGAGCAACAAGCGAGGTGAACGAGCCGAGTCAAACCAGGAGATGAGCGAGGTACAAAACGCAGAGCAGAAGAGTGGTCAGTAAAGCCAAGGTCAATAACAAGCAGAGGGTCAGTAGTTCAAGAAGCTGCAGCAAGGCCAGGAAACCAGCAGAGAAGAATCACAAGCAAAGGAGGAACAGGAAAGGCAGGTATAAATAGACAGAGGGCAGGAGCTAGCTCCGTCTGGCCAGGCTGTGATAGGCTCTCCCACTCCTAAGCCTGCCATCCTGAGTGGTGGAAGATGGAGTCAGTCTCACAGACATAGAAGCAGGTGCAGACTGATTACCTATGGGCGTTGACACAGAAGCTGTGTCTGGCAGATCCTTTACAGTACCCCCCCTTTTATAAGGGGCCACCGGACCCTTTCTAGGTGGACCTGGTTTATTGGGGAAACGAAGGTGGAACCTCCTGACCAATACCCCAGCGTGAACATCCCGGGCAGGTACCCAAGTCCTCTCCTCAGGCCCGTATCCTCTCCAATGGACCAGGTACTGGAGGGAGCCTTGGACCATCCTGCTGTCCACAATCTTGGCCACCTCGAATTCTACCCCCTCAGGGGTGGGAACAGGGACCGGAGGTTTCCTCGAGGGAGCCAAGGATGGGGAGCAGCATTTAAGGAGGGAGGCATGAAACACGTCGTGTACTCGAAAAGACGGGGGCAACTCCAGTCAGAAGGAGACAGGGTTGAGGACTTCAATGACCTTGTACGGCCCTATAAACCGGGGAGCAAACTTCTTGGACTGGACTTTAAGGCGCAAATTTTTTGACGATAGTCACACCAGAACCCCGACCACAAACAAGGGGTTAGCAGAACGTCTTCTATCGGCCTGAGTCTTTTGTATGCTCTGGGACGCCTCTAGGTTCTTCTGAACCTGGGCCCAGAATGTGCACAGTTCCCGATGAACGACCTCTACCTCGGGATTGTTGGAACTACCAGGTGAAACGGAGGAGAACCGTGGATTAAACCCAAAATTACAGAAAAAGGGGGAGACCCCTGACTAGTTACTGACCCGGTTATTAAGGAAAAATTCGGCGAGGGGAATGAATGAGACCCAATCATATTGACAGTCAGAGATAAAACACCTTAAATATTGTTCTAGAGACTGATTAGTCCTCTCAGTTTGACCATTAGTTTCAGGATGGAAGGCAGAGAAGGACAGATCAATCTCCAACTTTTTACAGAAGGCTCTCCAAAACAATTAAACAAATTGTACCCCTCTGTCAGAAACAATATTGACAGGGACCCCATGGAGACGCAGGATTTGTTTGACAAACAAGGTAGCTAACGTCTTAGCATTGGGTAGTTTCTTGAGGGGCACAAAGTGGCACATCTTACTGAAGCGGTCTACAAGCCACACCACCGACTTGCCTTGATATGGAGGCAAATCGGTGATAAAATCCATGGAGATATGGGTCCAAGGTCTCTGGGGAATGGGCAAAGAACATAGTAAGCCCGCTGGTCGGGACCTGGGAGTCTTGGACCTAGCACAAACTTCACAAGCGGCGACGTAGGCCTTAACGTCTTTAGGCAACCCAGGCCACCAATAGTTTCTGGCAATGAGGTGCTTGGTACCAAGGATGCCTGGATGACCAGATAGTGCAGAGTCATGATTTTCCCTAAGTACCCTTAGCCGGAATTGCAGGGGAACAAACAACTTGTTCTCAGGAAGGTTCCCGGGAGCTGAACCTCGATCAGCCGCAATTTCAGAGACTAAATCAGAATCAATAGAGGAAATGATTATACCTGGAGGCAAAACACAAGCAGGATCTTCCTCCAAAGGAGGGCTGGCCATGAAGCTACGCGACAGTGCATCAGCCTTAATATTTTTAGACCCAGCCCTACCCTTAGGGAGCTTAGCTCCTGGTACCAAATCAATTGCGCAATCGTATTCTCTATGAGGAGGTAACACTTCGGAGGCCTCTTTAGAGAAAACATCAGCGAAGTCCTGAACAAACTCAGGTAGCGTGTTCACCTCCTCAGGGGGAGAAATAGAATTAACAGAAAAACATGACGTCATGCATTCATTACCCCATTTGGTAAGATCCCCAGTATTCCAGTCAAACGTGGGATTATGCAACTGCAACCAGGGAAGGCCTAAAACCAAATCGGACGAGAATCCCTGCCTCACCAGTACAGAGCACTGCTCCAAATGCATGGAGCCAACAAGGAGTTCAAAAACAGGGGTATGCTGTGTAAAATAACCATTAGCAAGAGGAGTGGAGTCGATACCCACTACCGGGACAGGTTTAGGCAAATCAATCAATGGCATAGCTAGAGACATAGCAAATTCCACAAACATAATATTAGCAGAAGACCCTAAATCCACGAAGGCACTGCCGGTAGCAGACCTACCACCAAAAGAGACCTGAAAGGGAAGCAAGATTTAATTACATTTCATATTTACGGGAAATACCTGTGCGCCCAAGTGACCTCCCCAATGGTCACTTAGGTGCGGAAGTTCCTCCGACTGGTTATTCTTAAGCCTAGGACATTTGTTCACTTGATGCTTGTCATCCCCACAGTAGAAGCAGAGACCATTCTTCCTGCGGAACTCTCTACGTTGTTGGGGGGACACGGAGGCCCCGAGTTGCATAGGTACCTCCGAGTATTCTGTGGAAGAACGAAGCAACGGAACCTCGGGAGGCATCATGGGGGAGTCAGAGGAGAAAACACAAAAACGTTCAAGTCGTCGTTCCCTGAGACGTCGGTCAAGTCGTACCGCTAAAGCCATAACCTGATCTAGGGAGTCAGAAGAGGGATAGCTAACTAGCAGGTCTTTCAGGGCATTCGACAGACCCAATCTAAACTGGCACCTTAAGGCAGGGTCATTCCACCGAGAAGCTACACACCACTTCCTAAAGTCAGAACAATACTCCTCAACAGGTCTCTCACCCTGACGTAAGGTCACCAGCTGACTCTCGGCAAAGGCAGTCTTGTCAGTCTCGTCATAAATGAGCCCGAGAGCAGAAAAGAAAATATCAGCGGAGGAAAGTTCAGGGGCGTCAGGAGCCAAGGAGAAGGCCCATTCTTGGGGCCCGTCCTGGAGCCGGGACATAATTATACCCACCCGCTGGCTCTCAGAACCAGAGGAGTGGGGCTTTAAGCGAAAATAGAGCCTACAACTCTCCCGAAAGGAGAAAAAAGTCTTCCGGTCCCCTGAGAACCGGTCAGGCAACTTGAGGTGGGGTTCAAGAGGTGAGGTGAGGGGCACTATCAGGGTAGCATCAGGCTGGTTGTCCCTCTGAGCCAGGGCCTGGACCTGTAGGGAGAGGCCCTGCATTTGCTGAGCCAGGGTCTCAAGGGGGTCCATAGAGTGTCAGGACCAGGGTAGACTAGGTATATGGGCTTGTGATTATGTAATGATGGGGTAGGGAGACAGACAGGTGAGCCCTAATCTACCCGCCACTCAGTACCTACCTACTTGCAACGACCCATCCTAGGCGACGGGGTACAACTGGGCGACGGTCCCTACACTCAATAGGTGCACGACAGACAAATAGACAAGGGTACAAAGAAGCCGGGGAAATGGGGAAGTTGCCCACGGGAACACCGTGAGCAACAAGCGAGGTGAACGAGCCGAGTCATACCAGGAGATGAGCGAGGTACAAAACGCAGAGCAGAAGAGTGGTCTGTAAAGCCAAGGTCAATAACAAGCAGAGGGTCAGTAGTTCAAGAAGCTGCAGCAAGGCCAGGAAACCAGCAGAGAAGAATCACAAGCAAAGGAGGAACAGGAAAGGCAGGTATAAATAGACAGAGGGCGGGAGCTAGCTCCGTCTGGCCAGGCTGTGATAGGCTCTCCTACTCCTAAGCCTGCCATCCTGAGTGGTGGAAGATGGAGTCAGTCTCACAGACATAGAAGCAGGTGCAGACTGATTACCTATGGGCGTTGACACAGAAGCTGTGTCTGGCAGATCCTTTACAGGCCTATCATGAAGTGAATGGGGCTGGGCTGCAATACTAAGTCGATCAGATGCGCACCAACGTTAGCGAAGTGTCGGGATTGTGAATAGACATCACGTCCTGGCTGGAACCAATGTCTATTCACTCTCAAGGCACTTCAGTAGAGTTAATGTGGGTGTATGTGACAGCACAGCGTGATCTTGCGAGATCACTATGTTCTGATTACATGAATGGAGAGAAGTCTATGACGCTGATTGGTCACTGATTGGTCAGCGTCATACACTCCTCTGTACAACGCCCACTTGGTCAAAAAGTAAAACACGCCCAGTTGTCCATTAAGAAACTCATTAACATAAAGCTAAAATAGGTCATAACTCAGTCAAAAATGATCGTTTTTCGAAATAAAAAACACTGCTGTAATCTACATTACAGCGCCGATCATATTATGTACAAGATAGGGAACTTATAATGTGGTGACAGAGCCTCTTTAAGCTGCAATGACCTTGCAGGATTATGAATCTGGACCTTTCCAAAATTAGCGAATGCAGACTTGTATAAGGATTGTATAATACAGTGGTCTCCAAGATGTGGCTCTTTATCTGTTGCAGTACTACAACTCCCAACATGGTACTGGTATAGAGCATGCGCAATGACCTGCATTGCTTGTTACTATTGCAATAGGAGATAAATGCTCCTTCATATGGGCTGACATGATGAGATGAAAGTAAAATGCAGAATCACAATGTGCTGACGGAGGGATCTGTGTGATATTAGAGGAACAGGATAGAAGGGTGTGCTAGTTCTGAGGGTGTTCCAAGCCTCGTCATCTGTACTGCGAGCTGCGGGCAGGACTGTGAGTGCTCTCACTACAATGTGTTCAGTCAAGTATACCGACAAGCTTGAAACGCATACAAGTACTTGCACATTCACTGTCTGCAATCAGACTTATTACAATGAACCTTAATGTATTCTACCAGGGTGTAACGATTGCTCGGGGGTCATTCGCTAAATCTTGCTACAATGTACCTTATAGGGTTTTTTTTTCAGTTTGACGTAAAAAAAAGCTTAATCATTATTAGTTCTTCAGGTTTATAATGCACTTTGTTTTTCAGTTGGTGACCATTTTTAATATTTATGCTTGCTGTCAGAGAATGGAAATTTTCTGGTGAACTTCCAGAGGATTAAAAGCTATGCCAAACTAAGGGTACGAACACACACATCGTAAACACTGCGGATTTTCCGCAAAAGATTAATTGCGGAAAATCCACCTCGTATTACTATTTCAACAAAACACGCCCCCACACAGCGCAAAAAAGCCGCCGAAAAAAACGCACATATACTGACCTGCGGTGTGGTTTCCTCAAACGCAGCATGTCAATTAATGCTGCGGAATCGCATCTCTTGCGTTGCGGGTTTTCTCATGGAATTCAATGGGGTGCTTAAACCCGCAACTAAGTGGTGTGTGTTGCGACATTTGCAGCGGAATCGAAGCAATTCCGCTGCAAAAATCGCAAGTAATAAAAAATAAAAATAAAGTTAGACTTACCCACAGTTCTCTGCTTCTTCTCCAGTCCGGCCTCCTGGGATGACCTTTCATCCCATGTGACCGCTACAGCAAATCACAGGCTGCAGCGGTCACATGACCTGCAACGTCATCCCAGGAGGCCGGACTGCGCGCAGAGAAGAGGTAGGGGGTAAGTATGAACCTTTTTTTTTTTTTTTCCGGCGCTGCTTTACGCAGCGTAAATTACGGCGGAAATGTGGTGCAATTTTTTGGACAGCGTTCCCTGTGGGGTTCAGAGCGGATACGCTGCAGAGTTTCACACAGCGTATCCGCCCTGAACATGCTGTGTGTGTTCCTACCTAGTAATGAGAGTTTTCTTAATTATGTGCAGTCTAGGCAATCATCGCTGAGCTAATCAGTAGCACAAATCTCTCTCCTGTCGACTGCGCTATTGTTTGCGCCAGAAAACTGAAAACTTACGGAACGAAAACAAATGGAAACCATTTGCAATGGAAACATTACCATTAAAATAAATGGTAATGCAAACGGAAGTTATGGTTTTCGTTTTCGTTTGCCTTTCCACTGATGGGTTCCTCCAACGGAAAGGTCTAGCGGAACCCATCAACGGAAGGGAGACGCTGATGTGAACGAGCCCTTAGAAGTCATTATGGGGTATTATACTGGGTGGGGAGCACTGTGGGGTATTATACTGTGTGGGGAGCACTATGGGGCATTATACTGTGTGGGAGCACTATGGGGTATTATACTGTGTGGGGAGCACTATGAGGCATTATACTGTGTGGGGAGCACTATGGGGTATTATACTGTGTGGGGAGCACTATGAGGCATTATACTGTGTGGGGAGCACTGTGGGGTATTATACTGTGTGGGGAGCACTATGGGGCATTATACTGTGTGGGGAGCACTATGGGGCATTATACTGTGTGGGGAGCACTGTGGGGTATTATACTGTGTGGGGAGCACTATGGGGCATTATACTGTGTGGGGAGCACTATGGGGCATTATACTGTGTGGGGAGCACTATGGGGCATTATACTGTGTGGGGAGCACTATGGGGCATTATACTGTGTGGGGAGCACTATGGGGCATTATACTGTGTGGGGAGCACTATGGGGCATTATACTGTGTGGGGAGCACTATGGGGCATTATACTGTGTGGGGAGCACTGTGGGGTATTATACTGGGTGAGGAGGCACTATGGGGTATTATACTGTGTGGGGAGCACTATTGGGCATTATACTGTGTAGGGAGCACTATGGGGCATTATACTGTGTGGGGAGCACTATGGGGCATTATACTGTGTGGGGAGCACTATGGGGCATTATACTGTGTGGGGAGCACCATGGGGCATTATACTGTGTGGGGAGCACTATGGGGCATTATACTGGGTGAGGAGGCACTATGGGGTATTATACTGTGTGGGGAGCACTATAGGGCATTATACTTTATGGGGAGCACTTTGGGGAATTATACTGTGTGGGGAGCACTATGGGGCATTATACTGTGTGGGGAGCACTATGGGGCATTATACTGTGTGGGGAGCACTATGGGGCATTATACTGTGTGGGGAGCACTATGAGGCATTATACTGTGTGGGGAGCACTATGGGGCATTATACTGTGTGGGGAGCACTATGGGGCATTATACTGTGTGGGGAGCACTATGGGGCATTATACTGTGTGGGGAGCATTATGGGGCATTATACTGTGTGGGGAGCACTGTGGGGTATTATACTGGGTGAGGAGGCACTATGGGGTATTATACTGTGTGGGGAGCACTATTGGGCATTATACTGTGTAGGGAGCACTATGGGGCATTATACTGTGTGGGGAGCACTATGGGGCATTATACTGTGTGGGGAGCACCATGGGGCATTATACTGTGTGGGGAGCACCATGGGGCATTATACTGTGTGGGGAGCACTATGGGGCATTATACTGGGTGAGGAGGCACTATGGGGTATTATACTGTGTGGGGAGCACTATAGGGCATTATACTTTATGGGGAGCACTTTGGGGAATTATACTGTGTGGGGAGCACTATGGGGCATTATACTGTGTGGGGAGCACTATGGGGCATTATACTGTGTGGGGAGCACTATGGGGCATTATACTGTGTGGGGAGCACTATGGGGTATTATACTGTGTGGGGAGCACTATGGGGTATTATACTGTGTGGGGAGCACTATGGGGTATTATACTGTGTAGGGAGCACTATGGGGTATTATACTGTGTGGGGAGCACTATGAGGCATTATACTGTGTGGGGAGCACTATGGGGTATTATACTGTGTGGGGAGCACTATGGGGTATTATACTGTGTGGGGAGCTCTATGGGGTATTATACTGTGTTGGGAGCACTATGGGGTATTATACTGTGTGGGGAGCACTATGGGGCATTATACTGTGTGGGGAGCACTATGGGGCATTATACTGTGTGGGGAGCACTATGGGGCATTATACTGTGTGGGGAACACTATGGGGAATTATACTGTGTGAGGAGCACTATGGGGCATTATACTGTGTGGGGAGCACTATGGGGCATTATACTGTGTGGGGAGCACTATGGGGCATTATACTGTGTGGGGAGCACTATGGGGCATTATACTGTGTGGGGAGCACTATGGGGCATTATACTGTGTGGGGAGCACTATGGGGCATTATACTGTGTGGGGAGCACTATGGGGCATTATACTGTGTGGGGAGCACTATAGGGCATTATACTTTGTGGGGAGCACTATGGGGCATTATACTTTGTGGGGAGCACTATGGGGCATTATACTTTGTGGGGAGCACTATGGGGCATTATACTGTGTGGGGAGCACTATGGGGCATTATACTGTGTGGGGAGCACTATGGGGCATTATACTGTGTGGGGAGCACTATAGGGCATTATACTCTGTGGGGAGCACTATGGGGCATTATACTGTGGGGGGAGCACTATGGGGCATTATACTTTGTGGGGAGCACTATGGGGCATTATACTTTGTGGGGAGCACTATGGGGCATTATACTGTGTGGGGAGCACTATGGGGCATTATACTGTGTGGGGAGCACTATGGGGCATTATACTGTGTGGGGAGCACTATGGGGCATTATACTCTGTGGGGAGCACTATGGGGCATTATACTCTGTGGGGAGCACTATGGGGCATTATACTTTGTGGGGAGCACTATGGGGCATTATACTTTGTGGGGAGCACTATGGGGCATTATACTTTGTGGGGAGCACTATGGGGCATTATACTGTGTGGGGAGCACTATAGGGCATTATACTCTATGGGGAGCACTATGGGGCATTATACTGTGTGGGGAGCACTATGGGGAATTATACTGTGTGGGGAGCACTATAGGGCATTATACTCTATGGGGAGCACTATTGGGCATTATACTGTGTGGGGAGCACTATGGGGCATTATACTGTGTGGGGAGCACTGTGGGGTATTATACTGTGTGGGGAGCACTATGGGGCATTGTACTGTGTGGGGAGCACTATGGGGCATTATACTGTGTGGGGAGCACTATGGGGCATTATACTATGTGAGGAGCACTGTGGGGTATTATACTGTGTGGGGATCACTATGGGGCATTATACTGTGTGGGGAGCACTATGGGGTATTATACTGTGTGGGGAGCACTATGGGGCATTATACTGTGTGGGGAGCACTATGGGGCATTATACTGTGTGGGGAGCACTATGGGGCATTATACTGTGTGGGGAGCACTATGGGGCATTATACTGTGTGGGGAGCACTATGGGGTATTATACTGTGTGGGGAGCACTATGGGGCATTATACTGTGTGGGGAGCACTATGGGGCATTATTCTGTGGGGGGAGCACTATGGGGCATTATACTCTGGGGAGCACTATGGGGCATTATACTGTGTGGGGAGCACTATGGGGCATTATACTGTGGGGGGAGCACAATGGGGCATTATACTGTGTGGGCTAAACTTGGTGTGTATAAGCGGGGGTTGGGCAGGGTACAGACGTGGATTAACACTAAAAAAAATTGCCGGGCCCGCTCCACATGCGGCATGAGTTGTCCCTCTTTGAAATACTTGAAAGTAGGAAGTTATGGTAATAAATCCATTGTCTGACCAGGGTGCTACAACAGCATTACCTACAGTGACCTGTACAACTAACCATATCCGACCTGACATTGAATGCCCTCAAGCATTTACCAGCTCCATGTAAGGTGAGCTCTGTGATATAAACAGCCTGGACTCCAGACTGGTACATTGTAACAAACTACCAGAGAGATGTGTGCAGCTGCTGATTATGTATTTATATCACACAGAATTGTCTGGACTGGAGACAAATGTAACAGCTTCTCAGCTGAGAGCAGGACTAGCTATGTACAGGTTTACTGCCTCTGAAAGTGATCAGTCACATTCACTGACAGCAAACAGAGATCTTGAAAATGTTGGCGAATTGAAACACAAAGTCTATTAGAAAGTTGTAGAACTTTTTCACCACAGGAAAAAGCAGTAAATGGGCCACAGCACTAAACCAGCGCTGCAGCCCCTTCATTCTTGGGGATCCCAGCGCTCGGACCCCGATCATATCCTAGTGACATGCCATCACTTTATAAGATGGGAATATCCCTTTAAGACTACGTGTGCAGGGAAACGCTCAGCCTGCGGGATGCACATCACTGATTCGTTACGATGTTTATTTCACAAGGATTAAGACGCCATATTTAGCGCAAACATTTCAAAGACAATAACAAACAGGACTGGAAGTCGTTATAATAATTGTTCTATTCCCATCGCAGCGGTGACAGAAGGAATTCTACATTATCCGTGGTGCTAATGTGAAGATTACACGAGGCGAGTTAATGCGCTCGTCCCCATACGACCAGGTGATTGAGAAGGCGATTATTATATACTTATAATAAACCGATCTGTTGAGAAGTAATTACTGGTGGCCACAATATAAGGAGATAGTGAACATGTGAGTATATATATATATACCGTCTGTCATATATCAATGGCGGGCCTTCCATAGGGGCTGGTCACTGCTGTGTGGGGAGGCGGACTGGCACCAATCTGATATTCCTATATATATATATACTGGTATGGTCCTCCACTTGTTTAGTAAGAGGGATGAGGGGTTGAGCGAATAACCGTGACCCCATACCAGGAGGAAAGGCGATTTTGACTTTGTTATGGGACACCCCCCCCCCCCCCCCGCCCATCACTGTTTTATACATGAGATAGATAGATAGATAGATAGATAGATAGATAGATAGATAGATAGATAGATAGATACAGAAAATTCTAGATTTTACCGGAATGATGAACTAAGATCTCAGAAACAGGAAGTGTTATCATGGGGATATAAACATGAAGTCTAAAAATGCTGTTTCCAAATGTCGCTTTCAGTTGGATACCAGGCGGAGTGTACATCCGCTTATGACAGCGGCACTCTCAGCATATATCTTCTTGTAGTTCTCCTTTAAGGAACCTTTATTGGTTTACTACCGAAATTATAACATGAATTCCACAACCAGCTGCAGTCCACAAGATTGCATGCAAGTCAATGTATTATTTTGGACTGCAGCTGTAGCTCAATAGTTAAAAACAATCAGTAGCGCTACAAAAATTCTCAGTGCCGCCCTGGCCTTATAGCTTTTTTAACCCCCTGCTTGTATTTTCTAATTAATGTTTAACTTGCCAGGCTGGGTTCACACTGTGCGTTCTTTTGCATTTTTAACATGCATTGTTTTTTTTTAGGTACTTGAACAGTGTGTTCCCAGCCCTAAAGGGGCACTACAGCAAAATAGTACATCAGGGCTTGCAATTAGGACAGGGTGCAATTATTTAATATAATCCCAAATCTGGCTACACAGACTATACAGCTAGACTGCTATTATAGGGGCGCTCTAGACTACACAACAAGACTGGTGTTATAGGAGGAGCTCCAGACTAAACATCCAGACTACTGTTATAGGGGGAGGACCAGATTACGCAGCCAGACTACTGTTATAGGAGGTCCAGACTACACAGCCAGACTACTGTTATAGGGGGAGGTCCAGACTACGCAGTCAGACTGCTGTTATAGGGGGAGGTCCAGACTATGCAGCCAGAATGCTGTTATAGGAGGAGGTCCAGACTACACAGCCAGAATACTGTTATAGGGGGAGGTCCAGACTACACAGCCAGACTACTGTTATAGGGGGAGGAACAGATTACGCAGTCAGACTGCTGTTATATAAGGAGGTCCAGATTAAACAACAAGACTGATGTTATAGGAGCTCCAGACTAAACATCCAGACTGCTGTTACAGGGGGAGGTCCAGACTACACAGCCAGACTGCTGTTATACGGGGCACTTCAGACTACACAGCCAGACTGCTGTTATAGGAGGCGCTCCAGATAATACATCCAGACTGCGGTTATAGGGATAGCTCAAGACTACACAGACAGACTGCTGTTAGAGTGGGAGGTCCAGACTACATTGCCAGACTGCTGTTATCAGGGGCACTGTAGAGCATAGAGCCAGACTGCTGTTATAGTCGGAGGTCCAGACTACACTGCCAGACTGCTGTTATCAGGGGCACTGTAGAGTATAGAGCCAGACTGCTGTTATAGGGGGAGGTCCAGACTACACTGCCAGACTGCTGTTATCGGGGGCACTGTAGAGTATAGAGCCAGACTGCTGTTATCGGGGGCACTCTAGAGCATAGAGCCAGACTGCTGTTATAGGGGGAGGTCCAGGCTACACTGCCGGATTGCTGTTATCGGGGGGCACTCTAGAGTATAGAGCCAGACTGCTGTTATAGGGGGAGGTCCAGACTACACTGCCAGACTGCTGTTATCGGGGGGCACTCTAGAGTATAGAGACAGACTACAGGTTACTGGATGTGACTTACTGCATTGCCTAAGAACCACGTTTGTATGCAGCGTCAGATTGTAATGTGTAACAGAAGATGTCATATAGCTCTAGCATGATCCTATGAGGACTATCTAGGCAGATTTCTAGTTTGGAAAACTGTTTTCTTTCAAGAAACAAATAACGTCTGTTGTCCATTCAATTTACAGCTAATGCAAGGTCGGCATATCACATGATTCTCTAGGGTACATAAATGCCAAGCTATTCAATTTACATTTCAGCATCAATAAAACATGGGAATAAATTAATTTCTTCTGTAACTTCACAAAATAAGTGTAAGCAATAAATCGCGTTGTCACGTTGCTCACGGAGGCAGGAGACGAATGTTAATTGAGCTGCAGGTCTGAGCAGGTGGCTAGCCGTGAATGTAATATAAAGAGACATTGAAGTTGTAGGGTAACGGGAACATTTGCTGAGAGGCCTGGCACAAGATATTAAAAATAAGCATGAATATACAAAGACAATGCAAAGTGGATTTATAGCCTATAAATAGAAGGTTAGCGTGTTACTGAGGAACATAGCCAGAGGGAAATCCAAATGTCATCCTGATGTACACATGTACTCGTGTGCAGTATCAGGTTACAAGCTGCGGACGCAGATTAGGTGTGCGGGATTAACACCTCAAGGCGAAATTATCTTCATTGGCCTTAATGTTTATCAAATCTCAGGTTTATGGAACGAGTCGTGTTTGCTTTTTACCTCTTTTATTATGTAATTGAGCATTTCCAAAATGAGGCAGAAAATTACAACGGAGTTCGCAATTTTACTGACTGCATAAACAAGACATCAACTATGGCAAAGGGCTAAATTGCACCTTCTTGTAAACTGAAAGATCCGGCTGATACTGCACATAGATATTAAAGAGGAACTCCACTTTGGACAATGCATACTTATTAAAAGGATCTCTTGACAATAAGCTGATCACAAAGTGACCTGCTGCTACCCCAGCGATCGATCAACTGTAATCTGTGTGAAAACCTGGAAATAAAATTCAGTAATGTTCAATTTCCCTTCAGCGCCACCACAGGGGAAATTAAGGATTACATTGTGACCATTCATATCAATGTGTTTCTGGGTAATACAGGACAGGACAGGTCCTCCAGAGCTAGAGACGCTCTTTATAACCTCTCTCCACTCTGGTCACGAGATGAGGATTCTGAACAGATGATCCCCCTCTATTAACTTCTTTAGCTCTGTATATACAACAGAAGAAAGAGCAGCTGATGTAGCCGCTGCCAGTGCTGTTAATATATCAGTTGATATACTGAATTGGATAAATGTAGATATGGTCTAAGCTAAATTAAATAAAATAAATGTACACAAGACCCCGGGACCAGACGGGTTACACCCTAGAGTTCTTAAAGAGCTTAGTTCAGTTATTTCTGTCCCCCTCTTCATAATATTTAGAGATTCTCTAGTGACTGGTATAGTGCCAAGGGACTGGCGCAGTGTAAATGTGGTGCCTATTTTCAAAAAGAGCTCTAGGTCTTCACCGGGTAATTATAGACCAGTAAGCTTAACATCCATCGTGGGGAAAGTGTTTGAGGGGCTATTGAGGGACTATATACAGGATTATGTGACAAAAAATTGTATTATAAGTGATAGCCAGCACGGTTTTACTAAGGACAGAAGCTGTCAAACCAACCTGATTTGTTTTTATGAAGAGGTGAGCAAAAGCCTAGACAGAGGGGCCGCTGTGGTTATAGTGTTTTTGGACTTTGCAAAGGCATTTCACACTGTCCCTCATAGACGTACTATAACGATTCTCACCGGTTTGTTTGTGGATCCTCTGTGTCGTCTGGGAGATGGTGCTTGGAACCCAGGGCAGCGCTTGGCACAGCGGGATAGAGGCGGTTGGATGGTAAGGCAGAAGTCAGGACAGGCAGCAGATGTCGTAACGGGTATGGATAGCAATAGGTCAAGTCAAGCGGCAGGCAAGGATAGTCAAGATCAGGCAGAGGAAACAACGGGAAATCCAGACAAAGGCAGTAGGGAAGGAAACCGAGAACCAGGGTACAGGGAAACTCACTAAACTAAATAACAGCATGCAATGTCAATCAGCTGCTTCAAAGGCCAGCAAGATATTGTCATGTATTAAAAGAGGCATGGACTCGCGGGACAGGAATGTAATATTGCCACTTTACAAAGCATTAGTGAGGCCTCATCTAGAATATGCAGTTCAGTTTTGGGCTCCATTTCATAGAAAGGATGCCCTGGAGTTAGAAAAAATACAAAGAGCAATGAAGCTAATAAGGGGCATGGAGAATCTAAGTTATGAGGAAAGATTAAAAGAATTAAACCTATTTAGCTTTGAGAAAAGACGACTAAGGGGGGACATGATTAACTTATATAAATATATTAATGGCACATACAAAAAATATGGTGAAATCCTGTTCCATGTAAAACCCCCTCAAAAAACAAGGGGGCACTCCCTCCGTCTGGAGAAAAAAAGGTTCAACCTGCAGAGGCGACAAGCCCTCTTTAGGCTGGATTCACACGAACGTGGCGTTTTTGCGGACGCAAAAACGCGGCGTTTTGCGCGCGCAAAAATCACTTGCCAGCTCCATGTGTCATCCGTGTATGATGCGCGGCTGCGTGATTTTCGCGCAGCCGCCATCATAGAGATGATTCTAGCCAACGTCAGTCACTGTCCAGGGTGCTGAAAGAGTTAACTGATCGGCAGTAACTCTTTCAGCACCCTCGACAGTGAATTCCGATCACCATATCTAGCAACCTGTTAAAAAAAAAAAGAGGTTCGTACTTACCGAGAACTTCCCGGCCGTTGCCTTGGTGACGCGTCCTTGGTGACACGCCTCTCTTGACATCTGGTCCCACCTCCCTGGATGACGCCGCAGTCCATGTGACCGCTGCAGCCTGTGCTTGGCCTGTAATTGGCTGCAGCTGTCACTTGGACTGAATTGTCATCCCGGGAGGTCAGACTGGAGGAAGAAGCCGGGAGTTATCGGTAAGTCAGAACTTTTTTTTTTTTTCATCGTTCATGTATATTGGGATCGGAAGTCACTGTCCAGGGTGCTGAAACAGTTTAACTCTTTCAGCACCCTGGACAGTGACTATATCCGGACGTCGCGTACCGGAAATTTTTTGCCGGGTTCGGCCAAAACGAGTTCGGCCGAACCCGGTGAAGTTCGGTTCAGTTGTCAGGGTTCGCTCTTCTCAAAGACACTCCGTTTGGATGTTTGTAAATAGAAAAGCACGTGGTGCTTTTCTGTTTACATTCATCCTTTTGACAGCTCTTGCGCGAATCACGCAGTTCACACGGAAGTGCTTCCGTGCGGCATGCGTGGTTTTCACGCACTCATTGACTTCAATGGGTGCGTGATGCGTGCAAAACGCCCAAAGAACAGACATGTCGTGACTTTTTTTCAGCGGACTCACGCTGAGGAAAAACCACGGACATGTCTGCACGGCCCCATAGACACATATAGGTCCTGCAACGCGCGTGCAAATCACGCGCGTTGCACGGACCTTTTTCACGTTCATCTGAATAAAGCGTTACTGTGAGAACGGTAAATCTATGGAATAGTCACCGCAGGAGCCGGTGACAGCAGGGACAGTAAGTAGATGGCTTTATAAAAGGCTTAGATCATTTCCTAGAACAAATAAATATCAGCTCCTATGTGTAGAAATGTTTCCCTTCCCTTTTCCCGTCCCTTGGTTGAACTTGATGGACATGTGTCTTTTTTCATGTGTCTTTTTTATAGAAAAAAGTGGTTTTATTTTAGTTTTTAGTCTAATCTTTTATTTATTTATTGTTTAATAAACTTTAACTGTTTTAGTTGGGTTTTTTTCATAGTCCCACTAGGGGACCTTACTATGCGATCTTCTGATCGCTTATATAGTGCTTTGGTATACTTAGTATACCAAAGCATTAATGCCTGTCAGCGTAAACTGACAGTCAACCTATACAGCCAAGGCAGGCCTGGGGGCCTTAGTTAGGCCCTTGGCTGCCATGGCAACCCGTCGGCGGTCGGCTATTGCATTCGCGAACCGCCGATTGCTAACAGAGGGAGCGCCCTCCCTCTGTCAAACAACTTAAATGTCACGGTCCCTACTGACGATCTCCTTCAGGTACATGCACGGCGGATTGCTGCATTCTAAGCCGTTCATGTACGTGATTCTGCGCCATCGGCTTAAAGAGAGTCTCTCACCAGAAATGTAAACTAGCAGCAGGTTTATATAGAGTAGGCTCTCCTGAATCTAACGTTTATTTCACATGGGTGCCTCCATGATTGACAGGGGCCCGGCAGTGTAATAGGCACGTTCACGCCTGACCCCGTAGTCTCCTGAACGCGTGCGCAGCTCTGCTTCATAATCGGCGAAAAGTCATCCCACCAGGTTATCTATTTACCATATATACACCTTTGTAGGTTATATGTTGTTGTATGTGGGCACTATTCAAGGACGAAGGGCTGTTTTTAGCATATACCTATTGAAAGTTGTGTTTTATAAGAAGTTACTGCTAAACTAGTGATCCTGTTCCCGACAAAAGGACCCCCTTTTTTTTATCGATAAGAAATAAGTTCTGTGAAAACATGGCCATAGATGTAGGATGAAGCCATGGTCCAAAGTGCATTCTGATTTTTTGTTTTTTTGTTGGACCATTTATCGGGAAGGTTCACAAATAAAAATATAATTCCCACAATACGATCATTCATATGGTGGGAAACATTGTTCACGTCTGTTGCCCCTGAACATGTATAAAAGGTCGTTACCGGAGGCCAACAAATATCTGTCTGATTTCTCAAAATGTTCATGTGTACTTTTCAAGTCAACTGACTTATTCTTGTAACCATAATCTGACAATACAGTCTGGGCAAATCCTCACGTTTGTAAAAACTAGACCTCTATCTGAGCATTTTTATGAATCAAACGTATAGGAACTACTCTAAAACCGTACCAGCCATTAGAACAGCTGAGCCGTGGGTCTAACTGTAAAAGTTCAGTTCTCTCTCCCCCTCTCTCAGCAAGAAATCCCAGCATGACCTCAAGCACCAATCAGCAGTTCAATTACATCCAGCCAGTCAGTGTCTTAAAACCAAATCCTTGCCTCTCTATGTCTGCGAAGCTGAAGAAATTGCTTTTTTTTCTTCTTCGTTTTTTCTCTCACTGTCTTCCAAGAGCCATAACTTAAGTTGAATCAAAAGGGCGAACTTGAAAGAAGGTCCGAAAAATCTTCCCGACAGATTGAAAGTAAGAAAGGTTAGAAACCAATTGTTTTGGGCATCAGACGTTGTTATGGTCATTGTTACGTTGATGGTCAGCTTTTCTTTCTGGTGCATTACCTAATCTTTATGTACTCTGTACATTGTAATAACCATGGAAGTAGATGACGGAGCGGATCATCTGTACAATGTAATAACCGTGGAAGCAAATGATGGAGCGGATCATCTTTAAAGTTCTCCATTTAGCATTGTCCCAGCAATGCCTGAAGCTATTACAATTCCTATGGGAGACTACTCTGATTCCCACAGCCTAGTGCAGAAGGCCAGCTTTAATGGCCCCGGGGGAGGCTATCACCATCAATAAGTTTAGGTTTGATTCTATTTATTAGTGCAATTTTACAAAGGCGAATGTCCCTTTATCTCTTCTCTATTCCTTCCCAGCTCCTTTTTGCTAAATCAATAGGATCTGTAAAAATTGAAACGTTCACTGACCGGCATTTTCTGTGTAGTCCCGCAGTTTACATGGGTAAACATTTTTGTTAAATTAGCGCAATCACCAGTCAAAAAACTATATGGGGCCCCGTATTCTCCACTTATGTATACATTACAAAAATACTTTTCCAAAAATATCCCTTTCATACAGAGCAGCCTATATGTCAATCTGTAGGTAAATAAGTTCTGCTCCATCTGGGGGGGGGGGAGAATTTTACTCATAGTTGCAAGATCCCCCTTAGGCCAGGTTCACACAGGGCAGTTTTTTTTGTTTTGTTTTTTGCCAAAGCCAGCACTGGACTCCAAGGTAAGTGTTATACGGGTGTATTTCTTTGCTCATGTTATGACCCCAAATCTTGGCACAACCGGCGGTCTGATGACCCAAACCAATAGCATCATAGGGAACTGAGATGTTGGGACTCATCTATGATACTGTTTGTTCGGGACATCAGACCTACGGGATTTGCAGGCAAAGTACAGGGTCGCAGAAATGCGCAGTTCTACGCTTGTATGAAACTGGCCTGAGGGGAAGAAAAGTATAGAGGACAATATAAATGTACTTCTTTTTTGTGTCTGCTTGTTTTTATGGCTAAAAATTACGCATTAAAAACTGCAGCGTGTGAACCTGGCCTTACTGCATGTGCAGCATTAGGGTTCAGACACATGTAGTGGTTATCATATACAGTTACCACAACCTAACAGGAATTTCAAATTATTGTTAACTGCAGGTAAATCTAAATTTTACAGAAGTTCTACCCATAAAAACTGAGCGGATGTTAACAATAATTTGAAATACGCGCTGATTTATGGTAAAACAGCAAGTTTCACCTCAAACGGACGGGCCGCTACGTGTCTTTTTACTTAGTAAATGGGAATTTATAAAAACCTTATATACACACATTAAATTAGTCACAGCTGTTTTACGGATAGTTGTCAATCAAAACAATTGTAGGAAAAAATGCGGTCAAAATGGCATGTTAACTTTATTCTGCGGGTCAATACGATTACAGCGATACCAAATTTATATACCGTGTTTTTCGGACTATAAGACGCAGTTTTTAGCAAGAACAAATCTTGCTAAAAAGTCCATGTTTCTTATAGTCGGCAGTCAAGGGACCCATCTGCGCCGGCCCCCTGACCGCTTCCCTTTCTAACCCCTTCCCGACCCGTGATGTGCTGGCACATCATGGAGAGGGGGGGTATGTTTGGAGCAGGCTCATGTGCTAATCCCGCTCCATACACTGCTGTTCCTGGCTGTTTAACTAGTTAAATGCCGCATTTATAGGGGTTTTCCTATGTGAGACATTTATGACAAATCCACAGGATATAGTCCAAAAATAAAGTATTTGAAGCAGCACAAATCCCAATATCAGGAGCGGTGTCACGATGTAAAATGAGACAAACCCAGTCTTATGTAGTGTAATCCTCAGAAAAAGCGTGGTTGAACAGCAGCACACGTCTCCCAAAGGCTTGAGAAAGACCCTCCACTTGTCACGGGTCGAAACGTTGCCATTTGTTACTGGATGTTTGACCAATAAAAGAACATATTGATTGAAATTTCGGATGCAGGTCCCACCTCTGAGGGTCCCACATCTATCTCTAGAACCGGTCCCCCTAAACCCCGTTCTATTTTACTCGGCTCCGCTTTTTCCCGGCCACTTCCTGTTTTAGGTGGTCGGGAGTTATTGAAACAGTCGAGTGCTCACTGAGCTACGCCTTTTCCGTAACTCCCATAGAAGGGAACCGGTAGCTACGTAAACAGCGTACATGGTCGAGTTACAGAAACACCGTATCTCGTTGAGATATGCTGTTTCTGTAACTCCCATAGAAATGAATAGTAGTTACGGAAACAGTGTAGCATGCTCTGCTGCTTCTGTAACTGCCATTCACTACTATGGGAGTTACGGAAACAGTGTAGCTCAGCGAGTTACGCTATTTCCGTAACTCGACCATATACGCTGGTTCTGTAAGGGCACGTTCAGATGTGGCGGAATTGCTGTGGAATTCCGCTGCGGACAGTCCGCAGTGGAAATCCGCAGCAGACAGATTGTCCATTGGTTTCAACACCTTTTTAGTTAACTTCGTGCAGACGTTTTGCGGAAAACTCCGCTGCGGAACATAGGCTGCAGTGCGGAATTTTCAGACCGCGGCATGCACTGTCTGTTGCGGACTTGTTGCGGAATTTCCCCATTGAGTTCAATGGAGTTTCACAATTACGCAATGAAATCCGCAGATGTAATGTGTGTTGCGGATTTGCTGTGTGTTGCGTTGCGGATTTCAATCAGGAACAGGATATTTCATCATTCTGATGAGGAAGAGAAAACCTCCATTTTCGGCTTCCAGGCTTATTACATGAACCCAGAGCTATTACCATGGCCAGATATAGGCGGATGGATATGGAAGTGTCCACTCTTATTAACCTTGTAAGTAACTTTACATGTTTATGTCATGTTTTCACTAGTTTACTTGTATGTATGATGTCTGAATAGCAGCAACTGCAGTATGTAAACATTATAACCAAGATAAACATCTAACATATAGAACATTATTCATAAGTACAAATCAAACTTCAATATGCACTTGTTTTTCAGGTACATAACCATCCCGAAATGTGGGACACCTCCAGTGCAGGGTATAGTGAGCGCAACACACGGGATCAAGGCTGGACCTATGTGTGTCGAGGTCATTTCAGCCAAATCCGCAACGGAATCCGCAACGCGGATTATGTGCGGCATTGATGCGGACAGTGTCTGCAGCAATTCCGCCACGTCTGAACATGCCCTAACTCATCCATGTATTGCCGTGTATTGTACCAGCAATCTAATGATCAAGTGCCCTAGGGGAACTAATAAAATGTGTAAAAAAAAAAGTTACATACATTTTCAGGAGTATAAAAAACAATTCAAAGTTTAAAAAAAAAAACATTTCCCATTTTTCCCCAAGCACAATGTAAAAAATAAAAAAATTTTAAAAAATTGGTGTCGCTGCATCCGTAAAAGTCCAAACTATTACAATATAGCATCATTTGACTCGCGCGGTAAACGGTGTAAAAAATAAATAAATTTGAAGCCCCAGAATCGTTGTTTTTTTTGGTCCTCATTGCGCTGAAAAGATTAAATAAAAAGTGATAAAAAAAATCGTATGTCCCAAAAAATGATGGCAATAAAATCTACCGCTCGTCCCGCAAAAAATAAGCCCTCACACCGCTCAATCAATGAAAAAATATAACAGTTAGGCGGGATTCACACGACCGGGTCGTTCCCGAGCCCGAGTGTCGGCCGGTAAAATCGGCCATTTTGCCCGGCCGGTTTGCATAAAGTTATGCATCCGTGCCGGGCCGGGCAGATCCGGACAGTGACATCAGCGGCAGCTCCTGAAGGGGAATCCCCATGTGTTCGGGGATTCCGCTTCAGGAGTTTCCCCTGATGTCACTGCCCAGATATGGACAGAGACATCAAGCGCTCTGTCCAGGAGCGGAATCCCCGAAAACACGGGGATTCCGCTCCTTCAAGGAGCTAAAGTGCGGCTAGCACATAGCAGAGCGGGGAGATACCTCCCCGCTCTGCTATAGTGGCGTCGCTACAGTAGTAGCAGCCGCAGCAGCAGCAGCAGCTGCTGCTACTACTACTAGCGGCGCCATCGAAGGTGTCGCCGAGCCAGGGTGCTTTTAACAAGCAGGGGAAGGGAGCCAGCGCAGCGCTCCCTTCCACCTGCTGTACACCCCGGCCCTGCAACACAGTGTACAGCGATGCCATTCGTCAGAATGGCATCAACTCCTCCTCCTCACATTCACTTTGCGCTGTGAGGAGGAGGAGATAGAGCGCAAGCGCCGGGAAACCCGGCCATCACTCGGAACACATTCCGGTGATGGCCGTGTAATACCCGGCCCCATAGACTTGTATGGGAGCCGGGCGGCCGGGTGCCCGGGCAAAGATAGAGCATGTCCTATTTTTTGACGGCCGGATTTTCCGGCCGTCAAAAAATCGGTCGTGTGAATAGCCCCATTAGGGGTCTATCATTCCTAATGCAGCCGGGTGCCGGCCGATTTATGAACGGCCGGCACCCGGCCGGGAAACCCTGCCGTGTGAATGAGGCCTTATGGCTCTCAGAATGTGGTGAAACAAGAACAATTTTTTTTTTAACAAATATTTTTTTCTTTGTAAAAGAAGTAAAATAGGATTTTTATTCCTATTTTCCGTTGTCTAAAACCTGGGTGCGTCTTATAGTAAGGTGCGTCTTATAGTCCGAAAAATACGGTAGTTTTTTAATGTTTTACTACTTTTAGAAGGAAAAAGCTGATTGTTAAAATTAAAATTTGAGTTTTGTCGCCACATTCTGAGAGCCATAACTTTTTATTTTTGCGTCGATTTAGCGGTATGAGGGCTTATTTTTTGCGGGGCGAGCTATAGTTTATATTGGTACCGTTTCGGGGTACACGAGACTTTTTGATCACTTTTTATTTAATTTTTGTGGGAGATGAAGTGGCCAATGGACATTCACCATGCGGACTAAATAATGATATATTGTAATAGTTTAAACTTTTACAGACGCGTCGATACCAGTTATGTTAGTTTTTTATTTTTTTTACATTGTGCTTGAGGGAAAATGGGAAAAGATTTTTTTTATTTTCTTTTATTTATTAAAAAAACTTTATTGTACTGTTTTTTACACGTCCCCCTAGGGGACTTTAACCAGTGATCGTTATTAATGTATTGCAGTATATAGTGATTCCGACAGTCTCCTATGAAGCCCTGGAACGTTGGAACGTTACAGGGGGTCGCCACCTCCTGTTTTTAGGCATTTAACGGGTTAAGCTAGCAAGATCCCGCTCGTTACCCGGAAGTGTCGGCTGTAACACACGGCTGAGACGATCATCCTATGGACCGGGCTCAGCCCGTGAGATCGCTCCATACTCCCCACCCAGCGTGCGCCCTGTATATCCAACGGATGTCGGGAAGGGGTTGATTTTACTTTTTTTTTTTTATCCCATAGGGGTATTTTTTATTTTTTTAACTTTATTGTACTGGAATATATCTATATACTGATAATACACAGGCAGTTTTTAGGGTGTACCTAAGTATACTCTAAGGGTATGTTCACACGGCTTATTTTAGTTTTTTGGCCCGTAAATGTCCGAAAAATCGAAAGCAGAACGCCTCTAAACAACTGCCCATCGATTTCAATGGGAAAAACGGCGTTCTGTTCCGACGGGCCGTTTTTTTACACAGCCGTTTTTAAAAGCGGCCAAGTAAAAAAGCACCCGCGAAAAAGAAGTGCATGTCACTTCTTAAGCTGTTTTTGGAGCCGTTTTTCATTAACTCTATAGAAAAACAGCTCCAAAAACAGCCGAAAAAAACACAGCAAAAAACGCGAGTTGCTTAAAAAAACTTCTGAAAATCAGGAGCAGTTTTCCCTTGAAAACCGCTCCGTATTTTCAGACGTTTCTGGTTAAGTGTGTGAACATACCCTGACAGGAAATATGGTCAGACAGCCCTGGGGTATTTCAATGGACCCTGGGCTGTCAGTCCATATATGGTATGTCCCTCAATTGCTTCACCTGGTATTCCCTGTGACACGATCAAGGGGGATCCCCTTTTCATTTTCCCTTTGAATGCCACGATCAGCTTTGATCGCTACATTTAAGGGGTTAACGGTGGAGATCAGAGATTTCTCTGATCTCCGCTGTTAGAACGAGGCTGCGCCTGTGTATTACAGATCTATATTATTACAGATTTATACAAGTGCTGAGTTGTAAAAATCCGTAATCTGACACCCATAGGAATCTACGGGCCATACTGTGCCTCCATATACCCCCTATTATACACAGAGATTTGCGGAGGTGATTTGGCGGAGAGGACCGGTCGAGTTCAGAGCGGGAGTTGGTTGTGTGATGATATCTGGAGGGAAGAACGGTTGGAAGGTGCCAAGTTGGACAGAGCTCTTTAGGTTGGGGATAGGATTTTTAATGGTCTTCTCATGTGGCCGGTGAAGGTTCTGAGAGACAGGTGGTATCTGAGAAGATACTCGAGAGGTGATCTAGGTCAGCAGCAACGTTTCGAAAAGATTGGATGGATACCGCTCTCACAGAGGTGGGTGTAGAGCAACCTTACTAGCCTTTGTGGAGAGCAAGGACTCGTGTGAGGAAGGTGCAAGAAATTTTATATAAATTGAAGACTGTCGGAGGTGGTGGCCTGGTGGATGTTATTCGAGAATAAAAATGTTACAACTTAGCAGTAAGGAGTTAGTGAGAAGTTGTCTACAGAGACTGATATTTCAGATGCGGTAGGATGTTAAGAGGAATATATATGTAGGAGATATGATCATTTTTGTCTCTTGAAACCGAGAAGCCACAAAGGTTGAAGCAGCTGATAGACAATTAGACAAATGATTGGGGTCAAGATTATATGCAATGTATTTACCCAAACAACTGAAGTGCCCGGAAAAATACCATACTTATCATGGGTTCTGCCCCCCTCAGACTGGATGTGTTTAGAGATCCGATTGCTCCAGGCACAAATGTAAAAATCTTAGATAGGTCATGGGTAGAGATGAGCGAACTTATGAAAAGTTTGGTTCGGCTAGTTCGCCGAATTTCACGAAAAAGTTCGATTCGGACCGAACTAGTTCTGACCGAACCTGTAATTTCCGTGTGCCGAGCATGGTACTGTCCAGGGTGCTGAAAGAGTTAATGGGCTTCACTAACTCTTTCAGCAACCTTGACAGTACCATGCTCGGCGCGCAGAAAATACAATTTTAATGTATCATACTTACATTCCTCCTGTCCGGCCTCCAGCGATGACGTTTCATCCATGTCGCCGATCGCTGCAGCCAATCACAGGCTGTAGTGACGGTCACGCACGTCACGTGACTGCCTCTGCAGCCAATCACAGGCTGCGTAATGGTACGTAATGGTAAGAGCAGAGTTCACAGCAGCACAGAATATTTCAGGAGAGGAGCGTGCAGCTTCTGTGCTGCTGTGAACTCTGCTCTTACCATTACGTAGCTCTCAGTCTGTTACCTCTCCTCCACTCCTGTCCTCAATAACACCTTCACATGATTGGCAAGTCACCACCCCGCACAAGATCCGCACGCTCATCTCCTGAAATACTCTGTGCTGCCTTAAACTCTGTGGACAGGTCAGGATCCTGTTTCTTTTAAATGCTGCTGGGGAACCCGCTCGATCCACTATATAAGGCTGCGCTACAGTGCTTGGGAATAAGTGACTGGGGCAGAAGAGCATGGAGGCGCAGCCTTATATAGTGGATCGAGCAGGTTCCCCAGCAGCATTTAAAAGACACAGGATCCTGACCTGTCCACAGAGTTTAAGGCAGCACAGAGTATTTCAGGAGATGAGCACGGCCGGGCACGGCCGGCCACGGGCAGCCGGTCGTTTTTCCGAGCCGTGCTCCCATTATAAAGTATAGGAGCACGGCCCGTAAAATAAAAAAATAGAACATGTTCTATCTTTTTAACGGCACGGGCACCTTCCAGTGGGAAAACGGGAAGGTACCCGTGGCTAACAGAAGTCTATGGGCCCGCTATTTCGGGTCGTAATTACGACCCGTAATAACGGGTGTTTTTACGGTCGTGTGCATGAGGCCCCGTAATGACGGGTGGCTACATGTGTGCACCCGTCATTACGGCAGCGTTGCTAGGCGACGTCAGTAAATAGTCACTGTCCAGGGTGCTGAAAGAGTTAACTGATCGGCAGTAACTGTTTCAGCACCCTGGACAGTGAATTCTGATCAGAATATAGAGTAACCTGTAAAAAAAAAAGACGTTCATACTTACCGAGAACTTTCTGCTTCCTCCAGTCCGGTCTCCCGGCCGTTGCCTTGGTGACGCGTCCCTCTCGACATCCGGCCCGACATTCCTGGATGACGTTACAGCCCATGTGACCGCTGCAGCCAATCACAGGCTGCCGCGGCCTCTGCAGCCAATCACAGGCTGCAGCGGCCTCTGCAGCCAATCACAGGCTGCCGCGTCAGGAAAGAAGGTCGGACTGGAGGAAGAAGAGGGACTCGTCACCAAGACAACGACCGGGTATGTATGAAATGCTTTTTATTTTTAATCAGCAGCCTCTTTTCTCTATCAGTGATTGATAGAGACAAGTGGCTGCCGATTTGTATAATATTTTTGACCGGGTTCGGTCAAAACGTGTTCGGCCGAACCCGGTGAAGTTCGGATTCGCTGCGAACCGAACTTTTCCAGATGTTCGGACCGAAACCGGGTTCGGTTGTCCCGGTTTGCTCATCTCTAGTCATGGGGCCGAGTTGTTAACATAGAGCAGATAAATCTGGAATTCTGGACCTTTGTCAGAGACCCCATTAATCTAGGACCTAGGGGAGAAGAAATGATAGATATGCCAATGAGTTGAGAAGCATCTAAGAAAACGGCAAGAAATAACATGCCCAAAGATAAAGTAAACTGTAATCTGATGCCAGATCCCGATATAGGATAAGCTCTACTTACTGGGAGGTACCTATAGCGCTGCCTACAGGGGTGTCGCTATAGGGGGTGCAGAGGTGGCAGTCGCACCCAGGACCTGAAGTCTTTCCTCCGTCAGCCTGATTCATGAATATAATGCTAGAAACAAGGAGCTGCCAGAATTACTGTGACACGAAGCATCCATTAATCCATTAAGTCTTCCATTCTTGGGTCTTTTCTTCCATCTTCTTCTACACAATCCTCACCTATGGGAAAATCTTGTTGCAAATTGACATACTTACAACTTATCAGAAGAATAATTACTAAGGTGTTCTGCAAAAAATCCTATGTCCAACTTCCCAACCAAATTTTTTCCTCCAATGCATTTTAAAATTAAAAATAAAGCAACAAAAAAAATATCCTGCTGTTTTGTGTCTGCAGCTCCTATGCAGATCTATGTGTCTCCATAGTTACAGACCACAAATAAAACCTGTGTAGTCTGATCCTGCAGTCATACTCCCTTCCATCTGTCCCCTAATTTTTCATAACACACATTTGGTAGATTAGCAAGAAGTAGGGTATTCATGGAAGAGAGTAATACATGTCTGCAGGATCAGACTACACAGTGGTTGTTTGTAGTCTGTAACCATGGAGACACGTAGATCTGCATAGGAGCTGTAGACACAAACAATAAGAAGATTTTGTCCACTATCCCAAAAAAAATTGTATTCATCTAATGCATTTAAAATGAAAAATAAATGAAAATTTGTACATTTTGTCTTCACTAACAATCTCCTACCGTTTTAGGCCTCCAACTGCCATGCAGTCTTCTGCATCTCCATGGTAACAGACAACAAACAAACCCTGTGTAGTCTGATCCAATAGTCATACTCTCTTCTATCTGTCCCATATTTCTGACTAACATACACTTGGTAGATTAGCAAGAAGTAGGGACAGAAAGGCAGTATGACTGCAAAATCAGACTACACAGGGTTTGTTTATTGTCTGTTACCATGGAGATGCAGAGGTCTGCCATGGGGCTGTATACACAAAACGGTAGGACATTTTTAATGAAGACTACTTGAAAGGTTGCTTCATGTTACCTTTTTCGATGCATTGAATAAATGAAAAAATTGGTTGGGAAGGTGGATATAGGAAACAAGGAGCTTCTGTGTTTTTCAGTAGATTTCACATGTATCCACGACTTTCATAGAGATATTCCATCCCAGAACAGAAAGGTAAAGCAGTTAAAAGGCTTCCAGTGCATTCATCACACTGCTATGTCATGTCTTCTCTCCCCCATACAAGGATTATATTCTCTTCAGTGGGTCACAATTTACCAGCATGGGTCATAATGTGTGCAGTAAATTATGTTAAGGCAACTCACACCACATCTGTCATGTGCTTGTTATATCAACATACTCATTCACAGGGTCTCCTGTAGGGGGCATCATGCAGCTTGTGTTGCAATCAGGTCTGCAGGCAACTCAGGTCGCGGTCTCCTGCTTTAGTGTCCAAAGCAGAAGGTTTTCTGTAAAGTGTTTGTCACCCAATGTACATAGCAAAAAAACTAAATTAGCACCAGTGCCAGTCTGGTGCTAGGGCCCTTCCTCCACCAAAATGAGCATAGCCCCCATAACCCTACTCAACCCGGTCTAGACTCAGGAGAGAGGAGCCCAGTGCGTAACCATCCCTCTCCAGAAGTACCAACTAAGGAAATTACTATTTGGGGCACTTCTCCCCTACATGAACCCCATAGCAATTGCCTTAGGTACTGGCTGTGAGTACAACCTAAATTTGGGGTCCATCAGAAGATCCACTGGTGGACCCAGGTCCTGAATAGGGTTTAGACACAACACAACCCAGGAGCTTAGCTATAGGGTGTACAGTGGTAGCCATCGGGTCCTGGGCCTACGTACCTGAAGGGGCCTAAAAAAGTATTGTAAATGACCCATGATAGGTAGGGCCTATGAGCCCACAAGGTTCAAGTTAGGCCTCTGATTCAGTCCATAAGGTCCAGCAGAGGACAACCCCATATCAAAAACTTACACTGTAATGCATCACATGCTGTTGGGGTTTATTACTTGTTTTTTAGGATTATTTTACCTAATTAACCCATTAATGCATAGTGGTAACATCATTTTTTATTTCCTCGGGGGTCACTAAACCAAACCTAGGGGGTGGAACTAAGAGGCGACCAAATGAGCAAACCACAAAGCCTGGGGGGACTCACGACGCAGAAACTCTGAAAAAGAGGAAGGTGGGATAACTCTGGACGTTAAAGGAGCAGCACAGAGGACCTCCAGCTATGGCTATACAACTGCTATGTCCCACTATGGTTTTCCTGAAACCAATTTTTCCACTTTCAGGCTGTCAAAGATGAGAAACAGCACTGAATTCAGTGTAGAACCTAAGAGGAGATGCAGGTATCTGCAGCCACCACTAGGGGGAGCTTACTGTACTCAATAATAGCACTGTATGCCGTGAGCTCCCTCCCCCTAGTGGTGGCTGCAGGAAGACAGAAATGTAACATTTTGCAGAGGATTTCTTGTATCAAAAAAGCAGAGCTCCGAACGCTATCATGGTGTATTAGAAAAACAATCAGCTCACAATTTCGGACCTGAAAACGGTGATAAAAGGTGTACTTATTTTTTTTAATTAAATGTATCCTAATAATTTATCTATTTTCATAGTTTCGTCAGCACTGGTAATACCTAACACCATTGCCGGGAGAGTGGTACTTTCTCTACATAACAGCTCAGCCAGGCATGCCAACTAAAGGTGCCACAGTAAGCTTCACTCCGCTGCTTGGCATCTATCTTGCTTCATTTGCACAAATCTAGGTTGGTAAAGGAAGGAAATCAGATTTCCTGCACATCTGCCTCTGCCCTTTATAGACAAAGTCCCCTATAGGTTTCATTATTATAGAATCAGTACTAAACTGGTAGAATTTACATAGTTTACTGGAATATACCCAGACTGCTCACCACGGGGATACCAACGCACTTAGAGAGGCGATTTGCTCAAAACATTTTCAGGAAACAAGTTGAACAGCACATCATCGACCCCATAGGCCACAATTGCCCCTGACCCCACCATAGAAAGGGTCGTATGAGATTAGAAAAAAGATCCAATTAGCAGAAACAGCGCCACTCTTATCCACAGGCTGTGTCTGGTATTGCAGCTCATCGACATTTAAGTGAATTTGGCTGAACTGCAATACCAGACACAACCATGGTCAAGAGTGGTGCTGTTTCTGAAAGAAAATTCCATACAAACCCATTAAAGGGGTAATTCCATCTCAGACATTTATGGCATATCCACAGGATAGGTGCGGGTCCCACCTTTCCGCTGACATAGCCAGTTTTAATTGTATCTGTTTCTTGGAAAGCTGAGTGACAACCAATATGTCTACCAGTACGGACGCCACATTGGTTGCCAAGTAGGAATCCAAAGCCGCAAAACCCCCTAGTCATTCATCGATATGGGAATGAGCCATATACTGTATCATCCCTCAATAACGACGCACGGGTGCCATTCAGGGGCCTGGAAAGCTGGGTGGCATCTGCTGTGGGTGCTGTAATGGTGGAGATATTGGTTGTCACCCAACTTTCCCAGAGACAGATATAACTTTCTGGGATTTCTATCTAAAGGGGGGATTTTGACATTTTATTTGGATAATGTTCAGATTCGCGATACGAGCTTCCGGCGCCTCGTTGAACGTTTTCACGTTATTACGGCTGCGATGTAATTATAATGTCCCTGCTGTAAACACTGTATCATTGTGTCACCCCATAAATCATTGATGAGTCCTAGAACCTCATAAAACTGTCACCCTATGAATAATCCCATATGTCCCATATGTCCCATATACAGTGACTTATGGCCCGTAGCCATGTGCGTTCATTACCAGCCCCTTGTGGTGAGCGCTGCTTTATCGGTGACAGTGAAAGCATGACACACGCTGGCGTCACGCCGCCCTCACCCATGTCACCAGAGGCCCAGTACCGTAATGCCTATTTGTTTTAGTAGCTATAAAACCCCAAAGATGCCATCCCTAGGTGTCCCCGTCACACGATGCTTTTAACCCTAAACCTACCAGATATGGGAGATTATTTAAGCCACAATGAGGAGGAAGCGTGTTCAAGATGTAGCAGAGTTGAGTTTGTCAGATATATTAGGGATTTTTTGGATTAGGGAGGGAAGATTTTTAAAACCTACTATATTATCTTAATGGTCTATTCACACGCTGCGGTCAAATTTTTTGTAAAATTGAGGCAAAACGCTGCAGATTTGCAAAAATCATGGGAAAAAAAATGCGTGAATAAGCCCTAGGGGTCTATTCACACAATGAGATCAAATTGTAGTTTATTGCCACAGTAGCTGCGAAATGCTGCGGTTTTGATGCATTTTCATGATGGACGTAGCAAAAAAAGCGCAGTTTGACCGCACCGTGTGAATAGACCCTAAAGGGGTTATCACATCATAGACAACCCCTATCATCTGAGCCCCCGGGCCAGGTTTCTGTAATACATGGACAGCCCGAGTCCGCCAGAGCTCTCGACAGGTTCATCAAGAGGTTCTTGAGCAGGAGACCCCCCCCCCCCCCCCCATATACTGTCAATACGGACAGGGATTGTCCAGATGGGGCAAAAGAAATCCACCCAAAAATATAAATTGTCATAGAATAGTAAAGTTTCGTTGCGGCGCCATTTTTGCCCTACAGAAAGTGCAGCCATATTGGTTGTCACTTTTGCATGGAGTTTGTATGTTTTACACACAGATGTAGCAGAGTTGTATTTGTTAACTGTAATTTTGTGCACCTTATAGAAAGCTACAGATAACACATCACTGCGCATTGACCTCATGACAAATCCAGCTCTGCTACACCTGCATCTAAGTGTCATCGGATCATTAATAATAAATATATCTATAGACAATGACGCATTAGACAATCACTTTTATCTCTTGTGTTGCTAAGTTCATGTTCACATGAGAATCCACAACTTCCCTCTGCGCAGTTACCCCCAGCCCCTCACCCACCCTCGTAAACAGTATGCAGGACACATACAATAAAACAACTCACCATACTAATACCAGCTCCTTACCCACCTCTCCCCTAAATCAAAGAATCATCAAGACATTGTCCTCTTATAGAAAAGCTGGGTGACAACCATTACAGCTCCTGCAGAGGCTGTCACCCAGCTTTTCCAGTATCCTGACAAACACATTTGCAGTGAAATGGAAGAAGTATCACATTTTTACCACTGGGAAAGCTGTGTGACATCTTGTGATGGCAATACCCAGCTTTCCCAGACACAGATTACACCACAACCCAATGATTTATATTGACTGGATGGTTCAGATCTTATGGGGGGGGGGGGGGGTATGAAATAAAGTGAGGATCAATGCAAACTCTTAAAGGTACAGCAGCACAAGACAAAGTAATAATTGGGGGGAGGGGGGAGAGTCTGTAGCCGTCATTAGTGAAGGCTACACGTGGAGATAAGCCCCAGATGGTGTATATAGGGGGGGGGGCAGCAGATCCCAGTGACAGGAGGCTGGCAGGGGAGCTGCGTACTGTCTGCTGTTCACTGACATCAATGCTACCAATCACACAAGGAGGGGGAGGAGGAGGAGAGCTGGAGACCTCACCCCTCTTGAGTAACTTCAGCAGAGAAACTTGGAGCAGAGGCTCAGAAGTGTGTGTTCTAGCAAGAGAGAGCATGCCAACCTGACACCCAGCAGCAGGATACAATGACATGCCAGTCTGTGCCTACTGCACACACCATGCATGGACTGCCAGGCTGAGAAGACACCTTGCCCCTTGCTACTGACTGGTACTTACCTTTACACATTGCATTATTGGAATAAGACCTGTGCCAACTGAAGACCCTTGGAGATGCCCCTCTTCTGGATCTAACCTCATACTGGCTACAATACAGAGTGGCACCATGTATACAGAGGAGAATATTACAACAGCAACTCCAAATGACACCTTCCTGGGAGGCCAGGGCAGCAGACCCCCCACCATCCCAGCTGTCATGTTCATTTTTGGGGTGGTGGGGAACCTGATTGCCATTATTGTCTTGTGTAAATCCCGCAAGGAGCAGAAGGAGACCACTTTCTATACCCTGGTGTGTGGACTGGCACTGACTGATCTGCTTGGCACCTGCTTGGTGAGCCCAGTGACCATAGCCACCTATATCCAGAACAAGTGGCCGGGTGGCAATGCCCTGTGTGAGTACAGCTCCTTCATCCTGCTCTTCTTTGGACTGTCTGGTCTCAGCATCATCTGTGCCATGTCCATTGAGAGGTACCTTGCCATCAACCATGCCTATTTCTATAACCATTATGTGGACAAGAAGCTGGCAGGACTCACCCTCTGTGCCATCTATGTGTCCAATGTGGTCTTCTGCGCACTGCCCAGCATGGGTTTAGGGAAGTCTACATTACAGTACCCCAAGACCTGGTGCTTCATAGACTGGAGGACCAATGTGTCCACCCATGCCGCCTATTCCTACATGTATGCAGGCTTCAGCTCCTTCCTGATCATGGTCACTGTGCTGTGCAACGTGCTGGTATGCGTGGCCCTCATACGCATGCACAGACAGTTTGTGCGCAGGACCTCCTTAGGGACAGATACCAGGATCACCGACTTCAGGAGACGGAGGAGCTTCAGGAGAATGGCCGGAGCTGAAATCCAGATGGTGATCGTTCTCATAGGCACCTCCGTGGTGGTTCTCATCTGCTCCATCCCTCTTGTGGTGAGTCCCGGGCGTGCAAACCATGTGCTCCACAATAAGACCTGTCAGCGCCTTGGATCACATGTAAATTCTGTTCTTCTTACTTCACATGTATCTTCTGTTCTTCTTCCTTCACATGTATCTTCTGTTCTTCTTCCTTCACATGTATCTTCTGTTCTTCTTCCTTCACATGTATCTTCTGTTCTTCCTTCACATGTATCTTCTGTTCTTCTTCCTTCACATGTATCTTCTACTCCTCTTCCTTCACATGTATCTTCTCTTCTTCCTTCACATGTATCTTCTGTTCTTCTTCCTTCACATGTATCTTCTGCTCTTCTTACTTCACATGTATCTTCTGTTCTTCCTTCACATGTATCTTCTGCTCTTCTTACTTCACATGTATCTTCTACTCTTCTTCCTTCACATGTATCTTCTCTTCTTCCTTCACATGTATCTTCTGTTCTTCTTACTTCACATGTATCTTCTGTTCTTCTTACTTCACATGTATCTTCTGTTCTTACTTCACATGTATCTTCTGTTCTTCTTCCTTCACATGTATCTTCTGTTCTTCTTACTTCACATGTATCTTCTGTTCTTCTTACTTCACATGTATCTTCTGTTTTACTTCACATGTATCTTCTGCTCTTCTTCCTTCACATGTATCTTCTGCTCTTCTTACTTCACATGTATCTTCTGTTCTTCTTACTTCACATGTATCTTCTGTTCTTCTTCCTTCACATGTATCTTCTGCTCTTCTTACTTCACATGTATCTTCTGTTCTTCCTTCACATGTATCTTCTGTTCTTCTTACTTCACATGTATCTTCTGTTCTTCCTTGGCATAGTATCTTCTATTCTTCTTACTTCACATGTATCTTCTGTTCTTCTTCCTTCACATGTATCTTCTGTTCTTACTTCACATGTATCTTCTGTTCTTACTTCACATGTATCTTCTGTTCTTACTTCACATGTATCTTCTGCTCTTCTTACTTCACATGTATCTTCTGTTCTTACTTCACATGTATCTTCTGTTCTTCTTACTTCACATTGTATCTTCTGTTCTTACTTCACATGTATCTTCTGTTCTTACTTCACATGTATCTTCTGTTCTTCCTTCACATGTATCTTCTGTTCTTCTTCCTTCACATGTATCTTCTGTTATTCTTACTTCACATGTATCTTCTGTTATTCTTACTTCACATGTATCTTCTACTCTTCTTCCTTCACATTGAGGCACTTGATGCATCTTCTGTTCTTACTTCACATGTATCTTCTGTTCTTACTTCACATGTATCTTCTGTTCTTCTTACTTCACATTGTATCTTCTGTTCTTACTTCACATGTATCTTCTGTTCTTACTTCACATGTATCTTCTGTTCTTACTTCACATGTATCTTCTGTTCTTCTTCCTTCACATGTATCTTCTGTTCTTCTTACTTCACATGTATTTTCTGTTCTTACTTCACATGTATCTTCTGTTCTTACTTCACATGTATCTTCTGTTCTTCTTCCTTCACATGTATCTTCTGTTATTCTTACTTCACATGTATCTTCTGCTCTTCTTCCTTCACATTGTATCTTCTGTTCTTCTTCCTTCACATGTATCTTCTGTTCTTCTTCCTTCACATTGTATCTTCTGTTCTTCTTACTTCACACGTATCTTGTTCTTGTTCCTTCACATGTATCTTCTACTCTTCTTCCTTCACATGTATCTTCTGTTCTTCCTTCACATGTATCTTCTGCTCTTCTTACTTCACATGTATCTTCTGCTCTTCTTCCTTCACATTGTATCTTCTGTTCTTCTTCCTTCACATGTATCTTCTGTTCTTCTTCCTTCACATTGTATCTTCTGTTCTTCTTACTTCACACGTATCTTGTTCTTGTTCCTTCACATTGTATCGTTCTGTTCTTCTTCCTTCACATGTACTTTTCGGTTCTTCCTTCACATTGTATCGTTCTGTTCTTCTTCCTTCCCATTGTATCGTTCTGTTCTGGTTCCTTCACATCCTTTCTGCACTTGATGCATCTGCTGCTCTTGACTATTCTGAGTGATATGAGCTCCTTGTACTAGCTCAGCCTCTCAGAGACTCAGACCCAAGAAATGTCATTCTAAGGACACGTTCACACGGCAATATTTTGGTCAGTATTTTGCTGTTTTGCATCAGTATTTGTAAGCCAAAACCAGGAGTGGATCCTATTCAGAGAAAAAGTATAATGGAAAGATCTGCACCTTCTACATGGATTGGACCGACTCCTGGTTTAGGCTTATGATGCAAAATACTGCCATGCGATGGTGATCTCTGGCTCTGTTCACACCACTTTTAGCCATACAGTTAGCAGTATACATATACTATCTAATATCGATAGGCTTCCACGGGGCGGTATATACATTTGGTACATTTACATCTGGATAACTTTTGTCTTCCACTACTGAGTAGTGGTGTAGGCTGCTACGCTCTTCAAAACCACAAAAGACTATACGCTTATATAATGGTAGTCAATGTACAAACATATGGGTATACATTTGTAGGGGAAAAATAGATGGGAAAAAACCCTTTACTTCCCCTTTAAATAAAAAAAAAACCCAGATCTGTCACACAGACGCCAACTGTATATGATGATCCGTTCCAAAAAGTGTACATAAAACACAATTATACGCCTGTTATCGGGCACAAAGGTAGCGTGAATCGTTGTGAAAAATTATTTAACTCCTCTGCTGCCAGGAGACTTTACATAGAATGTCGAACCATCGTCAAGTGTATCACAAGGATAGAGTATCATTAGTCGTGACTTTTGTCAATCTGTAGAAGTTTCGTACCCGTTTCTGCAGTAAAAACTCTAAATCTGTAACTTGTCCGTAGAGAAGACGACCTGAAGCTGCAGAATTAGAGAAATGTTGCAGAACCTCATGTTTTAGCATGTAAAATATGCAGAACTACAAATCCCATCATGCTCTGACAAGTCAAACTTTATTTTACTTTCCCGAGAGATAATGGGCAATCTTCACTCCCAGCATTTATAGACTTCAAGTCTCAGTGTATACATATATGTATATACATATATATAGGTCCTAGAATATTCCTACAATTTTTTCTTCTTACCCCTTGAAACACCCTTGCAGAACTGGACAACATCCATAAATTTTCACCTAGACTAAAATTCACACTAGATCCCTACAAACGTCACAGGAGCACTCAGCTCAGAGAGAAAACTGAGTTGGTTTAGACTAAATCCTGCTTTGATCTGACACTACGATCTCGCTGGTAGTTATTAGACCATGCGGTCAATTCTGTATGTGCCACCCTGTGTGCCGGGCAAGTGTCATTGTGACTTTCATAACTACAGTCATTTTCCGAGTATACACCTGCTATGGAGATCAGATTTTATCGTAACTTATATCTTGTAATTATGGTCAATGTGACCATATGTAGTTTAATGCAGTCAAAGGGGTTAAAAAAAAAGTGCAATTTTTTTCCCGAAATAGCGCCAGCCTTGTCCATAGGCTGTGTGGGGTATCGCAGCTCAGTCCCATTCAAGTGACTAATGAGCTGTCATCTGAAAGAAATTGCAATATTATAAGATAAAATCTATTTTGTATGTGTGACAGATACAGCTCTGCTACATCTGTACAGAGCTAGAGCTACACAGCTAATTGTAGGTTGCAATGTCGCATAAATGCAGCTTTGGCGGCCACATTGTCGACGTGCTGCGTGTTTCCGCTGGCGCTAGCTAATAGCGGCAATGAGTGCCTGCTACTATACTCTATGGCGGGGCTACTGGCAATTTAATGTGTTGTCTTACCCTGACGTACACCATACAGCCACACATACACTACACCCACATCCATGTTAGTTGGTCATGTGACCCCTATATCTGATTTATATTACATATTGGGAGATTGAGCAAAACTGGGGCAGTTGCCCATAGCAACCAATCAGATTGTTTCTTTCATTTTTAGACAGGCTTCTGAGAAATTAGAGCTGGAATCTGATTGGTTGCTAAGGGCAACTGCTTCACTTTCAGTTTGCACCAGCTTTGATAGAGCTCCCCCATTGTATTACTTGCTATGAGTATATTTGTGCCCCCCGTTATGCCGCCCGGTTCTGGATTGACCCGGTACCGTTTATGTTTTACTTACTAAAAAATTTTGAAATTCACGGATGATGAGGGATGTTTAGGAGAAAAGTCAAACTGGCTTCTCCTGTTGGTGAAGGGTAAGAACCTGTTCTGTGGATGTGGTGACAGAAGTCATTTTCTCGTCCTGCCAGTTCGCCAGCGTCATTCCACCTCATACAGATGACAAGACGGGCCGGGAATCTGGGATTTCGCCAACTGGGATATTAGGAAGCAAAACTAATGAAAACATACTAAAACATACATCAGGGAGAAGAGTTGCACTAAAGGGGTAGTCCAGTCTCCAGCATTTTTCGCCTATCCACTGGATCACCAGAACAAGGGACCACCGCACAGCGCTCAACTGTTTCCTTCAGCCCCATAGACTTTAAATGGAGTGGCACCACGTATGCCCTGCCTCCGCTCCATTTAAACTCCTTCTAGCCACCGTCTTGCGGCTGGGGGGAGCAAGGGACCAGGTTCACCCGTTCTTGTGATCGTTGGGGGTCCCAGCGGTTGGACCACCAGCGATCTAGTATTTTTTACCTATCCAATTCTAGAGCTGGAATACCCCTTAACGTGGGGCGCAAATTGTATACCACATGCCCAGCTCATTTATATAGGAAACACCCCCAACCTACAGCACTTGAATCACAAGTGAATGTGACCCCCTTCCTCACACCCTAAAATAAAAATGCAGAACCGGACCAAACCCCCTAAACAAATAGGGACCCCAGAATCCCTTAATACATACAGACCCCCCCCCCCCCCCCCAGACCCCTAAACTAATACAGATCCCAGACCAGGCCTCCTAAACTAATAAAGACCCCAGACTAGACCCCCTAAACTAATACAGTCCCCAGACCAGACCTCTAAACTAATACAGAACCCAGACCAGACCCCTAAACTCATACAAACTCCAGGCCAGACCCCCTGAACTAACACAGACCAGACCCCTAAATCAATACAGATCCCAGTTCCCTAAATAAATAGTCCCTAGACCAGACCCCTAAACTAATACAGACTCCACACCAGACCCCTAAATTAATACAGACCTCCTAAACAAATACACACACCAGACCCCCTAAACTAATACAGACCCCTAAACTAATACAGACCCCCTAAACTAATACAGATCCCAGACCCCTAAACTAATACAGACCCAGGACCCCTAAACTAATACAGTCCCAGGACCCCTAAACTAATACAGACCTCCTAAACTAATACAGACCCCCAATCAGACTCCCCAAATAAAAAGAGACCCTCCAGACCCACTAAATAAATACAGAACACAGACCAGTCCCTGCATATACTCCCGTCTCCTCACTCCTGGGCGCTGCTACCGGCCCTGACGTAAGGAGGTACCTGGGTGTGAAGATGACTGCGGGAACTGGGAGAGGTGAGTATTTAGTCAAGATGCGGCACCCTGGAGACTTGACAGCTCTTTTTTTCCTGGGAGCTTTCAAGAAATTCTGGGAAAGTTGGCAAGCATAAACCAAAGGAAACCCAGACTATGAATGTGTATAATCCTACTCTTACAGGTTTAGTAAGGAAATAGTTGCCCCAAAACCTGTGACATAGAGCTAATTGATAAAATTCTAAGCTGCCTGCAGTCACCACTAGAGGGAGCTTACTGCATACGGTATATAACAGTATGCAGTAAGCTCCGAAGCTCCCTCTAGTGGTGACTGGCAATAGCCAGAATTAAATTATTTTACTATGCAGCGGATTTGGACCTCTGTATCAGGAAAACAAAGCTCCAACCATGATAAAGATATATTAATAAATTAATGGTCATAGCATATTGGACCTTTTTAGATCGTTTCACGCTAGCTCCAAAGGTTTAGTCATCATTTAAATTAATAGAAAACTCAGCTTTTCAGCTTTTTCATCTCTTTTTCTGGCAGGTTGCACAGATTTTCTATGGAACACATAACTTTCCAGTAGCTATTCAATCCTCTATAACTATTTAGTAGCGCAGATAATAATGGGCATGATTGTAAGTGGCCGGAGGGCTGAAATCTCTTCCAATACAGCAATTTCCCTTATAATTCTGAGTATAATTTCATCCAGCTGCACAATGCTGTCATCCATTCACGTATGTGTTAAGAACGTCTCGATTGTGGGTATTCCATTCTTACACGTTACCTCCTATATTATGGAATTAAAATCAATGCCAAAATCTTTCTATTTACCAGGACTCGTGCCAGGCCTTTCCCAATTTAACATCCTTAGGTTGTACACGAGTGACAATATTATAGTGGGGTGGGGTCGAAAACAAAAAGGTCAAGAATATGATAAAATTGGCATCGGGAACTAATTACAACAAATTAATAAAAATCTTCATCGGGGAGTTTGGGCAGGAACCGTAGGTTGAGTCACGTCAGCATTTTTCGCCGTTGAGTCTTCACCAGTTAAGAAAATAAACCACAAAAATATTTAAGCACCATGACAACAATAAATGAAAAAAGGGAGCGCTGTGAAGGATCTGCACCTCAGTGCGATCATACAACTGCTGCAATGGGAATAATTTGCTTTACAGCTTTTAATCCCTTGTTGTTTTCTATTGCAGTAATATACTGAGATAGTGTCGGTTCTCATCAATAGAAGAATGACCCCCATCCCTGCCCAAAAACATTCAGTATTGACCAGCGAGTCCTGTTTTGTCCCCTTGGATGATGATTAAGATGATATATGGTGTTCTCACAGAGAGTTGGGTTCGATATCTGCCCATACAAGTAGATCAGGCATCCCAAAAATGCTTGAGGGTAAGTAGTCCATAATGGGCTACTTATATTGTGACGGCAAAATTTGACAGATACAGAAAGGGGACATAATAATGTAAACTCACATATGTATAAAACAGTCGAGTTAGACCTAGGACTAGGATTTTGTATACTATTGTATGGTTAAACCTTAAAGGAATTTTTAGAAACCCATGTTCATACACCCTATTAGTGAATTCGGAGATAATAGAGGGGGGTCCGTTGTTCAAGATTCTCATCCCTTGGTCAGAGTAGAGAGCGGTTATAAAGAGTGTGCCTCTCTCTCTCTCTCTCTCTCTCTCTACCTCTCTCTCAGACAACACAATGATATAAATGGGAAATGTGTAATACTTCATTTCTCCTGTGGTGGCGCTGCAGGGAAAATGAACAGTTACTGCCAGGTTTCACTATAAATCACAGACGATCGCCGGGGAGGGGAACACTTTGTGATCGCTTATTGTCAAGAGACCATTCTAACAAATAGAGATTGTCCAATGCGGAGTACCCTTAAAAAAGGTTACTATGCCTAGGGGGGCAGTGCATGACAAAGAGCTTCTTTCAGTGTTCTTTAAATTATTTTGTTATGCTCCACCCCTCAGGCCCTCCACTAGGAATTACACAGTGTAACAGTTTTACCTGTACTGTTCCTTTAAGGAAAAACTATCCCCCAAAAAATGTAATTTAATAGTCCCTGATTATTCCGAAATAGAATAAGTTGCTGTAAATTATATAGGAACTTCCTCTTATTAGTGGTAATTGCTTCATGTAAATAATCATAATATTCTGAGGTGAATGATAAAAATCACTGACGAAATTGATTGGTCACCCTAAACATTGATCCCCTCCCCCAGACATGCAGGGAAGGTTATAGTTCTGCTCGTTAGGTGTATACAGCAGCCATGATGAATGGAGTCATATGGTTACTCAGCGTTCAGTTTTTCAATACGTTGTATTTTTAGCTACCAGTTTATTTCTGACCAAACAGGTCGGCTGTGGCATCAGGGGTCAGGGGTATCCTGACTGGTCATGCAGGTTTGATTGGTATCTGTAGGGTCATCTGTAAAGGCAGAAATGTGAGAAATGACTGATAGGTGGCAGTAACCCAGGTATCAGGTCATCTGTCCAGATTATGATCAGTCCGTAGCCTTAGGGTATGTTCACAAGCTGCATTAGGACACGCTCTGTCTTCTTCTCACTGCACGTATCAGCTCTCGTCTGGTTTTGAGATGAATTCTCTTATTGGCCTTAATGGAGGAAAAATACAACATAATAAACAGGTATAAATGTAATAAAACTGATGCTAGGATGAAAAAACACAACTGCCGATTGCAGTATTACATTTGTGGTGCAGTAGGGGTGTAGTTTGGTGCCACACGACTACATACTATTTTTGTTGGATGGTACCTGTTGTAGTACCTTCTTGGTGCCCCCCATGTGGTGCGGTGTTAAACAATTATAAACACTATATAGCCATATGTTGGTCAAATAATACTGCATATACAATGCAGCTATCACCACCATACTCTGCAAAAATAATATACTGTACAGTTCCTAAGTAACAGTGCCACACAATGCCTAAGTAAATACCCCATACAGTGCTTAAATAATACCGACATACAATGCACTAATACTACCAACATACAGTGCTCAAATAATACTGCCCTACTGTGCTCAAATAATACCACTATACTGTGCTCAAATAATACTGCCCTACTGTGCTCAAATAATACCGCCCTACAGTGCTCAAATAATAATGCCCTACTGTGCTCAAATAATATCGCCCTACAGTGCTCAAATAATACTGCCCTGCTGTGCTCAAATAATACCACCATACAGTGATCAAATAATACCACCATACAGTGCTCAAATAATACCACTATACTGTGCTCAAATAATACCACTATACTGTGCTCAAATAATACTGCCCTACTGTGCTCAAATAATACCGCCCTACAGTGCTCAAATAATACTGCCCTGCTGTGCTCAAATAATACCACCATACAGTGATCAAATAATACCGCCCTACAGTGCTCAAATAATAATGCCCTACTGTGCTCAAATAATATCGCCCTACAGTGCTCAAATAATACTGCCCTGCTGTGCTCAAATAATACCACCATACAGTGATCAAATAATACCACCATACAGTGCTCAAATAATACCACTATACTGTGCTCAAATAATACCACTATACTGTGCTCAAATAATACCACCATACAGTGCTCAAATAATACCGCCCTACAGTGCTCAAATAATAATGCCCTACTGTGCTCAAATAATATCGCCCTACAGTGCTCAAATAATACTGCCCTGCTGTGCTCAAATAATACCACCATACAGTGATCAAATAATACCACCATACAGTGCTCAAATAATACCACTATACTGTGCTCAAATAATACCACTATACTGTGCTCAAATAATACTGCCCTACTGTGCTCAAATAATACCGCCCTACAGTGCTCAAATAATACTGCCCTGCTGTGCTCAAATAATACCACCATACAGTGATCAAATAATACCGCCATACAGTGCTAAAATAATACCACCATACAGTGATCAAATAATACCACCATACAGAGCTCATATAATGCCAACATACAGTGCTCAACTAATACTGCCATACAGTGCTGTAAAAATACTGCAATACAGTGCTCAAATAATACAACCATAAAACGCTCAAACAATACCACCATACAGTGCTGACATAATACCACCATACAGCACTGAAATAATACTGCCATACAGTGCTCAATTAATACCACCATACAGTGCTGAAATAATACCACCATACAGTGCTCAAATAATACCAACATACAGTGCTCAAATTATGCCAACATACAGTTCTCAAATAATACTGCCATATAGTGCTCAAAAAATGTTGCCATACCGTGCTCAAATAATGCCATCATACAGTGCTCAAATAACACCATCATACAATGTTTAAATAATACCACCATACAGTGATCAAATACCACCATACAGTGCTCAAATAATACCACTATACAGTGCTAAAATTATACAACCATGCAGTGCTAAAATAATACCGCCATACAGTGCTCAAATAATACCGTCATACAGTGTTTAAATAATACCGCCACACAGTGACCACATAACAGCTCCATATATACAGTCATCTAATAACAGCGCTATACAATGTCTAAATAATACTACTATACAATTAATTTTAAAGTTCTATTTCCATCTCAGACATTTAGTGACAGGATGTGCAGGTACCATCTTTGGCACCTGCGACCATGTAGAGAATGGGAGTCCCTCGACCCGACGGTGAGGCACATGTGCCCAGCTCTCTCTATTCACTTCTATGGATGTTACCGAAACAGCAGAGCAAGAGTGCACACCCACCTTTCCTTTCTGTCTGGGGAACCCCCGTTGACCAGAAATGTGCAGGTCCCAGAGGTTATGACATAACCTGTGGATATCCTAAATGTTTGAGATGGGAATAACCCTTTAAGAAGAGTGGTTGTCACAAGATTAGGCCATCAGTGGCGCCCCCTTCAGCAGGAGAAGCTCATACGCCCTATGTGACCAAACAAGTTGCATACCCCTGCAGCCCTGACTATCACCGTGGCATAAAGGATTCACCATCTTTTCCAAAAACTCATCCTAGGTGACTAACAGTAGGCCGCCAGGTCATTATTTATCGTTACCCCATGTGCCCGGAATGTTTTTGTACGTTTCCACATGCAGCCTGTGAACATATAGACTCATCTCCGATTTTTACTTTTCTATTTACCTCGCTATTTTAAGTCATAGCAGAAATTCCCCCATGAGAAGTCACAAGTTCAGTGCAATTCATCCTGCAGACATTGTTTGCGTTGGTCAATCAATGATTTCACCCGCGCGGGCAAATATTAACTCAGCCCGGTGATAAGAGTGGCCTCCAATGATAGCCCCATCTTGTGATTAATACCAACGCAATATCTGAACAGCGATATAGTGTTTATGATAGGACGTGTACATATTGTTGTGTGCACCCGGGACTGCGGCCTGCCAGCCGGGCAGCTGTGTCAATTTGTTTTCGGTTATGTGTGATCTGTTTAACCTTCCGCCCGGAGAAATAGTCACTGGTCGAGGCTGAGGACACTTTATCTATTAGGATTTCAGCCCTGGACACCCCAAGAGAAACCTAGATATTTGGTAGCTGGGAACATTGCTATGCCAGGCACTTAAAGGAACAATACGGGCGGGAGCTTGAGGGGGCGGAGCATGACACAGGTTTCACGGAACATGCTCCGCCCCTGCACTAATCATAACCCAGAGTTTTCTGGGTTCCCAGAGCAGAAGCGTTACTTGAAGCTCTTGGGCCCCAATGCAAAATGTGTAACAGGGTCCCTCACCTACCATGTGCCATTTATAATACTGGTGTCTTCTGATGGGGCAGAGGGGTCCTTTGGATGTGAGTGTTCCTTTAAAACATATCTCCACTGCAGTAACTGCCTACACCTAGTTTCATTAGTATTACAAATGTTTGCAAGATCAATGTTTTTCTCAGACCCCGTTGCTTATTTTATAGGGTGTGTTTGTTTTCCAGTTTCCTAGCAACCACTTGACTTCCTGTCTGGGTGACTACCATTTCCCTCCATGTAACTACTTGTCCTGAAGTAGTCACAGGAAGTTCTATGTACAGTAGAATAGATTAGACCAGGGGTGTAACTATAGGGGGTGCAGAGGTCGTGCTTGCTCTCTGGAGTCAATACTATAAATGATGTGTGATAGTTGGGTGGGGGCTGTTACAGATTTTGCATTGGGGCCCGGAAACTGTAAGTTACGCCTCTGCATTAGGCTTCTGTCAGCAGATCCTGATGTTTTCGCTGCCACTGACTTCATGTTATTCGTAAACAAAGCGTCACAAGTTGCGACAAGTCCCAGAACGGCAGGGATAATATTAGTAGGATTTATTGCAGTTCCCATGTTTGTGCCCCGGGGTCACACTGCTCATTACTATATGTTACTGCTGCAACCTGTAGATTACAGGTACTAAAACCGAATACACATTTAGGCCTCATGCACACGGCCGTGCCCGTAATCACGGGCATGGCTGGCCGCCGACGGCCGTGGGCCGCATTTTCGGGCCGTGCTCCCATACAAAGTATAGGAGCACGGCCCGTAAAATACGAAAACTAGGACATGCTCCATAATTCCCGGCACGGTTCTACGGCACGGACACCTATCCGTTGCGATACGGAAAGGTGTCCGCGCCCAATAGAACCGAACGGGTCCGTATTACGGTCCACAATTACGGAGATTTTTTACTGTCGTGTGCAAGGGGCCTTAGTCATATGCAGATTAGGTAATGGGGGAGGGGACAAATCTCTCTGATGGTACAATCTACAACTAGAGGCTCCACGCAAAAGGACTGCAACTAGCGGCCCCTGGCAATGCGGACCCCTCACCTGATAAAGAGTGGCTTATACCAGTCACATATACATATACATATACATATACTCTGTATATATATATATATATAGAGATGTTCTCAGAACCGGAGACATGCAACATAAAGTAGTGACACTACAGCCAGCCTCTCCCCAGCCAGAAATGGCTGATAACAGGGAACAATAGCAACACATCACAAACAGAGATCAAATAGATAAAAGAAAATGTACTATCTTACAAACAGGCGGCTCATCTATGACTGTAACAACCTCATTGTATAATTGCTAGTCAGGTACAGACTTGCTGCTCTAACCCGCCCTCCGGAGTTACCCAGATTAAGATATAGTAGAGCTGAATGCGTTATCTGATTTTTTTGGAGGCTGCACGATTAGTGCATTGTGAGAAATCAAAGATAACGCAGTCCTATGTGGTATCATAATCACCGGTGCCAAATGACAAACTCAGCTCTGCTACATCTGGTAAAATTGTTGCCAGACACGTATCAGGATGCAGCGGGGTCTTCAATGTATTTAATGACAGAAAGAAAACCAGATTGGGATTCTGTGCTTCCTGCATTTACATCGGCTTCTGGAAATGAACCCCTGGCATCCGCGAGTTTAATTCAATCTGTGTTAGATGTGTCTGCCCCGGTAACGTCTTTATCTCCTTTTTTATAGATTTTAGTAGAAAATACTGTGTATGGAAGGGTCAGCGTCTGGTGACTTGGTAATACATGGAGCCGTAGGGTGTGTAGCTTTAATTATTTGTCTGCATTGCTCATCAGTTTAAGAGATGTAGCAGAGCTAAATTTGTCACTTAATCTTTTAAGGCTGCAGTGTTAGTACATCATGATGCCTCAAGTTATTGTAGTCGATTGAGAACTCAACTCGCTATGATTTGTGCTAGATGACAAACTCAGCTCTGCTACATCTCCATTTAAGAAATTCATTTTTTTAATTGCATTTTCCCTTATATGTTCATACTCTCACTTCTTATTATGGCTCATTGTCTCGAGGGACCCCAGGCCCTGGTTCTGCCATGCTCTTACCGGGAAATGTTCATGTAACATCGCTCTTGCAGGGATCAGCCGAGGTCATAAAACAGCCCCTGATGTCAGGTTGAAAATTCTTGAACTGTGAACTTTTTTTTTTCTTGTAATTTTAAAGAGGTGCGCTGGCCTTTCACACTACACATTGTATACAGCGGAGACGCGTGGGGTATACATGACTCAATGCAAATTCTATTCTGAAATCCAGTATAGCGGCTTATGTGCAGCCGTTTATACCCCACCTGGATGCAGCGACCTCCTCGTCTGGTCAAGGGACCCCTGATCTCCTGAAAAGTGGGGAACCCGGAGGTGGAAACCCATGTGGCAGATATTTATGGCATATTCTGTGGATGGGAATATCACATCAAATCTTTTTTACCTGGGCTCTTTAAAAGGTTCCTCCTGATGTCTCATTAGAAAAACAGCTTCTTCAATGGAGCTGAGCTGCAATACCAGACACAACCCATGGACACATGTGGCGCTGTTCCCAGAAAAAAGCAGCTATGTTTTTCTAATCCTGGACCCCTTTAATGTCAGAGGAATCATCAGTGGGAGTATTTCTTTATATAGAGGATGGGGGTTACACTATTTGATGCAGACGATGAAGGTGTCATGAGTAACGTTGGATTTTAGGAGGTGGACCATAATTCATTTTTGAACATTGAATAGAATTAAAGATGTAGCAGAGCTGACTTTGTCACTTACACCACCATGAACCTGGGGCTGTATAATTTGTACATCATGATAATTCTATGAACTAAAGGGAAACTCCTCCAGCACTTTGGGATGCCTGTCCCTAGAACTGGAACAAGGGGCATTAGGCCTCCTTCACACAGAGTTTTTGGTGCCATTTTTTATTTTTTCATTTTGTATATGTTTTTTTGACGTTTTATAGAGAAGCCTATGAAAAAAACACCCGAAAAAACGCCTACACCCAACCGAGAACGCAAATAAGCGTTTGTGTGAATCCATCCTTAAGGTGGCCACACGCATTAGATGACTGTTGACCAATTCCACCAGTTTCGCCAGGACCGGCTGACTATCTAATGTTTATGGGGTTGTCCCGACTCTCCCCGATGCCAGATGTTGGGGAGGCAGAAGGATCGGGCATGCATTAGCGAGGCGTACATGTGTATGGGGGAGATGGGAGGAATAGCTCTTGGTCGAAGTGTATTGCTACCTTTAGTGATCATACATTACTTTTTTTTAGTACTTTTTGTTGTAATGTGGGGGATGGGTAGAATGGGGGAAGGAAGGTGGTAAGAGAGACAATGTCTCCCTGCTGGAGATTTTCATCAAGATTAGACTTCAGGCGAAGCTATTACATTAACACTTTCTGCTAGAAAAAAGAAGTTGTGCCAAATGACAAATTCAGCTCTGCTATGTCTGCTTAACTTGCATTCTCTCTTTGAGTACTGCAGCTTTGTGCCAGAAAGCCTCATAAAAGAGATAATATTTCATGATGAGATAATACATTTTCTACCTCCGTAACTACTGCATGTAATGGAGACCGCGGGGTGATATCTGTAATCCGCACACAAACAATAATGAAATGGGTGGAGCACCATAAGTGATTTTTGTTCTATTTGTCAAAGGCATAGATCACAAATCACAATATGGAGAACAGTGCGGCCTGGCCGAGACAATTCATTCCTTGTAATGCTTCATTGCAGCATACAATTCATTCTTAGATTTTCCCTGCAAACCCAAGAGGATCAGCAAGGATTTGCAGAAGCTGCCACCTGTTGGTCACTATGACACATAACATCCATTGCTGATGCTTCACTTTCGGATGGTGTATGAAATGTCAAAATGAATTTCTAGCCGTAGCAAGGAATGAGTACAAAATCGCTATCATACAATATGTACTGTGCTCTTAAAGGTTTCCGGAACTCGTCGTACGTTTCTGCAACACTCAACTATACGTGCTCAATCAACTCCCTATTATATCAGTTGGTGGAGGTCCTACCTGCTCGACCCCTCCAGCAATATGACCCTTAGGACATGTTTGATTGACCTGTTGCAGAAAACCCTCTGTATTACATATCCATAAACTACAAAACCTTTTAGGGGAAGAGAGATTAAAGGATACGTCCGTCTTAAACTACCGTTTTGTGTATACAGCTGCAATGCAAACCCATTGTGTCTCCATGGTTACAGACTAAAAAATACTCTACCTTCCCTGTGCCTTTGCTACAACTGTCGGTAGGTTAGTAAAAAGAGGGGGCAGAGGGAGTGCAGTAACACATGACTGCAGGATCAGACTACATAGGGTTTGTAGTCTGTAACCATGGAAACACATAGGTCAACCTACGAGCTGGTGACACAAAGTGAAAAGAGCTTTTTAATCAAGACAAAATTGCTTCCTTTTATAGTTTAGATGCGTTGGAACAATACCAAAAGCCACTAAAACAGTCCAGCTCTGCGGATCAATGCCTTGTCTTGGTCTGAGGGCTATTTATCTTGTGCACAAAGACAGAGGAATCTCAGCCCATACATTCGACAGGTTCATAGGATGGTCACAGCTGTGTGGTTTATAGGTAATCTCAAGATACAAGCTTTCTGCCACCGCTTGAGCTGCAGAAATGAAGCAATTAAACTGTTCAGAAACTAGAATTTAATAGAAGTTCCAAAAATGTTGCCAGATTCTAGGGAGGGCACATGGGGCACGTACCCTGGGGCCTTCACCACTTTGGCTGGCCACGCATGCATGTGGCTCTCCTTTCAAGTCGCTGGCTTGGCTGTGTCCATAAGGGTATGTTCACACGAGGGCGTCCGTAACGGCTGAAATTACGGGGATGTTTCAGCCTGAAAACATCCCCGTAATTTCAGCCGTAACGGCATGTGCAGGCGCTTGAACGCCGCGTCCATTACGGACGTAATTGGCGCTGCTATTCATTGGAGTCAATGAATAACGGCTCCAATTACGGCCAAAGAAGTGACAGGTCACTTCTTTGACGCGGGCGTCTATTTACGCGCCGTCATTTGACAGCGGCGCGTAAATTACGCCTCGTGTGAACAGACAAACGTCTGCCCATTGCTTTCAATGGGCAGATGTTTGTCAGCGCTATTGAGGCGCTATTTTCGGACGTAATTTGGGGCAAAAACGCCCGAATTACGTCCGTAAATAGGCCGTGTGAACATACCCTTATTGGAGGGGAGATTTACTCTGGAGGACCCGGCACATGCATACATTACACTGCCTATCGATTTCAATAAGAACTATGTAATACTAAACTCCACCTGTGGTGGCGCTGCAGGATTATTGAACACTTACTGCTGGTTTCCGCTGCAGATTACAGCTGATCGCTGGGGGTGTAATCAGTTTATTGTCAACGGATAGCCTAGCAAAATGGATTGGCCAAAGCAGTCAACCCCTTTAAATCTCCAGATCCTTTGATAGTACTCAGCACAGATGGGCACAGTGTACAAAAAGATTAAAACCTTATAATACAGTAGATTTTCTTGTCTGGGGTTGCCTTGTTTTTTGGCTCTAGACTTCAACTCAGGACTCTGTGTCTACACAACAACCTCAGAACAGTTTTCTGGTTGTGAGCAGATCTTTGGTCCAGAAAGTTACTTTGGGATTATGACATCATCATGTATACACCATAAATCTAGAAACCAAGAAATGGAGAAGCTACATCTCTGGATACGTCCGGAGAACCAGCTCAGGCACATACTCAATATTGATTGTTAGACCTCTCTTCTAAAAATAAATGTTTCCATTCTATGACCATCATCCACTTAGCAGTTATCGTCTCTTACAAGTCTTAGTTCTCCCGGAACACTTCTGGTGCAGGATCTATTGGTTAAAGCAATTAGAGAAGCATCTCATTTTTGATGGCCATCTTCTCAAGGAATTAACAAGCAGTGAACGTGGAGACAGGAATGTAGATACTAATCCTGAAGTTATTCTGAAGTCCACACCTTATCTCATTTGGCATAAAATATCTGTGGTCAACAAAGCAACAGAACGAAAGTTTAATCTCTCGAAGGAGGTCAGTGGAGGATGAACCCAGGAATAGCCTATCCTGGGTTCATCAAGTTTAACCAGAAGGGAACCTAAGGGTATGTTCACACGGCAGCCTCCGTTACGGCTGAAATTACGGAGCTGTTTTCAGGAGAAAACAGCTCCGTAATTTCAGACGTAATTGCTCGTCCTCGCATTTTGCGAAGCGTCATTGACGGCCGTAATTTAGAGCTGTTCTTCATTGAATTCAATGAAAAACGGCTCAAATTACGTCCAAAGAAGTGTCCTGCATATAATGTATATAAGTGTCCTGCACTTCTTTGACGAGGCAGTAATTTTACGCCTCGTCGTTTGACAGCTGTCAAACGACGACGCGTAAATGACAGGTCGTCTGCACAGTACGTCGGCAAACCCATCCAAATGAATGGGCAGATGTTTGCCGACGTATTGTAGCCCTATTTTCAGACGTAAAACGAGGCATAATACGCCTCGTTTACGTCTGAAAATAGGTCGTGTGAACCCAGCCTAAGGGTACTCTAGTGAGCTCATTTTTTACTCTTAGGGTATGTTCACACGGCAGCGTCTGATATGGCTGAAATGACGGAGCTGTTTTCAGGAGAAAACAGCTCCGGAATTTCAGACGTAATGGCAAGTACAGGCGGTTTTCGCCGCGTCCATTACGGACGTAATTGGAGCTGTTTTTCCATGGAGTCAATGGAAAACGGCTCCAATTACGTCCCAAGAACTGACAGGCACTTCTTTGACGCCGGCGGCACAGTAGATCGTAAAACCCATTCAAATGAATGGGCAGATGTGTGCCGACGCTTTGGAGCCGTATTTTCGGACGTAATTCGCGGCTAAAACGCCCGAATTACGTCCGTAAATAGGGTGTATGAACCCAGCTTAAGGGTATGTTCACACGTAGTGACAAAAAACGTCTGAAAATACGGAGCTGTTTTCAAGGGAAAACAGCCCATGATTTTCAGACGTTTTTCAGAAGTTTTTTGAGCAACTGGCGATTTTTGCTGCGTTTTTTACGGCCATTTTTGGAGCTGTTTTCATTGGAGTCTATGAGAAAACGGCTCCAAAAACGTCCCAAGAAGTGTCCTGCACTTCTTTTGACGAGGCTGTAATTTTACGAGCCGTCTTTTGACAGCGACGCGTAAAATGACAGGTCGTTAGCACAGTACATCGTAAAGCCCATTGAAAGTAATGGGCAGATGTTTGCCGACGTATTTGAGGCGTGTTTTCAGACGTAATTCGAGGCGTAAAACGCCTCCAATACGTCTGAAAATAGGTCGGGTGAACCCAGCCTTACACTTGGCATGTCGATAGACAAGCACATTCTAAAGATCTGTTAACATAGCGTTAGAGTCCTAGGTTCAGCATATGAGACGCAAAAGCTCCTGGGGGATACGCCGAAACACATACATACGACAGTCTTTTGGTATTGGCCAGGTGGATAGAGGCCTATGGATACGAGCATAGTAGACTACACTATTCCATACAGAGGGATGCAGTACTTTGGGAACCTATGGGTGATGTATGCCACTGTATTTTTATAGAGTGACATACACAGTCGCGGAAATCTTCCCCACGAATACCTCCAATGGAAGGCTATAACACTGTGTGAACGGAGCCTAGGCGATTATAAACCTGAAAGAAGCTTCATCCGATGGTCACGAGCTTGAACTGTACACATTGAGGTCTAACCACGTACTAGGCTTGTATTCGGATATTATATAGTTGTCAGGAAGTTTTCTTAAGGCCCTTTTATACCGGCCGATAATTGTCCGGTGCAGCGAGCACCGATCAACAAGATATCGTTGATCGGCGCTCGTTTGCTCTTGTCACACGGAGCTATGGATGGGGACGAGCGGTTGTTTACACAGGGCAATTATTGGCAATGAGCGTTATGTGAACGCTCGTCTGCACGATAATCGGCCAGTGTAAAACCCCCTTTAGGTTTCCATTCTTCAAAATGTCAGGATTCAGGTGCCCCTTTAACTTTGCCTCCTCCCGAAGTATTAGGTTCTCTTCTTCTGAGCTCTTAGATATACATAGTTCTACTTGACTTCTAGACCACAAATTGAATTTACAGTCTGATTGGTACAGAAATCTTTGTCTGGTATTTGTTAGTACTTAGAAGAATCGCCTGCGGCCCATTCCATTCAACTATATTTAGATTTCAGACATTTCTACTTTGTTAAAAAGGTGATTTTGTTCCAGCTCGGAAGACTAAATGACATGTTTTGTCTATGGCAAATAAGCTCGGCCAGGCAGATGGTCATGCGTCATGCCAGTCAATATTGTAAAAGCTTCCTTATAAAATGGTCAGGATGTAGACATGTTGTACGTAGAGGCTTTGTAGCGGTATATTGTTGGTGATCTGAAGATAAAGTGGTTTCATACCCCATAAGCAAATATAAAAGCATGCATTGTCTTACATGTTCCTTCAAATTCTGTTCCCCTTCCATCTGATCTCAATAACCCAGAGCTGGAACTTTCTACCTCACTCTGTCTTCAGCCAGAACTAATTTTGTATCATTCTTCTATCTCATGCAGGTACGGGTTTTCGTCAACCAGCTCTATCAACCACCAGTAGAGAAGGACATGTCGAGCAACCTGGATCTGAAGGCCATCCGAATTGCATCTGTGAATCCCATCTTAGATCCATGGATTTATATACTTCTTAGGAAGACAGTACTTAGCAAAGTCATTGAAAAGATCAAGTGTCTCTTCTGCCGGATTGGCAGTGGCAGGAGGCCACACTCTGCGGGAAGCTTCAATTGTACAGAAGGAAGAGCCTCCTCGGTTCTTTCAAGTCATTCTCCTTCCTTTGTATCTAGAGAGCTCCGAGAAGTTAGCTCCACATCCCAGACTTTACTTTACCCTCTTGAACTAAGCGATGGTAGCTTCAGAAGCAGCACAGTTTTACCAGGGGCTACTATGGCTATAAATCTTCCAGGAGCTCCCGATAGGACGTTACGTGGCTCTGACCAGTCAGTTTCTTCTCAGGGTCCAGACTCTGAGCAAGTACTTCTAGTAAACGAGACTCAGCCAAGAGATGTCACTCAGAATGGTACCTCAACCAAGGGAAACCCACTTCACGTCACTTTTCCTCATGAAGCATTGAATGTATCAGAAAAACGTATATAGCAACTTCAGGTTGTATGCATTACACATTCAGATCATGGTAACCAAGAGAATGTTTCAGCTACGTCAAGGACACGGTCTTGTAGGAGCTTCTTCTTCTCTCTTTCATGTGGTCCATGTCCATCAGAAATCTGATGATTCTTGACAAAACCGGAGATCAGAGATGGTGTGAATGCAGTCGTCTTCACAAATACAAAAACATTGCTCTAGGTTCTTGGGTTTGGAATTGAATATTCCATTGGCACTTTCGAAATCTGATCCGTTCCACCTTCACTTAGAAGGTGGCTGCTTTACAGGAGATAGACGATCAATTGTAAGACTCCTGACACTTTCACCGACAAATCAAATTTGTCTCATAGATGATGAATGTCTATGTGTCTAGCTAAGCTTTAAAAAATGTGAATTTTTATGGATGAATCTATGTATGTATATGGGATTTTAATGTATTTATTGTCTTCTCCATGAGAAGGTTTTTAGATCCAAATGTCTAGTTTAAGAATTGTAAGGCAATATCCTCCTTTTTCAAGAATATTGCTAGAAATATGTCCTAAAAAATAAGGTTTTGCACTAAATTGTGACACTTTTTGGTAATGTGCAATGATAACAGAGGCCAGTTGTGGAGTTTTTGCACGTCAACACTGTAAAACAATACAAATATTTCTGTCTACCCGAGCAAGTGGGCATTGACATAGGATCATTCGAATGTAATCCAGTCCTTCAAAGCCTTGACATCAATTGACCCAACTTGGCAGCATTCTGTTGACTATTAGGTGGACTACAACATAGTTAGATGCCCCAATGTAAAATTTGTAACATACCCCCACCTATCACGTGCCATTTATTATACTAGTGTCTTCTTATGTGGTAGAAGGGCCTCTAGGCCTCCTTAGACTCCAGAGCCTGAGGAAAACTACTACCTCTGCACCCCCTATAGCTACGCCCCTGGGTTGCAAAAAGACACATGTCCATCAAAATTAGTCGAAGGAAAGGTGATAATATGGATGTAGGGAAGGGGGAAATTTCACAATTTGGTTTCCTCCTACAAGGCAGTAGCTAGCTGAGGTCCCTCTTCCAAAGCCTTCTATTTTTACTTAGAGTTCCCCAAGTGGTACTTGCCTTTGCTGCATAGACTCAACCACCAAATAATCCGTCAGGGGACACCAATCATTTCTCGATTTACTTAGAATTTCATTTAAAAAAAATTATGAAATCCAGACAACAGAGATACCCAGTGGTTGCCGGGCTTTAAACAAACCCTTCTTCTACGTTGTGTTTAGATGGTGAGGTCCTTTAATCAGGACTGTCCTCTATTATCTGCAGAAAAGAACAGATGGAAGTCATGTCAACTGAGCTCACGGCTCTGCAGGATCATCAGAATCCATTGAAAGAAATGGATATCTACCGATTTGTGATACTTCAGACGCTTCCCAGTAGTGGTACCCCTGTGATCAGGTTTTCCCTTAAGTCCCGAATAAACTACAATAAACTGCCAAATCTGTATATGAGCCCTCTATACCAGTACTTCGACATTAGGACATAAGGTTACCAAAGTCCGCTCCAATTGTTTTATGATTTACGTCAGAGAAAAACGATCTTATGTTGTGCACGACGTGTGTGATAACCATTAAACCTGTGTACACAAAAAATGCCTCTATGTGATATTGATCGATATATTGCTTATAATTGTGTCATTTACCTATTAAGTCCAGGCTGCAGTTGTCCTGATGCAATTAATGTCTCATATGTACAACAGTCAGAGAATGTCCTAAACTGTATTTATCCGCTACACTTAGTGGCGGCAGATGAACATCATTCAACCACGAAAGCTGCGAACAAAATCACTCAGTGACCACACGTTGAGTAACTACGTGTACAGAAGTAATCACAATAAGAGACTGCCTCTCCATGCTACACAGACTTGTTTTAGGTCCCTCCCACAACATGAAGCATGAGAATGAGAAGTCAGACATGCAAGACAAGGGGGGAAATGTGCCGAAAAAAGAATGGAAATGCTTCATACACATTTTTGTGGGTGATTTGTTTTTGCAGCAAAAGCTGTGGACAGGTTTACATCACTAGAGCCAGGACCCATACTCCACCATTAGCTAGGGCACCCCTGTCCCCAGTCGGCTTCCCGCGCCAATTTTGCAGAGGGTATTCCACCATTTGAAAGAATGTAGCACAATGCATTCCCTGCCCATGTGCCGTCCTCTCCCTGTTACATTTTTTTAGGCCTCCGTTTTAAATATCCATTGAATATTGTGCATTTAGGGTTAATAGAAACCCAATCGTGCCAGGTCTGGCCCTACATAGATTGTCCAAACGAATGAAGCGCTCACTGAGTTGTGGTTGAAGCGTGTTTGATGAATCCTTTCCAGGAGGTTTTGAGGGAATGTTATCACCCGAGCATGTTCTGTTGCTTTCCGTGGCCATGTGAATTGCTTTATTGTAATTGCATTCTGAATCTGTATTCGTCAAACTGTTTTATCGACCAATAGTTTATTTTATGGGGGGGAGGGAGGTCACAATAAAATTACTTTTGTTGAACTCATCACTTTCTGTGCAATGACTCATTTTTCAGCCATGTTCCTGACAAAAAGATTAGAAGACAATGTTTTGAGCCTCCAAACTAGCTTTCGAAAGAAGATGTTGGTTATGGCAATGGTGTAGTAGCAGGAGGGTGCACCGTCCATGTGGTGAGAACTCCACCTCTCCTGACCGCACGTCCCTGTACTCTTACAATATCTAGTTCAGAGAGGTGGCGCCATTTCAGTTTTTGTTTAATGCATCAAAAAAGCTACGAGCACCCCTGGGTAGGAGACACAAACAATGTAAAAGTGTAAACGTTGCAGTAGGGCGACGGTTGTCCTTCAGAACAGTCAATGAAAATTGGGTGCAATGTTAGATTTCATTTTATGGGAAGGGAAAGCAAGTTGCGAGAGTCAAATATATTAAAAAAACACTTAATTTGGCCCAAATCCTGAACCACACGAGGGGAAGGTCTCACCGCGCATAAATAAGTGTTGAGCTTCAGCCTCTTCGGACCACCCATTTCCATATGCCCTGATGTGGCGTTTTAAAATGGTCCCCCCCCCCCCCCAGTAAGGACTCCTGTATTAGCCTGAGCTGAGAGCTGCATTACATGGACATCGATTGATATTAATGGGCACCATAAAACAATCGGGAGCTGAGCGGCTCGCCCAGTGTGAACAGCAGTGGGACCTTCTCAATTAAAAACAGTTGTCCAAAGAGGACCACCTATTTTATAAAAGAGAAATTAACCTAAATTCTAATTCTCTAACTTGAAGACCGAAATACATGGTAAAAATATCCAGACGAAAGCTAATTTTCTGTCTCTGGGAACGATCAGGCTCCATTAAGAGGTGTTAATAGATGATCCTTCTGAGGACAGATGAGTTAAAGGGGAACTATCTGGACAACATGAATTTTATTATGTCTGGTGTAAAGCAAATTTCGGCATTCCACCATCATACCAACAAGTCACAATGGTGGTGGTAGTGTGATGGTGTGGGGATACATTGCTAGCTCGTGACCTGGACCATATCTGTCAACCTTTGAATCTGCTCTACCAGTCAAGCACCAGCTCCTACCCAAGAGACCTGGGTGCGAGAGGGGAGCGGTTTCTAGCTGTTTATAGGAAATACAGACCCCTGACCAAACCCCCTAAACTAATACAGACTCCAGACCCCCTAAATAAGCACAGATCTCAGACCAGACGCCCTAAACAAATGCAGTTACGCCAGACCCCCTAAACAAATAAAGACCCCAGACACATAACACACAGAGATCACACTCTCTGTGGAACCTTGCTGCTCTGCCCCCGCTTCAAAACCTGAACACATATGGTCATGTGGTCACAGCTCCTATATATCTGCGACTTTAGGGATTATTGTACATTGCATGCTTTACGGCAAAAAAACATGGCTAATAACTTTTACTCAATAAAAACAGTTTTAGTGTGAAAATGTCTTTTTTTTTTTTTTTTTACGTAACTCTTTTTTGTATTTTTCAAAACTTTTTTTAACTTTATTTTTTGTCCCTGGCTACCATAGCAACCCATTGACACCCCACGCTCACATCGTGGGGGCTGTCAGGGGAAAAAAGGGAACTCCAGGTAGTGCAGATTTTATCTTCATCAGAGTTATCGCCAATCTTGGGTGTAATCACAGGATGTATGCGGTCAGTTACAGCCGGCTCCTGCGGGTAATGATGCGGGCACAGCTCCTAAGCCCATGCCATCACTTAACTGTATATATACACCAGAATGCAGGAATTACTGTGACGTACATGTTCATCGAAGTGCAGGAAGGGGTTAAAGAGATAAGAAATACCAACAGTTTATCTTTAAATTTAAGGGGGCAGTCACCTTTTAATATGGGTGATATAGTAGTTTAATCATTTTATCAATTTTTTTTTATCTACAAATGGTATGAGCCATGTATAAATCATATTTGCCAACTTTTGATAGGGAGACATTAGGGAAATGTTGCATATAAAGTTTTCAGCCGAATGCCCTGCCCATTTATATGGGACACGACCCCAAACATACAGCATTTGAATCGCAAATCCCCCTTCACACATCCCAAAATAAATACAGACACCAGACCCCCTCTAATCAAATACAGACCCAGATCCCCTCAATAAATACAGACCCCCAGATCAGACTCCATAAATAAATACAGATCCCAGACCCCTTAAAGGGAAGGGTCATGAATTCTTTTTTTTTTATCATATTGCTTTTAATATGATATTAACATAAATTTTATTTATTTATATTCTCGTGTTCTACTTTTTACTTTTTCTTACTTTTACTTCTCTATGGGGGCTGCCATTTTTTTTCATCTCTGTATGTGTCGATTAACGACACATACAGAGATGGAATACGGCACAAACAACCCCATAGAGAATGCGAACGGGAGCCATTCCATTCACCAGGGGCGGACATACCGCATGTGCAGCCGGTGCAGCTGCACAAGGGCCCCGCGTGGGAAGGGGGCCCGTTCCTCTGCTGGCCGACTCAGTTCTCAGCTGCGCGATGCTGAGGACTGAGACAGAGGCCCGTGGACAGTAGCTGCGAGCCCATCAGCGGGCCCCCCGTGGACAGTAGCTGGGCAAAGAAAATGTGGGCAAAGAAAATAAAAAAACTATACTCACCTCCTCCCTCGCCTCCGTTCACCCGCCGCAGCCCCCATCCTCCTGTCTCGGTCTGTGTTACAAGTGTACAAGGCTGCACTGGTGACGCGCTGCCGATGGCACGTGACCGCTGCTGCCAATAACTCCTCATTGGTGTGCTGCTGAGGACAGTAGTTCCACAGCAAATCGCTGTTGAGGGCATTGATTGGCTGCAGCGGTCATGTGCCATCGACCGCGCGTCACCACAGCAGCTTTGTAAACACAGAAAGGGATAGGGGCTGCGGAGGGGGAACGGAGGCGCCGGAGGAGGTGAGTATAGGTTTTTCATTTTCTTTGCCCACATTTAGGGACTTAGTTTAGATAAGAATTTAACCCGGAAAAAAATGTGTTACTTGTGTTCTAAACTGGTAATAAAATGTACAATATAAATCTTCCTTCATAATTTTTATTAGTAAGGTTTATTTTTATATGCATATATATGTTTAGGTAACTTTGTCGGTATTGGGGGGGGGGGCGGGGGGGCCCTGGCACATTATCTGCACAGGGGCCTTTTGCAGTCTGTGTCCGCCACTGCCATTCACTATAGCGTACGCCATCTGTGTGGGAATGGCGCATGCGCAGCTCACATACGGACCAAAACGAAGCTCATTCGCAGAGCAAAATCCGGCGCCATTTTCATGTGGACCGGAAGCCGCTGCCGGACAGTAAGATGACAACTTCCGGCCGCGGCTTCCGGCCATATGTTCAAGGAATGAAGGCCCAAAGAATAGAGGCGGCGGCAGCAGGAGAAAGTAATTTATGTTCGTGTTATACTGTCTGCTGAGCACTGTATCTAATCCTCCTACACTGTGCAGTCGCTCAGAAAATGGCGGCACACAGTGTAGGAGGTTTGAAGATTCAAATCCCTCCTTGTCCTGACACTAGCCAGGATAAAGGAGGGGGGATTGTGTGAGGACACTAGAGAGAGTGTGTCTACCCCAAATTTGCAGCATAAAGCAATGAGGTTGCTTTACCACATTGACCATGCTGCAATTTTGGGAACTGCTCCCTCTAGTGGCCAGCACATAGAAATGTTATAAATTAGAATCTAATTTATAATAATTCCTGACTTGTGAAAAAATGAAAAAAATTAAAACAATGTGTAATCACTTAAATAATAATTGTTAAACAAAAAAAAATGAAAACATTTCTAGCGACACATTCCCTTTAAGAAGACCTGCAGTAGAAACACAACTTTCCTTATCTTCATCCCCCACCTGACTGTATACCACACGCTACACATCTTTTATGTATTCTGTACTTACTTTTTGAACTGCTGCCTTGTCTGCGCTTTCAAAAAGCCTCTATTGATTCTTACATTTCCCCAGCTTTCTCTTCTCTCTGCTTTGCTATCAATCCCATGATGATTCAGCAAAGCAACACATGACCAGCTAATTACCATACCATTTCTGCATACTGGAGGACACTGATTATCATTCTCTCTATATTCCCCTAAATAAGCTGAGAAGCCATAAGTATACAGACAGGGAGGCTGCACTATATTCTTCTACATTATACCTGTGTGACAGGAACCTGTCTAAGTATCAGTGGTAACTGATGATAGAAGTTTCTGTCCCCACCTGTGCAAAACTAGTGTGGTACAGGAACTGCTGAAGTCTGTGATGGGTGACACATAGATCTCCAAAGACTAAAGTAGAGAAAGTAGTCACCGAGCCGGATTCATACTGCTGCTAAGCCACCGTCCCAGTTTGATATATAGAGATATAAATAACAGGTAAGAGACTGACACATCGAATACCAGAATGGGAAAGTTTAGTTTTGTCCGGAGTGTCGTTTTAAAATACAGACCCCAGACCAGACTCCCTGAAAAAAAACAGACCCCCATACCGGAGCCCACTTAATACAGACCTCAGACCAGAGCACCCTTAATACAGACCACAGACCAGACCCCCCTTAACACAGTCCCCAGACCAGATCGCCTTAAAGGGTAACTAAACATTCAACAAACTTCTGACATGTAGCGGTGTACAGACTCAATAGAAATTCTATGAGCTCGCACGCCCTTACATCAACTTTCCAGAAAAAGCCGAACAGAAACTAAGCGGCTCAGCGCTCACACAAGCACTTCTGCCGCTTCATTTTAGCGATTGGTGCTCGGACCTTCACCGATCAAAACTTCTGACATGTCACTATGACATGTCAGAAGTTTGTTGAATGTTAAGTTATCCTTTAATATAGACCCCAGACCAGATCCCCTTAATGCAGACCACATTCACACATACACACCTCTCCCTGTTTCTGCAGTCCTCTTTCGCCACCGTTACAGACAAAGTCCTGACCGCAGCGTCCAGGAGTAAAGAGGACTGCAGGGACATGCAAAGGGGAGTATAACTTAAAGATGCGGTGCCCGGGAGATTTGCCTGCTTTTCCGGCACCTTCTGGGAGAGTTCGCTAGTTTCGTATATGTCTATGCTTTACAGATCTTTTATGTACTGTACAGATGGAAAAAGTAGCCCGCTGCGGAGGATGAGTGTGGTGATTCTTCCACGTCTGTCAATGGTCTGTCCATAAGAGATAAAAGAAATGTTCCATATACAAACATACACAAGCTCCAAGGCAACAGTTCTTTAAACCACATAGAATAGATCCCTTAAATAGTTCTTCCCTTGTACTTCACTTATTAATGTTATTTTTTTTGTCTGTTTGAGCTTTTGCTTTTATAAATGAGATTGACATATAAAAGACTTGTTGAAATAGCAGGCGGCAGCGGCGTGCAGGGCACCTGCTTGTCCCTGACAGATTTTCAATGGGTTCTGATCATTGATCTGACACAACGCGTTTCATTTATTTTCCATTTGTCTTTAAAACCCTTCACTACGAGGAGTATAGGACAGAAGACAGGCAATGAAGTCAATATCCCCATGACATATAGGACTGTCTGCCTGGATAGGTTTACTGTGTCCGTTACTAACACAATAGACACATTGCGCTGGCCATACATGAGTGATTTCAGGCAGACATTTTCTATATGTTTTCTCTGCCATTTTCTCTATGAGTTGTCGTCCACAGTAGGTCTTTAAAGGTTGACGTACTGGGCGACAGTGGCACAAGTTAAAACGAAATATTGCCGGTTATTCTCTGCCTTGATCTGTGGCCTAGTCCGTACGTCTTTTGGTGGGATGTAGATCTGTCATTTGGCATGAACAACTTTCCAATATGGCAGATCAACTTGAGTTGGCACCTGTCACAAAAACGACCAGAAAATGGTCTAAAACTGCCTTTTTGGCTGCCAGAAATCTCTAGTGTTTGGCCGACTTAAAGGGGCTCTCCATTTTGGATAATCCCTACTTGTTAAAGGGGTCTCGTGAGAATAAGCTGATCACAAATTGTCCCCCTGTTGGGACACCCAGTGATCAGTTGAGATCTGGCAGTAAGTGATCAATTTACCTGCAGCGCTACCACAGGGGAAATTAAGTATTACACAGTCCATGGGTTGTGTGTGTAATACAGGACAGGTCCTCCAGAGAGAGAGAGACGCTCTTTATAACCGCTCTCCACTCTGATGAAGAGATGAGGACCCTGAACAGAGGACCCCCTCTATTAACTCACAAGTAGGGTGTATGACAATGATTTTTTTAAACTGGATAATCCCTTTAAGAATGACTATGTTCTGTAGTCAGGAATATTCACACCCTTCTTGCCAAGGGTTATTGGCAACGTCTGCCTGCAATTCACATTTTAACGGCAACAATCTCCATAAATATGTGACATTATAAAGATAGAGTGGGTAGGTGCAGTCACCCCACTGTCCATCGCCACCTTATTGGTAGAAATAGAGAAGTAGATATGTAACTAAAAATATCTGCGACAGAATTTTTTTTGTTAAAACGGGATTATAACTCAGTAGATCACTCCCAAATGAATTTATAGTCATTTCTGTGAATATTGCTAATGTAACAATTAAAAGGGTTGTATGAAAACAGCTCCACACCTCTCCATAGGCTGTGTCTGGTATTGCAGCTATACCCCATTCACTTCAATGGGGATCAACTGCAATGCCACAGACAGCCCATGGCCAAGAGTGGCGCTATTTCTGGAAGAAACTCTTGTCCATTGGTGGTGTCTGTTATTGACGCTTCTTTTCTCAGCCTGTGGGGATCAGCTGCATGGCTGCTTGTTTCTAACCTTGTACAAGCTGTAATGGAATATGAGCAGGGTCTCTTCAAACACAAACGATCACTAGGCTCCTAAGTGGATTACAAGTTTTGAGAAGGATGAAAATGTGTTAAGTCACTAATACAATTATTTCCAACCCTACAACCATGGAGAAACCCCTGATGTTTTTTTGGGCCCCTCCAAGGAACCCTACTTCTATTTCTTTCTCAAGGAAGCTTGGTGTATGGGCACTGTAGCATTTTACAGTTGCCCAGTACTGTATTTGGTCCCAGATCTGTTGACTGTTTTACCAAGGATCTTTGTGCAGGATATAAGTATTCCATCCCAACTATGAAAGTAATGGGTATTGCTGCTTTCTTCTGAGGAATCACTGTCCAGATTCCAGGGAACCCTGTTGGAAAACCCTTCTATAATAGGTGAATGAAGCAGAATACAGAACTTGCTGATCCTGTAACAGGCACTCAGTGGTGTAGCTATAGGGGTTCCAGTGGTCGCTGTTGCGACCGGGTCTCTAAGCCTGGGGGGCCCACGGGCCCCTGTTGCCATACCACATGCTTGTTAAATAAATCTTCTGTGCCGTGAAGCCAGCACTTCCTGGTTACGGTCACATGGTACACTTAGTGTACCATGTGACCGTGTTGTCACGTGACACGTCTTCCAGCCTGTGCAGTGGAAGAGCCGGTGCGGAGGACTCCAGGTGAGCTGCAGAGTCTGTATTGTATTGTAATGTATTTTGTTGTGTTGGCTTGTAATGTATTGTAATTGTAATGTCAGGGTAGGGAGACGGACAGGTGAGCCCTAATCTACCCGCCACTCAGTCCTTGCCTACTTGCACAGACCGTCACAGGCGACGGCGTACAACTGGGCGCTACGATCACTATGTGCACGACAAACAAAACAAGACAATGGCACACAGAAGCAAGGGAAGAAGGGCAGTTGCCCACGGCAACACCGTGAGCAACAGAGTAGTGGACGAGCCGAGTCAAACCAGGAGTGTACGAGGTAACAAATGCAGAGCAGGAGAATAGTCAGTCAAGCCAGGGTTAATATGAAGCAAAGGTCAATGGTAATAGCAGGAACAGCAGAGCCAGGAAACACAAGAATCACAGGCAAAGGACAGGCAGCAAATTAAGGTATAAATAGACCAAGGGCGGGAGCTAGAACCGTCTGGCCAGGCTGTGATAGGTTCTCTCACTCCTCAGCCTACCAGCCTGAGTGGTAGCAGATCGAGTCACTCTATCAGACCTAGGCACAGATGCAGACTGATTAACCACGGGCGTCGACACAGAAGCTGTGTCTGGCAGATCCTTTACAGTAATGTAATGTAATGTATTGTGTTGTGTTGCCTTATAATGTATTGTGTTGTATTGTGCTGTATGCGGTGGAGAGGGGGGGGCATTAAATTACAGCCCCCCCCTCCTCTCTCCACCGCAAATACAATACAACACAATACATTACACACTGTGGGTCGCGTCCCCCTGTGGATTCGTGTGAAGACCTCCTGGGGGTCGCGAGTCACTCACTGAGGTCCCGGTTCCATTCAATGCTGCAGCAAGGAGCTGACGTCTCCTTGATCCAGCATTCACTGTGCCCTGAGCGGCTCGACACAGGCTGGCGGGATGTAGCGACATCATCGCGCCTGTCTGTGCCGAGTCAATGATAGCACACACCGGAGGAGGCGAAGGATCCTCCACCCGGCAAGGGAACGGGGATAGGTAAGTAATTATGCTTTTTTTCTATTATGCACATATGGGGCATTATACTGTATGGGGGGCTGATATTGGGGGGGATTATACTGCAATGGGGGCTGATATGGCATGGGGGGCTGATAAGATAGGGGGGCATTATACTGCATGGGGGCTGATATGGGGGAATTATACTGTATGGGGGGCTGATATGGGGGGCATTATACTGCATGGGGGCTGATATGGGGGAATTATTCTGTATGGGGGCTGATATAGGGGGATTATACTGTATGGGGAGCTCATATGGGGGGCATTTTACTGTATGGTGAGCTCATATGGGGGAATTATACTGTATGGGTAGCTCATATGGGGGGCATTATACTGTATGGGGAGCTCATATGGGGGTCATTTTACTGTATGGGGAGCTGATATGGGGGCATTATACTGTATGGGGAGCTCATATGGAGGCATTATATTGAATGGGAGCTCATATGGGGGGCATTATACTGTATGGGGAGCGGATATGGAGGGGCATTATACTGTATGGGGAGCTCATATGGGGGGCATTATACTGTATGGGAAGCTCATATGGGGGGCATTATACTGTATGGGAAGCTCATATGGGGGGCATTGTACTGTATGGGTAGCTCATAAGGGGGCATTGTACTGTATGGGGAGCTGATATGGGGGTATTTTACTGTGTTGGGAGCTGATATGGGAGCATTATACTGTATGGGGGATGATATGGGGGACACTATAATGTATGGGGGCAGCTATGAGGGGCATTATACTGTGGGGGCTGATATGGGGAGCATTATACGGTATGGGGCTGTTATGGGGGGCATTATACGTTATGGGGCATTATACTGTGTGGGGGCAGCTATGGGAGCATTATACTGTGTGGAGGCATTATACTATGGGGGCTGCTGGGCAAGGCGTCTGGGCATAGGCGCGCGCAGGGGTCTGATGATGGTGGTGTTGGGGAGAGGTAGGGGGGCCCAAGCTGAATTGTTGCACCCGGGCCTATGAGCCTTTAGCTACGCCCCTGCAGGCACTAACTTATGGTGCATTATGATTCGCTGATGTAATATGTGTGTCAAGGAAGCAGGGTGAAGAAACGGAAAGTAAAGTGACAGTGACAAAAAGGTGCAGAGCATGATCCCATATACCAGGAGAAGAGATGTCGGCATAATCGTGTCACTGGAATGGGGTCGAGCTGCAATACCAGACACAACCTAAATACAAAAGTGGCGCTGTTTCTAGAAAAATAAAGCAAACCCTTTATCTCTGTTATTTGACTGGCCAAGGTTTTCCCTGGCAACATCAGTTGTTTGCAAGAGGTTTCGGGAGCTGGACCTACATCGATCAGGTGATCGCTGCGGAAGCTCCCATATGAGAAGAGTTGTCTGTGATGAGACAATCCCTTTAAATGGATCGACAATCTTCCATATCAAATGGCAATATTTATAGCTGCATCAGTCTTAAGAGAGACACTACAAAATGCTGAGTAAATCATTTGCCCAATTCTATCTCCTGAACAAACAAAATTTGTCATTAATGATGGCGATGGCGTTCATCCTGTTTACTGGATCAATCTGGTGTCTATGAAAAAGATTACCCAGAATACCACAATGTAAACATTTACCTTATAGAATTTCCTTGTGTCAGTAAAATTTCGATGGAATTATCTCCATAGTGTAATCAAAAGAAGAGTGTTTTTCTTTGAACCCACTTGTGTATATGTTACAGATGTAGCAGAGCTAAACATGTTATAAAGGTTGGAGCAGCATTGTCCCTGTATTGCGGTCAGAACATAATGATCACTATGAGTTATGCCAATGACAAACTCTTCTCTGCTACAATTGCACGACATATGACTATACTTAGGTTTAATTTAAAAAAAACAAAACAGAAGAACTCATTTTTTATGGGCAGGGAGGGTTTTAGGGGGAACTTTATTGGGCAATTGCCAGGGGGCCCCACTTCTTAAGAGGACAGAGCCCACAGTAGTTCCAGAAGTCTGGTAGAGCGTTCATTTACAGGTATCGCACCACCTGACTGGCAAATCAAAGCTGCACCCTGTAATCTGTCCAGGGTAGAAAGAGGAAACCTGGAGAGGCGGGTAAGAGGAAGCCTGGAGAGGCGGGTAGGAGGAAGCCTGGAGAGGCGGATAAGAGGAAGCCCGGAAAGGCGGGTAGGAGGAAGCCTGGAGAGGCTGGTAGGCGGAAGCCTGGAGAGGCGGGTAAGAGGAAGCCTGGAGAGGCGGGTAAGAGGAAGCCTGGAGAGGCGGGTAGGAGGAAGCCTGGAGAGGCGGGTAGGAGGAAGCCTGGAGAGGCGGGTAAGAGGAAGCCTGGAGAGGCGGGTAAGAGGAAGCCTGGAGAGGCGGGTAAGAGGAAGCCTGGAGAGGCGGGTAAGAGGAAGCCTGGAGAGGCGGGTAAGAGGAAGCCTGGAGAGGCGGGTAGGAGGAAGCCTGGAGAGGCGGGTAGGAGGAAGCCTGGAGAGGCGGGTAAGAGGAAGCCTGGAGAGGCGGGTAAGAGGAAGCCTGGAGATGCGGGTAGGAGGAAGCCTGGAGAGGCGGGTAACCACTGCACACAAGACATTTAACCCATAGACCACCAGGGTTTTTACATTTAACCACTCCATTGTTTTTTGGGTTTTGTTATTACGGCGATACCAAATTTATATATCTTTTTTTATGTTTTACTACTTTTACAAAGAGAGAACTATTTGTGTGAAAAAATTGGTTGTGTGTCGCCATATTCTGAGAGACATAACTTTTTTATTTTTCCATCGATTGGACGATGTGAGGTCTTGTTTTTCCAGGATGAGCCTTCGTTTTTATTGATACCATTTTGGGGTACATAAGACTTTTTGATCACTTTTTATTCCGTTTTGTGTAGGAGATTAGGTGACCAAAAAAGAGCAATTCTGAAGTTTTTTAATTTATTGTTTTTACAGCGTTCATCTTTTGTGTTAAATAATGTTATGTTGTAATAGTTCGGATTTTTAAGGATGCAGTGATACTAAATATATATATATTTTTACATTATTTTTGGGGAAAAATGGGAAAAGGGTTTTTTATTTTCATTTTATTTTATATGTATATAAAATAAAATTTTAAATTTCAACTGGTTTTTATGTATACTTATTGTATTGCAGTATATTGTGTTTTTTACAGGCTCCTATTAAAGGGGTTGTCCACCTTCTAACAACTGATGACCTATCCACCGGATAGGTCATCAGTATATAATCGGTGCGGGTCTGACACCCAGACCCCGCACTGATAAGCCGCTTCGGTGGCCTGCGGGCACCGGATGTAATGGGCGCATAATGCTATTGACGGTGCCCAGAAGCAGTGGCTCCGTACATAGCATAGCAGCCGTGCTGCAGAACTGCAGGTCTGCTCCTTTTCACTTGAATAGGAGCAGAGCTGCATTACTGCATCTCATCCGCTATTCCGTGGCCGGAGCCAACTACTTCCAGCATGTACGTCCGCTGCACGGAGGCATCGGACCAGTTGATCTGTGCGGGGTTCGGGTGTCGGATCCCCACAGATAATGTACTGATAACCTATCCGGTGGATAGGTCATCAGTTGTCAGAAGGTGGAAAACCCCTTTAAATCCTGCCTCTGGCAGCGCTTAATATGAGAGGTAGGATGGCAGACTTGGGTGCCTTCAGTAGGCCCCCAGGTTGCCATGACAACCATCGGTACCCTGCAATCCCGTCCCGGGGAAGGGGCGAGGGGCTGTCGGAGAGTACTAACTACTTAGAAATGGGATGAAAGGTCATCCCAGAATGCCGGCCTGGACAGAGAACAGAAGAAAGCGTAACTATGACAACGGAGAACAGGGTAAGTATTCGTTTTTTTTATTAATTGTACACAAAAAAATGTTTTGCTTCTGATTTACGATTTTTTGCGGCAGAATTGCAGTTTTTGCGGCGCAAAAATTGCAACATTTGCTGTTTGTTGCTGGTTTTACCTCCCCATTGAACTCAATGGAGAAAACCTGCAACACAAGAGAAGTGATTACGCGGCATAAGTTCCCATGCTCCGGAATAAAAAAAGAGTTTCCTTCTGGCATCTGTCGGACCAGTATACATTGATATATCTTCTTTTAAACTGTATGAAATAGCGCAGACTATGCTATTACATACAGAGGCATCCCACAAAAAAACATATCCCGTGTGGTATATACTTTTTTTTTTAACATAGAAGCCTATGGGCAATGTATGACACTCTGTATGACTATACAGCAGCAAACGTCAGAGGTATATGTGGGGAAATCCCCCGACATATACCTTTGACGTGCACTGCAGTGTGAACAGAGCCTTATATAGTCATGGCCAAAAGTTATGAGACGCAAATTTTGGTTTTCACAAAGTATGCTGCTTCAGTGTTTTTGGATCTTTTAGTCAGATGTACTAAAGTACAATTATAAGAATATCATAAGTTTTTAAACTTTTATTGACAAATACATCAAGTTTATGCAAAGACTCAATATTTTACGATGTTGGCCCTTCTTTTTGAAGACTTCTGCAATTCACCCTGTCATGCTGGATATCCGCTTTTGGCCACCCATTCTTGTCTCATCAGTGCTTGGAGTTTATCACAATTTCTGTGTTTTTGTTTGTCCATCCGCATTTTAAGGCTTGACGACAGGTTCTCAATGGGATTGAGATCTGGGGAGTTTCCTGGCCATGGACCCAAAATGTAAATTTTTTGTTCACTGAGCCACTTAGTTATCCCCTTTTGTCTTGTGACATGGTGCTCCATCATGCTGGAAAAAGCATTATCACCAAATTGCTCCTGGATGGTTGGGAGAAGTTGCTCTTGGAGGTTGTTTAGATGCCATTCTTTACTCATGGAATTGTTCTTAGGCAAAATTGTGAGTGAGCCCACTCCCTTGGATGAAAAGCAACCCCACACATGAATGGTCTCTGGATGCTTTACTGTTGGCATGACACAGGACTCATGGTAGCGCTCACCTTTCCTTCTCCGGGCAATCATTCTTCCAGATGTCCCAAACAGTCTGAAGGGGGCTTCATCAGAGAAAATAACTTCACCCCAGTCCTCTGCAGTCCAATCCCTGTACTTCCTGCAGAATGTCAGTCTGTCCTTGATGTTTTTCTTGGGGAGAAGTGGCTTCTTTGCTGCCCTCCTTCACACCATTCCAGCCCCCAAAAGCCTTTGCCTCACTCTGTGTGCAGATGCACTGACATCTGCCTGCTGCCATTCCTTAGCAAGTTCTGCGCCGGTGTCGAACCGATCCTGCAGCTGAATTCACTTTAGCAGACAGTTCTGTCCCTTGCTGGGCTTTCTTGGATGCCCTGAATCCTTCTTAACAGCAATTGAACCTCTCTCCTTGAAGTTCTTGCTGATCCGATAAATGGTTGATTTAGGGGCAAGCAGCAATGTCTTTGCCTGTAAAGCCCTTTTGTTTGAAAGCAATGATAACTGCACGTGTTTCCTTGGAGGTAACCATGGTTAACAGAAGAAAACAATGATTTCAAGCACCATCCTCCTTTTAAAGCAACCCTTTCTCCTGAGCTAATGAGAAACTCACGGAAATTATGTTAGCAGGTCATTTGTGGCAGAGCTGAAATGCAGTGGAAATGGTTACGTTAATTTTCATAGCAAGGAATGACTTTGCAATTAATTGCAATACATATGATCACTCTTCATAACAATCCAGAGTTAATGCAAATTGCCACTATAAAAACTGTAGCAGTAAACTTTGTGAAAACCAAAAACCATACATGAACCAAAAACAGCATGAATAGTCAAGACTTAGCTAATTCACAAACATCTTTGCAAAAATTTTTTAATCCAGCTCTCCAGACCCTGCATGATCTACTTTTTAGGTTGCTAAAATGTATTGTTGTTACATGAATAGCAATTTTTTAAGCAAAATTCCACTTGTTCGACATATTATTTTTTTCTGCAAATTCCCGAAAGAAGGAGAAACTGCACATCGATGATATTCAGATGTTCTGTCACTAGAAATATCCGATAGCGTGGCATCACATGCTCATGATTGAGCACCACCAGATGCTTTGTGTCCGAGCACGAGTTCATTTGGGGAAATGGTGGGGGTAAGTACTCAACTGGATCTTCTGTCTAGAGTATATCACAGGACACGACAGAAGATTTATGCAAAGTAGTAAAAAGTAGCGCAATAATCACATAGATCAGGCCTATAACAATGTGAATAAGAGAGGTCATTGTACGAAGAACCATGTGTTTTGTTAGGACTACAGTTACTATCATGGATGACACAACAAGCATAAGAGTCGGAGTAACGAACAAAAGTGTGGAGAGACAACATTCTCGCAGAGTGAATATATACAATGCATTCGGAAAGTCTTCAGACCCTTTCAATTGTTTTGTTATGTTGACGCCTTGTGTTAAAATAATAATTCTAGTTTTTCCCCATCATTCTGCACTCAATACCCCATAATGACAAAGAGAAAACAGAATATTAGTTCTTTGCTAATTTAAAGAAAAGGAAAACTAAAGTATTACATTGACATAAGTATTCAATCCCTTTACTCAGGACTTAGTTGAAGCACCTTTAGCAGTGATAACAACCTCCAGTCTTCTTGAGTACGATGCCACAAGGTTTACATGCCTGTATTTGGGATTTTCTGCCATTCTTCTCTGCAGATCCTCTCAAGCTCTGTCAGGTTGGATGGTGACGTCGGTAGACAGACATTTCCAGGTCTCTCCAGAGATGTTCGATTGGGTTCGAGTCAGGGCTCTGGCTGGGCCACTCAAGGACATTTACAGAGTTATCCCTAAGCCACTCCTGTGTCGTTTTGGCTATGTGCTTAGGGTCATTGTGTTGTTGGAAGGTGAACCTTCGGCCCAGTCTGAGGTCCACAGCACTCTGGGTAAGGATTTCATTAAGAATATCTCTGTACTTTGCTCCATTCGCTCTCTCTCTCTCTCTCTCAACACTCACCAGTCTCCCTCTCCCAGCCACTGAAAAACACCCCCACAGCATGATGATGCCAACACCATGCTTCACTGTAGGGATGGTATTGGGCAGGTGATGAGCAGTGATGGTTGACCTTCTGGAAGTTTCTCCCATCTGCACTCAGGATCAGAAGAGCTCAGCCAGAGGGACCATTGGGTTCTTGGTCACCTCTTACCAAGGCCCTTCTCCCCCAATTATCTAGTTTGGTGGGGCAGCCAGCTCTAGGAAGAGTCCTGGTTGTTCCAAACTTCTTCCATTTAAGAAATATGGAGGCCACTGTGCACTAGGGAACTTTCAGCGCAGCAGAAATAGTTTTGTACCCTTCTCCAGATCTGTGCCTCCACATAAACCTGTCTCTGAGCTTTACAGGCAGTTCTTTCCTCCTCATGGCTTGGTTTTTGCTCTGATATGCATTGTCAGCTGTGAGACCTTATATAGACAGGGGTGTGTCTTTCCAAATCATGTTCAATTAAATTAATTTAACACAGTTAGACTCCAGTCGCAGTGTAGACAATGTCAAAGATTATCTAGTGAAATGGAAGGCCCACAGAGCTAAATTTCAAGTGCCATAGCAGAGGGTCTGAATACTTATGTCCATGCAAAATTAGAGTTTTTCATTTTTAATAAATTTGCAAAAATTTCTAAAATTCGTTTTTTACTTTATCATTATGGGGTATTGAGTGCATATTGATGGGGACAATTATTTTTTCTATTTTAGCACAAGGCCTCAATATAACAAAATGTGAAAGGGTCTGAAGACTTTCCGAATGCACTGTGTATATACATAGTAAAACCTCTCCAAAAGACCACCTCTTTGACCGACCCCCTTATCCAGAGAATATTTCCTGTTAAAGATTTTCTGTTCCACCATATACTATGGCTCCCCTCTCATTCCTGGTCTCCAGCATGGCTCCCCTCTCATTCCTGGTCACTAGCATTGATCCCCTTTTAATCCTGTCCTCAACATGGCACCCCTTTCATTCCTTGTCTCCAGCATGGCACCCCTCTCATTTCTTGTCTCACCATGGCACCCCTTTAATTCCTCTTCCTCAGCAGGGCATCACTCTTACTCCTGTCCTTAGCGAGGCACCCCTCTCATTCCTGAACCCCAGCATGGCTTTCCTCTTACTTCTGTCAGCACGGCACCTCTCTTATTCCTGTCCCCAGCATGGCACCCACTCTCATTCCAAGTCGCCAACATGGCTCCCCTTTTTCTAATCCTCAGCATGGCTCCCCTCTCAATCCTAGTCCCAAGTATGTCTCCCCTTTTATTATTATACAGTACACCAGCATGGCTCCCCTTATTCTTAGACCCCCAATTAGGTTGCTCTCTCCATTTACCACCACATTACTAAACTTGACAACTCAGTGGCAATCTGCAGGCTCCCTTGCTCAGCAACTGTATGAGCTGTTCAGTGCAGTGTGACGACGCGTGCTGCACCTTTCCCTTCTCTGACAGCCTCTCTCCTCCTTCCACGGTGTTGGAGATGCTCCTCATTTCTCTGCTCCAGTGATGCAGTTTGATACTGGAAAATGTGCTAAAAAAAAGTGGTCTTTATTCGGAATACGGGTGTGCCATGGGTGGTCTGCTTATAGATGGGAAGCTTCTGTGGACTATAATGGTGAGAAGATCCGTCACAGAAAAATTCGGACTGGATGGGGGTCATCCCAAAGGGGTGGTCATTTGGGGAGGTTTCACTAATATATATATATATATATATATATATATATATATAACTGCAACCAGTATACATTGGATACAGACCAGAGCGAGGAAACAGTTAAGGAATTTTATATGTTTTTTTATTCAGTAGTGTGTTTACTTCTGCCTGATACCATTAATCTAAAGTACGTCATAGATATCTCAAGCTCATTCTGACATCAAGGAGTGCGTCAGTATAATTCTATACATATCTGGATGTACAAGAGCACACAGTATCTGTCAGATATGGATGTCTTCAATACAGACAATGCTTTATAAAAGCAAGGGGCGTAACTAGAAAGTGCTGGGCCTCATAAACTTTTGAATGCCCCAGAAATCCACAGTGTATGGCAAAATACTACTCAATCGAAACCTACAAATGGGATCACACTCAACACATAATATATCAAGAATCAAATACTTTAGTAAATTGTTACATATTAAACATACAATGACCACTAAAATGAGAAATATTATATGTGCCAATATGTATCATCAACAGTATAAAGACTATAAAGACATGGGGGGGTACAAGTGAAATAAGGCATACAGACCAAGAGGGCAACCACCCTACCATGGGGACTTTGCACTTTTATAGATGTACTTTGCATACCCTGAAATCCAGGCATCCATATTTCCTTGCAACTACCACATTTAGGGCTCATGCACACGGCCGTAGATTTAATCCGTAATTACGGACTCATTCATTTCTATGGCCGATTGACACCTTCCCGTATATTTTCGGGAAGGTGTCCGGGCCGTAGAAAGTTTCCGTAAAAAATAGGACCCTATTTTTTTTATTTTACGGACCGTGCTCCCATACTTTATAATGGGAGCACAACCCGCAAATGTGTGTGACTGTCCACGGCCGTCATGATTATGGTCACGGTCGTGTGCTTGGGGCCTTAGAGCGTGCAATCTCCTTTTATTGTATGTTTTAATATGTAATAAACTAATAAAGTATTTGATTCTTGTTATACAGAAGTAGTCATCTTTGACTTGACTTTTACCGTGTTAAATACAGTGACAAGAAAGTTTAACTTGACTTTTCCATTGGCTTAAGCGATAAGTTATTACACCGAAGGAAGTTAGAGTCATGAAAAGGATTGCTACATCTGTATTATGTGTTTAGTGTGAGGCCATTTGTACGTTTACATTAACCAGATGCATGCGAAAGTTAGAGGTTTCACTTCTGTGAAACTACAACTCCCAGCATAACATGACAACTGACGAGAACACGCTGGGCCAGTAGTACCACACACATCAGCTTCATAAGTAAAAAATGCAGGATGGGGTGAAGGCATGAAACGCATCAAACCCCAGACCAGACCCCAAAATTAATTCACATGCCAAATAAGACTCCTAAATTAACCAGACCCCAGACCGCTCTTGGGTTTTCTCCACTTTTAGGCCCTGGCACGTAAGCTCCTGACGCTGGATCGGACCTGGAGGATCAGACATCCTAAATATGACGTGCCAGGTGCTTTAAATAGCACAACATTAAAATCCAAATCTCGACTATGGGCGCTGCTTTTCTGACTTTGGTGAAGGCTCTGTAGAAACAGCACTCGTCCGGATCGGCTTCTTCTCTAGTGCACTACTGGGCAGTACAGACAGGGAAATATATAAAAATCGAGAAAATTGTTTTTGGGGTGGCAGGAATGACTGCTTTCTAGGTTCATATAGTCAGAGAGACATGATCTCAGCAAGAATATAAAAGTTTATCATTGGTATTTTGAGTACTGTAAATTAACCCCTTCCCGACATTTGCCGTATGGGTACGCCATGGAAAGCAGTGACTTCCCGCATCTTGCCGTACCCATACGCCGAATGTTTGGGACTGGCTCAGAAGCTGAGCCGGTGCCATCATCACCGGATCTCAGCTGTATCTTACAGCTGAGATCCGGCTGTAACGGCGGGGACTGAAATTAGCTTCGATCCCCGCCATTAACCCCTTAAGTGCAGCGCTCAAACGCGATCGCTGCATTTAAGGTGTTTGCAGCTCATCGGAACCCCAGCAATGAAATTGCCGGGGTTCCGGTGGCTGCAATGGCAACCAGAGGCCTAATACTGGCCTCCCGGTCTGCCTAGCACGGAAACCGGTCAAGATCCGCCCGGCGGCGGACCCCGATTGCCTTCCGTAGCTGCCGGCAAGATGGCGCCGGGTCAGTTGCTGATCCGGCGTCATCAGCGGTGGAAGTCAGCTGTATGTTACAGCTGACATCCACCTGTAACGGCAGGAACCGAAAGCGATTGCTGATCGTAGCGGTTACTAGCAGATCGCCAGCCCTGACAAGCAATCGGGACTGGCGACTGCTGCTATGGCAACAGGAGACACAATGGTCTCCTGCTCTGCCATTGCGGAAGCCGATTAGGCTCTGCCGGGAGGCGAAGCCTAATCGGCTTGCTGTCAGTGAATAACTGACACATCTAATACATTGCACTACGTAGGTAGTGCAATGTATTAGAAAAAAATAAATCTGACAGCTGGACCTTCAAGTCCCCTAGTGGGACTTGGGAAAAAGTGTAAAAAAAAGTATAAAAAAAGTGTAAAAAAAAAAAAGTGAAAAAAATAAAAGTTTGAAAACAATAAAAGTTTCAAGTAATAAAATAAAACACAATCCCCCTTTTACTCTTATCAAGTCCTTTATTATTGAAAAAAAATAATAAACCATACGTATTTGGTATCGCCGCGACCGTAACGACCTGAGGTATCAAAATATTATATTATTTATTGCACGCTGTGAACAGCGTAAAAAAAACCTGTAAAAAACTATATCAGAGTTTCTGTTTTTTGGTCACTTTGACCTACATATATTGGTATAAAAAGTGATCAAAAAGTCGCACGTATTCCAAAAATGGTACCTATAAAAACTATAGCTCGTCTCACAAAAAACAAGCCCTCATACAACTCCGTCGACAAAAAAAATAAAAGGTTATGGTTCTTACAACTTGGCGACAGAAAAAATACATTATTTTTACAAAAGTAATTTTATTGTGCAAAAAGTTGTAAAACATAAAAAAGTCCTATAAATTTGGTATCGCCGGAATCGTACGGACCCGCAAAATAAAGTTAACATGTCGTTTATAACGCATGGTCAACGCTGTATAAAAAAAACTAAATAAAACTATGCCAGAATTGCGTTTTTTTTGTTTACCTGGCCTCCCAAAAAATAGGATAAAAGGTGATCATAAAGTCGCATGTACCCCAAAACGGTACCAATAATAACTACAGCTCGTCCCGCAAAAAACAGCCCTCATACCGCTACGTCTATGAAAAAATAAAATTAGTTATGGCTCCAATATGTCAGAAAATAAAAAATATGCAGTTGTGCTGCCCGAGGGGAACATTTCTTCTGTTTCAAGAGGCGATTTATCAAGGACCTAAAATTAGGGAACCAGGAAAGGGAGGGCCCAAACATATCCGCTGGAAGCGACGGTTCCCATATTATACCAGGACAACACTTCCCAGCAAAATTCCCCAAACTGCAAAGGCGCGGAGTGTGGATCAAAAGGGGGATAATAAAGGACGCTATATATCAGTGTGACACTGGCCTGTGCAGAAAGGATTGTGTCACAGCGTAACACACATCTATGGATTATTTTATTGTTTTTTTTTTACCCCATTATTATACCGCCTGACTATGCCCCTTATATACTCCGCCCGGCTTACATGTACCGCCACATTATAAACAGAAACACCAGCAATACTCAAACAAATCTACTACCAAGCAAAATCCGCTCTCCAAAAGCCAAATGGCGTTTCCTCCCATCTGAACCCTACAACGTCCCCAAACAGCAGTTTCCTTCCACATATATGGCACCGTCATACCCGGGAGAGAACCCTTTTAGCAATTTTTGGGGTGTGTGTCTCCAGTGGCATAAGCTGGGCACGACATATTTGCCACTGAAATGGCATATCTAGGGAAAAATATAAATTTTTAATTTGCACCATCCGCAGTGCATTCATTTATGGAAAAGACCTGTGGGGTGAAAATGCTCACTACAGCCCTTAACAAATGCCTTGAGGGGTGTAGTTTCCAAATGGGGTCACTTCTCAGGGGTTTCTTTTTATTATTTCACATCTGAGCCTCTGCAGTTGTGAACCAATACTTTTTAAATCGCCAAATTAGGCCTCAATTTTACATGGTACTCTCTCACTCCTGAGCCTGGTCCAATGTCCAGGCAAAAGATTAGTGCCCCATGTAGGGTGTTTCTAAAACCAGGAAACCCAGCATAATAATTAGAGAGCTGTCTTGTTATGGTGGCACAAGCCGGGCACCACATATTGTCCACATATCTGTGGAAAAAATCCCATTTTCACTCTGCAACATCGAGTTCACACTAATTTCTACAAAACACCTGCAGGGTTAAAATGCTTACTACACCACTAGGTAAATGCATTGAGGGGTGTAGTTTCCAAAATTGGGTCACTTCTGGGGGATTTCCACTGTTTTGGGCCCACAGGCGCCCAGAAACCAATGCAGCAACATCTGCACTCCAAATGGCGGTCCTTCCGTTCTGAGCCCTGCCGTGTGCCCAAACAGCAGTTTATGACCACATATGGGGTATTGCCGTACTCGGGAGAAATTGCTTTACAAATGTTGGGTTCTTTTTTTTTCCTTTATTTGTTGCGAAAATGAAAACATTTGCGCTAAAGCTACGTCTTATTGAAGAAAAAGGATTGTTTTTATTTTCACTGCCCAATTCTAATAAATTCTATGAAACATCTGTGGGGTCAAAATGCTCACTACACCCCTAGATGACTTTTTGGGCGTTTTCATTGTTTTTTCCCCTCAGGGGCTTTGCAAATGTGACCTGGCCTCCGCAAACCATTCCTGCTCAATGTGATCTCCAAAAGCCAAATAGCGCTCTTTCCCTTCTAAGCCACGCCGTGTCTCCAAACAGCCATTTATTACCACAAGTGGGGCATGGTTTTACTCGGGAGAAATTGCTTTACAAATTTTGTGGTGCTTTTTCTCCTTCAGTCCTTGTGGAAATGAGAAAAAATAAGCTAAACCTACATTTTCTTTGAAAAAATTTAGATTTTTATTTTCAGGGCCTACTTCCAATTATTTCTGCAAAAAAACTGTGGGGTCAAATCGCTCACTATACCCCTAGATAATTTCCTCAATGGGTGTAGTCTCCAAAATGGGGTCACTTGTGGGGGGTTTCCACTGTTTTGTCTCCTCAGGGACTTCGTAAATGTGACAAGGCCTCCGCAAACCATTCCTGCTAAATGTGATCTCCAAAAGCCAAATGGCACTCCATCCCTTCGAAGCCCTGCCGTGTGTCCAAACAGCCATTTATTACCACATGTGGGGTATTGTTTTACTCGGGAGAAATTGCTTTACAAATTTTACGGTGCTTTTTCTCCTTCAGTCCTTGTGGAAATGAGAAAAAATTAGCTAAACCTACATTTTCTTTGAAAAAATTTAGATTGTCATTTTCAGGGCCTATTTCCAATAATTTATGCAAAAAACCTGTTGGATCAAAATGCTCACTATACCCCTAGATAATTTCCTCAATGGGTGTAGTTTCCAAAATGGGGTCACTTGTGGGGGGTTTCCACTGTTTTGTCCCCTCAGAGGCTTTGTAAATGTGACATGGCCTCTGCAAACAATTCCTGCTAAACTTGAGCTCCAAAAGCCAAATAGCGCTCTTTCCCTTCTCAGCCACGCCGTGTCTCCAAACAGCCGTTTATTACCACATGTGGGGTATTGTTTTACTCGGGAGAAATTGCTTTACAAATTCTACGGTGCTTTTTCTCCTTTAGTCCTTGTGGAAATTAGAAAAAAAATCGCTAAACCTACATTTTCTTTGAAAAAATGTAGATTTTAATTTTCACGGCCTACTTCCAATAATTTCTGTAAAAAACCTGTGCGGTCAAAATGCTCACTGTACCCCTAGATAATTTCCTTGAGGTGTGTAGTTTCCCAGATGGGGTCACTTTTGGGGGATTTTGACTGTTTTGGCACCGCAAGAGCCCTTCAAACCTGACATGGTGCCTAAAATATATTCTAACAAAAATAAGGCCTCAAAATCCACTGGGTGCTCCTTTGCTTCTGAGGCCAGTGCTTCAGTCCAGTGGCACGCTACGGCCACATGTGGGATATTTCCTAAAACTGCAGAAACTGGGCAACAAATATTGAGTTGCATTTCTCTGGTAAAACCTTCTGTGTTATAAAAAAAAATTGTACAAAAAATTTATTTCTGCAAAAAAATATGACATTTGTAAATTTCACCTCTACTTTGCTTTAATTCCTGTGAAATGTGTAAAGGGTTAAGACATTTTCTAAATGCTGTTTTGAATACTTTGAGGGGTGAAGTTTTTAAAATGGGGTGACTTTTTGGGGGTTTCTAATATATAAGGCCCTCAAAGCCACTTCACAACTGAACTGGCCCCTGTAAAAATGGCCTTTTGAAATTTTCTTGAAAATGTGAGAAATTGCTGCTAAAGTTCTAAGCCTTGTGATGTCATAGAAAAATAAAAGGATGTTCAAAAAACAATGCCAATCTAAAGTAGACATATGGAGGATATTAATTAGCAACAATTTTGTGTGGTATATCTGCCTGTCTTACAAGCAGATACATTTAAATTGAGAAAAATGCTAATTTTTCGCAAAATTTTGGTGTTTTTCACAATTAAATACTCAACATATCGAGCAAATTTTGCCAGTAACTTAAAGTCCAATGTGTCACGAGAAAACAATCTCAGAATCGCTTGGATAGGTGAAAGCGTTCCGGAGTTATTACCACATAAAGTGACACATGTCAGATTTTAAAAATGAGGCTCGGTCAGGAAGGTCAAAAGTGGCTAAAGAGGGAAATGGTTAAATGTTTCTTGAAAAACAGAAGTCCACAAAAAAACCAAAAACATGACAAAAAGAAGACAAGTACACATTGAGTTGAGACGTACAGTTGTTTATTGGATCAAATGGGAATTTATTTACTGAACTTTTTGTTTTTAGAGACACTTTTATTGGCCTGGATGATCTCTAGAAGCTGGCAGGTTACGGGAGTGTTTTTTTTTACTCTAGCAGGGGGACTCCTCAATGCTTGGCTGCCAGTTTTTGTGAAACCCTATCCCAACTGTAGAGCCTAGTGGTCTACAACATATGGCTCCCCAGTTCTTGTACCTGAAAGCTGTAACGAAAGGTTGCGGACTACTGGGCATGGACCATTTATGGTCTATTAGGTTTTTACCCATTGAACACCTTATGAGTTGAGGCCCCCATAATATTTAATATATAGAATATAAAAGTTAATGATTTCACTAATATACAGTGTATTTACCCACAGAATCTTACCTATGAACACAACCAAGGCCAATATTCGTTCACCTTGAGAGTCTTCAGAAAACGTACACACAAGAACACATACATCAAACAAGCCATTCCCAAGCCTCAGTATGTACAAAGATTATTAAGTCTTCTTCGCAGCCATAACTTGTTTGTCAGAGGCTTTTTTCTTCTTCGGCTTCCAAAAAAACCAAACTGCCTTGCAAGGGCTGCACTGGAAATAATCACCTTCAAAGAAAATCAGTCACCAGAACAGACCCCTTAACCTTACGGCATCTGTTAAATGCCCTCAGAAAAACAAGCTACAAGCTATCGGGTACAACTGCACCCACTACCGCCCTACCCAACACCAACTACCTCAGTCAAGCCATCTTGCTTGAATGAGTAGGACCAGATGGTTGCATTCCCAATACTTCGTTTATAATGAGCCACGGATGCGGCCACCTGGTCTCACTCATCAGAATGGTGTCACTCAGCTAGCTTTATTTTCTTAGGGCATCTAGGAGATGCCCTAAATTAAGTGGGTCTGAACTGGTAACAGATTTTTTTTAGGGGCATTTCCATTTTTAAGCCTTATGCACGCTACCATATTATGTACAACTTACGTTGTAGTATGGGCCATTTCTTACATCTCTATGCCTCCACTGTATGAATCCAACGGAAAACAAATTGTGGCATGTTCCATTAAATGCCATATTATGGAGGTATAAGGAAGCTTGCCTCAAGGGCAGAATACCTCCATAATACAGTGCACATAAAGGCTCCATATGGTGGCACAGAGAGTATCTACAGATCTGTAATACAGAGCCACAGGGACTCCAAACATGACTCTACTATGCGCATGAGGCCTTAGTATTTTTTTTTCAGGTCATTCAGACATATTAGAAACTCAAATCAGTGGGTATCTGGGAGTTGGGACCTTGCCCAATGTAGACATGGTTACACCGATCTACTCAATGAAATGTATGGGAGCTATGGAAACCTACAAAATAGAGAATGCATTGCCATGCCTACAATGAAATGAATCCTGTAGGAGTTTCTTTGGGACATTGGAGAGAGTCTCACCACGTAGGCTTCCACAGATGTGACCTTCTGAAATGTATGAATGACTGGTTAGAAAAAAACAAATGGAAAAAAACTTTTTATAATAAGAGTGCCACAACCCCAGGCTATAGGGCAAAGCTAAAGATTGTATAATGATGCTCATCCCATAAAGTGATATCTTTCTGTGTACAAATATATTAGTCCCTTTCCTTCTAAAGCCCCATGATGAAGGACGGTTCAATGACACAGATGAAAACCATGCTTTCAATAATCAAATTATCGAGCTTTGATAAACAATTTGGAGTCCTCGGAGGTCGAGGCGTTGTCTTTCGTTGGTTCCTGATTTGTCACCTTTCCTGATGAAGAAACAACAATGGTTTTACTATTGGCAGAAGCCACTTTTTGTATCCGTGATATAGCATCACAGGCCGCCACCACCTCATCACTCTCAAAGTCATAGTCTGGGATTAACGCCTGTTCAATACTGAAATCTGTTTGGTTCCTCTCCAGAGCTTCTGCTGCTCCAGCTTCTTTCTTCTGATGGAGAAGCTTTCGAGCCCAGTTCAGATCTTCATCCCATAACTCCACATTAGAAGGGCAGATGTGAATTCCAATCTACATTGCTTTCTAATACAGTGGTGGGGTATTTTGAGGAGTGGTGGGCGATGCAGCTGTTGGACCTCACCAATCTGGAAGTGACGGCATTACTTCTCATGGAGGGAAACCCAATTTATTGGAGGTATGTTTTAATATTGAAATGAACACAAGGAGCAATAGAATACAAAATATACCCCCGACATAAGGATTTGTCAGTCTATTTCCCTAGTCTGTAGATAAAAACCTGTAACTCAATCATGAATGCATATTTGTCAACAGGTTAAATACTGGCCTGCAGCAATGCGGAGCTTCTACAAGCTGGTAATAAGAGCGTCCCACTCATTATATTCTCAGTAACAGATCAATGCTTGGTGGCAGTGGTTTTTGTCACCACGGTTTGAGCAAGTACAGAGATCACATTTCTCACAAGTCCCAAAATTACTATGCGAACACCTAATAATCCAGTGTTTGCCATAAGCTTACTCCATGAAGAGAGTGGATAACATCGGTCGATCTGATAGTAATAGCCATACAGCAACGTCCTACCGGGGACAAGGCGTATTTTACTAGAGCAATGGATAGTCCCCAATTCTGAAGGCAGAGCATATTCACTCACATCAGTCCCTGTCCTTGAAGGACTCACAATATAAAGTTCTATACCTCAGGATTAAAGACTAAGAACAATTGAAGCGACCGGAATCAGGACGGGGTGCAAATTTGTAATGTACAACCCATCCCAATTCTGACTGAGCAGATATCATGGGGTCTCATGGGGTTAGACACGTTACAATTGCGGTTACTTACTCCCTTACATTATGTACTCCCGGGTTTGGACGTGGCGGTTTTCTTTAACACGGGTTGCTGCTGCATTTACAGATGAACACTTGCTGGATGTGACTAAGCAGATCTCCAGTTTTCCCCCTTGTTAAGCCACATGCGCGGCAGTTAACCGATTATCGTCTTTCTTTGTGATTTCGTTTCTTGTGGTGGGCTTATGCGTATACATAGAAGGCAATCTGAACAAGCCAAGCTGCGCCATAAAGCATGGAGCTGGCAAAAATATCAAACTGAGCATTGAATAAGACAGAAGGTGGATAAAGGACTACCTCAGAATCCATAAGACACAACGAATCACATCATTGCCACTAATGGAGCAGAGCGAATATGAAGCTAACCAGTCATCAATGAAGAAAAAAAAATAAAAAGCACATAAGCATGACCCAAAGAAAGTGACTGATATAATATTTTCAAGCCCACAATCCGCTTCTTCCCCTATAGTAAGATCAGTTCCATCAGCTTCTCTGAATCCCTTCCCCAGTAGAATCAGTTATCAGCTTCTCCACACCCTTTTTCCCACCGGTAGGGTCAGTTCCTTTAGCTTCTTCACACCACCTTTCCATATAGTAGAACCAGTTCCATCAGCTTCTCCGAATCCCTTCCCGTCCAGTAGAATCAGTTATCGGCTTCTCCACACCCTTTTTCCCACCGGTAGGATCAGTTCCTTGAGCTTCTTCACACCACCTTTACCTATGGTAGAACCAATTCCATCAGCTTCTTTGGACCCCCTTCCCCTGAAGTAGGATCAGTTCCACTAGTTTCTCCACATTCCCTTCCTGTCCAGCAAGATCTGTTTCAGTAGCTTCTCCACAACCTTTCCCCTCTGGTAGGATCAGTTCTATCAGCTTCTTTGGACCCCCTTCCCCTCCCGTAGGATCAGTTCAATCACCTTCTCTACAACCCCACTCCTTCCCTTAAGATCGGTTCTTCCATTAGTTTCACCAAACCCTCTTCCCCCCCAGTAAGATCTGTACCATCAGCTTCTCCACACACCCCTTCCCCTCTGGTAGGATCAGTTCCATCAGCTTCTTTGGACCCCCTTCCCCTGAAGTAGGATCAGTTCCACTAGTTTCTCCACACTCCCTTCCTGTCCAGTAAGATCAGTTCCATCAGCTTCTTTGGATCCCCTTCCCCTGAAGTAGGACTTGTTCCATTAGCTTCTCCACACCCTTTCCCCTCTGGTAGGATCAGTTCCATCAGCTTCTCTCGACCCCCTTCCCCTCCTGTATAAGTAGCTTAATCTGTAAAAGGAAGGAAAATTAGGTGATAAAACGGGATGACCACCTCACCATTAGGCATTTTTCAATGGCAGTATTTTGATTGGTATTTTGCTTCAGTATTTAGGGGCCAAAGCCAGAAGTGGAAAATAAACAGAGAAAAGTATGTTTTGGACCCACTCCTGGTTTTGGCTTACAAATACTGATGTAAAATACTGACCAAAATACTGCCGTGTGCAAGTGGCCTAAAATAGACGTTCCTTAAAAATATTTCAAAAGTAAAAATTATTTGACAAAAACAAAAATGCTATTTGAACATTATGCTTGGTACCAAGCCAGGATATCGACGTTGCTATAACCTTGACTTGTACAACCGAACAGAACAATAAAGAGATGGAAAAACAGTCATGCCTAAAACGAAGGTTAGTCAAACACAATGACTTCCCATTTTAGGCTACGATACTGTGTGTAAATAATCCCAGAAAGGAAAATGCACGGTGCTGGTCGCGCTAGGCAACTGAAAAGCCACAAATGAGGTTTTATGAACTTCTAAGTAGATGAATCATGTTCACGCTGTCATTAGAAAACCATTCACTGACCATCAGTATCAAAGAATGTATATAGAAGGACCGCTCCCAACCAGAGGTACACAGGGCTGAAGCTCCATAGCCAAGAGACAGTGTTTGATTAAGTCCTACAAATATCCGTCCAAAAATTTCTCTGTAGGTGCCGACACTGGACACTAGAGATAATTTCAGCTTTTTTTGTCAGAGTAAGAATTACACAATTGCTTTGTGTCCACAGAATATCCTATGCTTATATTTGGTAAATGTCAGTCAGTGCTTTTTTAATTTTTTTTTTCTCAAGAAAATCAAAGGGATTACAGCGCAAATCTTAAGATCAGATGACATCATGCATCACAGAGACCTTTTTTTAAGGTTGAATACTGGTGCAACCTTAAAGGGGTTGTCCAGGCTGGGGGCTGTTTTTTCTACTTATGACTTATCCACAGGATAGGTCATCAGTATATGATCGGTGGGGGTCTGACACCCGGACCCCGCACCAATCAGCACCGGCTGATCGAAGATATGCAGGGTCAGTGCCGGAGGTAGATGGCTCTGACAACAGTATAGCGGCCGTGCTAGGTTACTGCAGCTCTACTCACTTACACCGACCTTGCATAGTTTCTGGCGCACGGAGGTAGCCGAAACAGCTGATTGGTGCGGGGTCTGGGTGTCGGACCCCCACCGACCATAAACTTATAACCTATCCTGTGGATAGGTCATCAATATAAAAAACAGCCCCCAGACTGGACAAACCCTTTAAAGTGAAACTCCACTAGTCTCTTTAATACAGATCTCAGACCAGAGTCCCCTTGAAGGGGATGTCCAGGATTAGGAAAACATGGCAAATTTATTTCTTCATTTATCTTTATAGCGCCTGGAGTTTTGTTTTCCTAATACAGAGCTCCAAATCCCCAGCATAGACTTGGAGTTAAAAGATTAAATTCCTGCTGCTTGCAGCCACCACTAGGGGGAGCTTAAGAGCATACAGAGTTATTGTTGCCTTCAATGTATAAACAGTAAGCAGCAAGCTCCTGAGCTCCCTCTAGTGGTGGCCAAAGTCAGAATTGTATCATGTAACTATTTATGGAGGGGATTTGGAGCTCTGTATTAGTTCATAACATATATATATATATATATATATATATATATATATATATATATATATAAACAAAGTTCAGGGACTATATGTGCTGTCATATAGTGATCTGTCATATGAGGGAGACATTCCTATTTTCATTAAGAGTTTAAAATAAGGAGCTAAAATAATGAAAAACAAAATGCCCATTTTGTCCACATTTAGCTCTGTATTTATGTCTATATTCTGTCAGTGTTTGTTCCTTAATGTAAAAGTCAGGCACAAAAATATATTTTTGTAAAATTGACCCACATGGATCACTTAAAAGGCATTTTTGAATTTCATGTAAATAAAGTTTATTAATAATAATGAAAAGATCTACAACTTTCTATTAGACTTTATGTTCCAATTTTGAAGAACTCTGTTTGCGGTCAGTGAAAGTGAACATTCTTGTTTATATCCAGAGGAAATGTGCTGCTCACACAGGCTTGTCAGAGTTCTCTCCTGTAAGTAGCCATGCACATGTAAGAGAAGAATTGTGGGCTCTTCTTGTCACCACGTTCCATGTTTTATTACCATGTCAGTCATTTATACAACAGATTTCTTCTTCCTCTTGTAGCCGATACAGGAAACAGCTAAGTTTCCATTTGTCATACAAAGCAGCTATGAAACCATCACTTGGTCACAGTGTCACCAACGCCTGATAACAATGCATAGTCCCTGCTTACCCTCCTCGTTCCATCTCTTCCCTCTGTCGTTCCTCCTGTCATTTTGATAAACTGCCTGAGAGTGAAAATCCAGAGAAATCAGCTAAGACAGTGCTACAGCTATAATCATTCATGAACTTTAAAAAGTCTTCCCACTATAGATATGTATGGCATATCAATTACATATACTATAAATGTCTGATCTTTGGTGGTTCAGCTCCTAAATAGGGGTGCTTAATTCCCCCTTTCCGGGGTGAAAGTTGGACATGTGTAGTCACTCTATATCCAACTTTGCAACTTTTTTAAAAGGGACATCAGAGCGTTTCTGAAAAGCGTTCCATTATGTCCCAGCCATTTATATAGGACATGCCCTAAACCTACATACTTTGAATAACAAAAAGTGCATATGACCCACTTCATCACACCCCAAAATGATTACAGACACAACACCAGACTCCCTTAATGAATACAGATCCCATACCCCCTAAACAAACACAGAACCTAGACAAGAACCCTTGCTGGTGGAATCACTATACACATATTACATGACTTATCCTGTACTGATCCGGAGTTACATCCTGTATTATACTCCAGAGCTGCACTCACTATTCTGCTGGGAGTCACTGTGTACATACATGACATTACTTATCCTGCACTGATCCTGAGTTATATCCTGTATTATACTCCAGAGCTGCACTCACTATTCTGCTGGTGGTCACTGTGTACATACATGACATTACTTATCCTGCACTGATCCTGAGTTACATCCTGTATTATACTCCAGAGCTGCACTCACTATTCTGCTCTTGGAGTCACTGTGTACATACATTACTTATTCTGTACTGATCCTGAGTTACAGCCTGTATTATACTCCAGAGCTGCACTCACTATTCTGCTGGTGGAGTCACTGTGTACATACATTACATTACTTATCCTGTACTGATCCTGAGTTACATCCTGTGTTATACCCCAGAGCTGTACTCACTATTCTGCTGGTGGAGTCACTGTGTACACAGATTACATCACTTTTCCTGTACTGATCCTGAGTTACATCCTGTATTATACACCAGAGCTGCACTCACTATTCTGTCGGTTGAGTCATTACATTACATATCCTGTATTGATCCTGAGTTACAGCCTGTGTTCTAAAAATTGTGGCATACTCCAAAGCATCCCGCATTAAAGAGACACTCACCCTTCGAAGCGTTGCTCCTAGTGTTGGATACTCTACCTCAAAGAGCTATTCGATATTACTTACGGACCCATACTGCAACCAGTACACTGCCGTAATCCTATACCTACAGTAGCTTGTCCATCCTTGTATATATATACAAAGCAGTCTGATGTCGGCTCATGCTTGGATGATCACATCTATTATTCTGCTCTTCACTGCAAGTCTTTCATTATGGACTCCATAAAACGTTAGTAAATTTTCACGACTTTCACAGCTGCATTTGTATCTCTTCCCATTGTGGTCAGATTACTTAAACCTGCCTGGAAGAGTGAACGACTGTTCATTGTAAGAAACCTCAAAAGCTTCTGGGAAGCTAAAAGCCTGAAGATCTTGGCCGTGCCATACAGCTGAGTAGCTGAGAGACTACAATGCTCCACTAAGTGTACCCACTGGGAAAACCGCCAAAAGGCATTAACAGGTCAAATAATACAGTTTGTAAATGTAATAGGACTTGGTGTCTACGGCTTCTACTTTTGTTTCGGAAAACAAAGCAAAATGCTAAAGTATTAAATATAGATGAGACGCCAAAAGAAGCTGGTTTAACCCTTCAATCACCTGGGAACGGAAAAGCGTTGATCTTTATACAGAACTTTCTCTAGATTGCCGTTGAATTTTCTTTATGTATATATAATTTTTTCCCCCCATTCTTTAAATTCTATCAAGTTTCATAGGGATTGCATGTGAGTAGCTCCTCCAAAAGTTCTCCATTGGATAGAGGTTTGGACTCCTGGACCCTCCAGGATATTGAAGTTTAACGTTTACATTGTTGTGTATATTTTTAGTTTTTTCATCAGAGGTTCCGGTATTTTTGACGGCAAGAAGAGCTTAGCTTGCAGCTTTGTGCTTTGGTCGAATATAGCAGAACCTCGACCGAAATCTAATAGGCCCCATTATCCATTATAAGTCAATGTCCAAGGGAGCCCTTGTCTTCACCCTCAACCCTATCATTGGAGGTTTGGTCTTTGCTGCAGGGCACTCTCCAGGTCGAGGTCCTCAGGATACTCTCGGATCACTGGTAACTGTTCTACAGGAACAAGCAGGCAAAGTTGATTTGAGGAAGACGGCAGCAGTACAAGGGAGCAGACAGGATAGAAGGTCACAGGCGTAACCAAAAGCAGGGATCAGAAGTCAGTAGCCGAGACATCTCAACAATATATAAGCGGAGTCAGAAATAGAGCAAGGAGTCAGGGGTAAGTGACTTTATCGGTGAATGACCAGTGCCCTGGTAACAGGACAACCAGTACAGAGTGCCACGAAGAGCAGTGCGGAGCCAGGAGAGATACTGTAAATTTGGAGTATATTTAGAGTCATTGCGTCAGTTCTCTTGCAGACTGCAGCAGGTTTTTTTTGCTGTATTTTTCTTTACTTTACCCCCCTACCTTCACATGCCTAACAAGGCCTTCAGCAGAGAAGACTCCTCACAGCTTTTTGCTGCATCATTATGTTTTTAGCTTTGGTATTGTCTTGGTGTGGTGCAATGTTTAGCTTATGTCACCCAGGACCAAAAAGCTCTATTTAGGTCTGGTCAAACCATTATAACCTGATGAAGCACACAGGCAGCAGTTTTTTGCACATTCTCACCCATCTCAGCCGTACAAGCTTGTCAACCCATCACTGATGTTTTTGATCTATGGTGGCCTACCTCATACATGAACACTATTTGACTATGTGACCTTCAATTGGCTATTCCAGTGAAAATTTAGGTGTGTTATAGTAACGGGAAGACTAGAACTGAGCGACTGAATGACCAGAACAGAGCGCCAGAAGAGATAATGCAAGTAAAAGTACATTTGGATTATGTTTAGAGCTATTGTGTCAGTTCTCTTGCAGACTGCAGCAGGTTTTACTAGTTTGTTTTTCCTGTTTTCTCCTTTACTTTATCCCCCTACCTTTACATGTCTACCAAGGCCTACAGAATTGAAGCCTCCTCACAGTTTATCGATGCATCATCATGCTTTTGGTACTGGTGTGGTCTTGGTGGAGTGCAATGTCACCCATGACCAAAAAGCCCAAGTTCCGTCTTGTCAAACCATTGGTACCTGATGGAGAACACCGGTAGCAGTTGTATGAACATTCTCTCTTATATCCATCTTATCAGCCGTAGACGCTGGTCTACCCATCAGATGTCTTAGGTCCAAAACCAATGGACTATACCAGGGAAGATTTAGGTGTGTCATAGTAATGGGGGAGGGGGTGAATAGTTTTGCATGTAATAATTGTAATGAATGTAGATCACTTGGTAAAGATTTGTTTAACTTATCTATTAAAGAGCGGTCAGTACCAAAAAAAACCATGAAGGGGTGTGAATAATTTTTTATAGGAACGATATATGTTTGAACTGTGCATAGCATTTATGTACAGAACCTGGCTAAGGCTGGGTTCACACGACCATGTTACATCCGTAATGGACGGAACGTATTTCGGCCGGAAGACCCGGACCGAACACACTGCAGGGAGCCGGGCTCCTAGCATCATAGTGATGTACGATGCTAGGATTCCCTGCCTCTGCGTGGAACTACTGTCCCGTACTGTAATCATGATTACAGTACGGGACAGTTGTCCTGCAGCGAGGCAGGGACTCCTAGCATCGTACATCACTATGATGCTAGGAGCCCGGCTCCCTGCACTGTGTTCGGTCCGGGTCTTCCGGCCGAAATACATTACGGACGTAACATGGTCGTGTGAACCCAACCTAATAATATGTAATCTGGTGGCAGCTAGTTTGTAATTGCCACTGGTTATAATAGAAATCCTGCTGTTCCTGTACTTCCGTTTTTGACTGGTATTGTGCAAATAGGAATCGTTCTTTATGACAAATATTTGCTTGGTGTTTGTGCGCCAACTTATAGCTATGTCTCTCATAGAGCAAAGCCCATCAGGGAGAATAAACATGCTGCATATTAGAAGTCTTGTTACACAGTAGGAGTATGTTGTACACATGGCGTTTTTAGGCTTCCATCAGGGTTCCGGTATTTTTGACTGCAAGAATAGCTCAGTCAGCAGCTTTGTTATTTGGTCAAAAATAACATAACCCGACCCCAATCTGAATAAAATATCAGTAGAATGTGGCTGGGCTGTTGCATAAGGAGTGACTGGGTGACAACTGCAGATCTCCTTGGCCCTGTGTATTCTGCTGTTGTCACTTAAAGGGAATGTGTCTCTAGATTTTTTTTCAGTTAAACAATGAGTATATAACGGATTACACATTGTTTTAATGTTTTTACATTTTTTCACAAGTCAGAAAATATTATAAATTAGATTCTAATTTATAATAATTCCATGTGCTGGCCACTAGAGGGAGCAGTTCCCAAAATTGCAGCATGGTCACTGTGGTAAAGCTGCAAATTTGGGGTGGATACACTCTCCTCTAGTGTCCTCACACAATCCCCCCTCCCTTCTTCTGGCTAGTGCCAGGCAGGGGAGGGGTTTGAATGTCTTCAAACCCCCTACACGGTGTGCCACCATTTTCTGAGCGACTGCAGAGTGGTAGGAGGTTCTAAAGCAGGGGTCTCAAGCACGCGGCCTGCGGCCGCATGCGGCCCCTGGGGCTGTCATCTGCGGCCCGCGGGACACAGAGCCGCTAGTATCGGCTCTGCTCCAAGACTCTGGAATTCCCTGACATCGCTGTCCACATATGAACAGCGATGTCTGGGGGTTCCCCAGAGCCGGAGTCCCGAGCAGAGCGCTGGTGTCGGCTCTGCTCCGGGACTCTGTGGAATTCCCTGACATCGCTGCCCATATGTGGACAGTGTGTCAGGGTCTTCCCCAGAGCCGGAGTCCTGGGCAGAGCTCTATTATCGGCTCTGCTCCGGGACTCTGGGGAAGCCTCTGACATCGCTGTCCATACATCGACAATGATGTCAGGGGCTTCCCCAGAGCAGGAGTCCCAGTGATGTCAGGAGCCCAGCTGGAGTCCCAGGAAGAGCCTACTAGCGCTCTGCCCGGGACTCCAGCTCTGGGGTTGCCCCTGACATCTCTGTCTATATGTGGACAGTGATGTCAGGAGCAGAGCTTGAATCCCAGGCAGAGTGCCAGAAGCGGCTCTGCTCCGGGACGCCAGCTCTAGGCAAGCCCCTGACGGCACTGTGGCAGCATCAACGGAGGGCACACTGCAGCAGCATCAACGGAGGGCACACTGCGGCAGCATCAACGGAGGGCACACTGCGGCAGCATCAACGGAGGGCACACTGCGGCAGCATCTATGGAGGACACACTGCGGCAGCATCTACGGAGGGCACACTGCGGCAGCATCTATGGAGGACACACTGCGGCAGCATCTATGGAGGACACACTGCGGCAGCATCTACGGAGGGCACACTGCGTCAGCATCTACGGAGGGCACACTGCGGCAGCATCTACGGAGGGCACACTGCGGCAGCATCTACGGAGGACTCTGCGGCAGCATCTACGGAGGACTCTGCGGCAGCATCTACGGAGGACTCTGCGGCAGCATCTACGGAGGACTCTGCGGCAGCATCTACGGAGGACTCTGCGGCAGCATCTGCATTTAGCGACACTTAAACTGGAAAGCTGGGGGTTGAAATAAATATCTAAAATTTTAAACCTAGCGGATAAATATCTAAAATTTTAAACCTAGCGGTATTATTCTAGTAATATAGTATTATTATTCTAGTAATATAGTGTTATAGTAGTTCAAATAACTAATTGATTAACAATAATTTTGTATTGTATCAAATTTGAAAGTAATGCGGCCCGTCAACTTCCCATTTTTTCTATATGCGGCCCACTTACCCGGCCGAGTTTGAGACCCCTGTTCTAAAGTGAGCAGCGAGGAGAACAGCGAGGCGAACAGAACGGCAAGGCAGTAAGTAATTATGTGATGGGGTAATTAATGCGGAGATGGGGTTGTTAGGAGCGGTGGCACTAATGCACATGATCGTAATGGGGCCGTGTCACCATGCTACAGGTACTGTAGGCAACGTAGACATTTATGATGCTAGGAGTCCCTACTTCCCCTGTTCTGCATTGTATCTTTTTGTTCAGTACGTGGGGAGGCCGAGACTCATAGCATCATATACAGGGAGGCTGTGTGGCATCATATATGGGGAGGCTGTGTGGCATCATATACGGGGAGGCTGTGTGGCATCATATACAGGGAGGCTGTGTGGCATCATATACAGGAAGGCTGTGTGGCATCATATACGGGGAGGCTGTGTGGCATCATATACGGGGAGGCTGTGTGGCATTATATACGGGGAGGCTGTGTGGCATCATATACGGGGAGGCTGTGTGGCACCATATACAAGGAGCCTGCGTGGCATCACATGCAGGGAGGCTGTGTGGCATCACATGCAGGGAGGCTGTGTGGCATCACATACAGGGAGGCTGTGTGCCATCATATATATGGAGGTTGTGTGGTATCATATACAGGGAGGTGTGTGGTATCATATACAGGGAGGTGTGTGGTATCATATACAGGGAGGTGTGTGGTATAATATACAGCGAGGCTGTGGGGCATCATATACAGGGAGGCTGTGGGGCATCATATACAGGGAGGCTGTGGGGCATCATATACAGGGAGGCTGTGGGGCATCATATACAGGGAGGTGTGTGGCATCATATACAGGGAGGTGTGTGGCATCATATACAGGGAGGCTGTGGGGCATCATATACAGGGAGGCTGTGGGGCATCATATACAGGGAGGCTGTGGGGCATCATATACAGGGAGGCTGTGGGGCATCATATACAGGGAGGCTGTGTGGCATCATATACAGGGAGGCTGTGTGGCATCATATACAGGGAAGCTGTGTGGCATCATATACAGGGAAGCTGTGTGGCATCATATACAGGGAAGCTGTGTGGCATCATATACAGGAAGGCTGTGTGGCATCATATACAGGAGGTGTGTGGCATCATATACAGGGAGGCTGTGTGGCATCATATACAGGGAGGCTGTGTGGCATCATATACAGGGAAGCTGTGTGGCATCATATACAGGAAGGCTGTGTGGCATCATATACAGGGAGGTGTGTGGCATCATATACAGGAGGTGTGTGGCATCATACACAGGGAGGCTGTGTGGCATCATATACAGGAAGGCTGTGGGGCATCATATACAGGGAGGATGTGTGGCATTATATACAGGGAAGCTGTGTGGCATCATATACAGGGAAGCTGTGTGGCATCATATACAGGGAAGCTGTGTGGCATCATATACAGGGAAGCTGTGTGGCATCATATACAGGAAGGCTGTGTGGCATTATATACAGGGAGGCTATGTGGCATCATATACAGGGAGGCTGTGTGGCATCATATACAGGGAAGCTGTGTGGCATCATATACAGGGAGGCTGTGTGGCATCATATACAGGGAGGCTGTGTGGCATCATATACATGGAGGCTGTGTGGCATCATATACATGGAGGCTATGTGGCATCATATACAGGGAGGCTGTGTGGCATCATATAGAGGGAAGCTGTGTGGCATCATATACAGGGAGGCTGTGTGGCATCATATACATGGAGGCTGTGTGGCATCATATACATGGAGGCTGTGTGGCATCATATACAGGAAGGCTGTGTGGCATCATATACATGGAGGCTGTGTGGCATCATATACACGGAGGCTGTGTCCTCACAGGCTGATCCAGGTGGATGATTTATGGCTATTGCCAACCAATAATCTCTGCCTCTTCCTGCAGTGGGTTGGAGATTGCACATCGCCCGTGACATGCATGCTGCTGCAAAGAGAACAGTCCGAAGCCTGACCTGTGCCTTAGGCCAGCATCCTGACTAAATTCTGCCAGTAGCTACAACACGCATCGGGGAGCAGAGAGCTGCAGGTCCGTCCTAGTGAGCGGTCGAATGGGCCAGACAAGTTCTATTGAGTTCTACTGTGTCCATACAGCAGCTTACAAGGACAGACCTGCAGCAGCTAACAAGGAGAGACCTCCCACCACTGTGACAGCTTCCTGCGCCCCTGTACATGTAGTTGCTGCTGGCGGAGGCACAACTCTCCGCACCCCAGTCGATCAGCTGTTTAAAGGATCTGCTTCCCCTTCATCACTCATACTGCAAGACGCCGACACATTCGTAGTGGCGGTTCACAGTATTACAGTTTCCTCCCGTGGCGGAAACCCCTTAAGGACTTGGCCTTAGAACGCAGTTTATTTTGTTTGTTTCTTTGTTTGTTGCATAACCGCATTTCGAGAGCCATAACTTTTTTATTTTTCTGTTGACGTCACTGTATGAGGGCTTACTTTTTGCCGGACTAGTTGTATTTTTTAATTGCATCATTTTAGGCTACATATAAGTTTTATTAATTTTTTTAAGGGCAAAACTGCCTTGCCAACGTGTGATCGCATTGCGGGGGTGTTGATGGGGTGACATAGGGAGCTTTCTGTCCTAATATTTAAAGAACACAGTCACTATTGATGGTAAGGGAGTTATCGGAGGATTACTTGGATTCCAGCCATTGCATCGGGATGTTAGCTGTGTAGCGCCATTCCCATGACGTCAACGTAGAGTACAGTGACTATGGCGTACAATTATGGTGCGGTGCAGGAATGAGAACCAAAAGGCATTTATGGTATAAGTACATGTGGGGGCGGCACCACTCATGGAGTGAAAAATTCCTTCCCGTGGCTGCTGTAATAAAGGAAAGGAAGTATTAATTTGTCAATACATAAAGTAAGAAGAGATCCAATTCCCAGAACGTTCTGCACGGAGATGCATTTTGCTAATAGCCGGTGGTGGAAGCGCTAATTAATGTGTGATGAATAGACGCACGTTCCTCTCTTCAGCACTTATTTCAGTAATAGATACTAGTGAGCTAATGTGGAGAAGTTACGAGCAAGGATCGCAGTATGTTACATTACTGAACGATCTTACGATCCGTATGTCAGGTACAAAACTGTGATATAGGAAACCATTCACTAGAAGGGTCGGATAGAATCATAGTTGTATAGGGACATGGGTAACAAGGTTGAAAAAAGACACAGGTCCATTAAGTCCAACCTATAATCCTGCAGTGTTGATCCAGAGAAGGGCAAGAACCCACATGAGGCAGTTGTCAATTGCTTCATATTATTGAGAAAAAATTCCAAATATGTCAATCAGAATAAATCCCTGGATAACGTCCCATCTCCAGTAATCTGGTACATATAAATGTAATATTTTTTTCAAGAAAGGCATCCAGACCCCTCTTGAACCATCACAACATGCCATGATTTTAATTGCCTTGACAGCAGCTGCCTGACACTGGGTGCTAAAGTTAAGATTACTGTCCACCAATAGCCCCAAGTCCCTTTCACCAAATTTATCACCGTGGCGCACCCAGCATTATAGATTTGGCACATCTTGCTAGACATGTTAGACACTTACCTCTTCCTTACATCACCTATCGGCTGGTGTACTTTACACCAATATTTTGCTCTAAAAACGGTGCACGCCGTTTATAAAACTGGTGCAATTTATGACTTCTCTTCTTCTCTAGACACTTTTCAAAACTGTCGAATGAGGTGTAAAAGTATCGAAAACACATATTTGGTGCACACCATGTATGCCATTTTTTTGTGCAATTGTTGTACAACATCTAATTCACATTTTACATCTAGTAACTGCATATTTTTTACGTCTTTCTATGTTTTTGTTAACCCACAGCATGCCCTATTTGTCGCGATTTCACTTCAATGACGAAAACCACAGAATTGAAACGGATCGTGGTTCGTAGATTCAATACAGCATTAGAAAAAATATGATCAATGTTGAAACTCTCATAATAGACCAACTTTTTGGTAATGAAGGCTCTGGGCTGGAATCAAAAATTCTATGCAAATGGCCACTGGGGAGGAAAATCATCATATTTCAGGAAAGATATTAGTTAAACAAATAGAGCCCATGCAAATATGGACCAGTTAGATCACCTTTTACATTTCCCGACCTCAACTAGAAAAATTAGATCCAGAAACAAATTTTTGCTTTGGGTAACTGCCCCAGTTTATACCTACATACGTTTTGATCTGAGGCCCGCTGCGGTTTTGCCTCCTAGGTTTTTTATAAAAATGGATCCTTTTATACTCAGCACAGTTATCACTGAGATCATTGGCTCAACAAGTTATAAAGCAACATCCACACATGTTTGGAAGACGTTTCAGACATTTTTTTATGCTCATTGACGTTAACACAAAAACTTTTGCTCCAGTGCATTCCAAAAACTTCCAAAAATTGGCTGCTGAAAATAACACAATGGGAACAAACCCAAAGTAGCAAATATGTTTTCTGTTTTTAAATGGTTTTCTTCCAAAATGAATGAACATTGGCAATATTCTACAATTGAAAAACTTTTTCCATCATTATATTTAATGTGGATGTTTTGTTGGTAATTTGAAATGTGAAAAAAAAAAAGATATTTAAATCTGCCTCATAGACATTAGTTATTTTTGTCAGCTGATCCTGTCGGAAAATGATCATCTAATGTTTAAAAATCAGGATCCGCATTATTATGTCGCTCTCTTTGGCCCCCAGTGTTCTCTTCTGTAAACTTGTTAAAGGCTATATCCACCTTCCCAACCTTTTTATTTCTTTGTCTAAAATTAAGCAAATAGACTTCATTAAATATCTCCTACTGTTTTGTTTAGAGCTGCTATGCAGATCTATGCGTCTCTATGGTAACAGACTACAAACAAACCCTGTGTAGTCTGACCCTGCAGTCACACTCCCTTTCATCCATCCCCTACTTCTTGCTAATTAACTAAATGTAAGACGAAGGGGTCAAATAGTGTAACGGCTACCGCCGTTCCTCACCTTTGGCTTCTCGCCAGCGTCTCCCACCTTGGAGACACCAGCTTACGCGGCCGTCCTGCTCTGGACTGTCTCCTAGGGTGCACACATGCAAAAAGTTCCCTAACCAATCCCCAGATCATCCTGGACTATAAAAAGGGCTCCGCCCTTCCACTCCTTGCCTGAGCGTTGTTGTTGTCTACCCACATTCGTATTGCAAATGGCCCCTTACTTGTTTCCTACTCCCAGTGTTCCCGTATCCTGCTTCTTGTATCCTGTTTCTGTGTTGTTCAAGCCTAAGACTTTAGTTGGAGTGTGTCATCTGCGACCACGTCGAGCTCAATCTGTGCCAAAGCCTCTGCTACACCTCGAGTCTGTCTGGACTCTTACAGGTACTCTAGTGCTAAAGACTTTACATTGACTTTTCATAGACTGATTGTTGGCCAGCTGCCACGCTGCTACGCTGGAGCGGCCTAGTAAGTTTACATACCCCAGGATCGTGACAGATAGAAGAAAGCATAGTAGCAGGATCACTCCGGTTAACAGGACTGTAGGACAGAAATGGAAAACGGGGTAAGATTTTGGTTTTGTTGTAGGTGGAGGGCAAACTAGATGCTTCTGCATTGGCTCCAAAAGTCAACCCACAGAAGAATCTACATGACACATGTATTTATCATACATAATTTTTTACGGGTGTAACGTGGTTGTTGGTTGGGTGTCCTTCTTGCAACGTCTTTGTCTACCCATGGGGTGTAGCAGCAACTAGTAGGAACTAAAAAAAAAGACGTTCGGTGGCTCACAACACGATTTGTTGTATGTAACTTTCATTATTTCCAATATAAGTTCCCCCGAGGCTCAACATCTGTTGTATAATATAAATTGTATTGCACCTGCTCTCTATGTGAAAGAAATTATGCAGAGCACTGGTGTAAGATGAAATAGATCGCATGGAGATGCCACAGAAATAAACACCCGCTTTTCCGGACTTTTATCAAGGTGATATAATGCAGAAGATCCATACACACAGATATATGCACATAAATCGTGCTATTGGACCTGGAGTTAGTCGAAGTAATGGAGCTTCAGCGTCAGTGGTATCTGGAGGGAACGTGTTGCCATGAAACTGAGCGTAAACAGAGTAACAAAGACGTCAAAGGTGTGTTCCGATTATTAATGGTGGTACTACAAAATAATATATATTATCTCAGGATAGTTAATTCATGGCTGTACATAGGATGTCCATAAAGCACGGCTGTTATTGCTGTAACTATAGTTAAGTTATTAGGAAAAAAAAACTACATAATAATAAGAATAATCACTAACTATATAGCGTCAACATATTCCGTCACCCAGCCAGTATCTAAGCCATGGTTATGTGACATAGGTCTCCTTGAAGAAATTAAATTTCAAGGCACGCTAAAAACTAGCAATGTTGGGAGCAAGTGTGATGGTTTGGGGCAGTGAGTTTCACAGAATGGGTGCAGCACAGGAGAAGTCCTGTAGACGGGAGTGAGAGGATGTAGTAAGGTAGGATGCGAGCCGTAGGCCATTGGCTGAGCTTATAGGTTGGTAGATGAAGATAAGAGCAGAGATGAATGACGGTACAGAGTTGTGGAGAGATTTGTAGACTAGGAGAGGAGGAGAGCCATGAATATAATTTTGCAAGAAACAGGTAACCAATGTAATAAGCATCAGAGGACAGCGGCGTTAGTATAGCCACTAGACACAGAGATCCCCCTGGCTGCTGATTTCATGATGGAGGGAAGTGTGGAGCCATTCTAATAAGTGAAATGCCAGTTAGAACGGAGTTGCAGTAGTCTAGGTGATAAAGGATCAGGGCCTGGATTAGTGTTTTTTCGTAGTGTATTTTCTTTTTTTTTTTAGGTAAAGACAACAGGATTTGGCAATGGGTTGAATGTGAGGAAGAATGGACAGATCAGAGTCAAGCATAACTCCAAGGTCCTGATGTCTTTGGTGTTACAGGCAGAGATGGAAAGATAAGGTTTTGGAGAAGAAGATGATGGAGAATACAGAAGGAGTTCAGGTTTAGAAATATTAGGTTCGAGATATGGCGAGAACATGACAGCAGGGACAGGAGACTGACACTCAGTAGAGCAGTAGTAAGGTCCTCTATTTAGTTGCGAAATCAAAAATGCTGATAGTCTTCCCAACTGGGATCGTGTAGAGGCTAAACAGGATGGGCCCCAACACTTAATCTTGGGAAACTCCGACAGAGACATTAAGTGGAGTAGAAGAGAAAAAAAACAGCACAAGACACTCTGAAGAGTGTGAAAACCAGGATAGGACGGTGTCGTTGAGGTCAAAGGAACGGAGAGAGCAGAGTATTTGAACATCTATGGTGTCAACCGCAGCAGATAGATCTAGAATGACTAAATGGGAGTATTGACTATTGGATTTGGCCAACAAGAGATTGTTAGATACTTTGATTAATGCATTTAACTGGTCACCAGTGCTCAGAAAGGTCACAGAAGTCACATCGATGTCTCACCTCCCCTCCTAAATTACTAGAACCCATGGATGTGCCTCTAAAGAAGAATCGGACTGAAATTTCATAATAGTCTATATCAGGAATAGAATTGAATAGTAATTACGTCATTATACTTTTATGTCCAGTGGTCGGGTCAGCAAATGTCAGGGACTTAGCTATAGGAGGTGTAGGAGGTACCAGTCTGTTAAGTCTATGGCCGCGGTCCGTCGTTCTGACTTACCCTCCGACGGCCGCGGCCATGGACACGTGAGTTCTCTGCAGCATCTCCCTCCTGTGAGACGCCGGCACTCAATTCCTGGATCTGAGACTGTCTCGCGCAGGGCGCGCGCGCACGGCCTTAAAGGGCCAGTGCGCGCACAATTGCAGGAAGTCTGCAGTCAGTCCAGAATGCTGCTGGACTATAAAAAGGGCTCTGCCCTCTTGATCATTGCCTGAGCTTTGTTGTGTACCTAAAGTTTGTCTTGCAAATGGTCTCCTAGTGTTTTCCAGTTCCCAGTGTTACCTGTTCCTGCTGCCTGTACCCTGTATCCTGTGCTACCGTGCCTCTGTGCCGTCTAGAGTTGAAGTCGAGTTGTGTCTTCCGCTGAATCTACTGTGTCACACCCCGCCGGGTGTCCGTCTACTGCCCACTGGGCCCAGACCCCGCGCCGTGACACAGTCGCACACAGATTTTAATGTCTGAAAGGGCCCAAAGGCCCTATGCCACATAAGAAGACGCCAGTATTATAAATGGCGCATTGTAGGTAGGGATCCCCGTTACAGATTTTGCACTGGGCCTATGGAGCTTCAAGTTACTCCTCTGGCAAATGTCACGTTGTTTCGGATTTCATAAAAATGTATTACAGATATACTGTATGTAATAAGGCTTATTTAATGCCACCATGCAAGCAGTATGCCGATGATGCCAACCGAAACAGATCAGATGAATAACTTCATGAGGATCCCGTGAACCAGAGAACATATTTGGTAACAGATTGTAGTAGATTGGTGTTATTTGGAATTTGTCTTGTGTTCCACTCTAACAGACATATCATGGCGAGTAACCGGTCTCTTCTGTCTTCTTCTATAATTAAAGATATCTTGTAATTAGGAGACGGTATTTCAAGGACTCCGCTCCAGTTTTAATTGAGTAAAGTTATTGATCTTCAGTCTTACGTTCATATAGATGTTCTAGATGTGAGAAAATCCATTCTTGCTTTCAACTCGAGAACGGAAATTTGTAACCACAACACTAGGACATCTCATTCTTTCAACTGATCAAAATGTCAAAAACATAATCCATAAATCCTGGGTCATAACATGATATTATCCGGGACCTAAAACACTATAACCTTGGTCTTACAACGTGAAGTCCCCAAAAGCATAACCATATCAATAACTGTTCACTGATTGATAACGTAATGCTTGGAGGGCACAATCTCCAGGAGTGGAGCATCACATTTGTTTGGTACGTTTTTGGAGCATGGATGTTCCTCTGGTGGCCCAGAATCCTAAAAAGGTGCAATAAACTACAACCCGGTTGCATTAAACTTACACAGTGGAAATTTTTTATGTGTTTTCATGAATTACGAGCAGAAGCAATCCTCAACAAAAGCCAAGAACTCTAGGAGCAACCAACTATGCAACCAAACATCTGCTAATCCCTCTCTTTATTCAGCTAATGGAAGTACTTCAGGAAAAAGCACATGATGCAATTTCCTAATATACCATCCAAATTGAAGGTAGGATATCCCACCGATCGGGAAAAGTCCAAACACTGTGACACATGGCAACTGCTAGAACTAAGTGGCAGTAATGCTAGCACAATTAGTCTGGTGCTGACTGCAACGCCAGTGGCGGGTGCCACTACTGTCGGCAGCGGATGCCACTACTATTGCCGGTCCCCGCCGCATGGTCTCGTAACTTCCTCGCCGACTTCCTGGTTCTGCTGTCTGGCCTAGCTGCCGGCATCTTCACTATGCATCTCCTCCTGCTCGCGGAGATGCATTCCTTAGTGCGCGCGCTCTGGCAGCCTCTTAAAGAGCCAGCGTGCACGCATTGCAAAACTACACAAACCAATCCATGATTGCTCCTGGACTACATAAGACATCTCCTGAGGTCACCTGGTGCCTGAGCGAATGTGGTGCAACATAGTTGTGTCCTGCAAAGGTTCCTGTTTGCATCCTGATTCCAGTCCACACCTGTTCTCTGTTATCAGCCTGTATGCAGCTATCTGCTACAAGCCTGTATGCAGCTATCTGCTACCGACCTGTATCCAGCTATCCGCTACCAGTCTGTGTCCAGCTGTCCGCGGCAAGGCTGTGTCTAGCTATCCGCTAACAGGCTCTATCCAGCTACCTGTAATAATTTCGTATCCTGTTACCCGCCATCAGTCTGCATCCCGTGGGCTACTGCTAGTTACATAGTTCGTACGGTTGAAAAAAGACACATGTCCATCAAGTTTAACCAAGGGATGGGAAAAGGGAAGGTAAAAATTTCTGCACATAGGAGTAAATATTTTTTTGTTCTAGGAAATTATCTAAGGGCCTGTTCACATCATCGTTCGCTTTCCGTTCCGGGGTTCCGTCGGAGGTTTCCGTCGGGTGAACCCCGCAACGGAAAGTGAAAGTGAAACCACAGCTTCTGTTTCAGTCACCATTGATATCAATGGTGACGGAAACATCGCTAATGGTTTCCGTTCGTTACGATTCCGGCAGGTTTACGGTTTTCCGACGGAATAAATAGCGCAGTGTGGTTTCACTTTCGATTTCCGTTGCGGGGTTCACCCGACGGAAACCTCCGATAGTACCCCGGAAAGGAAAGCGAACGGTGATGTGAACAGGCCCTAAGCCTTTTTAAAGCCATCTACTGTCCCTGTTGTGACCAGCTCCTGGAGTAGACTATTCCATAGATTCACAGTTCTCACGGTAAAGAAGCCTTGTCGCCTCTGTAAGTTGGACCTTTTTTTCACCAGACGGAGGGAGTGCCCCCTTGTTTTATGAGGTGGTTTTACATGGAACAGGATTTCACCATATTTTTTGTATGTGCCATTAATATATTTATATAAGTTAATCATGTCCCCCCTTAGTCGTCTCTTTTCAAGGCTAAATAGGTTTAATTCTTTGAATCTTTCCTCATAACTTAGATTCTCCATGCCCCCTTATTAGCTTCGTTGCTCTTCTTTGTATTTTCTGTATCAAACTACCTGAGATGAGTCTGAGGCTTAATAAATGTTAAGAACTGTGTCTTCTGATCCGCATCCATCCGCCAAGGTACCATCTGCCGATGCCTTTACCCTCCGTGTACTACACCATTGTATCCTGTTCCGCTGGGCCAGCCGCTACACTTCGATCACCTCAAGAGGTATTGACATGGTAGTCTCCCCGGAGTGAAGTCCTGATGAGGATACTTAGATAACGCTCTTAGAGGTGGCCCTAAGTCAAACCGGTGGAACAAAACGGATTGCAATCCAGAAACAAGGTGAGGGTCAGGTTCAGAATAAGGAGTAAAGAACCAATGCAATCACAGGGATGCTCCTTAATTCACAGACGAGGGCTGTCAGCTGGATTACTCTTTAAATAAACCGCCAGATCTGACATCTTTAGTGAGCGCCGGTCTCTATAGCAATGTGATGTGGCCGGTAGTTGGAGGCAGGTAGTGGCAATGGCAAGCCAGAGGAAAACACAGGAGCGAGCAAGGGCGAGGCTGGTCGAACAGCATACCAGATTTTTCAGGACCTACGTAGTCTAAGCTGTATGGGTGGCCATACACATGAGATTTCTGTCAATGGATCCTACCAATTTTGGCTTGGCCTCCTGACAATCCCATGTCTACTGGGGCAGCCAATGGATGTATTTATGGTGGAATCCGGGAAGGTTTGGTTGACAAATATCTTATTCTTAGCCTAATTTTTTTCACATTATCACTTTTAGCCAAGATTAATAGCAGATCGTTCTGTTTTTATTAGATATTAAATTTTCAGACAACCATAAAGCTACAATATGTATTATACGTTACAGCCCTGCCACACTATTTCTTACAGAAATTATCAACTCATCGAGTGATTCCTTTACACATGCAGAATGAACAGTTAATAACGGAAGACGCTGATCTCCGAGGATCAGACCTACAGTGAAGGAAGTATTTGATCAATTTTACCAGTGAGAGATAGATTATATTAAAAAACAGAAAATCATTATATTATATTTTAATATAATCTATCTCTCACTGGTAAAATTAACCTAGCCTAAAAATTCTAGACTGTTCATGACTTTGACAGTGGGCAAACTTACAAAATCAGCAAGGGATCGAATACTTATTTCCTTCACTGTATATGACTGAAATGTTTAGCCATTGTCGGATCATTACTCCTTGTGGGCATGGGACATTGGGTATTCAGAGTGGATGCTGTATGGAAGGATGGGCACTGTATGTGATCGTTGTATTCCTCAGAAGTAGCCATGTGTTCACTATTAAGAATACTATACAGCAAAATATGGATTTTATCTATCATTTGTGTTCATGTTGACATTTTAAAAAAACGTCCACAAATGTGTAAGGCATGAGCTGATCAAGTCAAGAAAAAGGTGCACCCTGATGCATTGCTCTGAGGCCAAAGAACTTTGGACACTTTAAGCAATATATATTACCACTCAATGCTGTTCTAGGAGATGCATGCCATCAGGTAACGTGAATTTCATGATATAATACACTATATGGACTGTGAGTGGTATTATTACAAAGTGGAAGCGTTTAGGAGCCAAAGTAACTCAGCCACGAAGTGCAGACCATGTAAAGTTACAGAGCGGGGTGGTGAGTGCTGAGGCGCATAGTGCATAAAAGTCGCCAACGCTCTGCTGACCCAATAACTGCAGAGTACAAACGCATGGGGGCTGAGTAGCTGCATGCCAGCCTTACATCACCAAGCACAATGCCAAGCGTCGGATGGAGGGATGTAAAGCCGCCGCCACGGGACTCTGGAGCAGTGGAAACGTGTTCTGTGGAGTGACGCTTCTCCATCTGGCAGTCTGATGGATAAGTCTGAGTTTGGTGAATTCCAGGAGAACGTTACCAGCCTGACTGCATTGTGCCAGCTGTATAGTTTGGTGGAGGAGGGATAATGCTATGGGGGTGTTTTTCAGAGGTTGGCCCTTTAGTTCCAGTAAAGGGAAATCTTAATTCTTCAGCATTACCAAGACATTTCGGACAATTGTTGCTTCCAACTTTGTGTGAACAGTTTGGGGTTCGGCCCTTTTCTGTTACTCATGACTGGGCCCCAGTGCACAAGGTCCATAAAGACGTGGTTGGGGGAGTTTGGAGTGGAAGAACTTGACTGGCCAGAGCCCTGACCCCAACCCCATCCAACACCTTTGGGATGAACTAGAATGGAGATTGTGAGCCAGGCCCCCTCCCCCAACATCAGTGTCTGACCTCACAAATGCTCTTCTGGATGAATGGGCAAAAATTCCCCCAGACACACTCCAAAATTTTGTAGAAAGTCTTCCCAGAAGAGTGGATGCTGTTTTACTACAAAGAAGGACCAACATATTAATGCCTATGGATTGAGAATGAGATGTTAGTGTAATGGGCAGGCCAGTATAGTGTAGCTATATAATATGCTTGGCCAGTGACCAATCCCAAAAATATAGACCAGTGGTTTCCAAACACATGCTATTCCAAACCCTATTACCAGTTCATTGTTGATGAACCCCCTTCTAGCATATGGCAGGAAAAGCACCCTATATAATGCTACATTCTAGCCAAGGTTTGGAGGCTAATTTGCTTGTCCCCATGAAAAACCTTCTTGGGCAGAATGAAATCTGTTTGTCATCCCCACTTCTCGGGAACCCTGGTTGTAAAACACTGCTTTAAAATGAATGTCCACCTTTTATCATCAGGTCATAACCTGCATAGACAAAAACGGAGCTGCGTTATAAATATAAAGATAAATTAAGAAATTAGATTCGAATTTTTTAACCTATTTCGATATACCCACTCATACTCAAAAATGGACTACCCTAATGTACATTGTAGATGATTTGTCCAACATTTATCCACTGTTACAGTATGGTTTCCACACTATAGAAGCCCATTGCTGTTAAATCTATCAGGGCCGGTTTTAGGTTGGATGGCGCACTGTGCGGTACCTTCTATTGGCGCCATATCATATGTTGTACTATCATACAGGTTACAAATAACCATACCAGTGCCAAATTAGCGTCATGCTGTATGGTGCTTAGAGAACAGCGCCAAACGTTGGCCTGTGCTATACAATATGTCAAAAATGTCGCTATACAATATTTAGATTAGTGGCGGTCACAAGCCTCGGCTGCCAGGCCATCAGTGGATCCATCATTAGGGACAGCTTATACACCCCGTGGGACCACACAGGTCACACACCCCTAAGGCCAAGCCTTGATCTTCATCACATACTTTCCCACACCAGATATATATAAGCTATAGGGATATAGCCTTTCACTTCATAGGTGTCAACTTCACAAGGTCACGTCACAGCTGAGCTTCAGCATGGAGAAAAAAAGATTTAGAAAATGTTAATGGGAAATGACGCATTATGTGTCCGAAATGTCAACTTTGATGGTGGCTTCGGGGGTCTTGCAAATGGAAAACAATGTAATGACTGGAGTTTTTTTTTAATGTAATCCCGAAACACAGTAGACTGGAGACTGGTACATGTAGAATCCTGGTGCCATACTATAAAACTTAATGTGTTATTAATCGAATCAAGACTGGCACCACGTATGACACAGCTCCCTCAATCAAATTGATCAGAACTTGAATCTGAAGCTGGCACCATAGATAGCAAAATAAGACAACAGGTGGCAAGTTTGTTTCACACATAGTCTTGATCTGATTTTAGAGTCTTCAGTACAATTCATGGAAATGGGTCTCCTATAATAGGTCTACTGATTTACTGGCAGATTCTACTGCCAATTGTCACCAGGGTTAGCATAGAATTGTCACTAATGTAAGAACAGTACACTTAGCATTAGTCACTATACAGCATCACTGGTACATGGCATCATACTGGCAGAAGAATTAGACCCATACCCCCAGCATTTGACGCCAGGCTATCAACCATTTCTCTAGTACTTATAGGCTAGACATATAGCACCTGCAGTAAACATTGCAGAGCTGCCCTTTGCACCATTATAATATCACTGTATTACTTACTATTAGGTCATAATAAACTTTTTTGATTGGTTGGTTCTTTAAGAAGGTATTTTAATAAATACAAGTCCGTCACTACACATAGACTTTAATGGAGACTGCTGTGCACATCGCCGGTCCCCGGCGCTTTATGTATACAAAGTGGATAAAGCAGTCCATAATGAATTAGGCTCTGTTCACATCTGAGTTGGAGGCTCCATTGGGGCCTCCATCGCAGATATGGCAGAGATTACTGCAAACAATAGCGAAGCATGCTGCGCTTTTGTTTCGGGAAAATCCATGGACACTCTGAGAGAAAGCCGACAGGACCCATCAAAGTCAATGGGTTCCTTCGCTCACTGGAGGTGTCCGTTGTGGCAACGGAACCGACGCTTCCGGCTATTCCCTTGTTCTGCTCCTCTGACTGAGCAGAACAACGGAATACCCAGCGCAGGTGTCAACTAGCCCTGATCTGTGATGACACGTAGGGGGTATTTCCAAATTGCTCAGGGATCACCGTAGCTCCCAGTCAACAAATAGAACAATAAAGTGACACTGACCCGCTCTGCACATGTTCTGCACATATTTGCACATAGGATATTTATAGCCTCCGAGCACGCTCAATATTCTGAGTGCATAAACCTGATGTTATAGTAATCAATGACCGATCCTATAGACTTCGTGGAGCAGCTGTCAGGATCGGAGGAATGCTCTTTAACACAGTCTGCCGGAGCTATAAATACAAGGTGGAGCTTTGCCTATTAAAGATCAGCACAAGTAAAGCAAACATGACCCCGCAGTTAATGGATTGACATGCCCAATAGTCTGCTACCATAATGGGGCAAAAATAGAAGCGCTCACAAATGGAAAGAGTCTCACCTTAAAATAAGAAAGTCAACAATAAGTAGAAGTCCTTAAAGGAAAATTCCATTCGAGAAAAAAAAATCAGCTACCACATAGTGTCCGTATATGTACATTGTAAAGACTTTGTGCTTCCTGTACTCACTGGAACAGTATGGTTATGCGGGTTTTGCCGCAGATTTTACCCGATGCAGTCAAAGGGTGAGATTTCCGCACAAGAATAAGCACCCTGCAAATTTGAAAATAGGCACCATGCTCATATTTACGCGCAGAATTTTTCCATTACGCGTGGCAGGGAAACCTCATCCACATGTATTGTACTGTACATTGCTGTGGATTTGCGGTACGGACCCTCCATCTGAAATCCACGGTAAATCCTCCAAGCCTGAACGTGGCCTAAATTTGCTTACTTTTTCAACAAAAGGAAGATAATAATTGATTTCAAAGTCATATTGTTATAGATTATTCTGTGGTATTTCATCGCTTTTATCTTTATATTCTATGTGAATCAAGATCAGATATTGAAAAATCCCTGTATGTTAAAAACAAAAAAAAAAGGTTCTAAAAACAGGTGCTTTGATAGGCCCCAGATTGTGACGAACAGAGAGAGAACATGGGAATCCCTAGATCATTACTGACTGTGGCATCTAGAGGGTTAAGTGGTCAGTATCTGAATTTACCCTGGGAGCGCGACGGTCAAACCGTGGTTCCACCAGGGCAGCCGTGGAAGCATTTGGACATGCTTGTAAGTCCAAATACATTAAAGGGGTGGTCCAGGATAACTTGGCTTCTTTCTTTCAGCGCCGCACCTATCCACAGGTCTGGAGTGGTATTGCAGTACACTGAGCTGCAATACCACACACAACCTGTAGGTAGGTGTGGGTCCGTTTCTGGAAGAAAGAATCCAAGTTCTCTTGGACAACCCCTTTAAAGCATTTGACTTCAATGTAGCTGAACTGTAATGTCAGATGCAACCCATGGACAGGTGTGGCGCTGTTTCTATAAGAAAGTCATGTTTTTCTAATACTGGACAACCCCTTTAAAGGGGTAGTCTCATCACAGACAACTTCTTTCCTTTGGGAGCCAGCGTGTCGATAAGCTGATTTTGATTTCGCCGGGGGACCAGAGCCCAGCCAAACATTGGCGGCTTGAGTCAGCCAGAGGGGGGGCTCTGTAAGAGTGGCTTTCCATTCTGGCTCATAGATGGGATCCCGAGCTTGGGTTGTGGGCAATAGGGCATATGTACAGAGGTTTTCTTCATGAACCAATCTCTTGAACACCTTGCACATTTGGGAGTACTGGGACGGACCTATGTTATTAGTTTCTAGTGGGAGCTTCCTGGACCCCTGTGTGACATGAGAGGATGGGATATGGTGGTAAAATCGCATTCACACTGGGGATCTGCATGCACAGAATTTGTCTAATTTGTTGAGGTGATGGAGAAACTCGAAAATAAAGAAGTTGCAGAGGATTCAGTCTTCAACCTCAGACAATTTTATGGCAGCCTGTGTCTACAGCACCCTGTGCAGCATCCTATAGGCTTCTCTATTCTACTGACAGTGCTGCAGGACAATAGCGGAACCTCTCCCCAACGCTGCCCTGTTCAATCCCAATAATAGGATTATACTACATGAATTGTGCATGAGAAACTCTCTAAGACAAGACTCGATTCGTCACTTTTTGTGGTCGATTGACTTTGGAGTAGCACCAAACATTAGATTTCCATATATTATATAGATATAATAGGCCCTGCTATAGGGGAAATACCCTGCCATACTTCCTCTCTGCTTTTCCTTGAGTAACCACATTGACATTTGAAGACAAAGGTAAGAGAAAGCCAAAAGGGGGAAAACAACAGATCTAGAGGAAATCACATACAGTCCCGTGCTTTGTATGTACAGGTAGCAGAATGTAGAGTTTATAAAAGGGTAAGGTCTAGTTTTGGATTGGGATTCTTTTGGGCCACCAGAGATGATTTCTGAGGACCACCCTCCATCTATACAGAACGCCCCCTATTAATCACATCGTAATATTTGTAGTTCTCATTGTACACACAGGACATATCATCTATAAGATCTAAAAGGCTATTTGAGATCATCCCATAAGAAATAGACCCTGGTGGTAAGTGATCGCCCCGAAGTCACCTCCAAATAGGGTTGTCTACTGCTGGGGCCCATTATTGTGTCAGAGCGGGAGCCCTCTGGAGGTACTCTGATGGGCCAGTCCGATCCTGAGGGATGGTTTTCAACTTATATTCACGGCATCCAGTGATATTCGCTGCACGTGAACGAGGAGTACTCAGGCTACCCCCATAGACATGAGATTGAGATTGGCGGTATCCGCTGACAAATATATAATGTCTACAGCAATCTTAAAAGGGGTTTGCTCATAAACACTTATCACATAAGCGTCAGGATCCCGATCCTGAGAACGGGGGTCTGCATCAGTCCACAGTGAGAGCCTTTATCTCCAAATGGACAAGAGGTGGAACAGTGGTAAATTTTTCCAAGAGTGACCAACCTGCCAACACAGAGGAACTTTGAAAAAGCTGCAGGCCGATAGGACAAGGAGGAAGAAATGGGCAAAAGTGTAAAGTAGCAAAGAGCAAACCACTGCCGATCAAGAGAGTAACATTCACTTGAGAGGAGATATGTTGGAGTTCCCAAAACAGCGGGAAAAACCAAATCAGTGTTGTGGCCCCTTCATTCTCAGGATCAGTGGGAGTCCCAACAGTCGGACCCACACCGATCAGAAAGTGACGGCACATCCCAGCAATATGCCATAACTTTCTGGGATGGGAAAACCCCATTAAAAGAGATCTAGTCTGGTCATGCAGTATTATTTTTTCCATCAAAACAACGGACACCACAGCGTTACCTAACGGACCCCATAATAAAAGTCAATGGGGTCATTAAATGACAGATCCGCCATTGCGTCTTTGTTTCCATTACAATTGGAACCCATGCCGCAAATGTGAACAGAGTCCTACTAGGAATCATAAGCTCTGCACTGTAACAACATACGATTTGTCCAATTAGGATAACCCCTGTCCATATGCCCAGAATGAAGAGCCGCTCTGTAAGGCCCCATACACAAGACCGAAGATTTCGTCTGTAATTACGGACCCATTCATTTCTATGGCCGACGGACACCTTCCTGTATATTTACGGGAAGGTGTCCATCCTGTAGAAACCTTCCGTAAAAAATAGGACATGTCCTATTTTTTTTATTTTACGGACCGTGCTCCCATACTTTAAAATGGGAGCACGGTCTGCAAATGCGGACGACTGTCCACAGCCTTCCGTGCCCATAATCATGGACCGTGGTTGGGGACACGGTCGTGTGCATGGGGCCTAAGACCTGGCACGCCCTTATATTACATGGATTTCTATTTATTCAAATGAGTACCATGTAATGCTACATCTATATGTACAAATGTGAGGCTGGCCGCAGCTTCCCCCTCTGATAACAGATGATCCTGGGGGGCAGGGGGGGGGGCGAGAGAAGACGGCTTTCTTAATGAAAAGTGACTGGATAGAGAAGAATTTTTAACGACAATAAAGGGTTGAATTTACCATAAAAACAGATGAATGGAATAGTGGAAAAGTTGTGTATAAAACCCCACTTGTAATATAATAGATAAGGCTTAAATCAGGCTTCAAGTAAATGGGGCTGAGTTGACCCAAGAGGACACGAATAGGCAAGAAAGGTGCCGATTTAGGAAAATAAAGCATTTGATGACATCATCACTTGACATGCTGCAGAGGGTCTGGTATAACTATAGAGTTATGCAGCTTTTCTCTATAAATAAGGCAGCCCTGACAAGGTGAGTCTCTGGTTGTACAGCTATAATGTAGGAACACATCTGAATGACGTCACATTTTTGGGGCAGGTGGGCTCACGCAATTTGATCAGAATGTGCGCTAAGAACCTTGTATTTATAGCTATAGTAAATACAACAGCAATGCAATTAGAAATATTAAACGTTTGCATATATCTTAGCGTCTTCGTGTTTTCTTTTGCATGGCAGTCGCAGCAGACTTACACCTGCCCATTTATTTCAATTTGTCTGAAGGTTCTCACTAACTTTGTCTTTTGCCTTAACCCATCAACTATGACAGGGTTAAGCCCATGCGTTCATCTCTTAGGAGCGGAGTCTTGGTCTTCCACCTAAACCTTCTAGAAAATGCAAAATATACAAAGGTCGTGAAGGAAATTACTCCACGTGGTGAAAGTTAATGTGAGATACGGCTGCATTAAGTTCTGGCAAGCGGCTCTATAAGCCATTACAGCCTGGAAACTAGGCCAGGCTTATATTACAGCTGCATACAATAGCATCTACGTCCTAGTTATGGAAAAATCACATTGTGGTAAATGTCTCATAAAACAGCAGCAGAAGTGTGGAGCACTGTGGCCGCGCATCATGTTCTCACTCTAATGGACCAGCCACATTAACAGATTTCTACATGGCTGCAATTACATACGTGTAATTAGAGTTCCTACCGGAGAAGTTCATCCATATATTTCCAGGAGAAGGAACAGAGGAACAGCACCACACAAAGTTCTTAGGAAAGATGCTCCAGAATTGTTATTTCATGGGCAATACAAGAAGATTACATATCCTCGATACTACACCACGCAGGAGAGCTGACAGATCAACTATACTACACCACACAGGAGAGCTGACAGATCCTCTATACTACACCACACAGGAGAGCTGACAGATCCTCTATACTACACCACACAGGAGAGCTGACATGTCCTCTATACTACACCACACAGGAGAGCTGACAGATCAACTATACTACACCACACAGGAGAGCTGACAGATCAACTATACTACACCACACAGGAGAGCTGACAGATCCTCTATACTATACCATACTGGAAAGCTGACATAACCTCTATACTACACCACAAAGGAGAGCGGAGAGCTCCTCTATACTACACCACACAGGAGAACTGACAGATCCTCTATACTACTCCACACAGGAAAGCTGACATATACCCTATACTACACCACACAGGAGAGCGGACAGATCCTATATACTACACCACACAGGAGAGCTGACATATCCTCTATACTACACCACACAGGAGAACTGACAGCTCCTCTATACTACACCACACATGAGAGCTGACAGCTCCTCTATACTACACCACACAGGAGAGCTGACATATCCTCTATACTACACCACACAGGAGAACTGACAGATCCTCTATACTACACCACACAGGAGAGCTGACAGATCCTCTATACTACACCACACAGGAGAGCTGACAGATCCTCTATACTACACCACAAAGGAGAGCTGACGGATCCTATATACTACATAACACAGGAGAGCTGACAGACCCGCTATACTACATCACACAGGAGAACTGACATGTCCTATATACTACACCACACAGGAGAGCTGACAGGTCCTCTATACTACACCACAAAGGAGAGCTGAGAGCTCCTCTATACTACACCACACAGGAGAACTGACAGATCCTCTATACTACTCCACACAGGAAAGCTGACATATACTACACCACACAGGAGAGCTGACCGATCCTATATACTACACCACACAGGAGAGCTGACAGATCCTCTATACTACACCACACAGGAGAGCTGACAGATCCTCTATACTACACCACACAGGAGAGCTGACGGATCCTATATACTACATAACACAGGAGAGCTGACAGACGCGCTATACTACATCACACAGGAGAACTGACATGTCCTATATACTACACCATACAGGAAAGCTGACAGATCCTATATACTACACCACACAACACAAGAGAACTGACAGATTCTCTATATTAAACCACACAGGAGAGCTGACGGATCCTATATACTACACCACACAGGAGAGCTGAGAGCTGCTCTATACTACACCACACAGGAGAGCTGACAGATCTTATATACTACATAACACAGGAGAGCTGATGGATCCTCTATACTACACCACACAGGAGAGCTGTCAGATCCTATATACTACATGACACAGGAGAGCTGACAGATCCGCTATACTACAGCACACAGGAGAGCTGACAGATCCTCTATACTACACCACACAGGAGAGCTGACGGATCCTATATACTACATAACACAGGAGAGCTGACAGACCCGCTATACTACATCACACAGGAGAACTGACATGTGCTATATACTTCACCATACAGGAAAGCTGACAGATCCTATATACTACACCACACAACACAAGAGAACTGACAGATTCTCTATACTACACCACACAGGAGAGCTGACGGATCCTATATACTACACCACACAGGAGAGCTGAGAGCTCCTCTACACTACACCACACAAGAGCTGACAGATCCTATATACTACATAACACAGGAGAGCTGATGGATCCTCTATACTACACCACACAGGAGAGCTGCTCTATACTACACCACACAAGAGAGCTGACAGATCCTCTATACTAAACCACACAGGAGAGCTGATAGATCCTCTATACTACAACACACAGATGAAGTGACAGCTCCTCTATACTACACCACACAGGAGAGCTGACAGAGCCTCTATATTACACCACACAGGAGAGCTGACAGATCCTCTATACTACACCACACAGGAGAGCTGACAGATCCTCTATACTACACCACACAGGAGACCTGACAGCTCCTCTATACTACACCACACAGGAGAGCTGACAGATCCTCTATACTACAGCACACAGGAGAGCTGACAGATCCTATATACTACACCACACAGGAGAACTGACAGATCCTATATACTACAGCACACTGGAGAGCTGACAGATCCTATATACTACACCACACAGGAGAGCTGACATATCCTCTATACTACACCACACAGGAGAGCTCACAAGTTCTCTTTAAAGCTCATCTTTTCCAAGTTTCATAATGTACAATATTAATGCTCCTGCATCCATTTTTGCAAATTTAATCCAAAAGATATTGTGACTTCTTTTGCAATCTTTTCATCTTTTCATGCTTTCTTTTGTGTCAGTGATTTGTACCTAAAACAAGTCTGTGAGGCAGGAAGAGGAAGTATTTTGCACAGCAGACAAAACATTCTGTGATCACTGTACGTACTGAAATGGTAGTCACCGTAACAGCTAGATATGTGTTTGCTAGGTAACGTGAAGTACCACATAGATTCAAATAGGAACAAAAGGCAAACATAAAATCTATATAACTGAGTAATGTAAATATAATTGTAACTGTGCAGTGGATTTAGCTAAAATAAATGTATTTCTGTGTCACTTCGTAGAACACCAAAGAAACGTCTATCGACTTACCATTGCTATTTCTCCTAGTCCCAGCTGTGCCCGTCCCAAAGTCTGCCAGGCCTCAACAAACTTTGGGTTTCTGCTGACTGCTGTTTGAGCGGCTTGCACTGCAGGAAATATTTCCTGAAGACTCAGAAGAGACTGAAAAAGAAAAAAAGAAAAAAGAATCATACAATTTTGATATTGTTTGTGTATATTGAAGTAGCTTCTTTTAACAGAGACTTTTTGCATGGATACACTTATTTGCTAAGTGCATACATTCATGCAGCACAATTCTGCCAGTAGAGGGAGCAAACTGAAGACAGATGAGTTTTTTCACAGGCTTATTGAACAATGGGAGTTGTATAAATCTGTATTTGGCTTGCTCCCCCTAGTGGCCATCTTGTGCTGAAAAAAAGTCTGCTCAAATAAACATTCATTTATGAAATCACAAAAATAATAATAGTAACACATTTTATTTTCTAGCAGAAAGCACCCTGCGCCTTGATGTGCCCCTATTTAACCATTTAAGTTCTGATGCAGATAATTTATAAGCTCAGAATTGGATGATATAATAAACGTGGTATTTTTCAGTTGATACACAAGTTATGTTATTGATCACCAAGGATTTCACAAGAACATTGCATGAGAAACGCAGCAGTCACGTACTCCGGACCCATATTCTGCGTGCTGTCCCCAAGATTTTTTAGAGCATATAGGTGTCATAGAAGGGTTACCCCAGATTGGGATTACCCCACTGTTCTCCATCTCTCATTTGAATGCTTTCCAAAAATTTCATATGACATTAGATTGTGAGCCCCATTGGGGACAGGATCTGTTGTGTAGAATATGATCATAAATAATGGGTAGTAAATTTATCACATTGCAATATTTAAAGGGGGTGTAAAAGATTAGGAAAGCATGGTAGCTTTTCCAAAAACAGTGCCACGTCTGCTCTCAGGTTGTGTGTGGAATTGCAGCTCAACTTCATTCACTTCATTGGCGCTGAGCTGCAATACCATAGACAGGGGTGGCGCTGTTTTGGAAAAAGGTAGCAATGTTTTATTCAAATCCTGGGAAAACCCCTTTAATCTATTGTTATGAGATCTGGCCCAAGCCATAAAAATATTATAATATGCCTTATTTGGGCATACTGATCTGATATAATTCATAGGGGGGTCCATTCATAGGGGGGACTTTTTTACATACAGTAGTCAGGGAGCCGCATCAAGTTCTGGAGGCAACTGGTCTGCATGGAAATAATTGGACGACCCCATGTTTTGTTCATAAATATCAGCTGATGGCGGGGAGACCAATCAGAAATCTACATAATACAGTTTGAGATTTTTCAAAACCGGCAAATTTGTAGTGAAAAGTGGGCAGAGCTTCAGTGCTGCGGTCAAGGAAACTCTGTTATCAAGCTTATCATTTATCAAACTTGTCATTTATCAATCTTGTCATTTATCAGAAGTATTATTTAGAAAAGTGCTGGAGAACTGCGTTCGGTCAACGTTGGCATTTATTTCTGCCAATGGCAGATTCAGAAGCAGGTTGTGTGTCTTATATGTGGCTGCTATAAGTAGGCAGGTGGTCTCGGTTCCCGAGGTGGGATGGGGCCTCCACTAACCTTTATCCGGCCCTACCTATTAGATTAATCCACCAAGTAATGTCTGATATTACAAACCTTTCCTCACTCCCGCCACCTACTCTGCAGAACCGGCTCCTCTTCGGAGGAGCCTGGCTTGCAGAACAGAAGTCAAGAGCGAGGCAAATTAAGTACATAAAGGGGTATGGTCTGAGGTCTGAATATTGGTGTCTGGTCTGGGGTATGGTCTGAGGTCTGAATATTGGCATCTGGTCTGGGGTATGGCCTGAGGTCTGAATATTGGCATCTGGTCTGGGGTATGGCCTGAGGTCTGAATATTGGCATCTGGTCTGGGGTATGGCCTGAGGTCTGAATATTGGCATCTGGTCTGGGGTATGGCCTGAGGTCTGAATATTGGCGTCTGGTCTTGGGTATGGTCTGAGGTCTGAATATTGGCGTCTGGTCTGGGGTATAGCCTGAGGTCTGACTATTGGCCTCATGTCTATGGCCTAGGGTCTGAATATTGGCGTCTGTTCTGGGGTATGGCCTGAAGTCTCCATGGCCGTAGCCGTGTGCACGGTCCGTGATTACGGCACGGACGGCCGTGGAGTGTCATCGCAGACCGTGCACACAGAAGATGTGCATTTATTTCAATGGGACTGGACCGCAATTGCGGACTGTAAAATGACTTGTCCTGAGTTTTTATGTTCTGCATTTGCGGCCCCCACACGGTCCATGTTAACTACGGTCGTGTGCATGAGCCCATAGAAATGAATGGGTCCACAATTTATCCGGATTTTTGCGGATGAACTGCTGACGCAAAAAGACGTTCGTGTGCATGAGGCCTGTGTGTCTCCATGGTAAGCGATTACAAACAAACCTTGTGCTGCTGTCATACTCTCTTCCACCGACCGAATGTCGGTGAGCAAGAAGTAGAGGACAACGGAAAGGGAGTATGATTTCAGAATCAGACTATACAGAGCTTGTTGGTAGTAAGTAACCATGGCGACACATCGATCTGTGTCGGAGCTGTAGGCAGAAAACAATAGATTTTTAAATTAAGAATATTTGTGAAGTTGCCTCATTTGTTTTTATTTGAGATGAATATTGGCAGATATGCGTTAAGTGTTTAGAATTTTGTATTTTTTAGCAGAAACACCACCATCGCTCTCCTGCTATTCATTTTACAATTTTATTAGGTCCAAATATGGATTGTTAAAATAATTACTGGTTTGGGCATCAACTTGACATTCAAGGAAAAAAGTTAGAGGTCCAGCACACGATGTGATGTGAAAAAAATACAAAACTGTTTATTTACGTCAAAATTAAAACAAGAAATTAAAAAATCCCGGGAGAGAATGCCTACGCGTTTCAAACTTTTCAGTTCTTAATCATAGCTACTCTCTGATGTATAGCGTCTGCTTTTATGGATCAGATATTGGGAAAAACAAGGAAATGGGAGTGCTTAGAATTAACCCCTTCAAGTAGATTTTCTATTGGGTACACCGTTTCTTTGCACATTTTTAGCAGCATACTAAACAGAATCACAGGAAAGGAGACCAAGTACAATGCAAACAATTGAATAAACAATATGAGTGGGGCATTCTATTATATTAGATGCATATGTACTCACCTCTTTAGATTAAAAGATACAAAAAATACAATCTATTTATGTGTCTCCTGGAAAGTTGTGTCTTTTCACAAATTAGTCCATTTATAAATCAGGTGCTTGGATAGTGAGGCAAGGGGTGAATGCGCTGCCAAATCGAGCAATTAACCCTTTATGGTACACAAACTTATTATTATATGGGCAATATGAAACTTTTTTTGAAACCACGTTTAAGGTATCTATGTGAATTGGAATAATAGGGAAAGGGAAGTTCCTTAGATGAACGAATGCAAAAAGCTATAGACGGTAATATTAGTTGGATTCGTGTCAATTTCCAATACAACCCTCTCCAAAGGGTTGTATTCACACTTGCCATATAAAAACGAGTTAATCAACTCCCTAGCCTTATAGTTCATTGGAAATAGACACGACGTAGCTTTCTTGCCCGTGCACCGAATAATCATGGAATGTGGCGTCTTTACTTCGAATGACCAATTTTTCTTGTATATCAACTTGACATTCCCAAACTTGTTAGCAATCAGCTAAAATGTAGACGAGCCTCGGCCCATATGGAAATGATCAATTATGGGCTTTTCCACCCACACAGGGTTTCGCACCTCCAGTTTACGTAGTGTCTTCGGCCTCTCCCTGATTAAATTCACTCCGCCTCGTCACATCACACACAGCAGGGTTCAGATATTTCTACATTCCTCTCAACTTGATTTTTTAAAATAATTTTGGGATTAAATATAGAACATACAAGAAACGAGAAAAAAACTTTACAGAGAGCGACAGGAAAAATTGGTTGCAAGAAGACGAAACATTTAAGTGTCTCTAGCCGTATGTGGTCAAAATATTCAGTCATTTACAACTCCCTGCTCCGCTACCACAGATACAAAAATAAGTGTATGAGAACTGAAAGTGGGGACCTGATTTTTGCTTTTTTTATGGTCTACTAAATTAAAGGAAAGGTTTCATCAGAAAATGACTGATAATTTAAATTAGGATTTTATTATAAACATATATTTTCAAATTTTCTTGTTTTTACGTGACTATATTTATAAAAAATAACTCTTGAAATATTACAGTTGTCACACTGGTCACTGACACTTCCTGTTTTCTGCCACTCTCTTGTCAGCTTTGCTGTGTAGATTAGGATAGGATGAGCAGAGTCATATCATTATCATTAGAGGGTGGGCAAGTTAATGACAGCTTGATTGTACTGCTGGAGGTCTAGATAAAGTAAAATAGCTACACTAAACAAAGAGATAAGACTGACATTGATTTGCGCTATAATTTTTGCCAGTTTTCTGGTGTAAATTATAGTAAATGTATCGGGCTGTGGTGGCCTCGTCCTGTCCAGCTAAGAGTGCTTAATAAATTGCCCCCCTTTTTTCTCTTCTACAGACAAACATCTAATTAATCTCACCCCAAGCAACAATTTGGGACATATATATATATATATATTTTCAGCAGCCACTACTAGAGGGAGCTCAGAGGGGTTTTCTCATAATCAATATTAGGTGATAAATATCTGATCGGCTATCTCCGGCAGCCCCATAAAAAATGAATGAAGAGATGGCCTAGCATGCGCGGCTCCACTCCATTCATATGACTTGCACAGGGATGGCCAGGTAAACGCGTTCTCGAGATCGGTGAAGGTCCCATCGGTGAAATCCCCACTGATCAGAAACGATCACCTATTCTGTGGATAGGTGATTAATATTGCTTATGGGAAAACCCTACTGCATATTGCTGTATGATTGGGTTCTACATATAAATCCGTTGACCGTTAGCACCCTCTAGTGGTGGCTGCTGGCGGGCAGAATTTTATCACTTGGCTATGAGTTAGAAAAACGGAGCTCCGACTGCTATTGGGTCATTCACTTTGAGAGGTTTAGCCAACATACAGCTGCATTTGCACCCATCTGCTATCTAAACCGGAGTACAATAACCTGCTGTGGAGGCCCTGTTTTTGGTATACAATGCCTGGTGGAATAGGGGCCACCGGTGATCCATGAACACAAAGAAGCTTAATAATACGTTAGGCTTAACATGCTAAGAACATTTTCAGACACAAAAAATAATAATTGAATCATAGAAAAGTGAATTGGAACAAGAAGGCGGCGAAGCCGTTAGGAGCGAGACAATAACACAAGAGTAAAACCAATCTCAGCGATGGATTATGAGATCTGTAAATTTGGAAACGCGAGAGGCGTCGTCTGCTGTAATAACACAACAAATAGTATTTGCTAACGTCTCCGGATTATCAATATAATAAATCAGATTACATCCGCTAATAACAGTTCTCTCAGTGGCAGCTTAGCGCTACACGGGCTCATGCGGGCGGCTCACAATGAACCGTTGCAGCATCAGATTTGCTTATTGGTGGAATAATAAAATACACATTGACAATTTATGGCCAATAACCTTCTACATACTGCCGGCTACTGGTAGGAGCGCAGAAGATATACAATGACAATGTTAATTATATTCCTATAATGCTAGTGCCATGCCGAACCATTATCTACCTCGTAGAACTTTTATTACCACATAGATTTCTCCCAGGCTGTGCCATCCATATGTAATATGTAGTTTGTTCTACCTCAATATATAGTGACTTGCCATTGAGTACCGACCAATGACATACAAATGAGTGAGAAATATGGATAGAGGAGAGAAGTAAGCAGGTGGGTGACTGAGTGACCAGAATACTTAACTCTGTAACTCCAAAATGGCTGACAATGGTCACAACTTTCTGATCACACGGACTATAGGAAGAGCAGCTCTGGAGGAATAACTGTCGCCAATTAAAGGAATTCTCTGGTTTAGTAAACCCATTTTTAAAGTGAAATTAAAGTCAACAGGGGAGGGTCAAGCATTAAGGATCCTCCTCTATTAGCCAGAGAAGAAAGCAGATACAAAGAGTGTCTTTCACTCTGGAGGACACGGCACATCTGTTCATTACACATCACATTGATTTAAATGGGCCGCTTGCAATACTGAAAGTTCTTTGAGGAGCGGTGCAGGGAAATGGAACACACTGTCGGTTTCCCTTACAGAATACAGCAGATCACTGATGGTTCCAACTGGAGATTATCCTTTGATTCACTTGTCTAAAGCAGAGAAAATCAGCTCTGCTACATTACTATTTCATGAGATACAGGATGACGTATTTTATTTCTATATATTCACTTCTAAAGCGTACATAACAGTCATAACTTCAGAGAAAAATGCATGATTTTTAAAAGGGGGGGGGGGGGGTTCCAAATACTTTTTAAACCAAGTTATTTTTTGCCACTCTCCTGCTGCCCTCTGGTTTTTACGCTACGAGTATTGGTCTGCACATAGCCACCATCCTAGCCCTTTGTATTACAAGCGCTATTATAAAGGGCTAGGCTAGTGGATATGAGCTGACCACTACTTGTAGCACAACAACCAGCATAGATAGTGCAAACACTCTGTGCCCCCTGTAGATAGTGCCCCTTGTAGATAGTGCCACAAAGTGCCCATGTAGATAATGCCACAGTGCTCATTGTAGATAGTACCACACTGCCTCCTGTAGATAATTCCACAGTGCCTATGTAGATAAGGCCCCTGTAGTTAATGCCACACTCGCCTTTCCCGGTTCCTACTCTGCCCTCTACTCCAGCAACGCAGGACTGGTGTCCAATGACTTGGCCGGCTCCAGCTGAACGACGAAGGCAACTCGGTGACATCGCACCGCCTGTATCACAAGAAAAATCGCTGGTGAGGAAAGGGAACCGATGGTTCCCTTGCCCCGCCACCACTGTCAATTGTAGGTGAGGGACTCTCTGAGCAAAGAGGAGAGCTGGGCCCATGTTACAGGGGAATTTCCTGGCAACTGGAAAAAAAACCCTGTATGCGCTACTGGTCATATAAGCATATACATCAGGGGCAGACAGAGGCAGCAAAGGGCCCATGTGGAAGAATAGCATACATGTAATCTAATTTACAGTAGGAAGCTGTTCAGGCTGGCAGCGGCCCCCTTGCCAGATAATACACCTCGTTTACGTCTGAAAATAGGTCGTGTGAACCCAGCCAAAGAAGTGTCCTGCATATAATGTATATAAGTGTCCTGCATATAATGTATATAAGTGTCCTGCATATAATGTATATAAGTGTCCTGCACTTCTTTGACGAGGCTGTATTTTTACGCGTCGTCGTTTGACAGCTGTCAAACGACGACGCGTAAATGACAGGTCGTCTGCACAGTACGTCGGCAAACCCATTCAAATGAATGGGCAGATGTTTGCCGACGTATTGTAGCCCTATTTTCAGACGTAAAACGAGGCATAATACGCCTCGTTTACGTCTGAAAATAGGTCGTGTGAACCCAGCCTAAGACACAATACCATCCATGAGTTTTATTGAAAAACTAATAATTAAATGTTTATGACACTTAAATCCAATGTGCATAATAATTTGGAACACGGTGTACATATAGAACATACAGTAAGGTAATTTGTGCATCAGACTGAATCCTTAAAAGTAAGCACTGTGCGGGGGGAGGGTTTCCGATTAAATGCCAGGCGGAGAATTCATTGCCAGGGTCTTGGAGAGCTGAAACAAAGTCAGGGACTTGTTCATGGAGACACAGCCAGAGGTACGGGTGGAAAATAGACCAAATTCTCCAAAGAAACTCATCACTGAATATTTCCTAAAAACAATACATGCCCAGAATAATCCAGCGCCCAGACAGCGATCCCATCGTTACGGTATGGCAGCTTTACTAACATAACAACCAAATTATTTCCCGCTATTCTATTAACATTACTATTTATTTTACTACTGTTATACAGGAAATTAAGTATTGCCGTAATCGTTCTGACCCACAGAATAAAAGTTCACATCATTTTTCTCACACGGTGAATGCCGTAAAAACTGAATCCAAAATCAATGGGAATGGATTGTTTTTTTCCATTCAACCCCACAGACACCCCAAAATCTTGTAAAAGAGTGGAAGCTGTTATAGCCGCAAAAGTTGCCAATTCTTTATTAACCTCCATGGTTTTGGAATGGGATGTCCAACAAGGTCATATAGGGGTGATAAAGAATAGAGACCATTGTGTCCAATGTGCCAGACCATAGAAGCGGCTATTAACCCCTTCCCGACATATGATGTACATGGGGGCGGGTAGTATGAAGCAGGCTCCAATCCACACCCAGTCCGTACATTGCGGGTGTCAGCTGTGTATTACAGCTGACACCTTGCTCTAACAGCCAGGATCAGAGATAACCCCATTCCTGGATGATTAAGCACTTAGATGCCATAGTCAATAGTGACCTCATCACCTAAGGTGTTAGACAGAGGGCGCCCTTCTGTCACCCCATCACCCTCCCATGATGAGATTTCAGGGTGCCGAACTGCCGATGGGTTGTCATGGCCAGACGCAGGGCTTAATAAGAGAATGCAAAATACACAAAACCCTGCAATACATTAGTATTGCAGTATATTGTTCAAGCGATCAATGATTGCAAGTTCAAGTCCCCTAGTGGGACTCAATTATTATTATTTTTTTTTAAATAAATGGAATAAAATTTGAAATAAAAAAATGATTACAAGTTAAAAAAGAAAACAAAAAACTTTTCCCATTTTTTAAATAAATGAGTAAAAACAATAAAAAAATTAACATAAGTGGTGTCATCGCATCTATAAAAGTATAAAATATTAAAATATCATGTTATTTATACTGCAAGGTGAAGGCAAACGCAAAAAAAAGACAGAATTATTGTTTTTGTCATCTTGCCTCCCCCAAATATTAGGGGAAAAAAATCATCAAAAAGTCACATGTACCTCACAAATGGTACCAATAAAAACGACAACTTGCAAAAATAAGCCCTCACACCGCTCCATCGACGGAAAAATAAAAGAGTTATGGGTCTCCGAACATGGCGTCACAAATTGTTTTTAACTAGTGAAACATACAAAAAAGGTACATAAAAAATTGGTGTTGCCGTAATCGTATTCGATTTTTATCGCACGGTGAACAACGTGAAAAAGAAACCCAAAAAACCAATTGAGGAATCAAGGTTTCTTTTTCCTTTGCACCCATGAAAATATTTTTTAAAAGTTTCTAAGTTTACTACAGGGTACATTAAATGGTGCCATTAAAAACGACAACTTGTCCCGCAAACGGAAAACCAGCATTCGGCTATGTCGATGGAAAAATAAAAAAAGGTGGGGGAGGAAAAAAACTAAAAAAGTAAAATGGCTGTGGAGGGAAGGGGTTAAACTATGGCGAAACCTATACTGACACGTGAACGCTGTACAAGAGAAGAAGATGATGAGCGGTTCTGCTGCAAAAAGAAAAGTTCCCAAGGCGTCGATGTTTTAGGCAATTATCTACGAAACAACAAAACACTGATGTTTAGTACATTATATTCTCATATCGTTCACACAAGACAAATAACATTGATTTGTTTTTGTGTTTGTTTTTTTCTTTTTTATTTCGTTGCTTGAAACAAAAAATGTTTCTATGAGTCACAGCGTGCTTCTATCTGGCTTTATTAAGGTCGCTGGGCGACTCTCATAAATTTCATGGGAACTCTCATTACAACAGTTTTTTTCCTACGGTAATATTTCTTAACCAGCATTGACTTTACTTCTAAAAAACCAGATGAAACTATTCCCGACAAATCCCAAGTGGCCGGTACTGCATTCAAAATTGGCGGTAGCCCGTGGGCAAAATGAGTAAAACTGTCATAATACTTCCTAAATACTTATGTCTTACACTGCCAAAATGTTAGTACCGCCACAGTGTCAAATAAAAATTCAACAATATGGGTCTTGAACTAAACGGCAATACCAGGCACAACCACAACCAAATGTATGGCGCTATGGGTGTCTCCTTCATTCTGTTGATTGGCAGGGGTCCTGGTGGGTCAGATACCCACTGATGAAATAGGATAAGCCATCAATATAGAAATCCCAGAAAAACCCCTAAGGCTACTTTTCACCCGAGCGTGACAGATTTACACACGTAAAAAAGGCACGGAAATCTGGTCCGGCTGCGTTGCGTTATGCATCAGTGTGCTTTGCGCGTGGCTTGTGTTTTTTACGTACTCGCAAAGCACTTTTTTTTAATGGAATTGATGTGCAAATCACGGACAGCACACGAATGTGCATCCGTGTTCTTTCTGTGTTTTTCACGCACCCACTGGCTTCAATGGGCGCGTAGGTGCGTGAAAACGCAGCAATATAGGACATGCAGTGAGTTTCACACAACGGACACACAACGGACACACTCCATTGAAATCAGCGGGTCCTTGTGCTGTGAGTGATTTCCACGCACAGCACATGGACGAGTTTTACGCTAGTCTGAATGAGCCCTGAGGATATGCAACTCTGTGTGTAAATTCAAGTTTCGAAACAAGAATTCTAAATTCAGTTCTCTCTGCTGTTTATTAGCTTCATTCACTTCCACGCAGCATGGAATAATCATTTCTTTATGGGGCGGAATAAGAAGAGACTTTGATTACTTCATCAATTATGACAAAAGGATAGATAGATAGATAGATAGATAGATAGATAGATAGATAGATAGATAGATAGATAGATAGATAGATAGATAGATAGATAGATAGATAGATAGATAGATAGATAGAGAGGTAGAGAGATGATAGATAGATAGATAGATAGATAGATAGATAGATAGATAGATAGATAGATATGAGATAGATAGATATGAGATAGATAGATATGAGATAGATAGATATGAGATAGATAGATAGATAGATAGATAGATAGATAGATAGATAGATAGATAGATAGATAGATAGATAGATAGATAGATAGATAGAGAGGTAGAGAGATGATAGATAGATAGATAGATAGATAGATAGATAGATAGATAGATAGATAGATAGATAGATAGATAGATAGATAGATAGATAGATAGATAGATAGATAGATATGAGATAGATAGATATGAGATAGATAGATATGAGATAGATAGATATGAGATAGATAGATATGAGATAGATAGATAGATAGATAGATAGATAGATAGATAGATAGATAGATAGATAGATAGATAGATAGATAGATAGATAGATGCCGACATATACTGGCGCACACTTTTGGCATACGCAAGTGCATGGAGCCCTATAGATACATTCAGCCTGTGCACCAAACATATTAAAATAACGAGATGTGAATAGAGCCTAACACGGCAGACAATGATAACTTTCAGTTAGTGAATTAAGAGGAGGGGTCTGAAAAAAAACATCCGTGCTTTGAAGGGATAAGCTCCCCAATGCTACTAAGAGCTCTGGGTGGTTTATATTTTTTACATGACATGCGCTTTAACGGGGCTGTCTCATAAAAAACAACCCTTTTTCAAAAAGAATCCAGCTGTTATTGCGGAGGGGAGCTCCGGTCACCCCCACACATTTCCCTGCAATGGCTGCAAATGTAGCAGTACATTACATCAAATGAATGGCCGTCTAAGAAAAGCAAGAACGCGCCAAGTCCACCAGGGCGGCTCTCCATCCTGGCTCATACAGAGGGGTCCAAAGAGAGGAACCCCCCTCTTTTATGACGTGCATATGCCCTAAAATAGTCAAAATAGAAAAATAGGATTAAAAATGAAGATGGCTATGAATCGAATACAGACTCCCGATGCTGTTATTTATACGTGCCCTGTGTCTTCCACGTAACATGTGAAGCAATACAAGTTCAACATTTTCTTTCTAAATCGTACACTTTTGTTTTATTAAGGTCATTCGAATACTTTCATAAATTTCCTGCAACGCTGATGAAATGTAAACGCTTATGACTTCCTTCCAAGAGGTTCCTAGTCATTTCACTTTATTTCGAGGTGTTAAAATTTATTTTGATGAGAGTGAGATATTCTCGCCTGTTCTTCTCCTTGGGTCAAGCAGCGCACAGCAAATCATTTGCACTGTGTATATAAGGAAAGCAACAAATCCGTAATTAAAAGAGAAGTCAAATGTATGCAAATCGACTTGTGAGCCGTGTAATAGGAAGTCATGACACGAAGAAAGTAAATGAGGAAATTATAAGACGCTATTAAAAGATCAGCAGTGTTAGAACATAAGGAGTAGCGTGAGGGGCTGAGATTACGTTTTATGGTTCCCTGCGTGGTGCCTTCTGCCGGCGCCTGTCACCTTATATGGTATTCTGTCATACAGTGTACAAATAAACATACCAAAAATATAAGCTTCATATAGTATGAAATACTATACGGCCATTCCATATAGGTGCCTAAATAATAATATTATATACATCATATACAGGGGGAAAAAAATACTGCACAGTGCAAGAGTGCCACACTATGCTTAAAAAAGACCTCCAGTAGAAACACAACTTTCCATGTCTGCACCCCCCCCCCCACATGACTGTATACCACACTCTACACATCTTTTATGTATTCTGTACTTTCTTTTTGAACTGCTGCCTTGTCTATGCTTTAAAAAAGCCTCCATCTTGATTCTTACATTTCCCAGCTTTCTCTTCCTCTCTGCTTTGCTATCAACCCCATGATACTTCAGCACAACATCACATGACCAGCTAAATACCATACCATTTCTGCATGATGGAGGACACTGATTATCATTCTCTCTATATTCTCCTAAAAAGGCTGAGAAACCATAAGTATACAGACAGGGAGGCTGCACTATATTCTTCTACATTATACCTGTGTGACAGGAACCTGTCTAAGTATCAGTGGTAACTGATGATAGAAGTTTCTGTCCCCCCACTTGTGCAAAATAGTGTGGTCCAGGAACTGCTGAAGCCTGTGATGGGTGACACATAGATCTCCATAGACTCAAGTAGAGAAAGCGGGTCACCAGGCCGGATTCACACTGCTGCTAAGCAACCATCCCAGTCGGATATATAGAGATATAAATAACAGGTGAGAGACTGACACATGGAATACCAGAATGGGAAAGTTTAGTTTTGGCCAGAGTGTTCCTTTAAGAACAGGGGATGTAAACTTGGCAGCCGTCAGTTATTGGTGAAAGGGGGGGGGGTGTATACTTGGCAGTCGTCAGTCACTGGTGAGAGTAGTGGGATGTATACTTGGTAGCCTTCAGGTGCTAGTGATGGGGGGGATTATGCATGCCAGTCGTTTGTTAATAGAAAGAGGGGGGTATGAGTACCTGGCGGCCTTCAGTTACGTGTGAGAGGGGGAAATTTATACATGGCAGCCGTACTGGTGAGAAAGGGGAGTGTATAAATGGCAGCCGTCAGCTACTGGTGAGGGGGGAAATTAATACTTGGCAGCCGTCAGTTACTGGTGAGAGCGGGCGTATACTTGGCAGCCGTCAGTTACTGGTGAGAGGTGGGATGTATACTTGGCAGCCGTCAGTTACTGGTGAGAGGTGGGATGTATACTTGGCAGCCGTCAGTTACTGGTGAGAGGGGGCGTATACTTGGCAGCCAACAGTTACTGGTGAGAGGGGGATGTATACTTGGTAACCATCAGTTACTAGTGAGTGGGGAGCGGATGTATACATGGTAATAATCAGTTACTGGTGAGAGGGGGATGTATACTTGGCAGCCGCCAGTTACTGGTAAGAGGGGGTACCTGGTGAGAATCACTTACTAGTTTGTGGGGAGCGGATGTATACATGGTAATGATCAGTTACTGGTGAGAAGAGGGATGTATACACGGCAGTAACTGGGGACAAGGAGGGGATGTATACATGACAGCCATCAGTTACTGGTGAGAGGGGGAATATACACATAGCAGCCGTGAGCCGTCAGTTACTGGTGTGTGTATACATGGTAGTCGTCAGTGACTAGTGAGAGGAGCTGGGGAGATTAACTCATAACTGAGTTTTTTGTATGTTTACAAGCTGCTCTTTAGCCAAACAGATCAATACCTTTTGTGCCATTTGGGCATATAGTGCAGCGGACCTGCAGAAGGACACTAAAGAAAGATGACCGTTCCTCTTTAAGAAAAAAAACAGTGCCACCCATCACATCAATACTGCCGATAATGAGACACCACTACCTGAGGTCTACCTTACGGTTTCTCAGTAACTTTTTTATTACAGTTACTAAATTAGTTCTAGACAGATATTTCTTAAGACATGCATATACTATATATATTCCAGTCTTATGGAACACAGCTGGAGAATAGAGAGTCTGCTTTAAAGGTTTATGTGGAAAATATCAGAGTCTACTCCGCTACATCAAGCGATGTCAAGTGTCGCGGTCATTCCACTCATTCTTCGGTCTCTGTTTATGTATTAGGTGTCATGGTGACCAGTCAGATGGTTTGCAATAGGAGGCAGGTGGGGCCCTTGAGCCTCCGGGAGACCTCACAAGTGTAAATATAGCGTATACTCATTAGACTAATCTCTTAATCCCTATACTTTTATCACAGTAATTGCTTGTGACCTCTGTTCTATCTGACACTAAGCAGCAGATTATTATTTATTATTATTATTTCCAGGGCGCTGTACATATGAGAAGGGATGTAAGTACATGACCTGAGACAGTAAATACAACAAGTACAATAAACATGAGCTTAATAATTGACAAACTGGTAGAGAATGAGTGAGGACCATGTCCGCCAGGTTTTACAATCTACAATGGAAGGGGAAAGGAGTCAGAAGGTGCCGGAAGAAGCTGTTCATCCGGTAGAGTAGTGGCAGCAGGGTTATTGCAGGTTGTAAGCTATTATGTAGAGGTGGGTTTCCAGGTCACTTTTGAAGGTTTGGATGGTCGAAGAGATTCTGAGGTGTTGGGTAGAGAGTTCCAGAGTATGGGCGATGGCCAGGAGAAATTTTGAAGACGATGATGTGAGGAGCAGATAATAGGAGAGCAGAGCATAACGTCTTGCGAGGACTTGAGATTACGTGTGGGGAGGAATCGGGAGATGAGGGTGAAGATGTATGGAGGGGACAAGTTGTGGAAAGCCTTGTATGTCGTTGTTATTCTTTTGATCTGCATTCGCTGGGCAAAGAGTAACCAGTGAAGAGATTGTAAGAAGGCAGAGGCTGAACAAGGGGAGCGGTGGATTAACCTGGCAGCAGAGTTGAGGGTGGATTGGAGACCTGCAAGAGTGTAAGATAGGAGGCCACAGAGAAGAAAGTTGCAGTAATCTAGGCAGTGTCACGATCCTGGGGTATGTGGACCCACTAGGCCGCTCCGCCGTAGCAGAGAGGCAGCAGACCAAACAACAGTCTATGCAAAAAGTCTTTAGCACAAGGGTACCTGTAAGAGTCCAGACAGACAGGAAGTGTAGCAAAGACTTTGGCACAGATGGTTCTTAGTGTGGCAGATGATACCAGACGTGGCAGATGGTACCAAATGTGGTAGATGACACACACACACACACACACACACACACACACAAACACGACTCCAACAATAGGCTTAGTCTCGGGAACAAATACAGCAACAGGATACGGGAAGCAGAATACGGGAACACTGGGAGCAGGATACAACTAAGGGACCATTTGCAATACTAATATGGGTAGACAACAACGCTCAGGCAAGAAGTGGAAGGGCACGGCCCTTTTTATAGTCCAGAGTGATCTGGGGATTATTGGGTAAGGCTTTGCATGTGCGCACCCTGGAGGACATCGCAGAGCAGGACGGCCGCCTGTGCTGGCGTCTCCAAGGAGGGAAACGCTGGCAAGAGGCCAGAGGTCTGCGGTCACGGCCGTCGGAAGGAGAGGGACGGCGGCGGTCCATGACCGTTAACAATCAGGAGATAATGAGGGATAGATAATGTACTAGCTTTTTTGTTGATTCGAAGTTGAGGAAAGAGCAGATTCGAGAAATGTTTGTGAGGTGAAGGCGGCAAGGGCTTGGATGTGTGGTTTCAAAGGACAGGACAAAATCAAAGGTTATCTCAAAGTAGCGGACTTTTTAGATTGGGGAAAGTGTTTAGCCATTAACTGTAATTGATAGTTCTGGTAAGGGAATCGAGTGAGATGGGGGACAGATGGTTAATTCAGTTTTCTCCATGTTGAGTATAAGGAAGCAGGCGGAGGAGGATATAGCGGTTAGATACTCTGGGACTCTGGATTGCAGATATGTAATAGCCCAAACCCCTTGGTCTTGATTTCTTTGATCTCGAAACATTAGTTATCAAAATGATTGTCGGGTGGCTACGGTGTGTCAGGACCATGGCAGGCCTTATGTTAGAGTCACAGTGCCCTGTGCTCTACCTTCGCATAAAGTGTACTGCCATACTGTAACCATACCAAACAGTGCCTAAGTATAAGTGCCATACAGCAGGGCTTCTCAATCTTTTTCTACTGGGACTTCACCAACCAGAACATGGTGATGTCTGGGCCTCACCATTGGCCCAAGTACACGCTTCAGTTAAGTAGCATTGTTCCACAATGTAAATATTGTCATACAGTGCTCAAATAATACCAACATACAGTGAGCAAATAGCAGCTTAGTACCTAAAGTCAACTAATAACAGCGCTATACAATGTCTAAGTAATAGTGCGACACAATTATTAGGATTGTTGGTGATCGCAAGCTTTAAGTGACAGGATATCTCTGCACCTTTAGCAGGGGCAGTTTATACGCCCTGTGTGACCGCACAGGTAGCATACCTCTAAAGCCGGACCTAGTCAGGACATGCCTCAACCTCTACACACAATAGTGATTAGTGCACCATTAGGAAGTATCTTGAAATGTATTTGGGTTTGTGTATTACACCTTATAATATCCATCATAGTACAATCCCAGATATTAAAGGTTGTCCATCTAATATCACTTCATAAATAAATTGCATTATCATCATCTTGGCTACAGCCTGTATTAAAAATTCACTTACTTCAGTACATCAATTTTCGAGCACAGTCATCGACCACTGGGGAAGATCCTTAACTCGTTTTATCCATTTAGAGCATAACCCCACCTAGTAATGAGAATTATGGGCCAGGAAATCTTTTTATCTGTACTCATTCCCCTTGCTTTTGGTCCACATGGTGCATATGTTTTACAAGTTCGGCGGGTCCTGAAGAATCCCGCCTCACAATTAGACTCCCTAGTCCTGGAGCCTGAGTGGGCAGGTATGTCTATCATTGACCATAGGGTCTGTTTATTTCATGTAAAATTAAAATGCATGGCCTCCAGTAAGCTACAGCGGCAGGCTTCCAGCGGGAAAGGGTGTTAGTTTGGGCTGTTCGTAAAATAGCCGTCAAACAACTGTTGGTTTGACCAACAGTTATCTCCCCCAGGCTCGCCCACGCTCTGCCAAACGTGCATGTTTATTCAATTAGGGACCCACTGTCTGAACGTTCTGCCAAAGTCTTATCTGCTAAAAACAAAAAAATCAGACATTCAAAATCCGACATTTCCAATCCTCTTCTTCCCCAACATTTGACATTAAGGGATAGTAGGCTTAAACAATGTAATATTAGTAAAATCCTTTAATATTCTTATGTGTGGGTAACTTGAGGCTGATTTGTCTCTGGCTGGGAGGCAGTTTGCTGTAGTAGAAAGCTTCTCCCACTGCTTTGGTTGCAATGGAGATTAAGGAAGGATCAGTCTTAGCTCTTTACAAAGTCCTGCCTCCTCATGATGCTGATCAATTTTTCCCCAAAAAAATCTAAGGAAAAATGTATTATTCTGAAGAGCTACTATTTTTATGGCCAGGGAAAGAAATTGACGAATGACCACAGAGTTCTCTTTATGTCGGTTCTGAAGGCAAGGGATAGCTAATTCAGGCTTTCAGTTAAAGATCCCGTAAAGATCAGCATAAAGACTTCTTCTTTAATGGCCTTTGTTAGCAAGCCAGCAGTCAAATCTGCGGCCACTACCTAGAATTCCACACAAAACTGGGGCTCCTTGGGTCCACAGGACATATTATCAATAAGGTTTAATAGGTTATTTGGAAAGTAATGGCAAGTTATTGGCTCCAAAGTCACCTCCAAATGTGGCTGTCTTCTTTGAGGTCTTCATTGTGTCTGAATCTCTGGGGCTCATATTTGTGTCAGAGCCTGGACGTACCGGGTGATCTATCGATACTCTGGTGTGCACTGATGACTATAATTTGACGTTTTTGAAAGTGGGTATGGGGTGGAGGGATGGCAGAAATGTCGTTTTTAATTAAAATGGCTGTCTGGTACAAAAGAAACAAAAAAAAACAACATTTTATTATATGACTAATTAGGCAATTCTGAATAGCTATAGGAGGGGTTCCCTATTAGCCGTAACCTTAGTTGAAAGACCCGGCATGTTCATGCATTACACGTACAGCCCATTGATTTCAGGAACTGTAAAGCAATGCAGGGAAATTGAACACTCACTACCAGGTTCCCCCATAAGACATTCATAAGGTTTGCCATTAGCAGGATCTAGATTAGGGGATCCAGAAGTTGGCACTTGGCCTTTTTCTTCATCTACAGGTGGGATGTCTAGACATAAATTAATCACACAGGAGTGAATGCTAAAACTATTTCCGTACGTTCCTCCTGTGATTTCTCCGTCCTCTTTGCTGACTTCTTGCTGATCAGTCTCTTGGGAGTGCTTGTATTTTTTTGCCATGTTCGGCGTACTCACTCACTCATTGGAATCTGCTGGCAATTGGCACATCTTCTACACAACTTCCCAAGGGTCTTTTCAGTCACAGCTTTATCCGTTTCTCTGCATGTAACCTTACATCTATTGCTTGTGTTGGTGCTATGACACATTGCGCAGAATGTTTCCAGATATCTGTCACAAATTTCCCAAATTCGGTCTTGTGTTGCAAAACTGCATTGAGTGAGCTACAAAACATCTTAGCCCATCATTGGAGCACCGTGGCTCCTTCATGCAGCTGATCGGCGGGTAGTCAGAGTAGGACCCCCACCAATCAATATTGATGGCCTATACTAAAAAATCAATAAAATAAAAAAAATAAAAATTAAGACAGTAATGCCCAACCTATTTAGAATGGGAGAATCTCTAAAAAAAATTCCCCTCCTGGAGAACCCCTACAATCACCCCATCCCTACTATAAAAGTGACAGCTCTTGCGGTTGTGGTTGTTAGGAAACATCCGTCACTTTACGGTTGTCATGACTACTAGCCAATATTCACGGTGGCCCTGGTTTTTGGTGAAGCCAATCTTATTTCTCGGTCTGCATCCTATCCAGGTCAAGGGTGAAGTATTTGAATCTGCTCAGTTTTCTCATTGTTACTTGTGATTTTCTTATGTTTGCATGTGTCTGATCAAGCTCCTGATTACTCCCTGTATTACCTTGACGGTTTGGACTCTTTGAACTGGACCTCGGCTTTGTCTTTGGATTTTCCCTCTGCTCACCGATTTGGACATTCTGCTCTCGGCTGGTTTTGATCTCTGCAAGTCCTGGTACTCTTCTGTTTTGAGATTTGGACTTTTAGTATGTCCTGATTATGAACCCTGTTTACTGATTACCCCTCTGGTTTGTCTGATTATCCGTTCTGGTATTGCCTGCATTGCACCTCCTGTCCAACACTGTATTCTGTAAATGCAACCTGGGTTCTATGCAGCCAAATCCAACCTGCCTTGCGGTGGGCTCTGGTGAAAACCATACAGTAGCCTTAGACTCTGCTGTCCAGAGTGGTGGCAGAGGTAGCGAATTTACCTGCACGCTTGATCCACACAGTCTCCAGCTGAGTTTGGGGAATTGCTTAAACAGCTATTCCATAAACTTGCACTCTGGGAATTTGCTTCAATCGTGATTACTTGACAGTGGTCTTGCAGGGAACCCCTGACTCCAAGAGCCTCTGGTTCCTTGGTAATCCTGGTTGATAAACGCTATGAAACACAATGCTCAGAAAGCACCTTTATTCTAGCAATCAGTGGGGGTACCAACTCAAAGATGTCATAACAAATGTTAAATTAGATTAAGAGCACTGGCTATCCTCTTGGATGCAGACAATATGTACGGCACCTCTCCATGGTCCTGCCCATCACTGGCAGCTTCCTGCTACTCCTGTGCTGCGTCGCCACTCTGCTGATCCCAAGGATCTCTGTGCCTGCCCACGTCCCATTACTATGGCAACTGACATGATCCGATGACATCAGTCCAAACAGGACATTCAAAGGGACAACGTCCTTCAGACCTTGCTCGAACCTCAGGTCAGTCTTGATGTAGCAAGACCCATGCCTGGCATCTTGCTGTTATTGACCTCAACTCGCCTGACTTTGACTTGAACATCCATGATACTTCTGTACGACTTGTACTGTCTTTCCAGCATGTAACCTAGGCTCTCCTGACCTACCAATCCCCTCTCTTTGTTGCATCACTGCCTAACATCCTTGGCAACGTACCTGCTGCCAATCGGTGACTACTCCGGGATTAGGGGCATTGGGTACCAACCGGGAAAGTCCATATTCCGTGAGAGGGTTGCGGCTAAAGAATGGGAGGGTTGTTTAGACTCTGTGCCCCAGTTAGTCAATGGCATATAAGTTCCACTATCTCAGTGATTTTTGTAACACATGCAGTCCCTCTCTGCTGCAGCACCAGGCTTGTTTAACTTTGTGGACTAAAGAATAGTTTGAGACAATCCCCATGTTTGCCGGGTCACTTGTGATCTATCCTGACATGTATAACTAGTCATTTATGTTTGAATCACTAAAACCTGCATCTACATAGTAAGGAGCCTTTTCCTTATTCTAGGGTGACTTGATAGCACCCCAGTAAGTCCTATACGTGCATCAGAGCTGTGGTAACTTATAGGTATACAATGGTTGTTCTACAATTAAAGCAGATTCAGGTCCTGAAACCAATGATAAAGACGTCATATGTTGTTCTCATTTTCATTAGTAACGGTTCTGCTTCTTTCTCGGTTATGTGTTTATTACTGACCAGCACCGGGGTTACTTCCTGTAAGATGAACATTAAGAACTTTGTGGGCTGCCATTCTATGTTTACGTACAGCTTTTGCTTGTCAATAGGATATGTGCATGCTTATCACCTGCTGATCAATTTATGTACAGAGTAGGTTTACTTGTTTATAAATAAGTGTTACGCCGCTGGTGGTGCTCAAGACCGCAGAACCAGGAAGCGCTATAACATGGGTAAAGCAAGCATCATCACTGACAGAAATGAAAGGCACAAGTATCTCACCAGTGGATGAGGAGAACCGAACTCCGAGGGCAGTAGAAGATGGAAATGATGCACAAATGGAGTGGGTGGCAGATGACCAGCATGCAAGCAGATAACAGACAAATAGACAGTGAACAATAGTTTACAGCACTCACTGACCCTATCTGAATACTATCTCACAGTAGGGCAACACAAAAGCTTGGCAGCAGACCAAACACACAGAAAAGGAAATCTAACCAGTGGAACTAGGATCCCAGGATGCACATCAAACCACTATACAAAAAACAGAACCCTCAGAGGACCAACAGGTCCCACAGTACAAACAAACAAACAAACAAACACAGACAGACAGACAGACAGACAGACAGACAAGGAACATAGTCACAAACAAGAATCTGGAATTAGAAACAGTATAACCAGAACCTAAGTAATCCACGGTTGAAGTATATATAGGACCAAGAAATGGTACTCCTCCCTAATCAACCTGGCAAAGCTAAATTGTGACTAAATCCAGATTCAGACCAAAGGCATTGCCTAGCAATGCCCAAACACAGAGATAACAGAATTGTTGATTAGCAGCAGTCCTGCTGCTAATCGTAACAATAAAAGACCAAGGTCACCGTATAACGATCTATTGTTTTGTTCCTAGATCTGCTCAGTCAGGCTGTCATCACAAATGACGGATACATTCCAGCATTCATTCCCCTTTTTAGTTCTCTCCTAAGGCTTTTTAGTCATCTTGGAAGCAGCAGTTGCATTTTTCTAACCGTGGGAGGGTCAGCTTGTATGTCTGCCTGTTTCTAACCCTGTACAAGCTGCAATGTAACATGACAGGATTTCTTTGCTCACAAGCTATCACTGGGCTTCATCTTGGACTACACGGTTTGATAAGGAATAATAATTGTTATCTCTCGAATAGCGTAATGAAGCGCTATCTGCATGATCAATTCATAAGGACAGACCAGTCATGTACTGGCACTTTATTCATGCTGCATTATAATTGGTTAATGCAACATAATTGACATGGGAGCATGAAGTGAGATGATCATATCTACCAGGAGAAGAAATGTGGGAATAATCTTGTCAGCTCTATAGGCCACTACTACTAGGGTGGCTGACCAATGATATATTGTGCAAATGACAGAAATAAGGAGCAGAGTTTAGTTAGGTCTTGTGGACTCTTCAAAATTGGGCATTTGTTTGCCCTAAATATGCCTTTGAATACCATGTCCATAAAATTATACTGTGAATATCGATATATAGATTTATGTATATATATATATTATACAAATATTTATACTAATCTTGCATTAATCCCAATCTATATAATGTATTATAGATAAGGGCATATGTACCATAGAGGCAGCCCATGTGGCTGTGTGGAGTGAGTCCTTGGAGAGAGGTAGCCTGGTCTTGGTTAGGCCCCATGCACACTACAGTATTTTTCATCAGTAATTACGGACAGTAAATAATGACAGTAATTACGGACCCATTCATTTCTATTGGCCACGGACACCTTTCAGTATTTTTACTGATGGGTGTCCGTGGTGAAAAAATTATAGAACCTGTCCTATTCTGGTCAGTAATTACGGAAAGGACTGCTGCCAACTGTTGCGGGATGTTTGTCTGGAGACGTGTGCTGTTGTCCAACTACTAGCTCTTAAGGATCACTCTGATTGGAGTCACTTTACTTTTTGATTCCTCTCCGGCCCAAACCGCCATGTCTCTGCAGAGTTTGCTGCGGAGACATCTTTGGTTCCTTACTTTTCCAGCACCAACCGACTCTTCACACAAATTCCCTATCTTGCTGATACCCAACTTGACCCCATTACTGTACCTGCTGTGGCCCCAAATACTGTACTGCAGAAATAAATAATAATAATGCCACACAAATAGTACCCCCAAAATAATAGTGTCAGACAGGTAGTGACATATAGTGACCCAGATGGTAATAGTGCCCTAAATGGTGCCCCATTCAATTATAGTGCTCCAAGACAGCAATGATGTTTTTTTGTTGGGCCCTTTAACATAGTAAACTGGGCCCTGAAAGAAACATTCGTACTAACTTGAGGTCTCTTCCAGCCAGTGCATTTAGTGACTTGGCGCAGGCAACATGATGCAGTGACAATAATGAGCTTCATTCCCATGGATGCTTGTGGCCCATTAGATAGAGAGAATGATGGGGCAGAGCACCAATGGCTCTCTGCTCCACCATAGTTTGCAACTATAACCGCGTTCTGAGAATGGAGCTGCCGCCAGGAGGCCCAGGGCAGTTAAAGCAGCCCTGGCACCAACTCCTGAGTCATATCATGAAGTGGGAGTTTCTGATCTAGGTGGATTTACTCATTTTCAATGTTCTGTCATTTCTAATATTATGACCCCATTATAATAATACAGTTGTTTTTGATTATTGGCGGTGGTCATCTCGACGACGTAAACAAGTCTACATATGTATCACCCGCCTGCAGTAATGAAGACGTCACAGGTTCTTCTCAGCTGCATTACTTACGGTCCTGCTGCTTTTTCAGATACATGTTCTTTACTGACAGATCCGGAGTTACTTCCTGTGAGACGTACACCGAGACCTTTGTGGTCTACCATACTATTTTGTATATGGCTTGTCGTCGTCAGTACTTGTGCATTGTTATCACCTTATCCTTCTCAGCCTAAATTTTTTGTGTAAAGTAGCCCCAACATTTTGTGTTTCATTTTCACATCATTTTCAAAATCTCTGCACTTGTTGTCAGTGAATGGAAATATTCTTGTTTACAAAAATCTTGTCCAGATCATGCCCAAGGAGCTTAGCTTGATATAGTGTATCAGAGCTAACTCTTGTACCTGGATATGATCAGGACAGTTTTTCAATCTCTAGGTGTAAGCGAGAATCTTCAAAAATGTAGGTAAATCTGGAAACCCGTAAAAAAGCATGTGTACCTAATATAGTGGATACTACACTGGTATATACACAGATCAGCCATAATAGTAAAACCACCTGCCTAATATTGTGTAGTCGCCCTCGTGCCATTAAAACAGCCCTGACCCATCATAAATTGGACTCCACAAGACCTCTGAAGGTTCCTGTGGTATCATAGACTTTCTATTGAGCTCATACACTGTTCCGAGGAAAGCCGATCACAAACAAAGTGGCACAGCGCTCACCCGAGCACTTCTGACGCTTTGTTTTAGCGATCCGTTGGGGTCTTAGTGGGGGTCTCAGTGCTTGCCCCCCTATCAATCAAGACATGTCAAAACTTTTTTTTTAAATTTCGTTACCCTTTAAGTCTTGTAAATTGTGAGGTGCGGTCTCCATGGATCAGACTTCTTTTTTCAGCACATCCCACAGAGGATTGATCGGATTGAGATCTGGGGGATTTGGAGGCCAAGTCAACACCTTGATCTCTGTCATATTCCTCAAACCATTCCTGAACAATGCAGTGTGGCAGGGACATTATCCTGCTGAAAGGGGGGACTGACATTAGACAATGCCACTACCATGAAGCAGGATACTCTGTCTGCAGTAATGTTTATGTAAGTGGTACGTGTCACTTACCCGATTACCAGACTATCACACTGCCTCCGCCAGGTTGTCTTCTTCCCAAAGTGCATCCTGGTGCCACCTCTACCCCAGGAAAGTGACGCACATGCACCCGGCCATCCACATGAAAACGTGATTCATCAGACAAGGCCACCTCCTCCCATTGCTCTATGGTCTAGTTCTGATGCTCAGGTGCCCATTGTAAACACTTTCAGAGGTGGACAGGGCTCAGCATGGGCACACTAACCAGTCTGAGGCTGCATCGCCTCGTATATAGCAAGCTCTGCGTGATCTGACACCATTCTGTGGGATCTGACCAGACGGACTAGCCTTCCCTACCCACACACATCAATGAGCCTTGGGCGCCCATAACCCTTACTCCAGTTCACTAGTTTTTCTTCCTTGGACCACTTTCTGTAGGTACTAACCACTGTATACCGGGCACACCCTACAAGACCGGCCGTTTTGGAGATGTTCTGACCCATTCGTCTACACATCCCAATTTGACCCGTCACAGTCGATCAGATCCTTGCATTTGCCCATTTTTCCTGCTTCCAACATCAACTTCAAGAACTTACTGTTTACTTGCTGCAGAAATATCTCCCCCCCTAATTCACTTCACCGGTCACTGGATATAATGTTATGGCTGAACAGTGTACACTCTCTTGTAATGTTATGGCTGATTGGTGTATACGGTCTTGTATTAATCACGCTTTCCATAAGTCACATAGCACATGCAAGTGAGTATTTAATTTAACCCCTTAACGCACCATGACGCAAGTGTACGTCATGATTTGCCCTGCATTAAGGCACCATGAAGTACAGTTACGTCATGGTGCTTTTCCGTCACCATGTCAAAACACATGGTGACAGAACAGTGACATCGGCTGTCATAGACAGCCAACAGTCACTGTGACTCGTCGGGGGAACAATTGCGGCGCGGCGCCGCCAGCGATCGCTGTGATTGGTCAGTCAGTAGAGACTGACCAATCACAGTATTGCAGCATGGTTACCCGGCTAAAAGAGCCGGGTAGCCACGCTGGCCAATCGGCTTTTGGCAACAGGAGGCCTAACAATGGCGCCCCCGTCTGCCAAGTACGGCGACCTGTTAAGCCCCGCCTGGAGGCGGGGCTTAAAAGGTTTCCAGCCGTAGATGAAAGATGGCGGCGGGCTCAGAAGCTGAGCCTGCGCCATCAGCCGATGGATGTCAGCTGTTTGTTACAGCTGACATCCTGCTGTAACAGCAGGGAATGGAGCTAGCTCCGGTCCCTGCCATTAACACCTTAGATGCCACGATCGCGGCATCTTAGGTGTTTCCAGGTGACCGGCATCGCTGCGATGTAGTCGCACGGATGCCGATCGTTACTATGGGAACCGGAGGCCAACAATTGCTTCCTGGTCTCCCACGTACAGAAGCCTATTAGGCCCCGCCCGGAGGCGGAGCCTAATAGGCTTGCTGTCAGTGAATAGCTGACAGCTCTAATGCATTGCACTACGTGGGTAGTGCAATGTATTAGAATAAAGATGACAGCTGCAGGTCTTCAAGTCCACTAGTGGGACAAAAAAAAAGTTATAAAAAAGTTCAAAGTTAAAAAATTTAAAAAACTTTTAAAACCTTTTTTCCTATAATTAGTCTTTTATTATAGGAAAAAAATAAAACCGTTAAAAAAGTACACATATTTGGTATCAGCGCGTTCGTAACGACTCAATCTATAAAACTATAATGTTATTTTTCCCGCACGGTGAACACTGCAAAAAAAAATTAATAAACAATGCTAGAATCAATATTTTTTTGGTCACCATCCCTTCTAAAGTATAGAATAAAAAATGATAAAAAAGTCGCACGTACCGCAAAATAATACCAATAAAAACTACATCCCATCCTGCAAAAAAGAAGTCCTGACACAGCCTTGTCAACGCAAAAATAAAAAAGTTATAGCTCTCAGAATATGGTGACACAAAATATATTTTTTTTTTTTAAAAAGGGATTTATTTTTTTTGTGCAAACGCTGCAAAACATAAAAAAAACCTATATACATCTGGTATCGCTGTAATCATATCGACCCGCATAATAAAGTAAAATATCATTTATCGCCCAGGGTGAACACCGTAAAAAAAAAAAAAAAAACATTGTCAGAATTGATGGTTTTTGGTCCCTTTGCTTGCCAAAAAAATTGAATAAAAAGTGATCAAAAAAAAAATTAGAAAAATCGCACGTACCCCAAAATGGTACCAATGAAAACTACAGATTGTCCCGCAACAAATAAGCCCTCACACAGCTCCGGTGGAGAAAAAATAAAAAAGTTCTGGCTCTCAGAATATGGCGATGAAAAATGTGCAAAGTGTTCCAAAAGCGGATAAGATCGGGCACCATTTATCAGTGCGACACCGGCCACATATCTGCGGATTATTATACCCTCTTATTATGCCCTGATGTTCTCCGCACAGATTACATATACCGCCACATAATAAACTGAAATACAAGCAAAACCCCTAACAGAACAAATACCAAGGAAAATCTACGCTCCAAATATCCAAATGGCGCTCCCTCCCTTCTGAGCCCTGCAGCGTGCCCAAACAGCAGTTTACGTCCACAGATCTGGCGTTGCCATACCCGGGAGAACCCGCTTAACGTTTTATGAGGTATTTGTCCTCAGTGCCACAAACTGGGTACAACATATTGTGCACTAAAATGGCATACCAGTGGAAAATTGCAATTTTCACTTTGCATCATCCACTGGGCACTAATTTCTAATGTAAAATCACCTGTGGGGTCAAAATGCTCACTACACCCCTTAAAATGCCCTAAGGAGTTGTAGTTTCCAATATGGGGGTCACTACTTAGGGTGTTTGTTTTACTATTTGACTTCCGAGCCCTTCAATTGTGGGCCGATGCTGTGAAAAATCACCAAAATAGACCTTAAATGCACATGGTGCTCTTCACTTCTGAGCCCTGTCTTGTGCAGGCAAATGATAAATGCTTTGAGGGGTGCAGTTTCCAAAATGGGGTCACTTCTTGGGGCTTCCACTGTACTCTGGTACCTCAGGGGTTTTGCATATGCGACATGGCGCCCAAAAACCAATACAGCAAAATCTGCATGACAAATCGTGCTCCTGCCTTTCTGAGCCCTGCCGTGTGTCCAAAAAGCAGTTTATGACCACATGTGGGGTATTGCCGTAATCGGGAGAAATTGCTTTTCAAATATTGGGGTTCTTTTTCTCCAGCATCCCTTGTGAAAATGAAGACATTCTACAATTTAGTGGAACAAAATGTAGATTTTCATTTTCACAGCCTAATTTCAATAAATTCTGCAAGAGACCTGTGGGGTCTAAATGCTCACTATACCCATAGATAGATTCCTTGAGGGGTGTAGTTTTCCAAATGGGGTCACTTTTGTGGGGTTTCCACTGTTTTGGCCTCTCAAGGTCTTTGCAAATGAAACATGGTACCTGAAAAGCAATCAAGCAAAATTTGAGCTCCAAAAGCCAAATGGTGCTCCTTCCCTTCTGAGCCCTGCTGTGGGTCCAAACTGCAGTTTATTACCACATATGGGGTATTGCCGTACTCAGAAGAGTTTGCTTTACAAATGTTGGGGTTCTTTTTCTCCTTTATCTTTTGTGAAAATTTAAAAATCTGAGCTAAAACGACATTTTATTAGAAAAAAGTTAGATTTTCAATTTCACTGTATAATTCCCATAAATTCAGCGAAAACCGTGTAGGGTCAAAATGCTAACTATACCGCTAGAAAAATTCCTTGAGGCTTTGCAAACACGACAAGGCACCGAAAACCATTCCAGCAAAATCTGCGCTCCAAAATCCAAATGGCCCTCGTTCCCTTCTGAGCCCTGCCGTGGGTCCAAACCGCAGTTTATTACCACATATGGGGTATTGCTGTAATCAGGAGACATTGCTTTACAAATGTTGGGGTGCTTTTTCTCCTTTATTCCTTGTAAAATCGAAAACATCGTATGTTTTTTCAGAAAAAAAGTAGATTTTCATTTTCACAGACCAGTTCCAATAAATTTAGCAAAAAATCTGTGGGCTAAAAATGCTAACTATACCGCTTGAAAAATTCCTTGAGGGGTGTAGTTTCCAAAATGGGGTCACTTTTGGGGGATTTCCACTGTTTTGGCACCACAAGACCTCTTCAAACCTGACATGGTGCCTAAAATATATTCTAATAAAATAAGGCCCCAAAATCCACCAGGTGCTCCTTTGCTTCCGAGGCCGGTGCTTCAGTCCATTATCACACTAGAGCCACATGTGGGATATTTATAAAAACTGCAGAATCTGGGCAATAAGTATTGAGTTGCGTTTCTTGGGTGAAACCATCTGTGGTATAGAAAAAACTGTATTACAAATGAATTTCGTAAAAAAAAAAATGAAATTTGTAAATTTCACCTCTACTTTGCGTTATTTCCTGTGAAATGCCTAAAGGGTTAAAATACTTTCTGAATGCTGTTTTGAATACTTTGAGGTGTGCAGTTTTTAAAATGGGGTGATTCATGGGGACTTGCTTATATATAAGGCCCTCAAAGCCACTTCAGAACTGAACTGGTCCCTGAAAAAATAGCCTTTTGAAATTTTCTTGAAAATGTGAGAAATTGCTGCTAAAGTTCAAAGCCTTGTAACGTCCTAGAAAAATAAAAGGACGTTCAAAAAATGATGCAAACATAAAAGTAGACATATAGGAAATTTTAACTAGTAAATATTTTGTGTGGTATTACGATCTGTTTTACAAGCAGATACATTACAATTGAAAAAATGAAGATTTTTGCAAATTTTCTCTAAATTTTGCTGTTTTTTACAAATAAATATTGAATTTAACGACCACATTTTTTCAGTATCATAAAGTACAACATGTCACGAGAAAACAATCTCAGAATCGCTTGGATATGCAAAAGCATTCTGCAGTTATTACCACATAAAGTAACACGTCAGATTTGCAAAAATCGGCTGTGTCCACAAGGCCAAAACAGGCTTAGACACTAAGGGGTTAAAGTTATTTCTAAATTCTGATCCCTACTCATCAATCCATTTAGTTGAGAAATCTCACGATAAAACAATGACAAGTAAATATCTATGGCCAATGACACAGCTACACTTATTCGACAGAAATATGGCCGTTCTGCCTGTATTCATTCATTGATGCCTCTAATTGCCCTTCTTATTATACAGATAGCACATCGCTTAGCATCTTCCTCATTCCTGCACTATTTCCATTGTCTAGATTGTTTATACTCTGAATCTTCTCATGCTCCCTGTTACCTGAATGAAGTCCGGGTATCATGGAGAGAGAGTCTCTACTGCAACAATTATAATTTCCAGTGACCACTTCAGTACACGTAGCGAATGGTGGTCACCCAGACAGGAAGTCAGATGGTTGCTAGGCAAAATAAAGTACCACAATCGTCAGAATAAATAACAAACACAGCTGCATAAAGAGAAACAAACAGATTGCTTAGAGGGGTTGTATCAATTAGAAACTAATGAAGTCCCCTCCCCCCCCCCGGCGATCAGCGGTTATCGCCACATCTAGTCATACATTCCCTCCCCGCGGCAATTACATAGATGTGCTGGTTTACCAAAGCAGATAGTTCTGGGAATAGCAGGGGTTCCTGAGCAGGGGACCCCATTCTACGACATCCATATTCCTTAATAGAGCATATGGAAAGGGTTTGCCACCGGGAGGCATCCCACTTTAACCCCTTCCCTCTTTAGCCACTTTTGACCTTCCTGACAGAGCCTCATTTTTCAAATCTGACATGTTTCACTTTATGTGGTAATAACGTCGAAATGCTTTCACCTATCCGGGCGATTCTGAGATTGTTTTCTCGTGAAACATTGGACTTTAAGATAGTGGTAAAATTTGGTCGATACATTCAGTATTTAATTGTGAAAAACACGAAAATACAGTGAAAAATTGCAAAAATTAGCATTTTTCTCAATTTAAATGTATCTGCTTGTAAGACATGCAGTTATAACACACAAAATTGTTGCTAATTAACATCCCCCATGTGTCTACTTTAGATTGGCATCGTTTTTTGAACGTCCTTTTATTTTTCTATGACCTCACAAGGCTTAGAACTTTAGCAGCAATTTCTCACATTTTCAAGAAAATTTCAAAAGGCTATTTTTACAGGGGCCAGTTCAGTTGTGAAGTGGTTTTGAGGGCCTTATATATTAGAAACCCCCAAAAAGTCACCCCATTTTAAAAACTTCACCCCTCAAAGTATTCAAAACAGCATTTAGAAAATGTCTTAACCCTTTACACATTTCACAGGAATTAAAGCAAAGTAGAGGTGAAATTTACAAATTTCATATTTTTTTGCAGAAATACATTTTTAATACAATTTTTTTTATAACACAGAAGGTTTTACCAGAGAAATGCAACTCAATATTTTTGCCCAGGTTCTGCAGTTTTAGGAAATATCCCACATGTGGCCGTAGCGTACTACTGGACTGAAGCACCGGCCTCAGAAGCAAAGGAGCACCTAGTGGATTTTTGGGCCTTATTTTTGTTAGAATATATTTTAGGCACCATGTCAGGTTTGAAGGGCTCTTGCGGTGCCAAAACAGTGAAAATCCCCCAAAAGTGACCCCATCTGGGAAACTAGACACCTCAAGGAAATTATCTAGGGGTGTAGTGAGCATTTTGACCGCACAGGTTTTTTACAGAAATTATTGGAAGTAGGCCGTGAAAATTAAAATCAACATTTTTTCAAAGAAAATGTAGGTTTAGCGATTTTTTTTCTCATTTCCACAAGGACTAAAGGAGAAAAAGCACCGCAAAATTTGTAAAGCAATTTCTCCCGAGTAAAACTCTACCCCACATGTGGTAATAAATGGATATTTGGACACACGGCAGGGCTTAGAAGGAAAAGAGCGCCGTTTGGCTTTTGGAGCTCAAATTTAGCAGGAATGGTTTGAGAGGCCATGTCACATTTACAAAGCCCCTGAGGGGACAAAACAGTGGAAACCCCCCACAACTGACCCCATTTCGGAAACTACACCCATTGAGGAAATTATCTAGGGGTATAGTGAGCGTTTTGACCCCACAGGTTTTTTGCATAAATTATTGGAAGTAGGCTGTGAAAATGATAATCTAAATTTTTTCAAAGAAAATGTAGGTTTAGCTAATTTATTCTCATTTCCACAAGGACTGAAGGAGAAAAAGCACCGTAAAATTTGTAAAGCAATTTCTCCCGAGTAAAACAATACCCCACATGTGGTAATAAACGGCTGTTTGGACACACGGCAGGGCTTAGAAGGGAAAGAGCACTATTTGGCTTTTTGAGATCACATTTAGCAGGAATGGTTTGCGGAGGCCATGTCACATTTGCAAAGCCCCTGAGGGGACATAACAATGAAAACGCCCAAAAAGGGACTCCATTTAGGAAACTACACCTCTTGAGGAATTCATCTAGGGGTGTAGTAAGCATTTTGACCCCACAGATGTTTCATAGAATTTATTAGAATTAGGCAGTGAAAATAAAAACAGTCCTTTTTCTTCAATAAGACGTAGCTTTAGCGTAAATTTTTTCATTTTCTCAACAAATAAAGGAAAAAAAGAACCCAAAATTTGTAAAGCAATTTCTCCCGAGTACGGCAATACCCCATATGTGGTCATAAACTGCTGTTTGGGCAAACGGCAGGGCTCAGAAGGAAAGGACCGCCATTTGGAGTGCAGATGTTGCTGGATTGGTTTCTGGGCGCCTGTGGGCCCAAAACAGTGGAAACCCCCCAGAAGTGACCCAATTTTGGAAACAACACCCCTCAATGCATTTACCAAGGGGTGTAGTAAGCATTTTAACCCTGCAGGTGTTTTGTAGAAATTAGTGTTCACTCGATGTTGCAGAGTGAAAATGGGATTTTCTTCCATAGATATGCCAATATGTGGTGCCCGGCTTGTGCCACCATAACAAAACAGCTCTCTAATTATTATGCGGTGTTTCCCGATTTTAGAAACACCCTACATGTGGCCCTAATCTTTTGCCTGGACATATGACGGGGCTCAGGAGTGAAGAGTACCATGCGGAGTGAAGGCCTAATTTGGCAATTTACAAAGTATTGGTTCACAACTGCAGAGGCTCAGATGTGAAATAATAAAAAGAAACCCCTGAGAAGTGACCCCATTATGGAAACTGCACCCCTCAAGGCATTTATTAAGAGGTGTAGTGAGCATTTTCACCCCACAGGTCTTTTCCATAAATGAATGCGCTGCGGATGGTGCAAATTAAAAATTTATATTTTTCCCTAGATATGCCATTCAGTGGCAAATATGTCATGCCAAGCTTATGACACTGGAGACACACACCCCAAAAATTGTTCTCCCGGGTATGACGATGCCATATATGTTGAAGGAAACTGCTGTTTGGGCACGCTGTAGGGTTCAGAGCCGAGGGAGCACCATTTGGCTTTTGGAGAGCGGATTTTGCTTGGTACTAAATTTGTTTGAGTATTGCTGGTGTTTTATAATGTGGGGGTACATGTAAGCGGGGCGGAGTATATAAGGGGCATAGTCAGGTGGTATGAAAATAAATAATAATCCATAGATGTGTGTTACGCTGTGAAGCAATCCTTTCCGCACAGGCCGGTGTCGCACTGATAAATGGTGTAATTTCTTATCCCCCTTTTGGTCCATACTCCGCACCTTTGTAGTTTGAGGAATTTTGCTGTGAAGTGTTGTCCGGGCACTGTATGTTTGGGCCCTCCCTTTCCTGGTTCCCTAATTTTAGGTCCTTGATAAATCGCCTCTTCAAACTGAAGAAATGTTCCCCCCGGGCACAACTGCATATTTTTTTATTTCCTGACTTATTATAGCCATAACTAATTTTATTTTTCATAGACGTAGCGGTATGAGGGCTGGTTTGTTGCGGGACGAGCTGTAGTTATTATTGGTACCATTTTGGGGTACATGCGACTTTTTGATCACCTTTTATCCTATTTTTTGGGATGTCAGGTAAACAAAAAAATGCAATTCTGGCACAGCTTTTTTCGTTTTTTTTATACAGCGTTCACCATGCGTTATAAATTACATGTTAACTTTATTCTGCGGGTCAGTACGATTCCGGTGATACCTAATTTATAGCACTTTTTTATGTTTTACAACTTTTTTCACAATAAAATTACTTTTGTAAAAAGAATGTATTTTTTCTGTCGCCAAGTTGTGAGAACCATAACGTTTTAATTTTTTTGTCGATGGAGGTGTATGAGGGCTTGTTTTTTGCGGGACGAGCTATAGTTTTTATAGGTACCATTTTTGGATACGCGCGACTTTTTGATCACCTTTTATTCTAATATTTGTAGGGCAAAGTGACTAAAAAACAGAAACTCTGGTAACGGTTTTTACGGGTTTTTTTACGCTGTTCACCGCGTGCAATAAATAATACAATATTTTGATACCTCAGGTCGTTACGGTCGTGGCGATACCAAATACATATGGTTTATTATTATTTTTCAATAATAAAGGACTTGATAAGAGTAAAAGGGGGATTGTGTTTTATTTGATTACTTGAAACTTTTATTGTTTTCAAACTTTTATTTTTTGCACTTTTTTTTACACTTTTTTATACTTTTTTTACACTTTTCTTCAAGTCCCACTAGGGGACTTGAAGGTCCAACGGTCAGATTTTTTTTTTTCTAATACATTGCACTACCTATGTAGTGCAATGTATTAGATCTGTCAGTCATTCACTGACAGCAAGCCGATTAGGCTTCGCCGGGGCCTAAATCGGCTTCCGTAATGGCAGAGCAGGAGACCTTTGTGTCTCCTGTTGCCATAACAGCAGTCGCCAGTCCCGATTGCCTGTCAGGGCTGGCGATCTGCTAGTAACCGCTACGATGCAGCAATCGCTTTCGATTGCTGCATCGAAGGGGATAATGGCAGGGATCGGAGCTAGCTCCGGTTCCTGCCGTTACAGGTGGATGTCAGCTGTACAGTACAGCTGACTTCCACCGCTGATGACGCCGGATCAGCTCCTGACCCGGCGCCATCTTGCCGGCAGCTACGGAAGCCGGTCAGGCTCCGCCGCCGGGCGGATCTTGACCGGCTTCGGTGCTAGGCAGACCGGGAGGCCAGTATTAGGCCTCCGGTTGCCATTGCAGCCACCGGAACCCCGGCAATTTCATTGCTGGGGCTCCGATGAGCTGCAAACACCTTAAGTGCAGCGATCGCGTTTGAGTGCTGCACTTAAGGGGTTAATGGCGGGGATCGAAGCTAATTTCGGTCCCCGCCGTTACAGTCGGATGTCAGCTGTAAGATACAGCTGAGATCCGGTGATGATGGCACCGACTCAGCTTTTGAGCCGGTGCCAAACATTTGACGTACATGTACGGCATTTTGCGGGAAGTCAATGCTTTCCATGACGTACATGTACGGCAAATGTCGGGAAGGGGTTAAAGGAATGTGTTACACTATGTGTGTTCAGGTACTGTACTGGTGTTCGGGATTTACCGAACAGTATCAGAATCGATCTCATTCTCTGTATCTGATGGAATCTGTATTAGCAGATGCGATCTTTATGTGTACAGACAACACAGTGGATCATTATCACTCCCCCTCAGCAAGGACAGGGTGCATCACTGATGTCCTGTCTCCTAAGGCTTGCTACCACAAATATTTGAAATAGTCCTTTCCCCCCCCCCCACTGTATGGTGGTATTATTTTAGCACTGTATGGTGGTATTATTTTAGCACAGTATGGTGGTATTATTTTAGCACTGTATGTTCGTAATATTTGAGCACTGAATGGAAGTATTATTTGAGCTCTGTATGCGTATATTATTTTAGCACAGTATGGTGGTATTATTTTAGCACAGTATGGTGGTATTATTTTAGCACTGTATGGTGGTATTATTTTAGCACTGTATGGTGGTATTATTTTAGCAATGTATGGTGGTATTATTTTAGCACTGTATGGTGGTATTATTTTAGCACTGTATGGTGGTATTATTTTAGCAATGTATGGTGATATTATTTTAGGACTGTATGGTGGTATTATAATTTTAGCACTTTAGGACTTCCAGGAACAAAGGGTCTATAAATGGCAACGACGTGGCTCTTCTACGCTAGTACGGTCGGAGTCTGTATCCTCACTTGATAGTGCAGCTTCTGGGACTTCACAAGGGAGTCAACCAATGAGAACCAGGAGATATGAAACCAGATGTACTCCAACAAAAAGAAAATTCAATCCCTCTGATGAAAACGCAGGAGGTGAATTGAAGGTAATTAATCTCTCTGATAGAACACTTACTCCCAGCCAAACTTCGGTGCTCTCGTTGGGGCTTACATTTTGCCCTGTATCGGCCTTTGATGACTTTACAGCCATCAAAGATGTGTTTTTGTTTGCACGCAAACTCATATACAAAAAATATTTTTCTAAAAACGATCCTTATAATTTGTTTTCAGCACAGAAGGAATTGGAAGCGGTCCGGGCGCTAGAATCTTTACTTCAGCAGCAGGAGGGTACTCGTATAGAATTGGATCGATTTTTATCCATCTTGAATACCAACACACAAAACATCAAACTAACAAGCGTAATTAGCCAAACCACCATGGATTTCTTGGACATTAAAATAACAGTACAAGACACAGGTAAGCTTAGCACTACTATTTTTAGAAAGTTGACAGCTGTCAACTCTCTCTTACACGCATCGTCTTTTCACCCCGCCCACCAAATACGTGCCATTCCAACCGGGCAATTTTTAAGGGCAAGACGTGTATGTGACTCTGACTCTAACTTTGAATCCCAATGCCTGAGGACCCGCTTTTTACAACGCGGGTACCCCAATTTTGATATTGAGAAGGGATACCAGAGAGCACGTCACACTAACCGTAATAGTCTTCTCACCCAACATAAACACAAAAGAAAGGATGACACGGTGAGACTCATTACTCCCTACAACACACAATGGGTGGAGATGAGGAAAATTGTGACTCGTTTTTGGCCTATACTGCTCACTGATCCTGATCTTAAGAAATATCTACCCTCTAAACCTCCAAAAAAAGTAAAACCCTGGGTGACCATTTGGTCCGTAGTCACTATAGTATTCCCAATCTGGGGGGCGTGGCTTAGCGGCGTATGTGAGAGGAAGCAGGAACCGGGGCTCCCGCTGCCGACACCCTGGAAATCATCCTGAGACTCCAGTATACTAACGCGGACATACCTGTGGTGACAGGGGAGAAGACGGTGATCCTCCAGGTACAATTCTGGATCCGACTGAGGCTGTTATGACCCGGTCCAGGAAATCTAAGGCGGCAGAGGACGGTGAGCTGGGGCTGCAAGATGGCGCCGACATGTGCTCGTATGCAGAGAGCAGGGATGTGAGAGGGGCGGCAGCATCCAGGCTGGAACGCTTTGCCAGGAAGGCCCCTATGAAACCTGAGGCAGCTGGAGGAATGTCGGATGGAGGGAAGGAGCAGGCTGGCCGCTCAGGCTCGAGATATGAGCCGCTGCGAGCACAGATGGAGTCAGAGGAGGAGGAGGAAAATGGAGGAGACGCTTCAGGAGGAGGATGGGATGGAGGCATGCAGAACTTGGACAAGCCGGGCCCCACGCTGGCAGATGTTTTTTCGGCGGTAAGCCTGAGTAATACTACGCTGGCTAAGCTTACTTGCCAGGTGGGGGGAATTAAGGAGGATTTGTCTATTATACGCCATGACTTGCAGAAGGTGGCAGAGCGCACAACAGCGGTGGAGGGTCGAGTCAGCGACTTAGAAGATAGCATGCTGCCAATGAGACGAGATGTAAATGCGGTGGCGGAGGATGTAAAGTATCTCTTATCTAAAGCTGATGATTTGGAGAATCGTTTAAGACGAAATAATGTGAGGATGGTGGGAATCCCTGAAAAAGTGGAAGGGTCTAATCCGGATTCCTTTTTTGAAAAATGGCAACTGGAGGTTTTTGGAAAAGAGTCGCTGACCCCATTATTTGCAGTGGAAGGAGCCCATAGAGTACCCACACGTCCTGGTCCACCTGGGCGGCCACCGCGACCTGTTCTGGTAAAGCTGCTCCATTATAAAGATAGAGACATAATTCTTCGACAGGCCCGGGAAAGGCAAGATATTCGGGTGAACGGTGTGAAGGTGTCTTTTTATCCGGATTTCTCTGCAGAAGTCCAGAAGCGGAGGATGCAATTTCTGGACATAAAAAGGCGGCTGAGGAACCATCGGGTTCAGTATTCTATGCTGTATCCTGCAAAGCTTCGGGTGGCGGCATTGGGATCCGTGCAATTCTTCGAAAATCCGAAAGATGCACTCAGATGGCTGGACAGTCATGATGATCGCCTACGGCAGGATCGAGAGGAAGCGGCGGCGTGATCAACAGGCGGATGGTTAAAGAAGGGACTCTACTATGAAAGGACGAAGATGAGTTACATGAGGGCATAAGGCCTTGTTTTTATGCATTTTTATGTTGGTCTAAGTTTGGGCTGCAGTTCATGTGTCATTGATGGTTGGAGGTGAGGAAAGTGCTGTCAGTTCAAGGGCAGACTGAGATGTTGGAGTCATTAAAAATACTAATTGTTTATTGAGGAGGAGGTAGCGGGAAGCTCTTGGTTTTGAAGGTTAAAACTGTAGGGGAAAAAGAATGTGTCTCTACAAAGTGAGTGGGAAGCTGTATGGTCATAGTGGTGAAGTTTTCTTCGCCAGCCCGGGCCCTCTTAGGAGGGTATGTTTATGGATAGTTGGGGGGGTTAGGGTGGGGGGAGGGGAGAGGTTTTGGAGGGAAAGGGAGTTTGCAACGCAGTACGCACTAGAGGTAATGGGAATAGCCACTGTCAAAAGCAAGAAATGTCCAGATGGGGGGTAGGGTAAATTTGTTGTCCTGGAATGTGAGAGGTATGGGGGAGATAGCTAAAAGGCGGGCTATATTTGATTACTTGAAAGGGCAGTCCGCTGGAGTGATGGGCTTACAGGAAACTCATCTTACTGCTGATACGGTGCAACAGATACATAGGGTATGGATACGGCACAGCTTTCACTCTTTTCATTCTACATACTCGAGGGGGGTTAGCCTCCTAGTGCATAGAGATGTGCCGTTTAGCTGTTTAGACTCCTTTAAGGATAGGGATGGGAGATATGTTGGGGTGCATTGTAAATTGTTTAATTGGGAATGTATACTTGTGGTGATGTATGTGCCTCGCCCGTACTCTGTGGTACCAATGAGAGAGGTGTTGGAGAAACTGGCTGGCTGGCCTATGATACCGACCATATTGATGGGAGATTTTAATAATATAATGGATAAAGGGTGGGATAAATTGCCAAACGGGGGGGGGGGAGATGTTTGTCTGACAAGGTTTGGTAAATACATGACGGAAGTTGGGCTCACAGATATTTGGCGGGCAAAGTGGCCGTATACTACGCAATAATCATGTGTATCATCTACATATGGATCGCTGTCCCGAATAGATTTAATGTTTAATAATGGAATGGGGATGGAATGTGTGGAAGGGGTGGAATATTTGCCACGATCGCTGTCTGATCACTCTCCAATGTTGCTAAAGCTCCGAACAGGTTTACAGACGGGGGGGCTGAGAATGCACTGGAGGCTCAACCCATTTTGGATACGCTTGGTGGGGGAGGAGACCATAACCATGAGCTTGAGAGAATACTTCGAATTTAATAAGGGTACGGTTCCTACAGATATTCTATGGGATGCTATGAAGGCGAATATAAGAGGGGTGTATATAAGGGAGATTACTCACATAAAAACTAAGACAAGGCAAGTGGGTCAACATTTGACGGACCGGGTGACAATAACAGAGGTGAGCCACATTACCAATAACACTGCGGAAACTTTAGCCCAATGGAAGGCGGCTCAAAAATTGCTTAGGGAACATCAGATGGAGCAGGCAGCTAATAAAAGATTGTTTTTGCAACAAAAATACTATGAGGAGGGCGAGATGACGGGCAGATTGTTAGCAAATATCGCACGGCCGGCGCGGGAGAGTGCGTTCATACATCAGTTACGGACAGCAAATGGGGCTCTGGTGGAGGAAACAGGGGATATATTAGGTGTGTTGACATCATTTTATAAGGAACTATATCGCACTAAGGTGGACTATCCGGAGGATCTTCTGTCAGAATATCTGGCAGAAATGACATGGGTTACTTTGGGGGAGGAAGAGAAGGAGGGGTTGGAGGAGTCAATTACTTTAGAGGAAATACAGGAAGCGGTGAGTTCTATGGCGAATGAAAAGGCCCCAGGGATAGATGGTATACCCACTGAATTGTATAAAACATATGGAGAGACGGTTCTGCCAGAGTTACTGGAGGTGTTCCAGGATAGTTTCGCCAGAGGGCGTTTACCGCAGACAATGTATGAAGCTGCTATAGTTGTGATTCCTAAAGATGGGAAAGATCGGACGCAACCTGACTCTTACAGACCGATATCTCTGTTGACCACAGACATAAAAATTTTAGCTAAAATACTAGCTAATAGGTTGTCGAGAGTAGTGACTACAATAGTAGGGATGGATCAGTCGGGATTTATGCCAGCACGTTCTACAGCAGTTAACTTACGTAGACTTTTCTTAAATTTGAAGACAGATGCTCCGGATACGCGGTGTAGAGCGGTGCTGTCGTTAGACGCCGCCAAGGCGTTTGATAGTGTGGAATGGGGTTACTTATGGGCTGTATTGGAGCGGATTGGCTTTGGACGGAATTTTATTAAATGGGTGCAATTATTGTATAAGGAACCGGTGGCTCGGATCAGAGCAAATGGAAGGATGTCGGACTCTTTTAGGTTGGAGAGGGGGACGCGACAGGGGTGCCCACTTTCTCCGTTACTGTTTGCACTAGCGATTGAACCACTAGCAAATATGGTAAGACAACATCCGGGGATAGAAGGGTTTCGTTGTGGAGAGTTGGAGGAGCGTATAGCACTATACGTGGACGATATACTGTTGTTCCTGGGGGAGATAGATCATTCATTGCCAGTGATAATGACGATATTGGAGAGGTTTGGCAGGTTTTCAGGGTTAAAAATTAATTGGAGTAAGTCAGTGTTGTTACCACTCCAGCCAGTAAATACGCCATTGATGATTGGAGGAATTGAAGTTCCGTGTGTACGGAAATTTAAATATCTGGGAATTACGGTATCAGCAAGGGTGCAGGACTTTGTCGAGTTGAACGTGATACCATTAATGAATAAATTAACAGATAGGACCAAAGTCTGGCTTGGGTTACCGCTGTCAGCACTGGGACGAGCAAATCTCATCAAAATGATTCTGATGCCCCAGGTTCTCTATATTATGCACAATGCCCCAGTGTGGTTGCCTAAATACTGGTTCAGGAGAATACATAATTTGTTTAGGGACTTGGTGTGGAAAAGGGGGATCCCCAAGATAAAAATGGAAAAGCTACAATTACCAGCAGAACAGGGGGGGTTAGCTATTCCAAACGCGTGGATATATTATCTAGCAGCCCAAATACAACACTTTAAAGGATGGAAGAATAGGGAGGAGTGGAACTCTAGTGGGAAACTGGTATACTATCTGGGTCAGAGAACGAATTTATTAGAGGCCATGGAGTCGCATAAATTACGGAGGGAGCCGAGAGGGAAACCGACTCTGCTACTACTACATAAAGTTTGGTGGGAAAGTAAGAAGATATTGGGGATTGCAGGATGCTCCAACTATATGCCTTTATGGGATAATCCATATCTATGGGAGTTTAATATTTTGGAAGGATTTCAGGATTGGGAACAAGCAGGGATCAGATATGTGCACCAGATATACGAAGGAGGTACTCTTAAGCTTTTTGCGCAGCTACAGGAAGAGTTTGGACTCTCACATAGGCGGTTCTACCAATATCTTCAGCTCAGGCATGCGATGCAGACACAAGAGAGGATGGTGGATTTGAGTTGCTCCACTATGGGAGGGATGGAACGGGTGCTGGAGGCCCAGGACACTAAGGGGCTTATTTCGGTGCTATATAGTATGCTACTTACCAAATTCCTAGGAGATCCGTTGGTGGAGACTAGACGTAAATGGGAAGAGGATGTAGGGACTATAGCGGATGAAGAATGGGAGGAATTAATCGGATCGCCCAAAATAATCTCTATTAGTGTAGCACACAGGAGGTCGCAACTCTTTCTGCTGCATAGGGTATATAGGACACCTAAGGTGATGTGGCAAATGCGAATTAGAACAACAAAAGAGTGTCCCAGATGTATGTTTGATGGAGCAGATATAAAACATATGTTTTGGAGTTGCCCGAGGCTGAATGTATATTGGAAAGCAGTTAAGGGAATGGTATCTAGAGTATATGGTAGAGATTTCCCACTGGAACCTAAGATCTTTTTATTGGGTTGTATGGGGGAGGAAGGAGGAGATGGGGTAGAATTACTGGCTATAAAAAAGGTTCTGTACCATGCTAGGAAATTAATTGCAAAATATTGGCTGCAGGCGGATCCCCCGGAGGTGTCTGAGCTAGTTGGATATGTTAATCACACGGTATCACTGGAACACCGAATATATCTGAAAAGAGGGGCAATACATAAATATGAGAAGCAATGGAGTAAATGGGTGAACACTTATAGTAATGCGACACATTAGATGAGATTTGAAGGTGGACTGACGCATATATATGATCAAGGTATGGTGGGATCACTGTCTGGCATACAGGAAGGATGGAGGAGGTGGAGGGACTTGGCGAATCAAGGAACAGAGGAGGTACTGCGAGGGGGGGGGAGTTCGGTTGTTAGGGTTAGGGAGGGGGATATATGTACTGGTACAACTAATGATGATGAAATACAAAGTGTAATGTAAATTACAGGAATTTTGTTCTAAGCACAAGATGTTATGCTGTTACTTTGCTTTTTCTCCTGTTGATTGATTTCTTTGTACTTTATCAGAAATGAAAAGGATGTATAATTCATGTTGTATTCTCAATAAAAACTTGTCTGATTTAAAAAAAATAGTATTCCCAATCTGAAGACCTTTCTGTTTGGTTCTAAAGGACCAACATGGGGATCTTTCTCCTGTGGCCACTGCTCAATCTGCAAATCGATTGTAAGAACTAACACATTTTCTGATTCTGAAAACAAAAAAAGCTTCAAAATCGTACATTTTATTAATTGCAGTACAACGGGGGTGGTCTACATGGCTACTTGTCCATGTGGTCTCTCCTATGTAGGCACGACTACAAGAGAGTTGAAAATGAGAATCCAGGAACATGTCAGGGACATTAAAAAGGCTGGGCTCATTGAGAGAAACAATTGGGACGAAAAAGACAAACTGAAGTCCATTCCCAGACATTTTCGTGATTTTCACAATAATAGTTGGTAAGATCTAAAGGTTCATGGTATTGATAAAATTATTACCGGATCGCGTGGAGGGGACACCTTTCGGAAATTAGAACGTATCGAGTGCAAATGGATTACAAAATTGAAAACTAGCTCGCCTCTGGGGTTGAACGAAAAAATGTCTTTTGCCTCCTTTTTATAACTTTTCCTATGGTCCCATGGCATCATTCGTTTTTAATCTATAGATGTATATATATTGCATTTTGAGTTGTGATAGGTTTGGTTTATTTTCAGTGTTACTCTCTATATTGTGCTGGCCCTTTGTACTTGTTGGTATAGTGATACCTTGAGTTTGTTCTTGACATTGTCTTTTGTATTTCCATAGGATTTGCTGTTGCATCTGGCATCCACCCATTAGAATACCAGGATTTTGTACTACATACATCAAATATTTTGTGTTCAAAATCGTCAATTAGTTTATGCATTATTGCCTTTGTGACATATTTTTTGTAGCTTCCTCAGGGGGTACTCAGCATATATATTCTTTATACGCTTGTTTTAAGCGTGTTTATTATATATCGGGTGGATTCGGCCCAATAATGCCTTACTTATTGTTTTTTTTAATCTATTTTTATCTATATATATATATATATATATATAATTATTATTCAATAAATATATATTTAATACTATTACACATTTTTAAGTAGCTTTGTTCGTGCCATTTAGCACACTTCCCATAGGTATGGTCATAATTGGCCTATTAAATGATATTTCACTGTATAATATATATATTCTTTTTATATACATTTTTATTGTATTCATATACGTCACATTTTTTCACTTCATATTTATATATATTTTTATGTACTACCACTTAATATATTATATTTTTTGGGATAATTCTATTTTATATATAATATTTACTTGATTGCTATAATACTATTTACATTTTTGTTTATTTTCAATATACTGTGATTAACAATTAATTGATTTACTTTCAGGTGTTATTTTTCACGTGTGTATCACTTTATATATATTTTTTGTATTAGTTTTTTAATAAAACTATTATTTTTTCACTTTGCACGTGTGGTCACTCACTTTTATCACGTTTTATTGCTTTATTTATATATATTTATTCATACATTTTACTTATATTTATAACTTTTTATTTTATCATTTATTGCTTATTAGATTTTTTTGGGTCTATATAGTTTTATGCATACAAACAACTGGTTTATTTATTATATATATATATATATATATTTTTGCACATATATGCATATGAAATCCAATGTTCTTATAATTGTATAAAACAACCAGTGTACCATGAGTGCACCACACTCATCTCATTATTGTCTTTATCATTTATATGTCTTGTGTACGTATTTATGCTATGAATATATCTTGTTTTATTATGGTTGACCCTTATTGGCACATTGTCTTGTGTAATCTTTTTCTTTATTGTTTGGTCCCGAGTGTTGTGCGTATACACTGACTGTCTCTAACGGGCCATTGCATTTCATACATATTTATTTTGCCCTGATGTCTATAAGGCTGGGTTCACACGACCTATTTTCAGACGTAAACGAGGCGTATTATGCCTCGTTTTACGTCTGAAAATAGGGCTACAATACGTCGGCAAACATCTGCCCATTCATTTGAATGGGTTTGCCGACGTACTGTGCAGACGACCTGTCATTTACGCGTCGTCGTTTGACAGCTGTCAAACGACGATGCGTAAAAATACAGCCGCGTCAAAGAAGTGCAGGACACTTATATACATTATATGCAGGGCACTCATATACATTATATGCGGGACACTTATATACATTATGTGTGGGACACTTATATACATTATATGCAGGACACTTATATACATTATATGCGGGACACTTATATACATTATATGCGGGACACTTATATACATTATATGCGGGACACTTATATACATTATATGCAGGACACTTATATACATTATATGCGGGGCACTTATATACATTATATGCGGGACACTTATATACATTATGTGTGGGACACTTATATACATTATATGCGGGACACTTATATACATTATATGCGGGACACTTATATACATTATATGCGGGACACTTATATACATTATATGCAGGACACTTATATACATTATATGCGGGACACTTATATACATTATATGCGGGACACTTATATACATTATATGCGGGACACTTATATACATTATGTGTGGGACACTTATATACATTATATGCGGGACACTTATACATTATATGCGGGACACTTATATACATTATATGCGGGACACTTATATACATTATATGCGGGACACTTATATACATTATATGCGGGACACTTATATACATTATATGCGGGACACTTATATACATTATATGCAGGACACTTATATACATTATATGCGGGACACTTATATACATTATATGCGGGACACTTATATACATTATATGCAGGATACTTATATACATTATATGCAGGACACTTATACATTATATGCGGGACACTTATATACATTATATGCGGGACACTTATATACATTATATGCGGGACACTTATATACATTATATGCGGGACACTTATATACATTATATGCGGGACACTTATATACATTATGTGCGGGACACTTATATACATTATGTGCGGGACACTTATATACATTATATGCGGGACACTTATATGCATTATATGCGGGACACTTATATGCATTATATGCGGGACACTTATATACATTATATGCGGGACACTTATATGCATTATATGCGGGACACTTATATGCGGGACACTTATATACATTATATGCGGGACACTTATATACATTATATGCGGGACACTTATATACATTATATGCGGGACACTTATATGCATTATATGCGGGACACTTATATGCATTATATGCGGGACACTTATATACATTATATGCGGGACACTTATATACATTATATGCGGGACACTTATATACATTATATGCGGGACACTTATATACATTATATGCGGGACACTTATATACATTATGTGCGGGACACTTATATACATTATGTGCGGGACACTTATATACATTATATGCGGGACACTTATATGCATTATATGCGGGACACTTATATACATTATGTGCGGGACACTTATATACATTATATGCGGGACACTTATATGCATTATATGCGGGACACTTATATACATTATATGCAGGACACTTATATACATTATATGCGGGACACTTATATACATTATATGCAGGACACTTATATATACATTATAAGCGGGACACTTATATACATTATATGCAGGACACTTATATACATTATATGCGGGACACTTATATACATTATATGCGGGACACTTATATACATTATATGCAGGACACTTATATACATTATATGCAGGACACTTCTTTGCAACGTAATTTGAGCCGTTCTTCATTGAACTCAATGAAGAGCAGCTCAAGATATACGAGCGTCACAGACGCCTCGCATAATACGAGGAGGAGCTTTTACGGCTGAAACGAGGCAGCGGTTTTCTCCTGAAAACAGGCTGTCATTTCAGCCGTAAAAGCCAGCTAGCGTGTGAACATACCCTTAGGGTATGTGCACACGTAGTGACCAAAAACGTCTGAAAATACGGAGCTGTTTTCAAGGGAAAACAGCCCCTGATTTTCAGACGTTTTTTGAGTAACTCGCGTTTTTCGCTGCGTTTTCGGAGCTGTTTTCATTGGAGTCTATGACAAAACGGTTCCAAAAACGTCCAAAGAAGTGTCCTGCACTTCTTTTGACGAGGCTGTATTTTTACGCGTCGTCGTTTGACAGCTGTCTAACAACGACGCGTAAATGACAGGTCGTCTGCACAGTACGTCGGCAAACCCATTCAAATGAATGGGCAGATGTTTGCCGACGTATTGTAACCTTATTTTCAGACGTAAAACGAGGCATAATACGCCTCGTTTACGTCTGAAAATAGGTTGTGTGAACCCAGCCTTACTGCTACATGGTCTTTGATTACATCTTTCCCTGCCTGTTCCAGTTTCAAAAATGGCAACCATAGTATGACACGTCATACTCTTGTGTCTACACTGCCCTCTCGTGGCGCCTTTGTGCTCACGTCTATGCGCGTGCGTACTCGCGCCTCGAGAGCGCACACATCGGGCATTTATCGGCAGTATCTGCCGTTCACCGAGCATCATTCAGGTAATTAGATTCCGTTGGTCCTAGTGATATGTACATCTACGATATCATCTGTGTTCTAATAGTATCCACCTGCAGCAGCAGGCCACTATTGGCCTTCTCTCAATCAAACTCCTCCCACTATCCTGTATAAATGGAGCGTCATTCACCTCTCCTGTCAGTACCCCTTGATAAAGCTACCGCGAAACGCGCGTCGGGGCTCATGGTGTGGTGTTCACCCTAGGATAACTATGACTTATTCTGGTTGGTATAGTCCTTGGGACCGGGTTTGAACCGCGATTACTCCCTGGACATTTTATATGTTTACACTCACACACATACCAGTGTGTGTTGTGTGCTTCCTTCTCTTTATACTCGCTGTTGGTTTATTATCTGTCTTATTGTACTGGCATGACAGTTTGCATCACACTTGTGGTCTTTGGGATTTTTCCATAAATAGCATGCCTTTCTGAGCTCTCTCTTATTGATTTTTCTCCTCTGAGTATATGCCATTTGTCATAGCCTTGGTGCTCCCCACATCTATGTATTTTAACCATTTGTCCTATTTTAGGTATTGATGGCCAACATGTTTTTATATGTATTTCAATAAAGCAGTGTGATTATTACAAGGTACAAATTTGTACTTTGTTTCTATTTTCTTCCTTTGTGGATGTGTGACAGGTCCACATGTACATTTATAGGTATTCATTCATTATTTTAGCACTGTATGGTGGTATAATTTTAGCACTGTATGGTGGTATAATTTTAGCACTGTATGGTGGTATAATTTTAGCACTGTATGGTGGTATAATTTTAGCACTGTATGGTGGTATAATTTTAGCACTGTATGGCGGTATTAATTTAGCACTGTATGGCGGTATTAATTTAGCACTGTATGGGTGTATAATTTTAGCACTGTATGGCGGTATTATTTTAGCACTGTATGGTGGTATTAATTTAGCACTGTATGGCGGTATAATTTTAGCACTGTATGGTGGTATTATTTTAGCACTGTATGGTGGTATTAATTTAGCACTGTATGGCGGTATAATTTTAGCACTGTATGGTGGTATTATTTTAGCACTGTATGGTGGTATTATTTTAGCACTGCATGGTGGTATAATTTTAGCACTGTATGGTGGTATTAATTTAGCACTGTATAGCGGTATAATTTTAGCACTGTATGGCGGTATTATTTTAGCACTGTATGGCGGTATTATTTTAGCACTGTATGGCGGTATTATTTTAGCACTGTATGGTGGTATTATTTTAGCACTGTATGGTGGTATTAATTTAGCACTGTATGGCGGTATAATTTTAGCACTGTATGGTGGTATTAATTTAGCACTGTATAGCGGTATAATTTTAGCACTGTATGGCGGTATTATTTTAGCACTGTATGGCGGTATTATTTTAGCACTGTATGGCGGTATAATTTTAGCACTGTATGGCGGATATTATTTTAGCACTGTATGGTGGTATTATTTTAGCACTGTATGGTGGTATTTTTCTAGCACGGTATGGCGGTATTATTTAAGCACTGTATGTTGGTTTTATTTGAGTACTATATGGCGGTATTTACTTAGGTCACTGTATATTGGTATTATTTAGGCATTGTATTGTAGTATTTATTTATGCATTGTGTTATACTGCACGCAGTTCTTTTTTTAGCTGCACTATTAAAGAAGTAAAACTGTGGCTAGAGAAGTCCGGAATCAACAAATTCATAGAAACAGTAGATTTTAAAAACATCCACATGTATTAGCAAGCCGATATAAGGTCTTTTGAGTGTCTTTAAGAAGACGGTCAACTCTGTGTGACCCTGTCGTGCTGTCCACAAGATAACGAACATCAATCTTTTCCTCACACCAAAGAGGAGAAATTAGACTACAGCTTAAATACAATTTACTCCATAACTATATTTCACTCTTATTGAAATTCTAGACTTGTGTCCTAGAAGATTAGATCAAAATCTCGAATTAGGATCAATGTTCCTCATATCTCCACGTCTCTTACTCTGGAGGTCATTAAAATAAACTCCTGCCAATGTGGCTTAGTCATACCAGCCGTGTGTTCCTTCCAAAACTCTTAGCCTACAACGTCTTCGGGCCTCGGTGGACGGAAGCCAAAAAAAATTATGATTTTATGACACTCTCCCCAACCAGTCATGACCACAAATTCTTACTGTGAGGTTTACAAAAGATCCCAAGAGTTTCAGGCTTTAATATCTTAAGCACTACACATCTTTTCTTCTCCCCTGGACTCATCATCAAGCCTCGAATAGAACACAATAGTAGTTGTACCGTTTCCTGACTTTCCGGCACGAGAAATGAGTTACCGGAAACTTTTGACTCATATTTGTCATTTACCGTACCGGGCAGACAACCTAATATTTGCTTTAAAAAATAATAGCATTTAACATCTCCAATTTCAGGACTGGACGTCTCTCTTTCTGTGGTGGATAATTGTTCCTAAAATGTTATCAAAGGAATGCTTTTAACTTGCACCTCCGGTGATGTACAGCAGCTCTTCTCTCTGTATACAAAGCCCGGTGCTGACCACGCTTGACGTGTAAATGAACAGGCTGCCGTATATCATTCTAGACAATGAGGTATAACAGCCTCATAGGTAATCAGGGCAACCGCTGATGGTGTTTACATTAGTAGAGAACAAATGGCATCACCGATAGAATGCCAAAAATTTCTTTTTCTTCAAGCCAATTAATCCTGATGAGAAGTTATCAATATGTGGAGAAACCTTATTAGACAAAATGTACAAAAAATAATAATAATTTATATCGGTGCCCTAATAAAATCGGGATACGACTGCCACTTGTTACCATGGGTACAAAGGTTGCTAAGAGAAACGTAATTACTATATTTTTTTAATTTATCTTTCAAAAACTGTGTAAAAAAAAAAAAATTTTAAAAATTTGATCTGTGTTTTTGACTGTAAATGATGAAACAATACATGGTGGTATTTTCGAAAGGAAAACGAAATATATTATAACATTGTATTCGAACTTAAGCATTACAACGCTCAGTATTAGAGCATTCGTTTTGTGACACTATTATGGAGAACAGTGGCTAATGCTTTTTTATGGTAACTGTGATGTAATATAAGGGAACCGTGTCTGACACGATTACGTGGGCACATGGCTAACACTTCCAAATTACCCATAGTTGACAAATTTTAAGACGGGACATCGAGGAGATTTCGAAAAGTGTAACATGGAAAAATGTTTCCCTTATGCCCCGCTGTTTTATATAGAACACGTTCCAAACGACAGCATTTGATTCAAAGATAGTGCTTATGACCCCCCATTTATCACCACCAAAATGAATAATGACCCCTAGACCAGATCTCCTAAACAAAATACAGACCCTAGACCCCCTAAATAAATATAGATCCCAGATTAGATTCCTGAATAAATACAGACCCAAGACCAGAACCTAATACAGACCCCCAGAATACAGACCTTAGACCCCATAAATACAGAACCCAGACCCCCTAAATAATTAAAGATCCCAAACTAGCATCCTGAATACATACAGACCCTAAGACAGAACCCCAGAACTCCTAAATACAAACCTCTGAACAGACCTTTAAATGTCCGGACGCCATTGCAGACAATGTCCGGAACGCTGGCGCTGGTGTCGGTTTGTTGTCTGCCAGCAGCCCCTGGCATATAGAGGTCTACAGGAATGAGGAGATGCCAATATATTTTAGAAAATGCGGGGCACCCGGGAGATTTCCCAGCTCTTCCAGAAGTATGGGAGATCTCCTCTTTTTACGAGACTCTCCAGGGGAGTTGGCAGGTATGAAATGACCATGGAGGTCCAAGACGGAGGTCAATTCTTTTACCTTGACCTGTATTTTTTAGATGTGTGAATCGTACAATAATTTTTGCCCTCACAATGAGAGGCAATTATGGGTAAAACATTTCATGTAAATGTTGTCTTGAGCATATTCCAGTGCTGGCAGCTGCGCCCTCCTTCCAGGAAGACTCTGGACTTACAGAAATAAAATAATTTGTCTTCAAGGCCTGAAATGAATCAGGGATTTGTCCTTGCAGCCAGCTATAATATTACAGAAAATGACCCCACTACTATAGGTAAGCGCATATGCCTGGTGTGATCCATGGATATAGGATGATCCGAGAATCCCACAATCAATAGGTTCCTCTGACTCGTGTTACTGGATCTGCTTGCAGACATGGGCAAAGATGTAATATAGATGCAGCAACCCTGCATAGAGAATACTAATTTACAGGCTTAGGGTTGATCCATGTAGAAAACTGTAAAATGACCCCCTATAGGACTATAGGTTTAAAGGGATATTCCCGTTTCAGTAAATAAATGTTATTCCTTTTATAACGAAAAGTTATAAAATTTTGTAATTTCCTTTCTGTATCAATTCCTCATGGTTTTCAAGATATCTGCTTGCGGTCACTCAATAGGAACCTTCATTGATTACTCACCGTGGATGAAAATCTGTCCTGGTCATGTGATGGACACACAGGTGTATGGCTCGTTACAGTATAGTTCTTAGCTCACAAGTTCCTACATTAAAATCACATAATTTTTCTGTTTTATCTCAAGCACCCAGTTCATGGAACATAAAAGGAATGGTCATTATTCATGGGTGCACAGAGGCGATTTAGTGGTGCAAGAAATCATCATCAGACTGTCTTTATAGGGGAGGTCCAAGATTAGAAAAACATGGCTTTCTACCAGAACAGCACCACACACGTCTGTGGGTTGTGTCTGGTATTGCAGCTCTATTGAAGAAAATAAGGCTTAGCGGTAATACCACACACTACCCATGGATAGGTGTGGCACTGTTTTTGGAAGAAAGCAGCCATGTTTTTCTAATCTTGGACAACCCGTTTGTCTCATCTTGCAGAGGGGCTCTCCGCTCTGGCTCATTAAAGGGGGATTGCGAGCGGGGGACCCCCTTCTATGACATCCATATGCCCTAATAGGGCATATGGACAGGGGCTGTCTTTATGAGACAACCCCTTTAAGGCCTCATGCCCACAGCAGAGCCATGTGCACAGAGGCACACGTTCCGTACTATGGTGCCATAGGCACACGGGGTGCCGCCGTATGGTGCTCTGTACAGGGTCATATTACAGAGATATTATGCCCTTGAAGAAATGCTTCCTTATACCTCCATAACATCATGCCACAAATTTTGCATTTCCGTAAGAATTCTGAGGATTCTGAGAGGTACAATAGGGCCACATACACTTTTATAGGTGCCATACACCAAGGTTGCACAGAGTATGAGACAATATTCTGGATTCTTTGATTTTCAAACTTTAAGGGGTTGTCTCATCAGAGACAACCCCTTTTTCTGTGGAGTCAGCTGATCAGCCGATTGGCGCGGGTTCAGCTCCCGTCCCCTGAACATATCGCTTACTTTGCCAGTTGAAACTGCGGCCAGCTAGGAATTTCCCCTGCAGTGGCCATTCAGGTAAATGCCATCCACATAATACATGGACGGCTTGAGTCCGCCAGGGCGGCTCTACGATCTGGCTCAAAGAGTGGGGTCCCAAGCAGAGAAACCCTATCTATGAAGTCCATGTGCCCTAATAAAAAAAAGTATCTAGACTACATAGAGCTGAGCTGCAGACATATTGCACGGTCTTGGTTAATTCCTACACTCATGTTTTGCAAGTTGAAGCGCCTCTGGTAATATCCAGTCCAAGATGAAGAACTGTCAACTAAACCTACAGGTCACATCATCTGATCATGTGAAGGCAGCAACATACTCAATATATGACATTAGTCCAATGAGATCTATTGTACCTGAGCCTTCATCTCATACAGAGGAGCATCTTCTGGTGTTAAGTGGATCCCCTCATCCCATTTCTTTATAGCCTCCGAGTGCCTAAAAACACAAAAACAGCAATTCAAATAACGACATAAAACTCTATAGACATAAAAAAAACAGATAAACTAATCATGATCATAAGAAGGAGAATGCACCGTATTCATTTAACCAAAAGTAGACAGGATGAAAATATTTTAAAATTAGATCAGATCCCCATGGAGAACTAAACTTTATTCTAAAGGGTTACCCATCCAAGATCCAGCGATGATCTTCCAGCCACCAGCCGGGTCAAGTTGACAAAGCAACCGTTGCCTTCTTTTGGCGTAAAGGCTTGCCTATGAATTAAGGTACTTTCTGTTGAAGTAGTTTATGGTCTTGCCTCTGGATTTCGCCTTCGTCCTGCTCCGTTGAATTTGTCACTTCGTACTGGTAGTTCGACCTCCAGGCCCTTCTTGTGATCACATCTTCGTCTAATACACAGGTTTGTCGCATCTTGACCGCTCTTCCGGTGACAACCTCTGGTAACATTCCTGACTTTGCCTCTGTCTTGTTCCAGGCGTTTCTAACAGCATACCCGCTGCCAATCACTGACTATTTTGGGGACTGTGACCTGAGACCTCCTAGCAGGGGTTTAGGGTGAAGAACGGGGAGTTCCCTTGGACTCCACAACTCAACTAAACCAGTGCCAAACTGACTGCAGCTCAAGGATCCACTTTTCTGGTGAGAACCGTAACACAAAGTCCCAAAAATGTTACCCAAAAATATTAGAAAGAAAATAAAGATTAAAGAAAAGAAAGCCATAAGCAAAAAATGACAATATATATGGCAGACACCAGACACATTACTATTATTTATATCCAACTATATTCATACACAGATCGCCATTTACATCAGTCCCTGTGCCCAGTGGCACTCAGAAACTAATTTCCCTATAACACACTGGTGCCAATTACATAGGAAGAAAAATAATGTTTTTGAAGTGTAAGAGAAAACCGGAGGAAACCAACAAATTCACGAAAACCTGCAGCTCTGAACATGATGGATATAAGAGTGTTACATTCATAATGACTATATATATATGGCTGACACCTTCAAAAACCTTCTTTTTATGTGCAAATCTCACGCTCTGCAAGACCATCCAGATTCCCCAACTTACAATGTAGCAAGACTTGAATTGCAAGATGGTTTACACCATTATTTATTTATATGATCTACTATAGAAAGCCATTCATAAAATATAGCTACTGGCCAAACTATCTCCCCCGACCTTACCATAAACATGCATGCTCGGCCGAGACTCCTATGTCGCCTCCGGGCCCCTCTGTTCTCTCAATACACTTCTGTCCCACTCCAGACCCCTCTTTCTCCCTCCAGCCCTTCTGTCCCCCTCCACACCCCAACTAAGTTCATCTAGACTCCTATCCCCTCCAGACCCCTCTGTCCCTTCCAGACATATTTGTCTTGTTCGGACACCTCTGCCCTCCTCCTTAACCCTCTGCCCCATCCAGACATGTGTCCCCCTCCAAACCCTGCTCCAAACACATTCTGTCCCCTCGGTTCTCTAAAGACCCTAAGTCCATCTAGACTCCTGTCCTCTCCAGACCCCTCTGTCCATTCAAGACATATCTATCCTATCCACACCCCTCTAAACTCCTCCTGACCCCTCTGTCGTTCTTCTGACCCCTCCAGACCCTTCCAGTAGCGATTTGTCTATCGACAGAACAAAGGATCAGATATGTTGTAATCCAACATAACCGTTCACCGTTTTCCCCAACATCTGCCATAAGGGAACAGTTGGGAGGCCATCATTAATCGAATAGGTATGGGCAGCTTTACACAGAAAAATAATGGGAGTTACCAATTGTCAGAATCCATTCTCCACTTAATCCCCAATATCTGGCATACTGTCCAGTTACTATCATATGTCCACCATGCCCGGTTTACTTACGGTACCACTGCAATAGACCAACATATTCACTCACCATACTGCAGAAGGACTGGTGCTGCTTAATATTAAGGGAACGCAATTCTTAGGGGAAGGGGTCACTGGACCCCAGAACTAGAGGGAAGAGTATTAGGTGAACATTTCCTACTTTGAAACTGGGACAAAGCCAGAAAGCCCTGCACTTATTCCGGGGTTTACTCTAGGTTGGGTTGTTTAGCGCATAGGCATGGAGGGAGCTTGCTGCTGCAGAAACCTTCCCCTAATGCTCTGCTTGTAGTGGAGACCAAGAAAGCAAAACCCTGCATTTTCAAGCTGAAAAAATCGTAACCGAAGTGGTGAGAGAACTTATGGCAGCATCATTGGTGCGTTGTGAAGAGGATCTACTTCGCTCTGCTGCATTGGTATTTGTCAATGTTGAGAATCATTCATAATCTGCATGACATATTAAAAAAACCTTACTGTAACTCGTTCCGGGAATAGACGTCGCTGTGCCACGACCTCGCTCACAGCCTTTGGTAAATATACCGTACCTCAATCGCAGAGCGCAAGATGGTCGAACCTACACATATACAGATTTGTACTGAGGCCCTGGCCTGGAAATGTTTTCAAGGTTATAATGCCGGATGCAACAGTCTCTATCCTGCTCCCCTCAATTTTACAAGCGTATAATATTTCTGGAGACGGACTCATCATCCTCAGTGTATTCCCTGGTGAGAAGACTTCACATTCCGATTCAATGCTATAATCTTTTTCCAAGTTCGTTATTATCAGATCTTACACAGGCTCATACACAGCAAGTTAATGAAGATACACAACTAGCTAAAAGCACCCCTCAATCACAAATAAAAGCTTGCCACCATATCCAGACAGGTGCAAAGATAGCAGTGTTGAGTTTGTCAGATGTAGCAGCGCTGAGTTTATAACCATGTGTCATGTGGAGTATATCTGTATGTACAGTGCGTCCTGCTTCTTTTAAGAGAGAGCTGTGGAAAATCTATATCAACAAAAAAAAAAATATATATATATATATATATATATATATATATATATATATACACACACACACACACACACACACACACACACACACACACACACACACACATATATATATATATATATACACATATACACACACACACCCAAATATAAATACACACACACATACATATATATATTATATATATATATTCCATTGAAGTTACAGGACTACTGTAAAAAGTTCTTCTCTGCCTGGGTCCCTATGACAACACCTTCTGTCACATGCTCTGGCAGCTCAATGCTGACTGCAACAGTGAGTAACTTTCCCATGGCCCTTAGAACATAAGGTTTAGAGCAGGTCATGCAGGGGCAGGAGAAGCTCTCTTGGTGCTCATGGCAGATATTTCAGCAGCATGTGTGCCCCTGCCCAACTTGGCCCCGTAAAGTTCAGCACGAAAGCTGTCAGATGAAAAATCATACGTTAAATTGAACTAAAGGAAAGCGCTCATCGGACCCAGGAACCTACAACATTATCAGCCGCTACGACACAATGGTTGTCCAAAGACATTTGAAAGCAGAGCTTTGGGGTTTATTAAATGCATATATTGTGTCCTCCACTCACCCCCCGGCCCTACATGGCCACTTATCCCTCGTCCCAGCTTTGTAGACATGTACATCATCTTCTTACTCGTAATATCTTGCATAGGACACCATCCTAGGAGAGTCGCTGATTTATTTAGGCAGCAGTATAATACTGGTCATAGTTATTATTTTAGGACTCCGCCGGCAATCTACGTCTATGGGACCATCAAAAAATCCCCCGACGTCTGCCGTCGGGAAAGCAAGGATCTGATAGGTTGGAATTTTACCTTTGTGATTCTTTGATTACTCCATAAACCCCCTCTCCCATCCCCCATTAAAATATGCACAGCTTATCCTAATCTACATGTTAATGGAGGGGTCTGGTAGACTGGGGTCGGCTGGATTGTCATTCAACAGATGGTATCTCGTGTCTATGGTCAGCTCCAATCGGTGAGACAAATTTCTGCTCTTGGGACTCCTATACAGGGTCAGCCTTAAATTGGATAATGCCCTTTGCGGTACTTTATGTTGGTGCCCCCCACCTTGTCATACGGTGTGCAACTACCTTTACCATACAGAGCATCATGCAGGATGATGCCTCAAAAAAAGCCAGTGCCATTTATTGGCCAAATCACCATACAGTTGTCTATATAACAATGCTATACAGTGCCACCACCATACACTGCAAAATAATATACTGTACAGTGCCAAAGTAAATACGCCATACAGTGCTCAAATAATACTACCATACAATGCGGAAATAGCAGCTCCCTCTCTAAAGTAATCTAACAACAGTGACATACAATTCATTCGAAGATTCCTGGTGGCGCCACCCTTCAGCTGGGATAGCCGATACGCCACCTATGTGACCGCAGACATCGCACAACCCTAAGGTTGGCCCTGCTCTTATACAAAGGTGGCACATAGGGGGCCTCATCATTCTCTCTCTGAGAAACGAGAAGTGTCAGGTCGTCAAACAAAGATTTTCTTAAATCCTTCCCATGTTCCCGATTCTGAAAAACTGACAAGACCAACATGTAAACCCACCATGATTGGCAGCGCCCCTACCCTTTGCTGCCAAAGTCAACATGCAATCACCAGCCCTCTGTTTACAGAGAAATGAAACAAAAACCAAAATTGTCGGTATTCGTTTTGGAACATTTCCTCATTTTTGTTTTGTCTGGTAAATGATTTTTAGGCATCAGGCCTTTCAACCAAATGTTACAATAATTCAGAAAAATATTAATATTTATACAAAGTATAAAACAAAATTTAAAGGGGTTGTTTGGTTTAGAAAAAGCCTTTTCAAAGGGTAAATAGGGTGTCCCCAGTTCAGAACTCTCATCTATCAGCCGGAGCAAAGAGCGGCTACAAAAGAGCGTTTCTCCCTCTGGAGGACCCAGCACATTCATGCATTACACGGACGGCCCATTGGTTCCAATGGCAACTGTGTAATACTTCATTTCTCCTGTGGTGGTGCTGCAGGAGAATTTAACACTTGTTACCAGATTCCCGGATAGATTGCAGGAGGTCACAATAGCAGGACACAGTTTATTCCTGCGGGGGGTTAATTCCAAGGGATTGTTCAAAGTGTGCATCCCCTTTAATAAAAAAGCATGTGCCCCCAATACCGAATATTACAAGAAAATATAAATCCTTATTCTTCCATCAAGCATTCGCTTTGGCTGTTTGACAGTCCTGTTTCTAGGATAAGCGGAGAGCGCCAGACTTTGTATAGATAATAGCGCAGAATAGTATCATCCATAGTTTACTGGAAGTTTTTCTTGGTTGGTTAGCAGGCACATATGATCATCTCACATAAACCTAGATCACATGATATATCACCAGTGCTTGGCTATGGTTTATTATGTCTGTACTTTATATATTATACATGTTGTTATATAGTTGATGTTTTTAAGGATAGGGGCTTATATTTCAGGGTCATGCTTGACGCAAGTGTGTGGGGGCTCATAGACCCTCTGTCTGCATCATTAATCAAACAAGGGACTACCCCGGCAGTCTGGAGAAATGTATTTTATTCTCCTTATCATCCCGTTACCAATGTTTCTTTTTGGGTTATACAAGTATCAATCCTAAAACTGCGGATCTGGGTAATGTATGTAATTATCTGGGCCGCTGCCCAAAGATGAATGTGTATATAACTCTACAGGCTCAGCAAGTCAGCAATAGATAGTATACAAAGTACAGTGTAGACTGTGGGGTATCGTGATGGTTAGGGGCAATGTCTACAAGAGGTACACACGATTCCAACAAGAAGGCTCCTCCGGCCCGCGGATGTGGCAGGTGCGTCACAACGCAAGGTTCAGAATTCAAAGGGGTGGTTGCTTAGCAACGGGCACTGTACAGAAAGGATGACTACACTAAACTCCTTTCCATGGGGTCACAGAATAGACACTCATTTCTGTCTTATTGGCTGGGCCTTATTTCCGATTGTATTCAGCAGTTACTTGCCAGTCAGCTGAAACGCTGATGACGTATCCATGATGCAGCAATAGCCCCATCTTATATATACTTATTTTTATTTTATCCCATAGGGGGCCATGGGGAAAAGGAATAAATATGTATCTTCAATTCCTTTTAAACATTCAAAGTAGGAAAAAACCTGGAGAAACCAGTGTTCTAGAGCGCACATGTCAAACATAAGGCCCGCCACCTCATATTATTTGGCCCGCGAGGTCCGCTGCATGTAAAAACTGGAATCCGGTTTTTACACGCAGCGCCAAAACAGCAGGACTTAAGTTTGACATTAGTCCCTGCGCACGGCAGCCACGGGTGGATTGGCCATGTACTTTACCGGGAATTTTCCTAGTGGGCCGGCCACTCCACTGCTTAGGGGCCGCTCCCCTGTACAGTCCTGCATACATTGTGTATGTGGGCACCGAACCGTGATATAAAGCAAACTCCACATACACAGATGTATGTAGGAGCCTCCGTCCACTGTCTGCTTGTTACAGTGATTTCAGGACCTTTAGGAAAGAACATCATGTGACGATCACGTGATCAAAGGTCAAGACAAATCACTGCAGCTTCAAGACTGGACACAGCAGAGAAGAAAACCTGAGAAAGGTAAGTGTTAAATAAAGAGTGTGTGCGAATGTGTATGTATATATATTTATTTTGTTTGTGATATGGTGTCTCAGGTTATTTAACAACATGTTTCGGCCTCATGGTTGTCTTCAAAGGGCTGATTGTAATTGTACGACTGTATAAATGTAACTAGTCCTTAACAGTTAAGCGAGCGGTTACAGTCTTACAAATACAATCGGCCCTTTGAAAGCAACCATAAAGCTGATGTGGCCCGCAGTGAAAATGAGTTTGACACCCCTGTTCCAGAGTCACTTTCCTACATGGTCTTCATTAGCACCATCCTGTTTTCCAGTCTTTCGGATGATCCTAGACTAAAATCTTAATAGGGACTATTTTTTGCTGGACTGTTGGGTTCTGAACTAGAGATATTGGTTTATAGTTTATTATTGATCCTAAAGTCTAAATTGAAAAAACACAATATTACCAGAAATGTATCTGCAGCTTTAAAAACATTTGCACACGTGGCATTGGGTAACAGGCTAAGGCTATGTTCCCACTTGCATTCATAACGGAAGTAACAACTCCCTGCCGAGTGCGACAAATACCACTGGCACCCAATAGACCCAACGGATTGACTAACAATAGGGTCAGTTAGGTTCCGGCCTGGTATCTGTAATTTTCACAGGAAAAATATGACTGACTCTCCGACACAGATATGAACAGAGCCCAACCTATTGTCATTCATTCTCTTCTTATGTGCAAAGCAGTGCACACCTTTGTCAAGGACCGACTACTGTCGTTATCCATGGTAGACATCTCTACTCTCATAGCCAAGACTTCTCCCGTGCTGCTCCTCTCCTTTGGAATGCTCTCCCCCGTTCCATAAGGCTATCCACCAGCATACAAAGCTTTAAGAGAGCTCTAAAAACCCATCTCTTCAAGTAAACCTACCACAATACCTAATAAACTATATCACTCGTTCCCCGCCATCTACCCTACACTTCCTCCTTGCCTTACAATGTCTCCACCCATAGCACTTCTGATCACAGAGGACCCCACTGGGGGCTGCTCCACTTAGCTGAGTCTGCACTCATGTATATACCTTAATGTCATCTTGTTTGCTGATATTGGCTGGTTCAGTACTGCAAGAAAACCCCTTGTTCCTAATGTATCACCCCCTTTCCTGGTAGAGCATCAGCTTGTGAGCAGGGCCATCACTCTGTATGTTTATATGGTAACATAGTGTCTGATGGTAATTGTATGTCCCTCTGCCCTGTATCAGATTGTACAGCACTGAAGAAAATGTTGGCACTTTCTAAATAAGATCTTATAATAACAATTTTAACATACGTGGAAGGAAGGAAAAATAGGTTTTATTGAAACATATGGACGTGAGCTACCATAAGACGACTAACCGTCACCGGCTTCCACAGCAAAGAGCAAACATCAGCAGACGTAATTATACTGCAGGGCGCAGAGGAGTCATTTTTCCTACATTAGACGTCCAGATGACTCGTTCTGTATGGAAGGATAAATATAAAATCTCAATATGCTTTAAGTGGTTCGGATCTCTTTATGACGAGCACCAGACAATGCCCACTCAGCATAACCAAACATTAGTGAGGGTGCTTCCTGTTCTTAATGGAATTTTATCATACAAGTGGTTAACGTGTTGGTTTTCTCTGTGTGGGATGTACATTAGATGGAAGCGGCTGATAAGAAAAAGCTCATAACACTCTACTTATACTGTAAAACTAATTAGGACATGCTTGGGCTTCTATACTGCCGGAAGTCAGTGCTCTAACCAAACGCTAAGGCAGATAAAAGACCAGTAAACTAAACATAAAGGCCTCTTATAAAAGTCTCATAAAAAGCTTAAAATACTCCATGCCAACAAAGAGAGTTAAAGGGATTGTCCCATCTGGGAATATCCCTGAGCGGAGGATCTTCTCTACGGGTCAGATCAGACAGTAGTTGTAAAGATTCCCCGCTCTGGTGGACTCAATGCAACCCCAAGTAACATAAGCTGCCATACTGAGCTTTCTCCGGGACGAATAGTGGATTGCCATGGGTTAGAAAAGCCAGACCCACAGTGATCAGTTGATCGATGATTTATTTTATTTTTTAAATCAACAATAACGTTTATTGAAGATTTACAATGAACAAACAACACATTGTGAAATCATGGACTTGCAAAATGGAAAAGTACATAGGTAAAATAAGCCCAGCATATAAAATGTATGCACGTAATTTGTGTTGTATGAATAGGAGTCAATGAAGGAGAAAAGAAAATATAACAAAAAGCTTAACAACCTATAAACACGTTATGTCAGACACGGATAGTTATCCGGAACGCCGAAATATAATAAAGGCCGGCCTCCTGGCTCGATGAACTGAAGGACAATGAGCCTACAAAAAATTAAACTTGGTGTCGTGTGCCAAGTCACTAGTGCATATATACAAATGAGGCCAAAGGGCTCTGACCAATATGGGTACATAGTAGATAGAATGTCATTGAATATTTACATATTTCCTTCTCCCTCGGTCGGAGGGAGAAGAAAATCTCTCCGAATCAATAAATAGGAGACATAATCATAGGGTCATGAGGGACAGCAACTCCATGACATCACACAAGAATTAAAAGACTTGTTCCCAGCAATCTCTTAGAGTAGGGCATGTCCAAAACAGGTGGAAAAAAAGAGTCAGAAGACTCTCCACACTTGGGACAAATATCTGGAAAACTAGGTATATATGTAGGCTTAGTCCCAGTTCTTGGTGTATGTGCAGCGTAGGTTCCCACCTTACAGAGGTCGCCTTGTCGTGGCAGGTGGGCTAACACTTTTTGATCAAAATGTGCACTAAGAACCTCCCTATTTGTAAGTAGATTTAGCTTTAGTGCATATTTATTTATATTTAGTGGTTTAGGTGGCATCAGTGTCGCAGGGTGCTGTCGCCATTTTTTGTCTGCTGAAAACTAGGTTTAAACTCGCCAAGTCTGCTGGTAGTCATATATGCTCTTTGAATAATGTATAACTGGGACCTTCTTTCACGGTGATTTGGAGGTACCTGCTTAGGGTAAGCCAGGATCAATCGACCATTCCTCATCTGTGAGGCCCCCCACATCTGCCTCTTACCTAGATCTAGTCGGAGGGGAAGTACTCTTGTGGCGAAGTGTCAGCAAGTCCCCGTAGGGGATAGAAACCGCTCTTTTAAATCGGCGACACCAAGTAAGTTTGTGGGGTAAGAAAAGTAATTATTACAAAAATCACACCAGCAAATTGGGTTTGAATCGCATGTCTGAGTTGTAAATAATAGAGTTGAAGATGAGGTGAAGAGAAATTTTGTCTTGGAAAGATTGAAGTATACCCTATACACAAACATCCCCCATGAAATACACCACCTTGGACCTCCACCCGGCAACACAAGGCAAATCTAAGAGTTCAGGGAGAGAGCGATTATGCCATAGGGGTGTGACCGATGGGGTGGCTTTAACATAAAGAAAGGGTTGTCTTGATGGGACAACCCTTTGAATGTAACGCTTTCTATTTGATTCTTTGCCCAAGAGCGCACCTGGATGCCAATCCCTGGCTAGCAACAGTCAGTATTCAGATGACAGCTTCAGAACGGTGACGCAGAGTTGCCCAACGGAGTGTAGCTAAATTGGACTTGCTAGTAGTTGTGGAAACTTTTCGGAGCTGGAGCTGGAGCACAGGAAATGTCTGAAATCAGACGAGAAAACTTTCCCAGAGATTGTTAAAGGGTAACTAAACTTTCAGAAAACTTCTGACATGTCATAGTGACATGTCAGAAGTTTTGATCGGTGGGGGTCTGAGCACGGAGACCTCCAATGATTGCTGAAACTAAGCGGCAGAAGCGCTCGTATGAGCACTGAGCCGCTTAGTTTCTGACCGGCTGTTCTTAGACTTTCTATTGAGACGGTAAATCAATTGCTCGGCGTTCCGAGAAAAGCCGGTCAGAAACAAAGCGGCTCCAGCACTCACCCGGCCGTTTCTGCCACTTCGTTTTAGTGATCGTGGGGGTCTCAATGCTCGGACCCCTACCGATTCAAAAAACTTCTGACATGTCAAAGTGACAGGTCAGAAGTTTTAAAGTTTAGTTACCCTTTAAGGGGTCGACTACCCTCAGGCGCTAAGTCTAAGGAATACTCCCGTTTCTTAATCGTAAAACCTAAACCCCCTGAAAGAAGGTGTGTCGATAGGAGTCTCAGGTCACGGTCCTCGGGTTAGTACCCAATAGACAAACAAAGCTGCAGGTAGCGGGCTTGGTCAGAGTCGTGCTCCAACAGATTTGGGGCGATAACAGGCAGTCAACTTAAAAACCAGAAATCGGTAGCAAGAGATAGAGTAGGGGGTCAGGCCAAAAGGATGATACACAAGTAATCAGGAATAAGTCAGGAAATTTACCACCAGGGTTGATAACCAAGAAATGACACCAGGCAGGAGTTCCCCTTTACAGATTTCAGGAGGATAACACCACATGCAGTGGCCGGGTCTTGATCCTGTGACTGGAGTCATGATAAGCAGTGTAAGGAACAGTGGCGTCGCCTTGGCAACGGATCTGGTCAGCCAGCGGCTCCGGATATTAAATATTTTATGTTATTATGACCTCTGAAGTAGTAGGCTGTTACTGTGTTTTAGAGTATATGTAATGGTTTACTTACCATACAAGAAAGATAGATTGTCAGATTTTGCCCTTTAAGAGGTATTACCATCCCAGAACTGTACAGGTCCAGGTCCCAACTCTAAAACCTGCACCTATCTTTAGAACTGGGGTTAAACGACCCCCGGCCTGTCCGGGGAAGCAGCCACCATGTCCAGATGGAGAATGAATGAAGAGGCCATATTTCCTTGTATTCTTCGCCTGGGTGTGGCAGCCAGTGGCCACCGCACCAGGCAGGACAGGGATTCGGGTACCCCTCTTCTTTTCTAGCTCTCATCTTGCAAAGACTCTACGAAGGGCTAGGGAACAGAATATCAAACATGATGGTATCTAATGGGAGAATAAATATTCGACACCTTGCAGTTGAGCGGCGTCACAACTTCAGATCATTACTAATAAGGGAGAAGTGGTGTCTGGAGAACCAGTCAACTAAACTCATTATCGGGATGACATCAATAAGGTAATTCTGAAGACAGAGCACATAGGCAGTTATCATATGCGGGAGTCTCGGAGGATATCAGGCAAAGTATCCAAGAAACGCTGATATTAAACTACAGTCATACGGAGAATAAATGACTTCTCCCCTCAGAGCGCTGTGCTGAATCACCATAAGGAATATGATTATTCTCCTATTACCGATCCAGTGTTCCTTCCAAGTTGAAGTGTGACTAACCGGTGTGCTGAATACGTCAACCATAGACCACTAATGTATATTTAAAATAAAATAAAAAGGATACTGATGTATCACAGACCAAACAAATGCCAAAAGGGCACTCTTCTGACATTTGTTGGGTTTATAGGGGTCTATGGACACATTCAGAGTACTTAGTCCCTTGTGAAACGACCCTTAGTGAATTCTGACTTAATAGAGGGGAGTCCTCCATTGAGGACCCTGATCTATTAGCTGGAGCGTAGAGTGGCTACAAAGAACGTCGCTTTCTCTGGAAGACCTATCATGTCTGTGCATGAGTCAGACAGCCAGTACATTTCGATGGACATCATGCAATGTTCCTGTGGTGGCACTAGCTGGTGGATCCCTCCAGAGATTACAGCGGATTGTTGGGGTTCCAGCAGCAGGACACCCTGTCCAAAGCGGACATCTCCTTTAAAGCCACATGAATGGTACAACGATTAGGTGGGGATCAAGAATCTCCAAACCCAAGAAATAGCCCTGGAATATGAAAAGTGACAATTGCTCTGGTTGCTATTCTTTGATGTCCATAGGGGGACAGCTAACCACATAGATGACCTACATTTGATAAAAACGACTTCCCTTTAAACATGAAAAGGTCTCAGGGTAAGAGAGAAGGGTGGATGACCATTGGTCATTATGATATTTCTAATTATATTCTGTAGCCAAGGTCTGACATAAAGGTATTGGCGGCCGTACACTGTATTGATTTTTCTGAAATCGTATTATTTTAAATTGATTCCATTAACTATATTATAAAGGTTAACAAAGGGTAGACCACAAAGTATAAAGTATTGAAAAGACATACTGGAAGTAGTGGGAAATATCCCGGCCACTACATCATTTAGGACCCTTATTTTTTGTCTACCTTTTTTTCCATGATGCATCGATTTCCAGCTGCCACTTTCTAAGGCCTCGTTCACATATGCGTTGGAGGCTCCTTTAGGGGCCTCCAACACAGATTATGACGAAAATACAAGAAACTATAGCGCAGCATCGTTCGCGGTACAACAAGAACATAAAAACCCGACACTACCCATTGAAGTCAACGGGTTCTGTCGGCCGCCGGTGGTGTGAGTCGTGCAATGGAACCGTAGCTTCCGTTTTTTTTCAATTGTTATGCTCCTTTGATGGAGCAGAACAACAGAAAGCTGACCTCAGGTGGAAACCCAGCATAAATCTTTTCTACTCCGGTAGGAGCTTAGTGCATACAGCGTACACCAATGTTTGGAAAGATACGGTATACTAACTAACATTTTCAAAAAAAAAAATGCAGGATTATTTAAAACTCGCCCTGTTTTGCTCGGGAACACTCCTTAACTGCCTAAAAATGCCTCCCTTTAAAAGCAAAGTGGCATAAATCCCAGCCCTTTTGTTGTCCAGTTTATGGGCCAGTCCTGTCAAAATCAGGATTGTTGGCGAATATGGTACAGTAATTTGGGTGGTAGGTCCAGCATTTAGACATCCATTTACATCCTAGTGATCACACTGGGCACAGCAGTTGCGCCCACAGGATTACTTGTGACCGTTTAACCTCAAAAACACTGCGATCAATAGGGATTGCAGTGTTAACTCAAATAGCGACATCAAGCTAAAATGAAGTTTTGACAGCCAATTGGGTAAAAATGTAAAAAAAAAAAAAATCATCTCAACTTATAAATATCACAAACTGCTACATTGTGGAAACCATACGGTAACGTAACCATTTTTCTCGAATTAAGTGGAGTTTTCCTTTAAAGTGTAAATGGAATATTAAAAAACTTTTGACATGTTATAGTGACAGGTCAGATGTTTCGATCGATTGGGTCCAAATACTGAGTCCCCCAACGATCGCTAAAACGAGGCGGCAAACGTAAGCCTTTTTTTTTTTAAGTTACTTATTTCTATTATATTTTTAAGTTTTTTGCTGTATTTTTTCTTTCTTCCACATGGTGGAAAGTATTAAAAATTAAATAATAATTTGACATGTTTTCCTATGTTGGCCACCAGAGAGAGAACTTCCCAGAATTACAGCAAGGTGAATAAGGCAAAGCATCCTGACTCACAGCTGCCGTAAATATGGGAGGGAATCTCACCCCCCCCCCCCTCCTACAAGCCAGGAAAAGGTGTCTTCAAATTGCTAAGCAGTGTCCGGCAGCCATTTTGGGTGTGATTCTGCAGCTGGCAGAAGCTATTGGACACACCAAAAGGCTAAGGGTATGTGCACACGATGAGAGGCTTTTACGTCTGAAAAGACAGACTGTTTTCAGGAGAAAACAGCTGCGTCGTTTCAGACGTAAATGCTGCTCCTCGTATTATGCGAGGCGTCTTTGACGCCTGTAATCTTGAGCTGCTCTTGATTGACTTCAATGAAGAACGGCTCAAATTACATTGCAAAGAAGTGTCCTGCACTTCTTTGCCGAGGCAGTCAATTTACGTGTCGTAGTTTGACAGCTGTCAAACGACGACGCGTAAATGACAGGTCGTCTGCACAGTACGTCGGCAAACCCATTCAAATGAATGGGCAAATATTTGCCGACGTATTGTAGCCCTATTTTCAGACGTAAAACGAGGCATAATACGCCTCGTTTACGTCTGAAAATAGGTCGTGTGAACCCAGCCTTAGGGTATGTTCACACGCTTACTAAATAAAGGGAAAACAGCTCCTGATTTTCAGACATTTTTTAATCAAACTCGTGTTTTTGGCGGCGTTTTTTACGGCCCGTTTTTGGAAAACGTCCCAAGGAGTCATATGCACTTCTTTTTGGCGGGCGTCTTTTTACGTGCCGTTTTTTTAAAACGGCCGCGTAAAAAACGCCCCGTCGGAACAGAACGCCGTATTTCCTATTGAAACCAATAGGCAGATGTTTGTAGGCGTTCTGCTTCCGATTTTTCAGCCGTTTTTCAGGACATTTACGGCATGAAAAATGGCTGAAAACACTGCGTGTGAACATACCCTTAGGCCTTATTCACACGAACATGTTTAACGTCCGTGATACGCGCATGAAAATCACGCGCGTCGCACGGACCTATGTTAGTCAATGGGGCCATTCAGACATTCCGTGGTTTTCATGCAGCGTGTGTCCGCTGCATAAAACTCACGATATGTCCTATACAAGGGCATTTTTCGTGCATCACGCACCCACTGAAGTCAATGGGTGCGTGAAAATACATACACACACTGAGCACTGCTACACAGACACACACACACTCAGCTCTACTACACAGACACACAGTCAGCACTGCTACATACATACACACACACACTCAGCACTCCTACATACATATACACAAACACACTCAGCACTGCTACACAGACACACACACACTCAGCTTTACTACACAGACACACACAGTCAGCACTGCTACATACATACACACAGTCAGCACTGCTACATACATACAGACACAGTCAGCACTGCTACATACATACACACAGTCAGCACTGCTACATACATACACACACACACACACACACACACACACTCAGCTCTACTACACAGACACACACAGTCAGCACGACTACATACATACACAGTCAGCACTGCTACATACACATACACTTAATACTGTTACATACATACACACACACACACACACACACACACACACACTCAGCTCTACTACACAGACACACACACTCCGCTCTACTACATCTGACAAGCTTAGCTCCGCACACCATCCACACTGAGGATATATCTAGCGACAGGGGGGGGGGGCGGCCCGTCGGGTGGGGGGCCCGCCAGGGCTCACGAGAGCGGGGGTCAGTGAGAGAGAGAGACAGACACCCACCTTACCTGCAGTGCAGCTGGTCTTCATAATGACGCCTGCTATCTCCCTACAAACCGGCTTTTCTGCTGTGTGACTGCGCAGTACAGAGCCAGATAGCAGAGGTAATTGTGTCCTATGCATTGTAGCTGCCGTATTCCATCTGTGTATGTGTCGTTAATCGACACATACAGAGATGAAAAAAATGGCAGCCCCCATAGAGAAGTAAAAGTAAGAATACATTAAAAAGTAGAGAGTGACAACACAAATAAATAAAATTTTTGTTTACATTATATTAAAAGCAATATAATAATAATAATAAAAAAAAAATCATGACACCTTCCCTTTAAGGGTCATAGAAGAGGAGATGTACTTCCAAAAAAAAAGTCTTACTAATGGATTATAATGTCTAGTCTAGTTGGATCCATCGCTCAGACCACTTACTCATAACAGGATCCAAAGAAAACAGAGAAAGTTTAAATATAAAAGTTCAAAGTATGATGGGGAACATAGTGTTCATCAAAGTAAATTCCTGTTTCCGTTCTACAAGTCCGTTTAGCTATACGGTCACTCATTAGACATATGCTTACGCATTATAAGGAGAGGAAAGACATACTAATAATACATTACATCAGGAGTGTAGCTAGGAAAGGGCAGGTGCCCCAGGTGTTGGATGCCAGGGGGGTGTCAATAAGCTACTTTGCCTTGGCAGGGGTATTTGGATACAGGGTTAGGACCGAAAACTGAACCCTAGCCCCGGGTGAGGGAAAGCCTAGCTATGGCTATACTGCAATACAAACACATGTTATATGACTCCACTGCCGAAGCGATCTACAAATAATATCATTAGTAATACACGTCTTTGCAGAATCCATGTTCATTTTTCGAGTGTATTTTGTAGACTGAAGTTTATACAATTGCCTAGCAACCACCTGGGTGACTACTATCTTATCGCATGAAGCTACAGGCGCAGAGCGAGGTAGTCACAGGAACTGCCATCTGCTCAACAATCCACTTCTATGCTTCACAACTCGAAGAATAAGAAAAACTGTTAGAATTGATGGACTATGTAGACCTAAAGGAAGGCTGTATGATGAATGGATAGTAGTCATGTAAATTAAAGGGATTGTCTCACCAGAGGTAACTGCTTTTAGAATGCAGCCGTGGAGAACAGAAGATTTTATGGCCAGCCAGACTGTTCTGCCCACGGTCGCGGACCGCCGGCATATTCCACCTACCAGCAGCCGCGACCGCAGACCTCTGGTACCTGGCCGGCATCTGCTCCCACTGAGACGCTGGCACACACTGCTGCTGTTGCCTGTAGGGTGCGCGCGCTCGTCCCCGGTCTTAAAGTGCCAGCGCTCGCACAAGCAACTTCATCCCTGACCAATCCCAGGACACTCGGGACTTAAAGAACAACTCTGCCCACTTCCAATTTGCCTGAGCTAAGTTGTGTCTTCCCAGTGTTTGTCAAGCAAATGGTTCCTTAGCTGTATCCTGTATCCGATGCCCATGCCAAGTCAAGTTTCCAAGGCGACTTCAGTGTTCAAGTCCAGCGTCTGTGCCAAGTCAGTTGTTCAGCACAAGCCAGCTTCCGATAGTCCGGCACAAGCCAGCTTCCGATCATCCGGCACAAGCCAGCTTCCGATCATCCGGCACAAGCCAGCTTCCGATCATCCGGCACAAGCCAGCTTCCGATCATCCGGCACAAGCCAGCTTCCGATCATCCGGCATAAGCCAGCTTCCGATCATCCGGCATAAGCCAGCTTCCGATCATCCGGCATAAGCCAGCTGCCGATCATCCGGCATAAGCCAGCTGCCGATCATCCGGCATAAGCCAGCTGCCGATCATCCGGCATAAGCCAGCTGCCGATCATCCGGCATAAGCCAGCTGCCGATCATCCGGCATAAGCCAGCTGCCGATCATCCGGCATAAGCCAGCTGCCGATCATCCGGCATAAGCCAGCAATCCAGGTACTCTTGCTCGTGACTGTTATAGACATTTTGTTTGACCAGCTGTTACTCCGCTATGGTGGAGCAGCCCAGTGGGTCCACATACCCCTTAGCCGTGATACAGCCATTTAACCTGTGGCGACCACTACACGGGATATGTAGTATTACCTGGCGGCCATTCAGATGCCACGTAATACATTGACGTCTCGAATTTACTATAGCAGCAGCCGTTCTTACAGAGCTCTCCCTATGGGCGAGAGACCCCTCTGTATGACATCCGACAGAGACTGCCTTCATGAGACAATTAATTTATGGTATAGAGAAATCTTCAGGTCTACTCTATCCCATCTAAACTTTCCAATGTCTTGGGCCATCAGAGCAGCTGTAGTGCAAAAACACTGGACTATCCTTGCTCGAATGTTTCCATAACTCCCATAGAACATGCGCCGCCGCCACTCCATCCATTCTCCACATGGACGCGTCGTAACATGGGACCCCCATACTACACATGGGTGGAACTTGCACCTATCAGACATTCATGTCACATTCTGTGGATATGCCAAAAAAGTCTGAGATGGTAAAATCCCTTTAATTAGGAGAAAAATGAGATGATTATTTGTATTAAGGACGTGCCTCCCAATTATAGGAATTATATGACCGTAAAAGACAGAAATTTGTGGTTAATGAAAATATGTAAAGTCTAGAACAGTAAAACTTAATTGAGGAAACATTAAAATATGATATTTAGCCGCCTGGGAGAAAGAGTCTGAAGAAGGCGGCCTACCCATGGGGATTCCAAAAAGCTCAAGATGCAAACATTACTACTGAGAAAGTAGCGGGCGTGAACTTCTGGGTCGGGGTAAATGAAGACAAAAAGGACACGGTCAGGATTGTGTTCTCCATAAAATGTCATGAACTGCGGAGAAACGTCAGAAAATATGGAAATGAGCGCCATATTGATTACTGGACGGAGCCGGTTTCTCCCATAATCTCCGACAGTTTATTTGAAGAATAGGTGCAGTTCTGCAATGAATATTTTTATTGCTTCAATGCAGCTAAAAAAATTAAAGTCACTTTATAAATAGTCTTTATTAAAAATCTTTTTTTTTTTTGGGGGGGGGGGGGGTCTCCAAGACATTTGGGGAGAGTAGGGAAGTATGGGATATCTTCAATGACAAGAATGATTTTCCATTTGGAACTCTTGCAAATATTATTCATGTCCATTGCTGCACTATTTGTGTTTAAATTCTCTGCTTGCTGTTAGTGAATGGATACACTGTTATTTACATCCAGGGGCTGAAAACCTGCCCTGATATGTCCTACTATTTCTGTTACAGCTCACAGAGGACTCCATGAAACAACGTAACACACTAAGCTGCAATAAGTTGAGGTAGGATGGCTGTTCAGTCTCTGGATAGATGTAAGAATGTTTCCATTGACAGAAAGCAGAGATCCTGAAAATGGTGGGAAATTGAAACATAATATTTTAGAACATTTTGAAGCAAGCGCCTTAAATTTGTAACAATTATAATGACATATATGGGCAGCTTTATAGATAACACAAAAAATTAAAGGGTTATTCCCAAGTTGAGTCATATTTTTTTTATAATGCATCTTAATCTGAAATTAAATTCTAAATGTATTGTTAAAATTGTTTTAAAAACTCCTTCCTTAACTACCTTTTTTTACAACTTGATAAGTCAGCTAGTGCTGGTTATCTTTTATAAAAGGGGGCGTGAGCAGCACGATGTCAATCAAGCCGCTCCGCACTGTGCGCACTCCCGATGTTGCTAGATAATCTAGTTCTAGCAGCATCTGGAGAATGATCGACTCAACCAGGCATTGTAAGCGTGGTTGAGACGAAACACCCCCCCCCCCCCCATTCCCTAGATAGTTTTATAGTAACACCTTGAATTTCAACTCACCCACGCCACTCCTCACTGCAAACCCCTGCCACACTTCTCGGTAACAACCCCCCCCCCCCCCCTTCGCGGAAAGCCACTTCCACCACCCCTCACGATAAGCTGCATCCCCCTCCCCCCCCGACGGCAACACTCCCCCCCACCTGTAACAAATGGTCGCGGCACCACCCCTCTTGATCAGCCCCCTCGCTGCAACAATGTCCCTCCTCTTTTCAGCCCCCTGTCCCCCCTTTGCAAACCCCCGTTCCCACCAGTCGCGGCACCACCACAACCACCCCCCATCGTGGTAAACACCCACCCCAACTCACGTCTACTATGCAGTACCTGGAGCCGACCTCTGATGCATCCACACGAGTGGTGGCCGGGCCGGTCTATAAGTCGCATGCACTGATATGCGTGTACACGATAACACTGACATCCTCTCCTAAGGACGGAGAGGATGTCATTGCGCAAGCGCGGCCACCACTAGAGGTGGCCGGATCCCTAGGAAACGAGCAATAAACAAAGGGGCTATGAACAAAAGTTTAACATGAAATAACGGGAAAAGTAAATACTTTTGAAAAATAAAAGTAATTAAAAAAACATATATCTTTACATGCTTGAGCTAAATAAATCGATTTTAGAAAGATGGGAATAACCCTTTAAGGCTGCAGAGGAGGATACCCAGGGAGGGAATAGGGAAAGGCTGTAGAGAAGGACACCCAGGGAGGGACAAGTGGAATACCGTGGAGAAGGATACCCAGGGAGGGGACAAGCGGAAGGCTGCAGAGGAAGTAGACACCCAGGGAGGGACAAGTGGAAGACCTTAGAGGAAGACACCCAAGAGGGACAAACGGTAGCTTTTCTGCAGAGGACACTAGAATTTGTCAGAAACACACCGCAATGTTCTGCTTTATTTTGTTAGAGTAGACAAATGTTTTAAAGCCAGACATGATGGTAGGTGTGGCCTACTCTTTGGGCGGAGTCTAATGCACTAGGCAAACTGTACCTATAGGCTTAGGGCTGCAAAAAAACTAAAACTAAACTAAAAACATACAAAACAAAAATCCAGGCCTGTCAAAACCCAAAGAAGAATTATTTTCTCTGCAGATCTTTGACCCACTCAAGTAGATTGACTTCTCTTGGGGTTCGAGTTCCTCGAAATCTGCTGTGACACAATAGAGAAATCCCTGATCTGTTCAATCCCATCTCTGTTGTTCAAATTGATATTTATGGAAGAGCTTAAGAGCCGTCCAAAAAGACTTATGAGGCAAACTGAATCGTTTGATAAATCTTTCACCCATGATTCATGAGTCATCTTTATTAAGAAAGGCTTCATGCTGTGGAGAGCGGTGCAGGAAGCTAATGCTTTACTATATAAATGTCTACATCAGTAACCAAGGCAAATCAATCTTGGAAGTCAGTGTAACCAACATTAAGTGTTCAGACTGATGAATAATAAGAAGAACGTGTCTAAGCCGAGACCAGCTCCGGACAGCGGCGATGTAGCTGGAACAAGACATTATGTATAATGAGTTTACAATATCTAATGGAACGCTTATCTGCATCTGTGAGCTGAAGAGCAGATGACAAGGATCACAACGCATTTCGGGAGCAGCCTAACCTTTTCATCAACTAATGTTCTAGATATAAAAAATAAAAAAAAAGACTAATGCGAGCTGGCAAAATCCTTTTCATCTTGATAATAAGTCAGTTTTATAAGGCCATACACGAGGAAGTAATATACACCTTCTTACGTTTCTCACCGAAGTAGTCGCTTGGCGGTAGGTGCGCTGAGGGAGTAGCTGAAGTGGAGTCAGGAATGGAGCAAAGGGTCGATACCACAAGATCGGTCAGGATACGTCAAGACAAAGTCGTAGTCAGAGGATGGGCCAGGAGGCAGAACCAGAAAAAGAACAACAGGGACCAGGCGATAAATTCAAAGGAGCAAGACGGGAGCGTAAGCCCAACAAGGTCAGAGTCAGGAACAAAGCAAATCAGAAATGTACCTAAATTTACCAGTTATGGTTGTCAGCTTGATTCCTCTTTAAATAAACCGCCAGGCCTGACATTATAACCAGGCGACACGGGTGTAGGCAGGGAGTAGACCAAAGGGCGTTGATGCGGTGAGGAGGGATGAGGCTGGTTGCATAGCAACAATATGCCGCCGAAGGGTGTAGGTAATTGTGACATGCTCCAATACATGGCGTTTTATGGAGTGTAACGGCCACGGACCGCCGCCACCCCTTAGCTGCTTATGGCCGCGACCACAGAACTATCCCTGGAGACGCCAGCACATCTGGCCGCTCTGCCCTACAGTGACCACTAGGGTGCCGGAGCGCACTAATACCCGGCCTTAAAGGGCCAGCGCGCGCACATGTAAATAATGAATTATTTCCAGATCACCCCGGACTATAAAAAGGGCCCTGCCCTTTCACTCCTTGCCTGAGTGTTGCAGTGTATTCCCATGTTAAATGGTCCCTTAGTCGTATCCTGCTTCCAGTGTTCCCGTGCCCTGCTACCTGTATCCCGTGCTGTGTTTGTTCTTGAGCCGCTTCTAGTGTTGGAGTGGTATTGCGTCATCTGCCCAGCCTGCTGTCATACACTAGGTCTGGGGTCATCTGCCACGCCGGATATCGTCCGACACGTTTGGCGTCATCTACCTTCAAGTCCATCTGTGCCTAAGCTTCTGCTACTGTCTGGACTATTACAGGTACTCGTGTGCTAGGACATTGCATAGACTTTTCTAGACTATTTTGCCAACTGCTACTCCGCTACGCCGGTGCGGCCTAGTGAGTCCACATACCCACGGATCGTGACATGGAGGTATTTTATCATAGAAGCATTGCTCACTACTAATAAGGAACCCTAAAGACTCTTTGTGCTGCTATACAGGATCAGTGCATGGGTTTTTGCCTTGTACATAGACCCCTTAAGGAGTTTTCCCACTATACGTGATGACATATTGCTAGGGTATGCCATAATTTATTGATCGATGGGGGGACGACTGCCAAGACCCTCATATATCCTCAGAATGTAGAGGCACAATGCTAGCTGAAAGCTGCAGCTCTTTCACTTGAATGGGGCTGCGTTGCAATTCCATGCACAGCGGGCGGCGGGGAGCGTCACTGTTAAGGAGAAATGCAGAGAGGACCTTCGTTCCCCCGACTCAGCAGGGGTCACATACATAATGTTATAGTATTTCCTAGCGATATGCCATAACATTAAAACAATGGAAATACGGTACCTCTTCAAGAGCATACCCTTTAAACTCATACAAAATATACAAGCAAATATAAGCTCTTGACTGCTAGCTGGTTTCTTGTTATATTTGTTTTTTGAAAAGCGGAGTGAGAACCAAAATGCTTGCGCTTACAATTCTCATTGGTTTTCTCACCAGTTCTAGATGGCAAATCTTGTTAGTTATGCAGAGACGCAAGCCCCTTTCCCCACAGAGATATCGCTGTATAGTTAGGCATAGTGGTCAGTCAGGAAAGTTAGGTGACAACCGCTATATAAGCTTATGGAAAACTGGGAAGGGGGAACCAGATTAAATAAAAAGGGTATTCCCATCAAAGACATTTATAGAACATCCGTGTCTGGGACACGCACCTATCTGAAGAATTGGGGTCTGCTGACCCAGCTACTGAGGAGAATGGAGAATGAATTGAGTAGAGGTGGCCACGCATGTGCACATCTCTCTCCATTCACTTTGATAGGTGTTGCATTAAAGTGTTCCTACACTTTCATAAAACTTCTGACATGTCATAGTGACATGTCAGAAGTTATGACTGGTGGGGGTCCGAGCACTGAGACCCCCACTGATCGCTGAAACAAAGCTGCAGAAGCGCTCCGGTGAGCACTGTGCCACTTTGTTTCTGATCGTCTCCCATTGGAAAGCCGAGTGAACTCAGACTTTCTATTGAGCCTGTACGCCACTTGCTCGGCTTCCGAAGGAAAGCCAAGCACAGCCGATAAGAAACGAGGCAGCACAGTGCTCACCTGAGCGCTTCTGCCGGTTCATTTTAGCGAACGGTGCTGTGACCCCCACCGATCAAAACTTCTAACATGTTACTAGGACATGTCAAAAGTTTTATTAAAGTATAGGTACAGTTTAACAACTACGAAAGGTGAGACCCGTACCTATCAGATATCCTGTGTATATGCCATAAATGTCTCAGATGGGTAAAACCCTTAAAGAAATGGCTCAAGACAATTTTTAAGTACTTTCAAGGAATTAAAGCAATTGTACAGTTTAAAAAACCATTGTCATACAACCTACAGCATTAGGGAATTCTGAGAAATGGATGGAGTCCACTGTACGGAATCCTCATCTCTTGGTCAGAGTGGAGAGTGGTTATAAAGAGCGTCTCTCTCTCCCTCTCTCTCTCTCTGGAGGACCTGTCCTGTCCTGCATTACACATTGATATGAATAGACGCTGTGTAATGCTTAATTTCCCCTGTGGTGGCGCTGCAGGGAAATTGAACACTTACTGCCTGCTTTCCTCACAGATTACACATGATCGCTGGTGTCCCAGCAGGAAGACACTTTGTGATGTGCTTATTGTCAAGGGACCTTCTAACAAGTAGGTATTGTCCAAAGCGGAGAACCATTTTAAAGCCCTCTTTTTGATATAGAACATGAACAATGCCAGCGCTTCCTAGTTTAATTTTCCTTTACCGGACAGTACAGTTGGTGTACACAGCGTGTTCCAGTAACTGTCTAATGCGGTTACTTCTACATTACCGCCTGCTGATGTTACATCCACAATATTAAATATTTAGCACTAAACACATTTATACGCCGTTCTCGCTGCAGCACATTCATTTGTAATTTCAAGCAAAGATTATGTTATTTTTATGCCGAAGATGAAAATGGAAAAAGGATTATGAAGTCGTTTATATCAGCGATAGGACCGGAGACTCGAGCAAAGAATGAACCATAGGAAGACTTAACACGGTCCAGCAATAATCAACGGAGGACAGGAACCCCCACTAAATGGCGGAGAATAAAGAACAAAATAAGTGCTGTAACCCACAAGACCCATTCTACCTAGAGGGTATGTATGTACGCACCTAGGGGGTATGTATGTACGCATCCAGTGACACTGTTAGATACCAGAGGCGTAGCTATAGGGGATGCAGAGGTAGAAGTTGCACTCGGGTCCTGATGGCTGAGGGGGTTCAAAGGCCCTTCTGCCAAATAAGAAGACACCAGTATTATAAATCACACATGGTAGGTGGGGCGACTTTTACAGATTTTTCATTGGCACCCAGAAGCTTTAGCTCTATTTATTCTGCATTTGCAGTGTATGGTTTTTTTCCCCAACGTATAACTCACACGAATGCGACTGTATGGCGTCCAGTGACTCCCATTATACAAAAATGTGTACCATGCGGTATAAGTTTTTTTTTTTTTGCAGAATGCCTCTATATGGAATAGCGTAGTCGACAGTTTAAAAAGTGCACACATTAGAATATGTATATCAAAGTCCGCGCCAGAACTTTACTGTCAGTCCAACGTGACCTCAATGACATGGCTAATGTGCTGGTGCTGAAGGACATGGACTGCTGCTGTGGACTGTTGACATGTGCTACGGATCCATTGCACAAAGGGATGCTGGACTTTCAAGTGAGGGCCTGTTATTTCAGCATAGGGCTAATTTTTTGCATGCTCAATATGCAGACTTTACAGTCCATCAAGTGCCAAATTAAAAATGTTCTATGGCAATCTGGCCGCTCCTACAGCTTCTGCAGGCTCTTGATTGGCACATCTGCCTAGTTACGCAGTGAAACCGGAGTGGTGTTCCCTCTTCTTCCGGTGATCACGTGTGTTCCTTTGGAAACTCCAGTTGCCTCCAACACCCTAAAAACCTATGAATTAGTTGGGATTTGTAAACCTTCTAAACTTTCCCAAAAAGTTTTTAAAGAGTTATGCAGACGTATACTGTGGAAACAAATGACACGAGGAGATCTTATAGAAGACCTTATTTACACAGTGTCAGGATCTCATGACAATGGTGCTTTAAAAAAACCAAAACACTTTCCTGTGTAATGCTTAATTGCCCCTGTGGTGGCGCTGCAGGGAAATTGAATACTGCCAGGTTTCCCTTACCGATTACAGCTGATGGATAGGGAACCCAGCAGAAAGACACTTTGTGATTAACTTATCATCGGGGGACCTTTGTAGCAATTAGGAATTTCCAAAGTGGACAACCCCTTTAACAGAGACCTTAAAAAGTTACTTTAACTGTCCAAGATGATCCAGCAAATAGTCAGTAGATATTAAAAGGAGTTCTCTGCTTTGGATAATTCCTACTTTTTAGAAGGATCCCTTAACAATAAGCAGATCAAATAAGTGTCCCCCTACTGGGACCCCCAGCGATCAGCTGTAATCTGTGATGAAACCTGTAGGAAATGTGTCTGTTTCCCTGCAGTGCCACAACAGGGGAAATAAAACATTACACAGTGCTCAATCATATCAATGTATTGTCTGTGTAATACAGGACAGGACAGGTCCTCCAGAGAGAGAGAGAGAGACGCTCATTATAACCGCTCTCCACTCTGCCCAAGAGATGAGGATCCTGAACAGAGGAGACCCTAATAAAACTGACCTGTTACACATTCACACCCCGATTTAATGAAACAGGAAATACAATTCCCCTCCGAGCTACCAAGTCACACCGGTAGGTCACTATAATTAATAATATTATAACCACGGCTCTATTTCCCCATTAGGACAAAAGTTTATATGGAGGGATTTACATTGGTCACGGAATAAACCGAAATGACAAAACAAATATCCGTTTGGTGCATCTTCTAATGGACTGTTGTTTACATGTCTATTGTGGAATAGTTACTTTTTTCTGTAAACTAACCCCCCAAATGCTAGAAGCCAATCAATCAAGTAACAGATGCGACCCTTCTTGGGCCACAGCTCATTGCTTTAACTGGAAAATAGCTAAAAATTAGGTCAACAAAAGATGACCACCCCTGTGAGAAATCCATTCACAGAATATATACAGGCTGCCATAAACAGCAGCTACAGGGAAGTGCTAGGGAATCCAATTTCCAAACATCAATGCAGGCAGAGGCGTAACTTAGAGCAGAAGCTCCTGGGAACCAATGCAAAATCTGTAACAGTGCCACCATCGACCATGTCCCATTTACAATACTGGTGCCTTATTATGTGGCTGAGGAGCATTTGGCCCCTTCAGGCACCAGGGCCCGTGTGTGACAGCTACCTCTGCACCCACTATAACTACACCACTGCCCTGGTGCATGCATGGACTAGACGCAGGGGTCTCAAACACACCGCATGAGGCCCCTGAGGCTGTCATCTGCAAGCCGAGGGGCACCGAAGCTCCCTCGAGAGAGGATAGAGCAGGCCGAAGGTCGAGTGCGCTGGCGCATGGTCCATTTCCTGCGCTGGATCGTTGGTGGTAGGTGAGCAATGGCCACACAGCCCCCTGTAGATAGAGAATCCCTCCTGTAGATAGCACCCCACACACCCCACCCTGTTGACAGCGCTACTCCCCCCCCCCCTCCCTGTAGATAGCTCCATTGAGACTCACTCTAGGAGTGGGATCCCCAGCCAGAGTGGGATCCCTAGCCTGCTGGAGCAGCCCCTGAAGTCACTGTCTATATATAGACCGTGATGTCAGGGGCTTCTCCAGAGCCGGAGTCCCAGAGCAGAACCTATACTAGCGCTGAGGGGCCTGGCAGTGGGCTTATTCCCCACCCACCACTGAAAACACATGCACGACAGACCGAGCATAATATTTATGGTGGAGTCAGGAGGAATAGTTGTTGGCCAAATGAGTTTTTAGCTGAAAGTTAATTTAAGTGTATGACAGCTCTATTGTAAATAACGTAGGATAGTAACATTATACTCTAGATACACAGGTAAGGCAGCTCCCCTGTCATTCCCTGGTCTCTGGGGGAGGGGCTGTATTCCATCACTTCCTGGTGACTGTAATAGTTTATGACATTTCATTGCAGCTGCCATAAAGCAAACACCCTGCTGCTCTGTCTATACAGACAATACAGGAAGGATGTGTCTCCAATATGGCCGCCCCTAGGAAAGGTTTTTCTTCTCTTCTACTGGCTGACCTCTAATGAATGAATCTAAAACTAAATAAAAGGAGAGATTTTTATTAAAAATACATTCTTCAGGTTGCCTAGCAACCACAGGTCATTTAGCTTTGATGACCACTCTTGCAGTTCACTGAAGTGCCCTCCAATTTCCACCAAGGACAGTGAGCACCTTCATCAGGCGGAAGGAATGAAATCAACACTGCGGTCAGATACAGAAAAGAAGAGACCGTGTAGGAATCGGTGGAGGAGGAGGCTTTTGAAAAGTTTACAGAGATTGTCTTTAAGCCATAAGAAGACCGTTGATGACCATCTTCTGACAACATGGCTCTATAATGGACTTCTCTTACATCCTCAGGCATGCGGATTATGTGAAGAAATGTATGGTTCAACCTCATTAGCTAAAATAAGATTTGCGAAGATGAAGGGAACGTTCACACGCTTACTAAAAAACGTCCGAAAATACGGAGCGGTTTTTCAAGGGAAAACAACTCCTGGTTTTCAGACTTTTTTTTAGCATCTCACGTTTTACATGGCGTTTTTTTTACAGCCGTTTTGAGAGCTGTTTTTCTATAGAGTCTATGAAAAACGACTCCAAAAACGGCTCAAGAAGTGACATGCGGGCGTTTTTATAAACGGCTGCGTAAAAAAAACGCCCCGTCGAAACAGAACGCCGTTTTTCCCATTGAAATCAATGGGCAGATGTTTGGAGGCGTTCTGCTTCCCATTTTTCGGCCCAAAAACGGCAGAAAATAAGCCGTGTGAACATACACTAACAGGTGATGAGCATTGGGAATGAAGTAACTGATGTGACCAGATTATCCGTAACACGTAGAGCAGGAATTTTCTCATTTTCGGAAGCAGTTCGATTCTGGTGGTTACTGAGAAAACTGGTTAAATGGCCATTTGGGCAAAAAGGATTTTTGGGATTAGGTCTAAAATTGATTTCTTATTTGCAAATGGATGCACACAACGGTGGTCACACAACTCTGATTCCTCATAGAAACCATGATCCAATTACTCTAAAGATGAATGCACTTCATGAGGTCTCCAACACAAGGGAAAACTATGGTTACATCCAGGAATTATCCAAAAGGAGTCGCTTGTTGTTTTATTCCCCATTGTCGCATGATGGATTATATGTCAAATTTACTTGGATCATGAACTTTTGTACTTTATTTAGTTTTTTTAATACTAAAGCAGTTTGTAAGGGGGAAAAGTGGGTTTTTCATTTTTTTTTCACATTTTTTTTTTCATTAACTTTATTAAACTTTTTTTTTTTTTACCTTTTTACTAGTCCCACTAGGGGACTTTAATATGCGATTCTCCGATCGCTATTATGCAGTGTATTACTGCCTGTCCATTTAACACGGACAGGCATCTGCTAGGTCATGCCTGCGGTATGATCTAGCAGGCATTCGCTACAGGCAGACCTGGGGGCATTTATTAGGCCCCCGGCTGCCATCGGAGACACAGACACTCGGCGATCTTATCGCCGGGTGTCGGTGGGAGAGAGAGGGATCTCCCTCCCTCTCTCCAAAACCACTCAGATGCGGTGCACGCTATTGCGCACCGCATCTGAAGGGTTAAACGGGTGAGATACTATTATCGATCTCACCTGGTCGAGCAGGGACGCCCCCAGCCCTCAGCTGCCTCTGGCAGCTGAGAGCATGGAGATTTGACGGCTCCCTGCTCTGTTTATTTATTCTGATGCAGCGCCGTAAAAAAGGCATATGCATCAGAATAAAGCCAGTTAGTGGCCGCCGTGAAAAGGCGTATTGGCGGTCACTAACGGGTTAAGGGGTGGTCTCAAGACGACACACCCTGTCCATATGCCCTATAAGGGTACATCAACATAGCCAATTGCTACTTCGCCTGGCAAAATCAGCTGTTTGCCAGAGGTGTGAGAAGTTGGACCCGCAGAATTGTGATTGCCATCACGGTTTCCATCTGAAAAAGGGGTTGTCTATGTGAAACACCCCCTTAATGCACCCAGATACTAAATCTCAACATTGGATTTAAGGGGTTGTCTCAATGACAACCCCTGTCCACATGCCCTATTTGGGCATATGGAAGTCATAGAAGGGGGTCCATCACTTTGGACCCACTTCTAGGAGTCAGAAGGGAGAATCACACTGTAAAAGCGGCACCTGGAATGGGGGACCCGATGCATCCATGACTTACATGCATTGCATTACATGGATGACCACTTTTTTTAAAATGGGAAGTCAGAACAGCTAATTGCCAAGAGTTAGAGAATCGGGACCTACAGCGATCGCGACTTCTTTTTAAAAAGTGGTTGTTTCCGTTAGACAGTCCCTAAAGCTTACATGCAGTTCTATAGATTATACCAAATTAGAACTCAGCCCTGCTACATCTTCACATACAAAGTCGAGGATTGTTCCGTAGACTCCAGCAATTTTCTGCTTCTCGCCGTTTCGCTCAGAGTATAATATTAATCATTACAGATAATCTGGCTTTACAGGGGTTGGTTTGGGTTCACTTTCCAAATCCTCAGAGATTAATGGAGACGATTCTAGGAGTGAGCCACGTGACTCACAGTAACTGCCGATCCTTAATCACTCAATTAGTCTTTAATTCCAGCCGTGAAATATCTGCAGTTTCTACATCATGAACAAAGCGTAAAGTGAAACAAGACACACTTCCATTTATATGGATTTTGTCCAACAAGGTAATGGATTTGCTTAAGAAATAGATTATAAACCGGCACTGGAGGAAGGCATTGTCAGGCAGCAGAAGCACATCTCCAGCAAGTCTTGGGGAACAGGAAATTGAGACGTACCTAATGGGGTTGTCCAGAATTAGAAAATATGGTCTGAATTTTTTTTCCCCCAGAAACAGCGCCACTCTTGTCCATGGGTTTTGTCTGGTATTGCAATTCATCTTTATTTACCTGTACGGAGCTGAGCTGCAATAGCAGATGTGGCCGCTGCAGGGAAAATGTAGTATTGGATGACAGCCATTCAGATGAATGATCATCCATGTAATACATGGAAGGCTATAGCCCTCCAGAGCAAGAGCCGGGGCTATCTGTACTATTAAATATGTACACCCAAATGATACCTAAAACTTTGATTCTTCCCGCATAAAATAAGGCCTCATACAGCCGCGACAATGAAAATATGAAAAAGTTATGGCTGCCGAAATAAGGCGGCTGAGGCAACAACTAAAAACCTGTACTGCGTCATTAAGGCCCGTTAGGGGTTAAAAAAAACGTCTCAACCACAAGCACATATAGCGGAGATGACTGATGCATCCTCATGACTTCTTAACCTGCTACAATTACATTTTGTTTCACCAATATATTAAAACCAGGCACTGCCATAAAGCGAGAAGTTTCCCGTTCCTGGTACTATAAACGATTTACCAATTATCAGCCTGGAATTAAAAATGGTGTCACCCCAGTCACCAAGGAGCGAGCGGCAGCTGCTGCAGCACGAGATGTCGGTCCTCTTCCTCCTCTAACAGATGCAGGGGCCAGTGGTTGACACTATTATCTTACAGCGCTGGGGTCCTGGGTTCGAATCCATCTACGGGCAACATGAAGTTTGCATGTTCTCCCTGTATGTGCTTAGGTTTTCTCCGGGTTCACACTCCATAAACCCCAATGGGGACAGGGAAGAATATGAGTGATGACAATCTCCATACAGCGCTGCGGAGTGTGTTGGTGGCATATAAATAAATGTAATAAAAGATGAGAATGGACAGGATTAGCTCAATATGAGAGTAATTGGGAATCACTCCATCAGCAGAATTATGGATAGAAAACAAAATCTCCCTTCACTTTATTTATGTAGTCCATGGGCGGAAATACCTCTGTATATAAAGGGGTCCACAGACACTGCATCACCCCAGTCAGACAATCACAGAACTGCTATAAATTTCTTAGCTGCTCTGTGATTGGCTGATGATGAAGTATCGGTATATCTGAGCCGTCTACAGACATAGTTGGAAGGTAACCTCTTCAAAGGGAGTAAAGCTGGCCGTACATGTCGGTCGATTTCGGCAGACCCAGCCAACCATCTGTGTCCTGACTCTCCCCCGGCTCCAGATGTTGGGGGAGAGAAGGGTCGGGCATTTTGAATCTCAGAATGCCCGATCCTCTTGTTCATTTGGAGAGAAGCCCATGCCAGAGGAGTCTGGGAGCGGCTTTCTCCCTTTTCCATATTGAAAACACATGCACGCTCGGCCAAATTAAGCGAGCATGTGTATGGGGTTGACGTTAGAAATAGTTGTCGGACGAATGACTGTTCGGCAGACCGATATCTCAAGTGTATGGCCAGCTTTAACCTATCAGGGATGTTATTAACCCCTTCACTACGAGGAATGTTACCATGAACCCCTTCAATGTCCTAGACCACCAGGGATTTTACCATTAACTATTTCACTGACCCTAACTACCAGGGATGTTACCCATCCCTGCAGGAGAATGAAAACATTTGTCAGTTTTTCGGAGAGAATGCAAAAATTATATATTTTTTTTACCGTCATCATGCATTTTAAAGAGACAGTGTCATGATTTATTTATTTTTATTCATTTGTGTGTTTTTATTGCATAAAATATTATATTTAATTTTTCACATACAAAGTTTTTTTTATTACTTTACTGGGGGCTGCCATGTTTTATTTCATCTGTGTATGTGTCTTTTAACGACACATACACAGATGAAATATGGCAGTTACAATGCATAGGACACAATGAACGGCAGCCGTTCATTGCTTCTGCTATCTGGCTCTGTACTGCGCAGCCGCAGTTCAGAGCCACACAGCAGAGAAGCTGGTTTGTAGGGAGATAGCAGGCGCCATTATGAAGACCGGCTGCGCTGCTGGTAAGGTGTGTGTGTCTCTGTCTGTCCCTCTCCCTCTCACAGACCCCCTGGTGGCCCCCACCCGGCGCCCCCCCCCCCCACACATGCTGTAACTGTGTGTGTCTCTTTATATAGCAGTGCTGAGTGTGTGTGTGTAGCAGTGCTGTGTGTCTGTGTGCAGCAGAGCTGAGTGTGTGTCTGTATGTAGCAGTGCTGAGTATGTGTGTATAGTAGTGCTGAGTGTGTGTGTGTGTGTGTGTGTGTGTGTGCAGCAGAGCTGAGTGTGTGTCTGTATGTAGCAGTTCTGAGTGTGTGTGTGTGTGTGTGTAGCAGAGCTGTGTGTGAGCTCGCGCAGCAGAGATGTGTGTGTGTAGTGTGCGCTTGCGCAGCAGAGATATGTGTGTGTGTGTGTAGTATGCGCAGCAGAGCTGTGTCCTATTTTTGTGCAGCAGAGTATGCACGGGTGCCAATTATCCTTCATAGCCGCTTATCAGCTGTTTTGAACAATCAGCGGCGAGCACCCCCCCCCCCCCCCCACACACACACATGCAAAATCAACTGTAATCAAGCGTTTTTTATGCGGTTTTTGGCACATAAAACGTGCAAAAAAAACGTGTCAAATGCACGCCGTGTGAACCTGTCAACTGAAAAGTCATTCACTTCACTTTCATCATTCTAAGGGTATGTTCACATGCAGTGTTTTCAGCTGTAAACGTCCCGAAAAACGGCTGATAAATCGGAAGATTAACACCTACAAACATCTGCCCATTGGTTTCAATTGGAAATACGGTGTTCTGCTCCGACGGGGCGTTTTTTATGCGGCCTTTTTCCAAAAATGGCACGTAAAAAGACGCCCGCCAAAAAGAAGTGCATATCACTTCTTAGGACGTTTTTGGAGCCGTTTTTCATTGACTCTATAGAAAAACAGCCGTAAAAAACACGAGTTTGATTAAAAAATGGCTGAAAATCAGGAGCTGTTTTCCCTTTGTTTAGTAAGCGTGTGAACATACCCTTAGCCTTTTGGTGTGTCCTATAGCTTCTGCCAGCTGCAGAATCACACCCAATATGGCTGCCGGACACTTAGCAATTTGAAGACACCTTTTCCTGGCTTGTAGGAGGGGGGGGAGTGAGATTCCCGACCACATTTACGGCAGCTGTGAGTCAGGTTGCTTTGCCTTATTCACCTTGCTGTAATTCTGGGAAGTGCTCCCTCTGGTGGCCAACATAGGAAAACATGTCAAATTATTATTTAATTTTTAATACTTTCTACCATGTGTAAGAAAAAAAAAATAGAGCAAAAAACTTGAACAATATAATAGAAATAAGTAACTTACTTTAAAAAAAAAAAAAAAAAGGTTTAATTCGCGACACATTCCCTTTAAATATGAGAAGATGTAAGTTGCAGAAAAGCTGGCCCCTCTGTTCTTGCACAGAGACCCTCAGCTGTCTGTGTGCCCCTCTGATGTAATCTATGGTAATCCAGGCACAAATAAAACATGACCATGAAGACACCACTTTAGTCCTTCTGCTGCCAAACCCTCTTTGTTGTTCCGTGCGGTCTTCATCTCTAAAGTTTGCCCTCTCTTTACATATATCGTATTTTGCATTTTACACGAGACAATATTTCAAATACTATATGCGTATATTTGGATCATGATGTTCTGCAGCAGATTCCACCTGCAAACTCCTAATAAGCCTGGACAGAGAATTCTGTCCCCCTATAGAGGAAGGGAAGGTGACAACATGAAGAGTTCCGATGCAGTAGCTCATATCATCCCACTGTTATAAATCATAGACGTGCAGATTCATAAAGTGAAGGAAATAAATATTAGCTGCCGAAAATCTAGCCCTGATGTAAGACTCATCACTGGTAGTTAAAGGGGTAAGACACACCACCCAAAAAAGGAGAAAAAAAAATGTATATGGTTACCGATTCACATCTTCTTCTAAAAACATTGCTAACATAAGTCGAAAGCATGTCTATGGTCCATATTCCATCGGTGTCAAGAAGCAGAGGCGTAATTTCAAACTCTTTGGCCCCTCACATGCACCTACCATGTGCAATTTTTAATAAAGGTGTTTTCTATGTAGCAGAGGGGCATTGGGGCCATTTCGGGCACCAAGGTCTGGCTGCAACTGCTACTTTTGCACCCCAACCGTTCTGCAACTGTCCAGAAGAAACTGGACAACTAAAGTTTATCGGAACACCAAAAGCATGATAATAAGACATCAAGACCACCTCATCGGTAACCACAAGCTCAGCAATTCTTAGCAAGTGTTTTTGAAATATGGCGGACATGCTATCATCACTGGAGACTTTCCGGCAGCCCAATGCTATAATACAGACACTTCTTGACTTTTGACTGGAAGTCTCTGCATATTGGGTACTTTCGAGACTGGATGTAAGCAGCGTACCATAAAAGTTACCCAAGACACTAATACTTCTGCACATATCCACGCCATCTCCATCAGAGAAGTCATTTTACACAAATAGCCTGACATAAATCAGGCTGCATTTTAATGTCATCTGTGGTTCCCTGGGGAGAACTTTCCAAAAACATTACATATCTGTTTTATATCTGTCAGGTTTCCCATAGACTACATAACTCCTAATCCAGTATAATTTGTGTGGCTGCCACAAATAAAAATAGTCCACCAATTAGGAAGGAGAACGAAGAAACAAACTGATATTTCCAAATGAGAGGCGAGTATGGACATCATTGGAGACTCTGAGCGTCACGGTCTTTTCAAGAGCAGTAAATTAGATTTGCAGCTCAGTGGGTTAATAGTCCACTTCTGACCTTTCCGAAGTAATCATAACTGGTGAAATATATTGGTATAATAAAGCATGGGAACCAGTGATTACAGGAGACAGGACATGACATTTAACATGTATTGTAGAATTAGTTATACTGTAACATCACTTTAGCAGAGCTTTCCTGGTTTTAGAGCACCATCATACCCAATGCCAAGCCTCCTGTGACCCTACCAGAAGAGGAAGTCAGACACGGTATTAAATCACAGTCATCGTCCTGCTTTGGACAATGCCAATTTGTTAGTAGAGTCCCTTGATAATAAGCTGATCACAAAGAGTCTACCTGCGAAGTCCCTCAGCGATCAACTGTAAACTGTGGGGTAACCTGGCAGTAAGTGTTCAATTTCCCTGCAGCGCCACCGCAGGGGAAATAAAGCATTACACATTGCTGTCTGTGTAATGAGGGAAAGAACAGGTTCTCCAGAGTGGGACATGTTCTTTGAAACCGCACTCTAGCCAAGCGATAAGTATCCTGAACAGAAAACCTCCCTCTACTACCTCAAGAAACACAGGTAAAAAATGACATAGAAAAGGACTTAGGAATTTTAGTTACTACTAAACTTAACTGTAGCAACCAATGTCAGACAGCTGCTGCAAAGGCACATTAGATCATAGGGTGCATCAAAAGGGGCACAGATGCACATGACGAGAACATAGTTATACCACTTTATAAGACCGCACATGGATTATTTTAAATAGTATTGGGCACCGGTGAACAAGAAATATTAGCGCGCTTGAGCAGGTTCAAAGATGGGCAACTAAAGTAATAAATGGAATGGGTGGACTACATTACCCAGAAAGATTATCAAAATTAGGGTTAGAAAAAAGTCTGAAAAAAGGCAGCTGAGGGGCGACCTAATAATTATGTATAAATATATGAAAGGTCAATACAGAGATCTCTCTCATGATCTATTTTTACCCAGAACTGTAACTATAACAAAATACATTCTCTACATGAGAAAAGAAGGTTTCTACACAAACATAGAAGAGGATTCTTTACTGTTAAAGCAGTGACACTACGGAACTCTCTGCCAGAGGAAGTCAATATGGTGAATTCACTGAAACAGTTCAACAGACGCCTGAACTTCTTTCTTGAGTGTAATATTACATTATGGTTAATGGATCATTGTAGATGGGTCATTGATTCAAGGATTTATACTGATTGCCCTAAGATGGAAAATTGGCTTTGGGGTTTTGACTTCCTCATGATCAACATTGAAGAATAATAGGCTGAACTGGATGGACATGTGTCTTTATTTGGCCTTGCAAACTATGATGATGCCTACACTTTTGGTGCCCATGCATTCTGTTTTTAAACCAGGGGCATATGTGCCATAGATACATCCTGCACAGCTGCTATGGGGGCCCAGTTCATTCTCACCTACAAATTATTGAAATATGCTGGAATAGGGAACTGGATGGAGGGGTTCATTGGCAGAAATCAGCGCCATTAAGTGGGGGGTTTACTTTGTTGCTTTTTTTTTTTGCTCTATGCGCACACTATGAGCCCCTGAAAACTTCAAACTATAGGAAACTGCCAGATTAAAGGGGTTGTGTGGGGACTGAAAAGTATTCGTTTACTCACTGCTGTATATGAGTACACTCACTAATATACATTCCGGTCCCCCATCACGCTGATTCTAAGATTTTTATAGATTTTTATAGCGCTGGCGGGGCATCAGAAGTCGAGTGGCACAGCCTTTCTTCATGATGACACGACTCTTGGTCATGTGACCGGCCCCGCTGTACACAATGTACAAGAAAGAGCAGTAGTACAGAGATTACATAGAGTACAGTGGGGCCGGTCACATGACGACGAGTCGTGTCGTCATGAATAAAGACTTTGCCACTAGACTTCCCGTCCCCCACCAGCGCTATAAAAATCTATAAAAATCTTTTAATCAGCTCGATGGGGACCGGAATGTATATTAGCGAGTGTACTCATATACTGCATTGAGTAAACTGCTAAGGCCTCGTGCACACTTCCGACACATTTTTCACGGCCGTTTGTGACGGATCCGTGTGGCCGTTTTAGCGGCCGTGTGCACTCCGTGTTTCCGTTTCCGTGCGCCGAGCATGGTACTATCCAGGGTGCTGAAAGAGTTAATGGGCTGCACTGATCGACGGTAACTCTTTCAGCACCCTGGACAGTACCATGCTCGATGCTCGGAAAATCCAATTTTAATGTAATAAAAAAAAAAAAATGTCATACTTCCTTTCCGGGCTCCAGCGATGACGTTTCATCCATGTCGCCGCTGCAGCCAATCACAGGCTGTAGTGGCGGTCACACACGTCAGGATGACGTCAGAAGGCCGGCCTCCAGGGATGACTCTTCATCCCACGTGACCACCTCTGCAGCCAATCACAGGCTGCCGCGTCAGAAAAGAAAGTCGGACTGGAGGAAGAAGAGGGACTCGTCACCAAGACAACAACCGGGTACGTATGAACTGATTTTTATTTTATTTTTAATCAGCAGCTTCTTTTCTCTATCAGTGATTGATAGAGACAAGTGGCTGCCGATTAGTAATATTTCTGTTATGTTTTTCTGCCTGCTCGGCTGTTGCTAGGCAACGACTCGGTCACACACGGACGGCACACGGATGCCTTCCGTTTTTTTGACGGCCCCATTGACTTGCATGGGCCTCACGGTCACGGAATCTCGGACCAAAGTAGGACATGCTCTACTTTGGATCGGAATCAAGCAACGGGACCGTCAAAAAAACTGAAGTGTGCATGGCCCCATTGAAATGAATGGGTCAGTGTGCTAGCTGTCAGAAAAACGGCTAGCACCCTGAAGGAAAAAACTGAAGTGGGCATGGAGTCTAATACTTTTCTGTCCCCACATAACCCCTTTAATGCTTTATCTAAACTATCGTAATGAAATAGTCGAAACGCGAAGATAAACTGCTGCTTTGGGATGTTAGCAGAAGGAACAGAAGCGTAGTTAGAAATGGAGACTAGGGTCGACACCAAAAGAGCGGTCAGAAGAGCGCAAGTCAGTGGACGAGACGAGGACGCAATCAAGAGGTCGGGCCAACAGCTGGAACAGGGAGAAGTGAGTAGCTATTTCCCTGATAGATATTGATAGGTCATAAATGTTTGCGATGGGAGGAAAACTCCTTTGAAGAATAAGAAAAACACATGATCAAATGGAATGGTCCACAATATAGTAATATGTCCGTATTTATGTCTCAATTGATATAATTTCCATATAAAATCCAAGTTTACGCTCGATTTACGAAGTTCCTAGTGGATGTATTTCTCGATATGCACACAGTAATCCTATTCGAGCGTGGTGTTCTGCATTACTTAACCATAGACAGATGTTTTCCAGTTGTGTCTGATCTTCACCCTTAAGAACCATGTTTAGCTTTGCCTGTACAAAAGGAAAAGATGAATGTCTGACATATCAACACATAAATCTCGGATTAGACGGCTTCTGTTGTGGTTCACAAGGCAGTGGAGGTAGGAAGAGAACAACAATGTCTGGCTTGCATCTCCTATGACAAGTCAAGAGAGTGATAACTCAAGGGTTAGGTATGAAATTAAATAATGTGAGGGTTATGGAATTAGCGGTTAATCTGTAATGCTGAACCATGAAGAGGCAGCTTGTAATGTAATACAGTCTATGAAAGAGGTTTACAAATTACAAGCCGACTTAGACACACTGAGTGAGTAATCTGCATGCACTATATGTCCTAGGGGGGAGTAAAACTGGGAGAGCCACTTGCAGAGACGGATCTGGGTGTATTTGTAGATCATAGCGTAAGTAACAGCACAATGTCAATCAGCTGCAACTAAAGCCAATCGAATTCTGTCGTGCATTAAAAAAAAAGGCATTTAGGTACAGGGACATCATTTTACCACTTTACAAAGCATTAGTGAGGCCTCATCTGGAACATGCAATTCACTTCTGGGTACCAGACGACCTGGAGTTGGAAAAGGTACAAAATAAAACAACTCACCTCATAAGGGGCATGGAGAATCTTAGTTATTAGCAAAGGTTGATAGAAAGACATTTATTAAGTCTTGAAATTAGACGTCTAAGGGAAGACATGATAACTTTGTACATCAGTTATAAATATATGAAAGGCCCACACAAAAAATATGGTGAAAAGCTGTTCTGAATAAATCCAATTTAAAAGACAAGAGGGCGTTTCCTCCGTCTGGAGAAAAAAAAGGTTCAAATCTCCAGAGATTACGGGTTTCTTTATTGTAAGAGCTGTAAATGAGTGGAACAATCACCTTATGAGCTGCTCACAGAAGTAACAATAAATGGCTTGAAGATATGAAAAAATTATTTCTTAGAACAAAATAATATCAATACGTAAATGTATAGAATTCTTGTGAATATTGATCCAGTCTAATCGCCATTTGGGGGGGGCGGACATTTTTTCTTTTAAGACATATTGCCTCAGGCCTTAGCAGGTTTTTTTTGGCCTTTCTCTAGAAGGCAAGATTTCAGCGCCACATCTGGCACTGTTTTTTTTTTTTTTTGCGGATCTTGTGTCTGGATCTGCGGGTGGAAAATCTGCAGGCAACGCTGAACATTTGTCGCATGGAACTAAGTATACTCAATCTGTTCTGCATGTTCACCGCAGATATCATTCTTTTCAATGCAGAAAGGGTGAAATCCACAGCAAAATCTGCATGTAACACGCCATACCAGCCTTACAAATCGGCATCCGCTGTTGATTGTGCAGCACATTCAATATACTTACCATTCAATGTACTTACCCATAAATACAAAGGCCCCCTAGCGGAGGTAGTGCATATGATGAGAACCCTTTGGAATTACCTGGATTTCTGCATGGATTACTAATAAAATGTAATCTGGTTGATATCTAAGTCACAACTATAGACAAACACAATCTAACTAAACTAAGATCACAAATACAGTAGTTGTACTTGTTCAAGTCTTTTATCGAGCACATTGAGTAAACAGCCACAGCGCAGGGAGAAAAAGTAAGTGAACCTCTGTGTTAATGACTTCTCCAAAAGCAAATTGGCAAGAGGTAGATTGCAAGTGTTTACAGGTGCTGGGCCCATTTACTAAAAGAGACACACAAAGCCTGGTTACTGACAAATCTGTTCTTCTCAAGAAAGATTGGTTAATTTAAAACGTATCTTTTAGAAAAACTCAGAAGACGTGTTCTAGAAACACATGAATCTGGAAAAGGCTACAAAAGCATTACTAAAGACCTGAATGGAGGGAGCATAATGGTGGAGGGAGCGTCATGGTGGAGGGGAGCGTCATGGTGGAGGGGAGCGTCATGGTGGAGGGGAGCGTCATGGTGGAGGGGAGCGTCATGGTGGAGGGGAGCGTCATGGTGGAGGGGAGCGTCATGGTGGAGGGGAGAGTCATGGTGGAGGGGAGAGTCATGGTGGAGGGGAGAGTCATGGTGGAGGGGAGCGTCATGGTGGAGAGGAGCGTCATGGTGGAGGGGAGCGTCATGGTGGAGGGGAGCGTCATGGTGGAGGGGAGCGTCATGGTGGAGGGGAGCGTCATGGTGGAGGGGAGCGTCATGGTTAGGGGCTATATTGCTGCCCCTATATTGGGGCCTGGACTCCCCGATCATTTGAGGGGACAATAAAAATAAGGGGGTATCAAAACATTTTACAGGAGAATATAAGGTCAGCAGTCCATGACCTCAAGATGAAGAGACGTTGGGTGATGCAACAAGAGACAATGACCTAAAGCACACAAGTAAATCAACTAAAGCATGGTGGATGTAGAAGATTTGTGCTTTGGAATGCCCGAGTCCTAACCTTGAAGGCTATGAACACCTTCAAAAACATTATATTTTTGATTATTGCAATGTAATTTGCATTTTATATTATAATATACACACACACACATATATATATATATATATATATATATATATATATATATATATATAATAGGAATTAGACCTACCGGTAATTGTATTTCCAGGAGTCCATCATGACAGCACTACAGGAGGTTGCCCTATTGACCTCTGTAGGGACAGGAAGACAGAGAGGTTAAAAGGCCCCTCCCACCACCCACTTGCCAGTGTTTTTCAATTACTACACAAGGATGGATGCAACCCTATTTTATTTCTAGGGATAATAACTGACATGTTCATTGCACAAATCAGAATTCAATAAGGGAGGGAATGTAATGGTGCTGTCATGATGGATTCCTGGAAATACAATTACCAGTAGGTCTAATTCCTATTTTCCAGTACATCCCTCATGACAGCACTACAGGAGCAATACCAGATTATAATGCTCAGGGCGGGACTACGGATTGAAGGACTTTCCGTCCAAAACTTAAATCCGTATCGGACAGAACATCGAGCCTATAATGTTTGCAAAACGTATGATGGTTTGACCAAGTGGCAGCTCTGCAGATTTGGTCCATAGAGGCTTCTCTTCTTTCTGCCCAGGATGCCGAAACTGCCCTCGTTGAATGGGCTCTGATGCCTTGTGGGGCACATAGTCCTTGGGACTTGTAGGCTTCTTGTATGGTGGTTTTTACCCATCTCGCTAGAGAGCCTTTTGAGGCTTTCTTTCCTCTATTCTTTCCCCCAAACAGGACAAATAGATTTTTATCTTGTCTCCAGGAGGAGGTTCTATCCAGATACTGAAGAATTGTTCGCCTGACATCCAGGCAATGGAATTTTTCTTCTTGTTGGTTTTTTGGATCTGGATAAAAGGAAGGTAGAATTATTTCTTGTTCTCTATGGAAAGCAGTAGATACCTTTGGAATAAATGAGGGATCCAGCTTTAGGATGATCTTATCCTTTTGTACCTTTAGGTACGGTTCTATGACTGACAGAGATTGGATTTCTCCAATCCTTCTTGCTGAAGTAATAGCGACTAAGAATGCAGCTTTTAGAGTTAAAAAGTGCATACTAATTGTGTCGAGCGGCTCAAAGGGGGGCTCACAAAGAGTCGTTAACACCACATTCAAATCCCAGGTAGGAACGGATTTCTTTAGGGAAGGTTTCAGTTTAGAGACCGCTTGAGTGAATCTTCTGATCCATCGATGTTCAGACAGGGGAGTATTAAAAAAATTTCCTAAGGCTGAAATCTGTACTTTTAAGGTACTAGGGCTAAGCCCTTTTTTGAATCCCGATTGTAAAAAATCTAGGATTTTCGCGATGTTGGGAGAAAAGGGGTCTGGTCCTGGGTCTCCATACCAGGAACAGAATTTCTTCCAAATTTTTTGATAGATTTTTGAGGTAACTTCTTTATGACTTGATAAGATAGTTGAAATTACCTCATCTGACAGACCGTGGTTCCTCAAGATCTGCCTTTCAGGATCCAGGCTGACAATTTCAGAGTTTCTATTCCCTGAAAGAATAAGGGACCCTGGGAGAGAAGATTCTCCCTGACTGGGAGCATGATAGGGTCTTCCAACGCTAGCTTTTTTACGATTGGAAACCAACTTCTTTTTGGCCAATAGGGAAGAATAATGATGAGCTTTGTCAAATCTTCCTGGATTTTTCTTAATACCATTGGTATTAGAGGAAACGGAGGAAAGGCATAGGCCAGATCCATGCCCCAGGGTTGGGACAATGCATCTACTCCCAATGGGTTGTCTCTGAGATTTAGGGAGAAGAATGTCTCTACTTGGGAGTTTTTCCTCGTGGCAAACAGGTCTATTTGTGGATAACCCCACCTTCGGGTTAAGGACAGAAAGACTTCCCTGTTTAGGGACCATTCTCCAGGGACTCCCTTGTCTATGTTGTTTGTGCAGAGCCACCACAGGAGGGAGGATTTCACAGTCTCGGAAATTTGAATTCTTGAATTCAGGGAGTTCTGTTTTCGATCCCACTGGGACAAGATCAGATTCTGTAAGGGTCTGGAGTGAAATTGACTCCATGGAATAGATTGGATGCAAGACGTCATCATTCCCAACATCCGCATACATTCCCTTATGGAACAGGCGTCTTTCCCCAAAAATTTCCTTACTTCTGCCAGTAGGAGTATTTGTTTCTCTCTTGGGAGGAAGGAATGTTGAAGGGAGGAGTTTAGTAGTACTCCTAAGAAGACCTTCTGTTTTTGGGGAGGAAGACTCGACTTCTGAAAGTTGATTATCCATCCCAATTCCTGTTGTAGGGAAAGAACCTGTGACCGATGACTGTCTAAGATAGACTGAGTATCTGCCGTCAACAAGAAGTCGTCGAGATATGGTATAATTACTATACCCTGACTACTTATGAATGCCATGATCTCTGCCATAATTTTTGTAAAAATTCTGGGGGCGGAGGAAATGCCGAAAGGGAGGCAGACAAACTGGAAGTGGAGAATGGAAGGACCGTCCTGAATTACGAATCTGAGGAATCTCTGGTACGCGGGGTGGATAGGAACGTGATAATACGCATCCTTTAAATCGATCGTACACATTGATGCCTCTTCCCTTATTAGAGGAATAGTCGATTTGATAGACTCCATCTTGAATTTTCGATATTTCACCCATTTGTTTAGGACCTTCAGGTTGATTATTGTCCTGTAGGAACCGTTTGGTTTTTTGACTAAGAAGATTTTTGAATAGTGGCCTTTGCATATTTCGTTGTGGGGAACTGGAGAAATGGCTCTCAATTTGAGTAGTTTCTGGACGTCCTGGATAAGGATCTGATGAAGGTCTTTTGCTTGGTACTGGGTTATTAGAAATTTCTCTGGAGGAATGGAGGAAAATTCTATTTTGTACCCTTCTTCTATGATCTTTAGAACCCAGGGGTTCTGGGTTATTCTCGACCATTTAGGATAAAATTGTAGGAGTCTTCCTCCTATGCTCTTGGCGTCATTGCTTTGAGGGCTGGAATGAATTATTTGTGTTAAGGAGATATCCTCGACCCCTTTTTCCTTTGGGGTAACTCCAGCGACCGGACTTCGCTTTCCCGCTGTATTTCTGTAAGGTAGGATCCCTCTGTTGGCGAAACCTCCCAAACTGAGGGGGTTTTTTTGGTTTCTCTTCAGGAAACCCCTTTTTCCTATCTGCTGCATTCTCCAGCATGTTATCGAGGAGAGGACCGAACATCAGAGACCCTGTAAACGGGATAGAACACAATTTGTTCTTGGACTTCGTATCTCCTGACCACATTTTGAGCCATAATGCTCTTCTAGCAGCATTTGAGAGAGCCCCATTCCTGACAGCAAATCTAATAGATTCCGCTGAAGTGTCTACCAAGAATCCGGTTGCCATTTTTAGTAAGGGTAGAGATTCTAATAGATCTTGTCGTGATGTCTTCATCATCAAATGGGTCTCCAGCTGGTTTAACCATATAAACATTGCTCTTGCTACTGATGTGGCCGCGATATTAGTCGAGATCAAAGCAGAGGAAGATTCCTACGCTCTTTTCAGTAGCCCGTCTGCCTTTCGGTCCATGGCGTCCTTCAACTGCGAGGAATCTTCAAATGGGATTGCGTTTTTTTTTAGCAACCCTGGCTACTGGGACATCTACTTTTGGGATCTCATCCCAAGGTTTAGTGTCTTCTGGATCAAAGAGAAGTCTGTTTTTAAAATCTCTTGAAATGAAGAGCCTTTTTTCTGAATCTTCCCATTCAGTTGTCACCATTCTTTTGAGATTTTCATTTATCGGAAAAACCTTTGTTTTCTTTTCCGTTAGACCTCCAAACATCTCATCTTGGATGGTATGTGGTTGGTCTTCTTCGGGAATATCCATGGTTTCCCGTATTGCTTGAATTAAGGTATCAGACATCTCGGAAGAGAAGAAATTTTTTTTCTCTTGAGTGGAAGAAGTTGAAGGCAAGAGTTCCTCTTCTTCTTCTAACTCACCCTCCGATAGGTAATAACACTCCTGCTCCGAGTCAGACCCCTGAGAGGGAGGACAATATTTTTGATCCACTTCCATCCGTGGTCTTTTTGCCCGGGAGTGGGAGGGAGTTTCTTGAGGAGGGGCGAGGGAGGCTACTGACTGACCCACTTCTTCACGAATCATAGCCCTAAGTTCAGACATGAACGTTGGTTGTTCCTCCTTTAGTATTTTTGCAATACAATCCGGACACAATTGTTTCCTATGTGACTCTGGCAATTTTTTTGCACAAGTCGCACATTTTTTAACCTTCTTTTTATCAGTTTGTCTCTGAGAGGAATCTTTATCCTAGAGAAAACAGAAGGTAGGTAAAGGATGGTGTACATACATAAGGAGTCATAACCCTTACCCCAAGGGTGAGACTCACGTGACCCTGGGACATATCTGGAGTTCCATCAGGACGCAGAAGTTCCATACCGCGACAGGTAACATGCAATGCAATATGCAATCCACAAAAATAATCCAAGTTAGAGTTATCAGCTCTAACTACATACCTGTGCGTGTCCCTTTAAATGCGGGCGTTTTGAATTTCCCGCCTTCCAAGATGGCCGCGGACCGGAAGTAGCCCGACGTCATTTCCGGTCGGCTATTCGTTCTTTCCTTGTAGTGCAGCGAGGATCCCTGCCGGTGCGTCCACGTCTATGGAGCTGCCGGTCCCCGCCTGGTCCGCGGCCAGGCCGAAGCCTGCTTGGGAATCCCCAGCCCCCACACACTACCCGAACCCTGCCTAGGATTCCTCCGGTAGGTGTCCCAGGGTGGGAGCTAAGGGACCCCTCGTTCGAGGGGTGTTAGCCTGGGCTTTAGGGGGAAGAGAAGGGGGAGTGCACAGACCCCCCGATCTTGCCCCCTGCCCGAGTTTCTTTCCTGCAGTAATACAGGAGCGACGCCTCTCTGCTCCTGACCCTGTGGGGACAGGAAGAACACTGGCAAGTGGGTGGTGGGAGGGGCCTTTTAACCTCTCTGTCTTCCTGTCCCTACAGAGGTCAATAGGGCAACCTCCTGTAGTGCTGTCATGAGGGATGTACTGGAAATATATATATACATAAACACACACATACACCTATATATATATATTTTATACCACTCAGTAAACGTTCTTTTTTTTTTAACATGGGAGCCTATGTGTGACAAATGCCATTGTTAGGCATCCGTCACAGGTATACCCGCTCAACGTATACGTCAGGAAGCTACAGTAACATAACTGTCCATATATGGACAGTTATGTCACTGGAGCTTGCTGCACAGCCACTCTGCCAGGGGACTCCGGGCCTGGATACACTCCTGACATCAATGTCCATATTTGGACAGGGACATCAGGAGCTTCTTTAGGGCTGGAATTTCCTGGCAGACAGATTATTGACGCTTCCTGTGCCTGGAAACATCAGCCCTGGGGAAGCTCCTGAAGTCACGTTCCAAATATGGAAATCGATGTTAGCAGTGTATCTAGGGCCGGAGTCTCCGGGAGATGTATCGCACTGTTTGCCCTATAGTGGGATATGTTGCAGCATTTCATCTTAGAAATAAGTTGGGAGGACTCCTGACATATACCTCCGACGGAAGGCCAAAACTCGATGTAAAGAGGTCCTAAGCCGACAAGTAACTGGTTCGTCGGACTGATCACTGAATGGCTCTAGCAGCTTGTATTGTAAGACATACAAGCTGCAGAAGACAAACGGTGCAATATTTTTTTTTATTAAAACCAATTGTAAATATGTTTGTTTTTTTAGAAAAATACATTCAATAATAAAAAAAAAGGTGTCCATATCCTCTAACCCTATCGAAATGCTGTGACATAACCTGTAATCTGGCATCCCAGAAATATTGATGAACTGAAACCCATTTGTAGGAAGGAATGGTCCAAAATTCCTCCTTAACGTTGTGTAAATCTTATTTGCAGCTACAGGAAACATTTGGTGGAGGTGATCGCTGCTGAAGACGGGGGAACTACAGGTTATTCAATTCAAGGGTTCACTTACTTTTTCTCCCTGCACTGTGGACATTTACTTAAGTGCTCCATAAAAAAAACATAAAACAGTGCAACTTTTTGTGCGTTTTTAGTTTGTTAAATTGTGTTTGTCTATAACTGTGAATTAGAAAACAATCAGACCACATTTTAGAAGTAATCAAATTCAGGTAATTCCAAAGGGTTCACTTACTTTTTCTTGCAACTGTAGATAAACCTGCCCCACTCTTATGTCTGGTGTTGGGACAGGGGTGGTGCTGGTCAAAGGGATTTTCTATAGCGTTCTTTAGATCCCGATGCAATGTAGCGCCCCTTTAGTGTAAAACTTTTGCCCAGATAGTTCCTTTATCATTCTACACTTTCTGGTGCAGGATATACAGCGGGATGTCGAGAAGAATCACTTTTAATCTTCAAAGGCCATGTAGTGTGCATACTTTCTAGTCGCCAAAGAGATTGTTTAAAACAAAAGGGCTTAAACTGTCGTAAAAGTTATAAAAACATTAAAACCCTGAAGGTGTGAACAGCAGATATGACATAATAAAGATACCTAAAAACTGGTGCTTAGGAGGGGGGGAAAACGTCCAATTCTGTAAACAAGCGAGAATGAAGTAGATGCAATACTTGTCTTCCTCTTTATCCTCACCAGTAAATTGTATATACTTTTCTACGCCCATCCAATATATATTTGAATAATCCAGCACCCATTACAGGTATTTTACTGTATGTCCTTTACAAGGGATATGTGTACCTGTGTGACTATGACATTTACTGGAGTTGGAGTGATTTGTGCTAAATGTGTTAAAAGGTTTACGTCTCTTAAAAAATTTGGCACATTTTCAACTGTCTGATAGTCAGCAAATAAAATATACGCCTGCTATGAGCAAAAATTAACAAATGTGGCTGAAACGACATCTCCTTGGAGACCAAGTCCACTTTCTTGTCTTTAAATTTGGGCAAGCGACAAAAAAAATGTTCCGAAAAATTTGTCACGGGTCATTGTTTGCTACTTTTTTCGGAGCAGCTTAAGGCAAAAACTGGTGTAAAGTGCTTAGTAAATGTAGGCAAACCGTAAGGTGATCAAAATATATTTCCCACTGCTGTGATCTCCAGCGATCAGCTGTAATTTGGGAGGAAATCAGGCAGCAAGTGTTTAATTATCCTGCAGCACCACCACAGGAGAAATGAAGTATCACACAGTTCCCATTGAAATCAATGTGCTGTCCTTGTAATGCACAGACATACCAGGTCTTCTAAAGCGAGAGATGATCTATGTAGCTGCTCTCTGTCCTGAATTCACTAATAGGGTATTTTAAAATGCTTAGGATGGCACTTAGCTCAGGCAAATATAGTTTTACATCAGTCATGTTTTATGTTATTTTATATCGTTTCATATTATTGATATATAGGGTAATACTACAGCTTGTCCGGTCAGATTGTCCTGCTGACACAAGCGAATTGATGTGTTTTGCCCATTTAAGCATGAATATAAGGAAAACGGTTCACCAGTGTGTATATATGATCAAAACTAAGTCAAACTCACTAAAATACATAATCAGATATTATAAAAGGAACAACAACTCCCCCCTCCTTGACTTCTATTTACAGATAGGACATCCATAGTAGACCTGACAGGTCTGCTTTACAGGATATGTCCAACTTCGCAACCGTTTTTTTTGTTTTGTTTTTGTTCGTTTTTTTTTAGCTCTAAAGCATCTAGAATGAAAAATGAAGCAACTTTACAAATAGACTTGATTACAAATTTTCTACATTTTTTGATCTACAGCTCCTATACAGACCTATGTGTCTCTATGGTAACAGACTACAAACAACCCTGTGTAGTCTGATTCTACGGTCACAGTCCCATATTTCCCCCACAACTTGCTAACCTACCAAATGTATATTAGCAAGGAGCAAGGGACGGATGGAAGGTATTATGACTGCAGGATCAAACTTCACAAGGTTGTCTGTTACCATGGAGACACATAGATCTGCATAGGAGCTGTAGACAAATTTTAAAAAAATAATAGGAGAACTTTAATCAAGACCATTTGCAAAGTTGCTTTATTTTTAATTTCAGATGCCTTGGGACAATAGAAAATTGGGTTTCTAAAAGTGGAGAAACACTTTAGGGGGTTTTCCAGAAGAGTGGCATCTATGAAAAAAAGGCCTTTCGCATATGATAATAAACAACAATAAAAGTAGGACAACTGAGCGTTGACTTAAAACAATATATACAGGTTACAGAATGCTATGGTGAAATTTATACGTTTGCGAAATGCAGTGACTTGGTCTAAACAGCGTAAATCTTGCTCTTTCTACAATGCTTTTAGTAGGTGCCACGGTGTCCTCTATGACAGATAATGGTGTCTCGGAAGACTGCAAATAAAGTGTCATCCAAACTCAAGTCTCCAGCTAGTCTTAATCACTAAGTGACATTTAAAGGGATTCTTCAAAAACACTTTTAAGACATGTCAATCAGACATTACCATTACCGGCACTGGTATCAGTCATTTATGAGCCCAGGGTTATTATTAGGAGCTGTCAAGACTTTTTTTAAAATGTAAACCATATGAATAATGTATTTGCATAAAGTTCTGTAGTCTGCAGTATTCTAGGTACAAAGCAATATGGAAGCAAGGGGCGTATAAAATCATAGCTAGGGAGATATTCAATCCAGGAGTCTGCATGACAACTCTTCTGGGAACTGTAAGGTGGGACCTGACTGGTAGTCACCAGCAAAAAATGGCAGGTATAGAATATGCGTATATAAAAAAAAAAAAATAGTTAAAAAAAAATTTATAGAAAACCATAGAAAATTTATATATTAGCACGTGGGTGTTTGCTGTGGTGTTTTCTGTAGACCGAAAAGGATGTTCGATCAGGGAACATGTGGCATAAAACTAGTTCCATGCATCTGACTGGGGCTGTTTCGGCAACGTGTGGATATACCCTAAGGGGAACCCCTTCGCCCAGCGGAAACAGCTTATCACTGGAAGTTCTAGCCGACCCATGGCAAATAGCGAATCTCCCGCTTTTAGAGAAGGGCATATCCAGACTGGACAACCACTTTATGCCATTCATTGACAGTAGAAAAGGAACAATTACGATCTTATATGCCGTCAGTCCGATATTTTTTGCTGTTTATTTGTCCCGGATGACAACCCGTAACAGATAACCTTGAAAAAGACACTTTGGACTAACGATTGGACATTATAATGGAGCAAGTCTCTGACACATCTGGTCTGGTGGCATATATACTGTATCTGACAATGGTCGCAGTGGCATGGTATTGGGTATAACTACAGTCATAAAACCGCACAGTGAAGACAGATGTCATCTAAACTCTACTCCCAGTACCCAGTATTACTCTAAGGGAGGCCACACACAGACTAATGTTGGCCAATCCTGCAGATTCCGGCGGGACCGACCATTATATGTGTATTAGATGTCGGGAAAAAAGAAAAAAAAAAAGGTATGGGACATGTTTAATTTCAACGTGCCCGATCCTTTGTTATCAAGGGAGATAACTTGCCGCCAGAGGTGTGGGGCATCAGCTTATTCCCCTCTCCCCATTGAGAACACATGCGCGCTTGGCTGAACTGAGCATGCATTTGAATGGGAACGTCGGGAGAAATAGCCATCGACTGAACTGCATGGCCATACAATAGCGATTTCAAATGGCCATCTCCCGTACGACTGGCCGTTCACAGGTCAGTCTGTGAAGTTTTTTTTGTTCTGGATGACAATGTCATAAGTTAAAACGACAAATCGCCGATATCTGCCATAAACAACAGACATAAGTCAGCATTTGTCACGCTTGTTCGTGTCACAAAAATTCGATTAGAGCAGACAGAAAATGGTCTATATCTACGTTTACAGCCATCAAAAATGGCCATCAAAAATCTGTAGTGTGGCCAACTTAAGGCGCCATGTAAACGGCAGAGCTATGGACTGGTAGGCACTCCGCATGCTGCCGTACGGTGCTTCCATACAGCTCCCTAGGAACAACGCTTCCTTAATATCCCGTAATACGGCATCCACGAGAGCATGCACCAATGAAAACAAAAAGGAAATATAAAAAGGACTTCTTTTGGGCGCTCCTGTATTTTTTATAGAATCTTCAGATCTGTCATGCCATGCCAAACCCGTCATAAACTCCAAGGGCAAGCACACTGTGGACCATAGAGTCAAAGACTCATCACGTATCAAAATTGAGTTGTGCCGATGAACCTGCACAACTCAAAAGGGTGAGTTATCATAGATATCTATCCTGCACGTAAAGTTCATTTTAAATGTACCCCGACGTTATTACCTTTGAGGAGCGCCGTTTCTTTTTCCATTTTTTCCCCCCAAACCAATGAAAAGAGTACAAGCTCTGTGAAACAGGGAGCCATAACACGGCTATGTGCATGAGCCCAGGTACACCTGTACAATATTTGATCGGATTACCAGAGTCTAGGAGATTAATTACAAAGTATTAGGAATCAATTGCATGTCAAGCATACCTCCCAGGCTGCGGTGATTCACTCCATAATCCACAACCCAGGTCTGACGTACAAGCAGTGGTAACTTCTGAAAGGTGGAACGATTTCCAGCCGGCATAACGTCCCCGAAGCTATTGTGTGCCTTTAATTTACATGATTAGATTTTTCTTTCTTGTATTATAGACTAATAGAAAATGAGCACTGGAAACGTGATGAGCCCAGCTAGGGCTTTTAGGGATCATTCTTGCACTAATGACTTTCCGTGCGGGGAATAGGGATTATCATCAAGTGTCATTGAGCTATTTATTGAAAGAGTTAAACAATCCCGGCACAATGAAATCTGGCAGGTGCTGAAATATCCACTATCCCGGCTCATAAATTTCTCCCTTTTTATCCATATATGTCTTTTTCATACAATGACATTTCTTCCCATTGTGTTATAAAATTAGTTTGCCCCGTCATTGTCTCATGTCTAATTAACAATGGACGTCACTGGAGGAGGTTTTCGGTTTATAGCCGCAGTTGTTGCCGCCAGAACAAAATTACATAACTACAATTGCGTATTGAGGAAATGACAAGAAAGAGCTGAGAACATCTAATGAGTAACATGCAGAAAAGGTAAAGAGAAGATATGTGGGTTAGGATGCTTTCCTGGCCATGAGAGCATACAACTACAAGATGTTAAGAAATAGTGCAAAACACATAATTAGAAAACAGAGACAGAAAGAGAATGGTTAAAATGCCAGGAATAATAAAGTAAACATAGAACGATTAGAATGGCGAAAGTGTAAAGTGAACATAGAATGAATATAATGCGAAGTGTGTAAAGTAAACAGTCATTAGAATGCTTAGAATATAAAGTGAAGATAGAACGGTTAGAATGCTGAGAATATAGAGTGAACATAGAACGATTAAATGCTGACAATAGAAAGTGAACATAGAACGATTAGAATGCTGAGAATTTAACGTGAACATGGAACGGTTAGAATGCTGACAATATAAAATGAACAGGGAACGATTAGAATGCTGACAGTGTAAAGTCAACATAGAATTATTAGAATGCGGACAATAGAAAGTGAACATGAACGATTAAATGCTGACGATAGAAAGTGAACATAGAACCATTCTATGTTCACTCTATATTCTCAGAATTCTAATCGTTCTGAGAATATAGAGTGAACATAGAACGGTTAGAATACTAAGAATATAGAGTGAACATAGAACGGTTAGAATGCTGAGAATATAGAGTTAACATAGAACGGTTAGAATGCTGAGAATATAGAGTTAACATAGAACGGTTAGAATGCTGAGAATATAGAGTGAACATAGAACAGTTAGAATGCTGAGACTATAGAGTGAACATAGAAGGCTGAGAATATAGAGTGAACATAGAACGGTTACAATGCTGAGAATATAGAGTGAACATAGAAGGCTGAGAATATAGAGTGAACATAGAACAGTTAGAATGCTGAGAATATAGAGTGAACATAGAACGGTTACAATGCTGAGAATATAGAGTGAACATAGAAGGCTGAGAATATAGAGTGAACATAGAACTGTTAGAATGCTGAGAATATAGAGTGAACATAGAACAGTTAGAATGCTGAGAATATAGAGTGAACATAGAACGGTTACAATGCTGAGAATATAGAGTGAACATAGAAGGCTGAGAATATAGAGTGAACATAGAACAGTTAGAATGCTGGGAATATAGAGTGAACATAGAATGGTTAGAATGCTGAGAATATAGAGTGAACATAGAACGGTTAGAATGCTGGGAATATAGAGTGCACATAGAACAGTTAGAATGCTGAGAATATAGAGTGAACATAGAACGGTTAGAATGCTGGGACTATAGAGTGAACATAGAATGGTTAGAATGCTGAGAATATAGAGTGAACATAGAACGGTTAGAATGCCATGACCAGCCTTCTTAGAATACATAATTTATCAGCTTTCTGTAGGTGCTGGCAGCTGACTGACCTTTGTGATCTTCCTTGCACTGCTGAACAACTATGAATGGTCAAAGGCCTCACTAGAGCTACAGTGCCAGAAATACCCCCCAAAATATAAGAAACATCATTTAAATGAATCCTTCCATGAGAAAATATTGTCATATAACATTAATTATAACTGAAAAGATGCTTTTGTAAAGTGAACACAACTAGAGCGCTGAAGGTGTAAAGAGAGTGTACAGCAGTTAGAATGCTAAGACAGTAAAATGAATATAGAATGCTTAGAGTGCTGTCAAACGAATAAGAGACTATGCAATGGTTAGTATACTGGGGCTATGGGATGCAATCACATGCGGAGAACATAACCAAGGTGAAGAGAATACATCATAGGGCACACACGTCTGAAGGATAGTAAATGACAAACAAATGATTATTACAATACGGTAATTGCAACAGTTAATAGAACAAACAATGGTTACCGTGTCCGGGCAATAAAGAGGATACAGGACATTCAGTACATTAGATATAGTGTTTCACAGATTCCAGAAATGTCAGTAAACAGAAGATAGTCTGATTAGAAAGCTAAATACTATCCAGCAATAATGTTTATAATGTAACAGTAAAGAATAGATATAGTGACTAAAATGTGGAGAAAGCAAACTAAAAATGTAGTGAACTGAATGTTGAGGAATTGAATAGACGATACAGTAGGGTGCAATAATAACATAAAATGGTTCAAAGGGTTTTCAGGGACTTAGATATTGATGGCCTATCCATAGGATATTTGATCGGTAGAGGGGACCCAATCCCGTGACCCCTGCTGATCAGGAGAAAGAAGTCTCCGTGGCCCCTTCATTCTCTACACACAGGCACAGTGACTCGTCCATACTGGTGGCTGTGCCTGGTACTGAAGCTCAGTCCCATTCAAGTCCTTCATCTATCAAATCTTTTAAGGTTAATATTAAAATGACAGCGTACAGAGTGTATGCAATGGTTAAAATGCAGAGAAAGTACAGACTAGATACAATGGTTAGAATGCAGAGAGAGCACAGACTGGATACAATAGTTAAAATGCTTAGAAACGACAGAGTGTATACAGAGAGTGTATACAACAGTTAGAAAGCTAAGAGAGTACAAAGTGTAAGCAATGGTTAGACTGCAGAAAGTAGAGACCAGATACAATCGTTAGAATGTAGAAAGAGTACAAACTAGATACAATGGTTAGAACGCTGAGAATAGAGTTGATGAAATGGTTAAAAAACGGAGAGTGTGCAGAGTGGATAAGGTGGTTAAAATGCTAAGAAAGTACAACGTGGAAACAATGGTTAGAATGTGGAGAGAGCACAGACTGGATACAATGGTTAGAATGCTGAGAAAGTACAGATTGAATACAATGCACAGCGAGTACAGAGTGTATAGAATGGTTAGAATGCTGAGCATAGAGTGGATACAATGGTTAGAATGCTGAGAGAGCACAGAATGGATACAATGGTTAGAATGCTGAGAACACAGATTAAATACAATGGTTAGAATGCAGATAGTACAGAGTGTATACAATGGTTAGAATGCTGAGCATAGAGTGGATACAACGGTTAGAATGCTGAGAAAGCTCAGAGTGGATGCAACGGTTACGATGCTAAGAGTACAGAGTGTAAACAATGTTTCGAATGCTGAGAGAGTATAGAATGGATACAATGGTTAGAATGCTGAGAGAGTATATAGTTTATACAATGGTTAGAATGCCAAGCATAGAGTGTATACAATGGTTAGAATGCTGAGCATAGAGTGGATACAACGGTTAGAATGCTGAGAAAGCTCAGAGTGGATGCAACGGTTACGATGCTAAGAGTACAGAGTGTAAACAATGTTTAGAATGCTGAGAGAGTATAGAATGGATACAATGGTTAGAATGCTGAGAGAGTATATAGTTTATACAATGGTTAGAATGCCAAGCATAGAGTGGATACAATGGTTAGAATGCTGAAAGTACGGACTAGATACAATGGTTAGAATGCCAGGAAATTACTAAGTGGATATAGTGGTTATAAAAACGGAGAGAGTACACAGTGGAAACAATAGTTCGTTATACCAAACCCATCAGTGCACAAAATCATAATTAAAGAATTCCCAATTGTCTGATATGTAATAGATACATGTATACGTCATAGATACATGACCATGATGAAGCGCGTGATCTCACCAATGAGTTCCAGAAAAAAAGAGCTCTATAGAAGCCTTAAAGTGCCATGGTCATAACCCCCCCCCCCCCCCCCCCCCACAAAAAGTGCCAACAGTAGCCAGAAGGAGGCTCGGAAGAGCACCGCAGCCTCTTCATTGGATCAACCGTGGGGGTCTCAGCACTTGAAACCCCCCAATCAAATTTGGACAACTTTTTATATACCTTTATGACACACCAAAAGTTAAAAAAGAAAAAAATAAGTCAGTGACACTTTAAACCCTTTTGGCACTGCTCAGATTTTATAAAAGCAAAAACGCATAATTCTATTACACTAGCTGGGTTTATATTTAGGTCCTGTCTGACATTCAATGACTTGTTATGTTATTACTTTCAGAAAACACAAGTGAAATTACCGTCATTTGTGCTGACAGCGGGCAGGTATACCAATGCTACCCAGACTGGATGGGCCCAATTATCCCATCGGGGTAATTGTATTTAATCTGTAAGCAGCACTATGAGAATTGTCTTTGCAGCGCCTGTAACGTATCAGTCCGGTTTAGGGTTTGCGGTCAATGCTATGACTCAATCTGTTGTCTTATAATACTAACAACGCTGTTTACTGCACAATTATATAAGAATTCATTATAATCGTTACACAGGGCGAGATGTGACATGAACGGATGAAAGTAACGGCAATAAACTATTTTGCCTCAAGTCTATGGATCAGTCAGAACATTGGATGGGAACCCATTCATGTGCTACACGCATTTTGTGGATACATTGCTAGGAGACGCCTGCGAAATCGGATCACATGACCTTCCTATGGGTGTGAACCGCGAAATACGGATGACACATGGAAATGTGGCTGTAATATACGGACATATGGAATGGTTGCACTTGCTGGTCCTAACATCCCTTAAAAGGGGTTCCCTCATGAAGACAACCCAGTTTTTTTTTAAGTTTTTTTTTAATACATTCTTATTTTTCTTATTTTAAATTATTGTAATACAAACACAATGGAGAATAAAACCGAATAATACTCCACACCATACCCTACAAATTCCCAACCCACCCACCAGATTCAAGGAAAAAAAAAAGAAACTCATCTACACCACACATCAATTCCAGGCACCCCAATGACAACCCCTTTTTTATTCTTTTTTTAAAAAAGAAGCCGGAAGGCCAATCATCTGATCGCCGTGTGCTTGGCTACTCTGCCCCCTGGTGTTCAACTGTTATCACCCCGGGAAGCTACAGCCGGACCCAAATTTCCCTTGGAGCTGAATAGCTGTCCATGTAATATCTGCCGGAGCGGAAGCCGATCTTAAAGAGTAGCTCTCCATTCTGGCACATAGAAAGGGTCCTAATCGGGGGCTCGTGCTCCTTTAAGAAACTAGAGCGACTTTTGATACTGCAGCAATTATGGGAGAAACTATTCCTTTGTGACCTCCCTAAAGACTAAAACAGAAACAGATGGAAAGACTTTAATATTATTTCATTATTTCCCCAAATATTCTCGTGATGCAAAAAAAAAAAGTAAAAAATATCATATTTTGAAAAAAAAAATTTTTTATTTAGAGCTGGATATTCAATTAAAAAAACTTAAATGTGAATAAACATCTGGATTTATGGTAAAAGGTCGGCAAATTTCCAACTGGACCACAAACTGAACAATCTTTTCACACATAATTTCACTTTCCAGTAATACAGTTTTATAGTACAATTAGAAAGGTTATGGAAATGGGGATCAAAACATAATCATTTCCTTTTAACATTATAATGGACTCAACAGTAGCAGATGAGGGATTCGGACAAAATCCTTCTTATTTAAAGGGATAGGCATACTTATTCTGAATGGAAGAAGATCTCACAGCATAACTGGCTAATATAGAGCATTAAAGTGACCCCCATGGAGATGGTCAGTTAGCATCGTATATATCATCAGGGCTGTAGCTCAGAATTGGTGATGTGCATGAATAGAGCATGAAGAGCGGATCGATCAACCATCGGACCCACCTCGCAGCCTATGATCTCACTGATCGCGGCCAGTCGATTCATCAGTTATAAACACTGCAGCAATTGATGGCAGTAGGCATTTGGATAACATGATTCTCATAATGGCAGACGCTTGTCCAAAGAAAATACATGTACATTGCAAAAAGTTGCCCAAAGTGGAGCTTAACAGTTAAGAGTTGTTTAACTTAGGAAACCCATTTTCAGTTACACTATTCTGTACTTCCAAGTTGACAGAAGGGGAACCAGCATGCCCAACTATTATGTAGAGTGGAGGGTGGCTACAAAGAGGGTTTCTCACTCTGGAGGATCCAGCATTTCCATTCATTACTTTGACAGTCCATTGACTTCAATAGGAAAAGTGTAATGCTTCATTTTTCCTGTGGTGGCACTGCAGGCAAATGTAATATTCCCTTCCGGGTTCCTCCACAGATTACAGATGTCTGCTAAACAACAGCATGCAATGTCAATCAGCTGCTTCAAAGGCCAGCAAGATATCGTCGTGTATTAAAAGAGGCATGGACACGCGGGACAGGGATGTAATATTGCCACTTTACAAAGAATTAGTGAGGCCTCATCTAGAATATGCAGTTCAGTTCTGGGCTCCAGTTCATAGAAAGGATGAAAAAATACAAAGAAGAGCAACAAAGCTAATTAGGGGCATGGAGAATCTAAGTTATGAGGAAAGATTAAAATAATTAAACCTATTTAGCCTTGAAAAGAGACGACTAAGGGGGGACATGATTAACTTATATAAATATATTAATGGCACATACAAAAAATATGGTGAAATCCTGTTCCATGTAAAACCCCCTCAAAAAACAAGGGGGCACTCCCTCCGTCTGGAGAAAAAAAGGTTCAACCTGCAGAGGCGACAAGCCTTCTTTACTGTGAGAACGGTGAATCTATGGAATAGTCACCGCAGGAGCTGGTCACAGCAGGGACAGTAGATGGCTTTAAAAAAGGGTTAGATAATTTCCTAGAACAAATAAATATCCGCTCCTATGTGTAGAAATCTTTCCTTCCCTTTTCCCGTCCCTTGATTGAACTTGGTGGACGTGTCTTTTTTCAACCGTACGAACAATGTAAGGCCTCATGCACACGACCGTAGCCGTGTGCACAGCCGTGATGTTCGGGTCGGCCGGCTGTGGACTGTCAGCGGACTGTCAGCCGCAGACCGCCCGCAAATCGCGGGACATGGCCGCCGCCATTGTTTTCAATGAGCCCGGACCGCAGAACCGGGCCGTAATAAGACATGCCCGTTCTTTCTGCGGTCCGGGCTCCCGGGCCGTGCAAGGACCGCAAAAACTACGGTCGTGTGCATGGCCTCATAGAAAAGAATGGGGCCGCAATTCTCCCGTGGATTTTCGGGGGTATTGTGGCCGCAAAAACACGGTTGTGTGCATGGGGCCTAACTGTTGAAAGTCTCAACAGCTGGACTTTCTTTGAACATAAGTCAACCTCTTATCTAAACGCAGTCCTGCTGCCAAACAGCCGCTATCTCTGGGGAAAGCTATAGGTGGCTTCACATTTTATCTGCAGTGGCCACTACAGGAAAAATGTGGTATTTCATGGCAACAAGCAACAATATAATACATAATCCAGAGTGAAGGCCCCTCTTTGCAGTAGCACTTTGGCCTGACAAATACCCTCCTTTATTATGTGCATGTCCCCTAAAAGGGGATATGGAAGGGTTATTCTGATGGGACAAACCCTCTAAGAATCGAGGCACATATACATGGAGACAGGCAGAACTAATGGAGAGAAGGTGCCCATACGCACTGCTGGGGCATAGAAATTGCCATAAAAGAATGGAACTGAGTATTGTCACTTATTTTTATATACTTTTAGATTACTGCAGTTTATTGATTTGCTTGAAAGTAATAGAAGAAAAATAAAGTTAGATAAGAAGCTGGAGGCAAAAATAATTCAGGAGAATAAAGGTTAAATAAGGACAACTTTACACTCACGTTTAAGGTCAGGGCTCCATGGCCTTTATACACATATGACAGCATGACATTCGAGCAGCTCTGTCCGGAGTCCCTTGGGAGCAAGTATAAAAAAATACTACAACTACCAACTGGTTTATTTCCTATACAGACTCTCGGGATGACTCACGACCAGGGTCGGACTGACCCACCAGAGTACCAGTGGATCCTCCGGTGGGCCCAGGCTATAACACAATAATGGACCCTAAAGGTCCATCAAAAGTCAACCCCATTTAGAGGTGACTATGGAGCCAACCACTTGCCACTAGGGTCTATTTCACAAGAGTTGATTCAGATATAAACTATTAGACCTTATTGGTGAGGTGTCCTATGTGTACAATGATAATAACAAGGACTATGTTCTATATAGATATAGAGTGGCACACAAAATCATCTCCTCTGGTGAACCCAACGAACCCTAGTACGACGCTGCTCATGACAACACTGCTCTGACGTCATGTTGTCCGAGGGTGATGTCCGAATTGTGCTGTTCAGGTCAGTGAAACTTTAGGGGCATGAACTGCTGCATAATTCTGCACAAACGCTAGTGGTGAAATGGCCAGAATTATGGTGGAGCTTTGAAGAGATTGTTGAAGCTACTCTTCTGGTTCCCCCTTACTACGCCTCATTTTCCTCAGTCTATGAGTGAAATTACCAAAGACTCTTCCAAAGAAAAAGCATCCCCGAAACACTGATATCTACAAGTGGGTCACTCTACCTTTTGGAGGAGTCTCTTGTTTGGCTGAGATGAGCTATTTTGCATACTCTTTCCCATGAAGCATTGCCTGTAAATAAGTCTCCATACACCCAATAGGTATTTTCAATGAGAGACCATACACCCTCCCCTTAGTTACTGTTGGTTACGTAGTTTGTATTCTTTAATGATTCTGCCATTGGTGCAGTTCTTTCTGCACGGACTCCCTGCTGAGCCTGTAATATACTTGTGCTTATACACAGCAGCCAATCTGAAGAGGCCGAGTTGCAGAGAGGAGGGACAAAGCAGAAGCCTGAACCAATGATGGGAGAGGAGGTGTGTCTCAGACCACCTCAGACTCCCTGTAGACACTGAAGATAAACTGTAGTCACAGATCACAGCTCTACCCTAATGATGTTAAGCTAAAAAGGAGTCAAGCAGCAAGTGGAGAATAAATAGCAGGTAAGCATCATCTATACTTCTATAGCTACTGACTTACATAGCATTTTTTAGCTTTGAACTTTACATCTGCTTTAATGTGTAAATCTATAAACTTCATGAACATTGAGATGACTGTGGACCATTCTTTAACTATTCTACTCTGGCATTAGATACCTGCTAATAGGACTGCAATGTACTTCTGGGAGCTGTAAAACAGCTGCCCCAATGTGTGTACAGTATCCTAAATTAGATAAACTATATGGTCCTTGTCCATTGGCTAAAGTCAAGATCTCACAAGGCGGACTGTGGCTGAGAAGCTGGTGAATGTGCTATGTAATGATCCATGGCTGGACTTATGAAGCCGCAGTCCTGTAGTGTTTTACATATCGGACTTCTATTCTACTTAGATTTCTCGTTTTATTTAACCTGGCAAAGTAATACTGCCATCCACGAACATTTAGACTACATTCACACGGCAGTGAAAAACGGCCGCTTGATGTTTCGGAACATCGTTTCAGAACAATGAAGTTCTATGGGTGTATTCACACGGCCGATCTTTTCTAACGGCACGTGAATACTGGCCGTCAAAAAAATAGGACATGTCCTATTTTTGGTCATTTTCACGGTCAGGCGGCTCCCATAGAGCTCAATGGATCCATTTTTACTGGCCGTTTTTCAGGAATCAATTCTTATAACGGCTGGTAAAAACGGATTCTGGCCCAGGATTCCCTGGACACTGCGCTACTTTGAGCGCGGAGCCCGGGGAAGCCCCGGACATCACTGTCCATTTAGCCCGACAGTAATGTCGGGCTTTCAACAATGGAGTCCCTGGCCTGAGCATCTCAAGATCTCTGGCTGGGGACTCCTGTCTTGGGAAAGCCCTTGACATCACGGTCCATATATAGACAGTGGCATCAGGGGCTCCCTCTTACCCCCCCTGTAGATAGCACTATCCCTGTAGAAAGCACCAACCCCCCCCAGCAGACAGCACCCCCCCCCCCTCATAGATTGCACCCCATTTTTCTGTAGATAGTGCCACTGTAGCTCCCTGTAAGAGCGGAATTCCTAGCTACCAGACCCCGCTCTGGCCGAGGATTCCCCTCCAGGAGAAGCCCCCGGAGTCACTATTCATATATGGACAGTGACGTTAAGGGGTTACTCCTGGAGCATAATCCCCGGCCAAAGTGCTGCCGACGATATGGCCTGTGACTCCCCTCCTGGAGAAGCCCCTGGTGTCACTATTCATATATGCCGACGCTCCGGCAGGGGATTCCACTCTTAGAAGGAGCCCCTGACGTCACTCTCCATATATGGACAGACGTCAGGTGCTCAGTCTATGCGCTGAATCCCCAGCCAGTTTTCAGTGGCCATTTTTTTTCACTGCCGTGTGAATGTAGCCCAATACAAACAGGATTTACAGTCCTCCCATTAATAACCCATCATTAAACATACCCTCCGGCAGGGAGACAATGGGAAAGATTAATAGTGCCTCAAGCTTAGACCGCGTAAAAATGTGCAAAACATCAAAATGGAGCATGCCACTTAATAAACATGCTGCAAAGACTGTGCACCAGGGTGGGACTGGCCCACCACAGTGCCAGAGGATCCTCCGGTGGGTTCAGGCACTGACATAGCAGAAGAGAGCCCAATTTGGAGGTGACTTTGGAGCAGTCTCTTACCACTAGGGTCTATTTCTTATGGGATGATCACAAGTAACCTACTAGATAGTATTGATAATATGTCCTGTATGGACAATGATAACAAAGATTATGATGTGATTATTAGGGGACGTGCATATGTTCTGTGTAGCTGAAGGGTGGGCCTCAGAATCATCTACTCTGGCAGACCCAAGGAACCCCATTTTGTGCCAGAAAATTGTGTAATAAAACTTAAGAACCATCACCATCCCCCTTCTACTCTTCCATGTTGAGGAAGAGCAGCCATCTTTCCCGAGTAATGTAAGGAGTGATTGCAATAGATCGTTATATGCCACCAGATATAAAGGAAGCAAATCTGCTTGATCCTTATAACATCGAGATCTAGTGGTGTCGCCTAATGCCACCAGTTACTAAGTGGCACAGCCCAGCAAGCATAGGGCAGAAAGCCATTATTCATGAAGGTCTACTAAAGTGTTTCCAACCAGTTGCTCTGGAGCCACGTGTGTCTCCTGCATGGCTCCCCAATTGGTGGTACCAGGGATGTCACAATATTACAGAAGCTTGGCACTGTGGTCCAAATCATATGGCAGTTAAAGGGGTTGTCCCAAGTTGATAAATGGAGCTATAAAGCTCCCCCATGTAAAAATAAGAAGAATTCTAATTACCTGTCCGTCGTCCAGCGATGTCGTTTTCTTGATATCGTTGATTGAAGTTGCGGTCGGTCCCTCTTTGTATCCTGCTCGTTGCCTAGGTTCCCGGCCACCGCTATTTACCTTTAGCGGTGGCCGCGCATGCGTAATGACATCCTCTGCGTCCGGAGCAGAGGATGTCATTTACTCATGAACGCGCATCCCGGCGCATCTCGGCGCATGCGCAGGAGATGCAAGGAGATGAAGTGGAAGGCACCCGTCGCGAGAAGTCTGCGCTCCGCTAAAGGTAAGTGTGTGTGTGTGTGTGTGTCTGTGTTTGTGTATATATGGGTGTGTATATATGGGTGTGTTTGTGTACATGTGTGTGTGTACATGTGTGTACATGTGTGTATATATGTGTGTGTGTGTGTATATGTGTGTGTGTGTGTATATGTGTGTGTATATGTGTGTGTTTGTGTAATATATGGGTGTGTGTTTATATGTGTTTGTGTATATGTTTGTGTGTGGTTGTTTGTGTGTGGTTGTTTGTGTGTGTGTGTGTGTAGGTGAGTATAAGTATCGGTATTGTTCACATTGCTAACTTTTTTTTAATGTTGTTGCAGATTTTGATGTACCGATTGGACTACATCTTCGATTCGTTGGACTACTGCGTAGATCTACGTTTTTTGAACATTTTAATAAAATGGTTAACGAGGGTTTTGTTGGGGATTTCTTATTTCAATAAAAAAAAATTGTCTTTGTGTTTTTTTTTCAAACTTTATTAGTGCCTAGATAATGACAGTTGGCTGATTGACAGCGTCCATTATTAAGGCGGTACTTAGTGTTAGCTGGTGCAGAGGCTAGCACTAACCACCCATTATTACCCCGGTACCCACCACCACCAGGGGTGCCGGGAAGAGCTTGGTACGATCCAGTACCCGACCATCTGTTGTGATGGTCGGGTACTGGGGCGGCCGTAGGCTGGTATTATGAGGCTGGGAAGGGCCAAAATCAGTGGACCTTCCCACCCTTGTAATGCTAGGCTGCTGCTGCTGTGTTGTATCGGGCTGGTTATAAAAATGGGGGGGACCCCCACGTCGTTTTTTTGTAAAATTTAACAATAGACGTTGGGTCCCCCACATTTTTAATAACCAGCCATATACAAGGCCGCAGCAGTCTGGCATTACACGGGTGGGAGGGGCCACTGGTTTTGTCCATTCCCAGGCTAATAACACTGTGTTGTATGTGGCTGGTTATGATAAATTGGGTGGAACCCCATGTCTTTTTAATAAAAATAAATAAATAATAAAAAAAAATGACGTGGGGTCCCCCCCATTTTTATAACCAGCCCGATACAACACAGCAGCAGCAGCCTAGCATTACAAGGGTGGGAAGGTCCACTGTTTTTGGCCCTTCCCAGCCTCATAATACCAGCCTGCGGCCGCCCCAGAGCCCGACCATCACAACAGATGGTCGGGTACTGGATCGTACCCAGCTCTTCCCGGCACCCCTGGTGGTGGTGGGTACCGGGGTAATAATGGTGTTTAGTGTTAGCCTCTGTACCGGCTAACACTAAGCCTCGCCTTAGTAATGGATGTTGTCACTCAGACCGCGGCCATTACTAAAGTGATAGTAATAAAACTTGAAAAGAAAAGACAAAGATATAGATAAAATATTTTATTGAAATAAAGCACCCCCAACACAACCCTCATTAACCATTTTATTGATGAAAAAAAAAAAGCGTCATCTAAGTAGTCCTCGAAACCGACGTAGTCCAACACCAAACCTGTAAAAAATCAAAAATATTTAAAAAAAAAATGAAATAAAACATGTCGTAGGCTTACTTTCACTTTCATGTGTGATACTGACTGTTATACCATGTATAGAAGCCTGCGGCAAAGTTGGCTTAGATACAGGGCACCAGCAGACAGTATCATACATGACCATACAGACATATATACAAACAAACATACATACATGCAAACATACATGCACGTATACACATACAAACATGATAACATACATACATGAAAACATACATACAAACATACATACATGCAAACATACCTACATGAAAACACATACATGAAAACATACACATACAAACATGACAACATACATACATACATGAAAACATACATACATGCAAACATACATGCACATATACACATACAAACATGACAACATACATACATGAAAACACATACATGAAAACATACAAACATGACAACATACATATAAGAAAACATACATACAAGAAAACATACATACATGCAAACATACATGCACATATACACATACATGCACATACAAACATACATACAAGCAAACATACAAGCAAACATACATACATGCAAACATACATACATACAAGCAAGCAAGCATACATACATACATACATACATACAAGCAAACATACATACAAGCAAACATACATGCACATATACACATACATGCACATATACACATACAAACATGCAAACATACATACATACAAGCAAACATACATACAAGCAAACATACGTATATGCATACATACATGCAAACATACATACAAGCAAACATACATACAAGCAAACATACAAGCAAACATACATATATGCAAACATACATACATGCAAACATACATACATGAAAACATATACATACATACATACATACAAACAAGCAAACATACATACCTACAAGCAAACATACATACAAGCAAACATACAAGCAAACATACATACATGCAAACATACATACAAGCAAGCATACATACATACATACATACAAGCAAAAATACATGCACATATACACATACATGCACATATACACATACAAATATGCAAACATACATACAAGCAAACATACAAGCAAACATACATACAAGCAAACATACATACAAGCAAACATACATACATGCAAACATACATACATGAAAACATACATACATGCAAACATACATACATGCAAACATACATACATGAAAACATACATACATGCAAACATACATACATGCAAACATACATACATGCAAACATACATACATGAAAACATACATACATGCAAACATACATGCACATATACACATACAAACATGACAACATACATACAAGAAAACATATACATACATACATACATACATACATACATACATACATACATACCAACATACATACAAAAATAAACTCACCTAAGACGTTCCCACGAAGAGCTGAAAGGTCCCGTCACTTTTCTTCTCCCATTCACAATAACATAGCGGTGGGCGCAGATGAAGTAATCACGTGGGCCTGATATGATTACGTCATCTGCGCCACAACGCATTGTTACTACCGTATGAATGCGAGCGGCGCCAAGAAGAAGGAAGATGGCAAGTGACGGGACCGTTCAGAGCGCCGTTAGAACGTCTTAGGTGATTATTATTTTATTTTATATATTTTTAGTTGTTCGCCGGGTGCTGATGCAGCACCGATGCAGCGGGTACAAAAATGTAGTGACAGGGTGGGGGAGGGAAAAGTGGCTTGCCGAAACGGGGTGAGTGCAGTGTAGTGTAGTGTAGTTGACATTCACGGTAAGTTCGTCTCAATCGGGCTTACCATGCCCGCTTGAGACGAACATTCTCCCGATGTTGCTAGAACTACAGTATCTAGCAACATCGGGAGCGCGCACACTGCAGAGCGGAGCGGCTTGATTGACATCGAGCCGCTCACGCCCCTTTTTAGAAAAGATAACCAGCACTTGCTGAGTTATCAAGTGTAAAAAAAAAGGCACTTAGGAAATGAATTTTAATTTTTTTTTAACACCAAATGTTTTAAAATTCATTTCCTGCTTAGAATGTATAAAAAAAAAAATTTGAGTCAACTTGGGACAACCCCTTTAACCAGGGTAAGATACCTGTGACTTGGTCATATCTTTAATAGGATTTTTCCATATGTCGTATTTTAAATTGTAGCTTGCAAGCTCGATAAGGTTGAAAACCTCTGGGCACCAGGCTATAAAAAAATAATCAGTTGGGTACCTTTGGATCCTGTGCAAAAAAATTAAGGAGCTAATTTGCGCATTTGCAACCATTTTAAAGCCCTGATAAGTATGACTGCAATGGGAAACGTCTGGTAATATGTATATATTAGATTTATAAACTTCTGTAGACGGGTAATCTGTTACCATTAAGGCCGGAACACCCCAAGCCGGTGGGACACCATAACCTATCTAACTGTAGCACAGGAAAGGCAATTCCCCGTAACTGGCACTGCCGGTGTAACTCCTGGCGGAGCCGCATTCCAGACTCCTGGGAAATATATTACTGTCGGCTGCTGGGAAATATTTAAGTTAAATTTCACAAGACGTTATATGTGATGCAGCTCACAGCAAACAACTAAGTCACATTTCATTTTAATCTATGAATGATAAGAAGCAGAAGTCCTAATTCTGAATAATAAATTTATTTAGAGCACATCACAAATGTATGGTGCACTATCCCATGTTTTTACTGCCAGGAATTCTCAATAGTACCCACAATGCCGTGCGGTTCCCAGACAACATTCCAGCCGAATAGTTTGGTTAATATTTATTCTGAAACAGACTGGAAACTTCTCAAAGTATAAAAATCCTTATTCTGAAAATAGTTAAAATTTACAGACAAGTCACCTTTAATAGTCTACTCAATGCCAATAGGCTCCCAAAAAGTCACTTAAAGGGAAACTATCTGCAGAAATTGGCTTGTTATTAAACCCTATTTTGAGGATAAAAATGTTTGACTATGATTTTTTTTGTGATCATCCCTGCAAAAACAATTGTCATAATTCTATAATATTACAGTTTTTGCATTGCCTATAGCGCACAATTCTTCATTTTACATATGGGCATTGCTATTTCTTGCATATGATTCTTTATTTACGTCATATGTTCAGACCACTTATGGCTATCACAGCTAAAAGTAATATCCTTTCAGCACCGCCGAGGAGCAGGTCTCAGACGTGTGTCAAGGACCGTCCTATCACTCTCTCTACTACCTACAATACAGAGTGAGAGGGTGGTCCTTTGCCACCATGGCAGGTTATACATCAGTGCTGGGTGGGGCGACTTGAAACTAGGTAAAAATATACATTTTCACCCGAATATTTCTATAAGAGTGTATCCTCATTAATTAATTTAATACATTTTCTACCGGATAAACTTTGAGTGAAGTTCTTTTTAGCTGATCAATGTAAAGGCTATGTACGCCTTTGAAATAGATATTTTTATAAAAATAAAATTAAAAAAATTATCAGTGTGATTGATGCAACTTTCAAAATACTTTTCATTAAAAATTATTTTTACTTTTTAAGATACAGCTGCTTCGTACTCTGTATACAGGCCAGCTGTATCTTGCGCTGAAACCTGTATCTGTCAGGTCCGCGGGACTGACGGGTTCAGTGACAGTGGGTCCTAGATGTCTCTGACACGCAGGATCAAGCGGTTACCGATCACATCTAAGTTCATTACTTAGATGTGACTGATTGCAGGTGGATCCTGCATGACCAGCTTTCACTGAACCCGTCAGTCCTGTGGGACTGACGGATTTAGGTCTTAGCGCACGATACAGCTGCTCTGTAAACAAGGATACAAAGAAGCTGTATCTCAAAAAGTACAAATTATTTTTAATAAATGTATTTAAAAAGGTTGCACCAATCACACTGATGAATGGGGAGGTTAATGCGCATTTACTTACATAACACTTACGGAAACAGTTGAGCAAGCGGGCCCAACGGTTTCTGTTAGTACTATAGAAATGAATAGAGAGAGCTATGCACATGCGGGGCCCTCTCTCCATTTATTTTCTGTCTGTAAACGGCTAGATAGGGGTCAGGGGCCCCCCTTCTGGAGATAGGTGCACGTCCCAGAGCCGACGCATCTATCAGACATTTACGGCATAGTTGGGAATACCCACCACTTTATAGAACTTCTTGACCGTTTTTTTTTTTGCCTGGCCAAGTGGACAAAATCATTAATTTATTTGAAGAAATAAAAATTTTCTTATGCGTATTGAAATTATTTGTGTGTAGTATCTGGAAGATTCTTGGCGGTAAATTTTGTAACGTGCACCATAAACAACATATGGTGATGTGTGAGGTAAATTACAGGGACTTCTTGTTTTCTAACATTTCCCTTTTCATCTGTGCAGACTGAATGTTACTCGAAGGGATATCTCTATCACCTCTAGAGGGGAAGGGTACACTAACTGAATGACAGGTCTACTTGTGCTGCAGGAGACTAGACAGCAGGATCGGAATGACATTGGATGGTGCCCGTCTGTCAGCACCCACCGCATATGGTGTACTGTCATACAGTACACAAATAACCACACAGTATGGTACCTAAATAATAGTGCCATATATGTCAAAATAACACTTATGTATAGTTACCTACATAACAATGCTATACGGTGCCGCCAGCACTATATAAGTTATACTGCAAACATAATGTACTGCACAGTGGCCAAGTAGCAGTGCCATACAATGCCTAAGCAAATACCGCCATAGAGTGCTCAAATAATACTACCATACAGTGACTGAATAACAGCTCCATACATAAAATAAATCTAATAATAGTGTTATACTATGTCTACATAATACTGCAGTAAGGGCACTGCTGGACAGAAGCCTCAGGTGCCATGCCAACTGTGACATCCCTTTCAGCAGAGGTGGATGATGTTCCTTGTATGGTGGCATATGGCCGTCAGAGGGGCTTCTCCCATGGGGTGGCCTGACAGAGAAGTTTGCTGGCCTTTGCCGAAGCCTTGCCGGTGGCAGAGTATTTGTCAGCTGTCTGCCGGGGCTGAGGAGATAGTCAGCCAGGAAGTGGGAACCGATGGGTGGATGAGCTTGAGATGAGGCTTGGTGATTGTAGTCCTAGGAAAGGCTGGACTACTGGAATAGTAATTGGAAAAGTCAGTGGTGTAAAAGCCTCAAGAGTTAGGGCCCTAGTGGAAAGACTATCTTAAACCTGGATTGACTGAAAGTGTAGGAGACTTGGGGAAGAGTCTGTAGACCTCCAGTTAGAACTTTCCACCGGGCGTGTCAGGGGTAGAATATTGGATGGCGGAGGCCTGGAGACACAAGGGCCTAGAGGTTAAGCAGGGAAGGTGGAGATAGAGTGCCTGGAGTATACGAGACGACTGACAAAAAGGCAGGAAAAGCGGTGAAGGAGGCGCAAGGTGTGGTTTATGGAAAACAAGTAGAGACCTGTAACAGGGGAAGCTCTGCTTTATAAAGTGTTAAATCTGACAAACAATATCCATAGGGGTGAAACAATTTTTACCTAGACCAAATATGGTTTCATGAAAGATAATAACTTATTAAAAGCAGAGACTCATTTTGCTTTTATAACAGTGTATGAAATGAAGTTTTTATTATCTTTCATTGAAAATTTTTTGTCAAGAACTAATTTTTTAGTCCCTATGGATACTGTTTGTCAGTTCCGGTGCCTATTGGACCTAATTAACGGGAAGGAACACATATATTGGTGCTATATAAAAAGACTTAGACGAATGGAATAGATTTTCAGTCACAGGACTTTCTGCAACCAAATCTGCAGCGTGTGACTGCACCCTGAGTGTTGTACCCATTAACTCCTTATTGACCAGGAATTCTTTTTCATTTTACATGATCGCATATCAAGAGCCATAACTTTTTTTATTTTTTCATCGACATAGCCGTGTTGAATTTTTCAATGGCCCTATTTTTGGGTACACATAACATATTGATTTACTTTTATTCTAGCATTGTTTTCAGCAGTTTAAATTTAGGCCGTTCACTATGCGACATAAATTACATGTTGGGTCCGTATGATTTTGGCAATACCAAATATGTGTACGTTTTTTCTTTTTCACAAAAACACTTTCAAGGCTATCAAAACGTTTGAAGACTTTTCTTTTTTTACTTTTTGAGATACAGCTTCTATGTATCCTGGATACATAGAAGCTGTATCTTGCCCTGGAACCCAAATCCATCAGGTCAGCAGGACCTACTGCTTCGGTGACATCGTCTCCTGCGTGTCTTAGGCGGGATTCACACGACCGGGTCGTTCCCGAGCCCGAGTGTCGGCCGGTAAAATCGGCCATTTTGCCCGGCCGGTTTGCATTAAGTTTTGCATCCGTGCCGGGCAGATCCGGACAGTGACATCAGCCGCAACTCCTGAAGGGGAATCCCCATGTGTTTGGGGATTCCGCTTCAGGAGTTTCCCCTGATGTCACTGCCCAGATATGGACAGAGACATCAAGCGCTCTGTCCAGGAGCGGAATCCCCGAAAACACGGGGATTCCGCTCCTTCAAGGAGCTAAAGTGCGGCTAGCACATAGCAGAGCGGGGAGACATCTCCCCGCTATGCTATAGTGGCGTCGCTACAGTAGTAGCAGCCGCAGCAGCAGAAGCTGCAGCTGCTAGCGGCGCCATGGACGGTGTCGCCGGGCCAGGGTGCTTTTAAAACAAGCAGGGGAAGGGAGCCAGCACAGCGCTCCCTTCCACCTGCTGTACACCCTGGCCCTGCCACACAGTGTACAGCGATGCCATTCGTCCGAATGGCATCAACTCCTCCTCCTCACATGCACTCTGCGCTGTGAGGAGGAGATAGAGCGCAAGCGCCGGAAAACCCGGCCATCACTCGTGACACATCCCGGTGATGGCCGTGTAATACCCGGCCCCATAGACTTCTATGGGAGCCGGGCGGCCGGGTACCCGGCCGAAGATAGAGCATGTCCTATTTTTTGACGGCCAGTTTTCCCGGCCGTCAAAAAAACGGTCGTGTGAATAGCCCCATTAGGGTTCTATTATTCCTAATGCAGCCGGGTGCCGGCCGATTTATGAACGGCTGGCACCCGGCCGGGAAACCCTGCCGTGTGAATGAGGCCTTAGATGTGATCGATAACAGGTGGATCCTGTGTGTCGGGCCGCTGTCACTGACGGATCAGTTTCGCTGACCTGACCGATTCAGGTTTCAGTGCAAGATAGAGCTTCTATGTACAAAGTCTTCAAAAAGGTTTCTATATCCTTTAACCCCTTCCCCCTGCTTGCAATCTGGGCCCTAATGGCCAAGCCATTTTTTAAATTTTTCCATTGTCACATTCGAAGAGATATAACTTTTTTATTTTTACGACGACATAAGGTCTTGTTTTTTGCGGGACAAGTTGTATTTTTTAATAGCACCATTTTGAGGTACATATTATTTATTCATTAACTTTTATTAACTTTTTTTTTTTTTTGGGGGGGGGGGATAGAAAAAAATCTGAAATTTCACCACTCTTTTTTTGCGCCCTAAATCTACGTAGATTATCATGTGGTATAAATAACACAATAACTTTATTCAGCGGGTTGTTACGATTGCAACGATACTAAATTTGTATAGTTTTTGTATGTTTTACTACTTTTACACAGTGAAAACACTTCTTTTTCAAAATTATTTGTTCTTGCGTTTCCATATTTGAAGAGCCGTAACGTTTTTATTGTTCCGCCGATGCAGTTGTATGAGTGCTTTTTTTTTGCGGGACGACTTGTAGTTTTTATTGGTACCATTTTGGAGAAGATGCGACTTTTTGATCACTTTTTCTGTCAGGATTAACAGAAAACAGCAATTTTTCCATTGTTTTTTATTTTATTTTTTACGGCGTTCACCGTGCGGGTTAAATAATGTAACCGCTTTATAGTCGGGGTCGTTGCAGATGCGGCGATACCAAATATGTGTAACTTTATTGCTTTATTGTGGGTTTTTTTTAATAGTAAAGCATTTTGTAAGGGGAAAAAGTGGGTTTTTCATTTTTTTTTTCACTTTTTTTTTAATTACATTTATTCAACTTTATTTTACTTTTATACTAGTCTTACTAGGGGACTTCACTATGCGATCCTCCGATCGCTATTATAATGCACTGCAATACTTTTGTATTGCAGTGTATTACTGCCTGTCGTCTAAAACGGACAGGCATCTGCTAGGACATGCCACCGGCATGACCTAGAAGGCATTTACTACAGGCAGACCTGGGGGCCTTTATTAGGCCCCCGGCTGCCATCGGAGACACAGACACTCGGCGATTTTATCGCCGGGTGTCGGTGGGGTGAGGGAGCTCCCTCCCTCTCTCCAAAACCACTCAGATGCTATGCGCACTATTGTGCACCGCATCTGAGGGGTTAAAACGGGTGAGATCGATACGGATATCGATCTCACACGGTCGAGCAGGGACGCCCCCAGCCCTCAGCTGCCTCTGGCAACTGAGAGCAGGGAGATTTGACAGCTCCCTGCTCTGTTTACTTTATTCTAATGCAGCGCCGTGGAATGGCGACGCTGTAGAATAAAGGCCATTAATGACCGCCGTGAAAAGGCTTATCGGCGGTCATTAAGGGGTTAAACAAAAATTATTTGTTTTTAATTGCCGCGTTCAAAGAGCCATAACTTGTATTTTTCTGTTGATGTATGGGTTTGTTTTTTGTGGGTTGAGGTGTAGCATTCATTAATAGAATTTTGGGGTACGGCAATTCTGCCATTGTTCTTTTGATTTTTTTTTTCTGTACAGTGTTCACCCTGTGGTTTAAATAACTTATTAAACCTTATTGTTTGGGTCGTTACGATTGCGGCGATACCATATATGTGTACTTTTTATACTTTTACAAAATAATACCACTTTTTATAGAAAAAAATTGTTTCATTTCTACGGTGCATTTTATTTTATAGTTTTAAATAAACTTTATTTAACTGTATTTATTTATTTTTAGTCCCACTAGGAGACTTTACAATACAAACTGCTGATCGCTGATATAAAGCTTTGGTATATGCAGTAAACCAAAGCATTAGGCCCTGTTCACACAGAGTTTTTTTTGCAGGCAGGCATATCTGCCTCAAAATTCGTTCAGCGATTTTCGCTGTGTTTTTCACCTACGGCCATTATGTGCCGAGGGCAAAAAACGCAGCGTAAAACGTTTTCTCTGCCTCCCATTGATTTCAATGGTAGGTCAGAGGCGGAACCGTGGCAATAAATGGCATGCTGCTTTTTTTTACCGCGAGCGGCTAAAAACCGCCACGGAAAAAAAACTTCCCCAATTGAAATCAATTGCAGGCGTAAAAAAACTTACTGTTGATCAGTGCAAAATGGACAGGCAGTCTCTTAGGAATAATATGCATACAGTCAAAAAGGTCGGGGGGCCTTTGTTAGGACTCCAGCAATACATTGGCAGCCTGCGTTAGCGGGCCACAGATGGATGACAGAGGGAGCACCTTCCCTATGTTAAACCACTTAAATGCCGCGGACAGACTTGACCGCGGCATTTAATGGATTTAATGGCCAGGATCGGAGGTTTCTCAGATTCCGGCCATGGAAACGGGAGTCCGACTCATTTACAGCCGGGCTGCCCACGCGATCACCATCCCGTATATGTTTGTCGGTATTCAGGAAGGAGACCCTTCCCGTGACGTGGATGAGAAAAAAAATAATAATATATAAAAAAGATGTTTTTATTAATTACAAATCATAATAAATACACATTATATATCCCCGTAACCGTTACAACACATACAATAAATTTTAAACCTAATTGTTCAGATAACAAACTGAGCCACGTCCTTGAAAGAGTTAAATCTGAATAACCCTGCACCCAATGGCCTGGAAATCCCGCTAATCTATTATACAATAAATGCAGCCTTGACGCCGGATTAGCAGGAAATAACCTCATAACGAGTCCTGGGAATGCTCTCCTCGGCGGGGGGTGACTTGGTCTTATTAGGTCAGATCAGCAGTGGTGACAGTTCAATGTCAGTATTGACTTCAGCATAAGAGCAGAGAATCCGAGTTTCCGGGGATTGCATGCTTTATGGGTACATATCGTTTTCTGATAATCTGGAATTTGCGATATAATTACAGTTGCCAATATTGGAATTGCTGCAGTTACAATTGTGAATGATCCGAATATATCTTTCTCCTGTAGCCCAATAGCAGCTAGAAGCTGTTTTATGAGTCCTGCATCTGCAGCTCCATAAGCAGAATACAGGCTGTTGTAAACAGTCCTCTCAATTCCATTGGGAAACAGAAGATTTTTTAATTCCTTCTATTCAAAAAGGAAACAATAGTACAACAATGGCAACCCTGTATTTTAAAGACACAGAATGGAAGTTCCCTTGTATGATGGGAAACAAACACAGAGAAGCAAAATCCACAAGACAACTTACAATGGGCGTTGTCTCGTTTTGCAACCATTTTATTATTAGCTAATGTTTCTAACAGAAAAAAAAAAGGAGGAAATTTTGTAAACAGATCCTTTACCGTTTTTTTGTATACAGCTTCAGTGCAGATGTACAAGTCTCCATGGTTACAGACTACACATAAACCCTGTGTAGTCTGATCTGCAGTCATGTTTTACTTCCTTCCATTTTTCCCCTGTAAGTTATCAAAAAGACATAGGGGACAGATGAAAGGGAGTAAGTAGAACATGACTGCAGGATCAGACTACACAGGGTTTATGTGTAGTCTGTAACCTTGGAGACACATATTTCCTTATAGGAGCTGTAGAGACAAACCGGTAGGAGGTTATTATTTCTTTAAGAATGGTAAGATTCTGAAATATTCTTGCCAATGTGTGGAGGTTTAAATAGAAGCTGAGAACATCTCCCATGAGATAATGACGCTATGATGAGCTTTAAATCATCCAGATGGAATAGCTCAGGTAATAGGCGAAATCTGATAGTGTTTACAAGAAGCAAATTATGCGAAAACGAAGCGGCAGGACGAAGGATCATCCGCATAGAATCTGCAGCCTATTGGAACAACACCTTATATTAAAGGGAAGGTGTCATAGTTACATAGATAGTACGGCTGAAAAAAGACACATGTCCATCAAGTTCAACCAAGAAATTTTTATTTTTTTAGCATATTGCTTTTAATATGATATTAACATAAATTTTATTTGTGTTCTCATGTTCTACTTTTTAATGTGTTCTTACTTTTACTTCTCTATGGGGGCTGCCATTTTTTTTTTCATCTCTGTATGTGTCGATTAGCGACACATACAGAGATGGAATACGGCACATACATCCCCATAGAGAATGCGAACGGGAGCCGTTCCATTCTCAGAAGTGTACGCCATCTGTGTGGGAACGGCGAATGCGTCGCTCTCACACAGACCAAAACCAAGCTCGTTCGCAGAACGAAATCCGGTGCCATTTTCATGTGGACCGGAAGCCGCTGCCGGACAGTCAGATGACGACTTCTGGCCGCGGCTTCCGGCCATATGTTCAGTCGCAAGGAATAAGAGCATAGACCAGCGGAGGCAGGAGCAAGTAATTTAAGTTCGTGTATGTGATGTGTGTATTATGTTCGTGTATGTTCGTGTTATACGGTCTGCTGAGCCCTCTATCTAATCCTCATACACTGTGCAGTCGCTCATAAAATGGCGGCACACAGTGTAGAAGGTTTGAAGATGCAAACCATTCCTTCTCCTGGCACTAGCCAGAATAAGGGAGGGGGGATTGTGTGAGGACACTAGAGAGTGTGTCCACCCCAAATTTGCAGCATAAAGCAATGAGGTTGCTTTACCACATTGACCATGCTGCAATTTTGGGAACTGCTCCCTTCTAGTGCCCAGCACATGGAAATGTTATAAATTAGAATCTAATTTATAATATTTCTTGACTTGTGAAAAAATAAAAAAATTAAAACAATGTGTAATCATAATAATAATTGTTTAACTGAAGAAAAAAAAAAAAATTCTAGCGACACATTCCCTTTAAAGCTTATTTCTGCCCCGAATAGGGTGGAGTTCACAGATTTCGCTGCAAAACCTGCGTGAGTAAATGCAGATTTTGTTGTGGATTTCACCCTATGGGTGAATTCACATGCTGCGTATTCTTAATGTAGCTGGGAAAAATCAGCGCAAAATTGGGGGGCATGTTGCGGATATGCATAGGGTGAAATCCACTGCAAAATCCACATGTAACACATGCGGATTTCGTCACGGTTTTGCTGAGAAGTACACAAGCCTTCCGCATTCCAAAGAAATGTGAAAGATCTTACAAGAAAGACTTCTTGCCAGAGATGATCTTTCACGTGCTATTACAAGTATATATATATATATATATATATATATATATATATATATATATATATATATATATATATATAAAGTAGAGGAAAACACAGCACTCAATGCAAACTGAACATCAGGCCATGTGCACGTTACCAGTAGAAGGACGAATCAATTCCTTGGATTAGAATACCAAAAAGACAGAAGAGCAAGTAACAGCACCAGGACTCCAGCGTTGGGGAGATGTTAGTTTATTCACCAATAGGTGGAAGAATGAGCAACGTTTCGGTTCACACCTTGAGAAAGGTTCAGGTGTGAACCGAAACGTTGCTCATTCTTGCACCTGGTGGTGAATAAACCAACATCTCCCCAACGCTGAAGTCCTGGTGCTGTTACTTGCTCTTTTGTCTTTTTGGTATATATATATATATATATATATATATATACTGTACATGTGTATATATATATATATATATATATATATATATAGTACATGGCTGGGAGACGGGTGCCCTGTGCCTCCTCAGCTCTGTTTACTTTGTTAGCTGGCTGCCCCAGTCTCACTATGTGCCCAAATCACAATGGTAAGGACAAACTGGTTCAAGCTAATCCCTCAGTGTGACAAGATTAGATCTTTAAACAAAGTGAAAAGAGCACCTAGGGTGTTTAAAATAAAAAGGAGCAAAGTAAACTATCTGTATAAAACACCTATTATCAGCCCCTGTGAAGACTGCATGGTGCCTTTACATGAGCAGACACTTGGGGGAATTTATAAATCGTTCTACGCCAGTTTTCTGTCGTAAAAATTGCAATTTGTGGCAAAAAAAATTGACTTCAGCAGCATTTACGTAGCTGACGGCACTCTACTAATGTGGACGGGGCTTAGTGAAAGGGGTCGGGCCTTCCATGGCTCAACAAATTCACACCAGGTCAAAAATTGGTCGATTTTACTTTCTGGCACACAAACGGTCAGCGATGGGCCTCATTTATTAGAAGACAAGTGTCTCTTAATAATTTACGCTGCTCTTACTCCAACGCTATTATATGAAGTCTGGCATAGGAAACACCAGTCTTTATAAGTTCCCCCATAGTGAATATGCAAAAGGCGAAACAAATATTCTAAGAAATATGCGAAAAGAGAAGGTTACTTTTAAACACTCACCACCCCCTCCCCAAAAAAATGTGCCAGGTATCTTTTGTGCCCAATTAGTATGCAAAGGGAAGGCATCTATACAATGAAGTAGGAATGTCCACATGACAGCCCACATGCAGCCTGGGAGCTAGCAATGCAAACAACCCCCTTCACGGGTTTCTATTGATATCATTGAAATAGAATAGCCAAGGTTGTAAAACCACAGGCTGTCTGGACATGCTGGGAGTTGTAGTTATGCAACAGCTGGAGAGACACAGGTTGAAGACCACTGGTATAGATTATAAATTCAGCAAATCTGTAAATGCTTAGCTTTCAGACCGTGACTTACAGAGTTGGGTTCACATTTCTATGCATCCCCTGCTGGTTCGGTGTCTTACAAAGCTTGTTCTGGTGATTTATATTTCAGGAATTATATTCTTTATAGTATACAATTGTTAGCCGAGGGCCAACACAAGCCTCCAGCTGCAGAGCTTTTACCGTGCTCATTGGGTGGCGTGCCGTGGCATCACCAAGACAACAGAACACCATGGCTTGCCTCTGCTTGTGCTGCTCAAGTTCAGCAACAAGATCGGGACCCAGCGTAGTGTGACATCACTCCTCCTGGATCTTAAAGGGGAACCACTCCAGTATTGCAGTGCTTGCCAGCCCTGGTGGTGAGTTTCTTGGTATTTTCCGGTTGTTCCCGGTGATTTCCTGTGGTGGACCCAGCTTTTGTCTTGACTTTGCTTGATGTGATATATCGGGCCTGACCCCGAGCTTGCCTCCTGATTTTAAATGCTGGACCAGATGTTGCGCACCTGTTACTGACCCGGATCTGTTTTACCAGAATATAATTCACACCCGCGATCTTTAGCCTGATCGGCTATTGGGAACTATCCTGGGAACTTTAACCTGGGAATTTTACTGGCAGTCCATATCTACTTGTGGGGGTTTAGGGTTAAGAACAGGGGATTCCTAAGAATCTGGACCCAAGTTAGCCAGAGATAACTCAATAACGGTCATTCATTATTTCTACCAGCTGCTAAACTACTCTTGAGGTGTGCGCAACTTTTTCTCCAACAAGTCTGCATAGTGCCACTGCTTTACCGCCTTCCAAGTTACAAATACAGTAGCCAAGGATCGGCATCTAGGCATACTCTTGAGCTTATAGTATTATACGGAGCATAACGACAGCAATTTGATGAACGAACTCTCCCAGAATGTAGTGCTGAGCACTGGAGTATACTACAGGACGTAACTACAAGACAAGTAATATAATACATGGAAACAGTGACTCCACCAGCAGAATAGTGAGTGCAGCTCTGGAGTATAATACGGGCTGTAAGTCAGGATCAGTACAGGATAAGTAATGCATGTACAGTGACTCCACCAGCAGAATAGTGAGTGCAGCTCTGGAGTATACTACAGGATGTAACTCAGGATCAGTAATGTAAAGTATATACACTGACTCCACCAGCAGAATTGTGAGTGCAGCTCTGGAGTATAATACAGGCTGTAAGTCAGGATCAGTACAGGATAAGTAATGTAATGTATGTACACAGTGACTCCACTGGCAGAATAGTGAGTGCAGCTCTGGAGTATAATACAGGATGTAACTCAGTATCAGTACAGGATAAGTAATGTAATGTATGTAGACAGTGACTCCACCAGCAGAACAGTGAGTGCAGCTCTGGAGTATAATACGGGCTGTAAGTCAGGATCAGTACAGGATAAGTAATGCCATGTATGTACACAGTGACTCCACCAGCAGAATTGTGATTGCAGCTCTTGAGTATAATACGGGCTGTAAGTCAGGATCAGTACAGGATAAGTAATGCCATGTATGTACACAGTGACTCCACCAGCAGAATAGTGAGTGCAGATCTGGAGTATAATACAGGATGTAACTCAGGATCAGTACAGGAGAAGTAATGTATGTACACAGTGACTCCACCAGCAGAATAGTGAGTACAGCTCTGGAGTATAATATAGGATGTAACTCAGGATCAGTACAGGATAAGTAATGTAATGTATTTACATAGTGACTAAAATGTACTGTGGAAGATAAGGGTTCATCAATGTTACATATTACTTAAAAAGGAAACCTTTGCTATAATATAGGATTATGGAATTGCAAAATGATATATTATCACTGTACTGAATGTGAAGGCTGAGTGTTTATGAGAAAATCTATTTCCAAGGCTGCTTCTTAACTTTGGATAACAGAAGTAAATGCAAGTTCAAGTGTGTCAGGCCACAATGCCAATTATTACAATATTACTCAAACAATCATTTCCATTTTTCCTTAATCTCAATTTATAAACAGAGCTTTAAAATTGAATCAAAGAATGGAAAACTGGGGGACCGAAGTACACAGGAACATAATGGATCCACTAAATCTGTAACAATAACAGGCAATCATCTGTCAAAAAAATATATATATAAAACAATTATCATATAAAAAAAAATAAGAAAACTATGGTGGCGCCAGTTTTCAAGAGTACTCATTGTATGTAGACAGTGGTGTGAAGCGCTGTGTGAGGTAAACCATCCACAAAAAACAAAATGTTCACGAAAACTATTGATTACAATAATTTCCAGGTCTGTAGCCGGCTCAATGATTAGGATCTAGCTGGTAACGGGGTGTACATACGTTACAAAATTAGCATATTTATCAGTTTGGTGTGGTTTCCCCTTCCCGAATTAGGCCACGTGTAAGCATTGGCGGAGCAGACCTATTTTTCTTATTGCATCTCCCGTTTAGTGTATTCTGCAGGTTGCAGGAGTTCAGGTTTCCTAGTAACAGTAATGTTTCTTCTTTGGTGACCACTACTTCAGCAGATGATGCTCATAGGAAGTTCTATCCATCACTGTAAATGAGACCATCGAAAAAAGGCGTATGATCTTCTGACACTCGTATTCATCTCTGGCCCATGCTCGCCCTGCTCTTCTGCCGAAAAGAGAGATTTGCAGCCTATCGGCAAGGGTATCAGTGTACAAAGTTACAAAGAGGTCGGACCGCCTTCTGACTTGCTTTTAGTAAAAAAAACAAAAAGGGGGGCCTATGGTCCAACAACCTCTGTAAGTCTCGATTGTTCTATTAGTATAACACATACTGTGTAGGCTGTCAGTCCGTGCCCTGTAACCAGGCCCTTTTGCGATCTGCGTGGATTTAATGTAACTTTTGGCCCAGATTCAGAAAATAAATCCTTGAAGAAGCAGAAACAACCAGCGATCAAGTATTAATATTGGGGAGGAGGGACTTCTGGTGGCTGTGCATTTCTCCTGCAGCAGCCACTGCAGGGAAAATGAGGTATTGCACGGCACTCATTCATATTCATTGTAATATACTGTATAATTGTGTAGTCGTTGGCATTGTGAGTGGTGATGTTATGCTTGTGTGCAGCGACTATGAAGACCCATTTCATGAAGATACGGACACATTGTTCTGGTGCTGATGTCATTTCTAGAGGCAGTGTGGATCTCTGTAGTGAGTGATATACCATAGGAAAGAAGATTTTTATGCACCACATGCTTCAGCACTTGGCGGCTACTCTCTAAGGTTACGTGGTCTATCGGTTTATATCTGAGCGGTTGTTACATCTAGAGGTTGACACTTCACAATAATAGCACTTACAGGTGACCGGGGTATAACTAGCAGATAATAATAATACTTACAGGTGACCAGACAGATCTAGCAGATAATAATTACACTTAGGCTGGGTTCACACGAGCATGTTACGTCCGTAAGGGACGGAATGTATTTCGGTCGCAAGTCCCGGACCGAACACACTGCAGGGAGCCGGGCTCCTAGCATCATAGTTATGTACGACGCTAGGAGTCCCTGCCTCTCCGTGGAACTACTGTCCCGTACTGAAAACATGATTACAGTACGGGACAGTTGTCCCACAGCGAGGCAGGGACTCCTAGCATCGTACATAACTATGATGCTAGAAGCCCGGCTCCCTGCAGGGTGTTCGGTCCGGGACTTGCGGACGAAATACGTTCCGTCCATTACGGACCGAACATGCTCGTGTGAATCCAGCCTTACAGGTGCTTGGGGCAGATCTAGCAGATAATAATAACAAAGATGACCGGGGCAGATCTAGCAGATGATAATATTAGCGCTTACAGGTGACTGGAGCAGATCTAGTAGAAAATAATAACATTTACAGGTGACCAGGGGAAAATTTAGCAAATCAGAAACTTCACAAACTGATTTCTGGCCAAGGTGGCATCCTATGTGAAGTTACTGAGCTTTTCAGTATCAGCCATATTACTAGCAATGTCTGTTTTAGGAGATTACATGACTGTGTGCTTGATTTTATGCACCTGTTTGCAATGGTTGTTGCTGAAACACCTGAACACATTAACTAGGAGGGGGGCACATACTTTTAGCCATATAGTAGGGTTGGGCAATTAATCAGAAAAAAAAACTAAACCAAAAATCTGCACAGATTACCAAGGTCATCTTGTGCATTTCGTTATATATAGTAGATCAAGGGACCGTCAGTTCCCTGCTCTGCTATTCACCGTATAATGCTGGCCACTCACAGCTCAGGGAAGACTGGCGCGATGACTTCACTTTTTAGGCAGCCTATTGGTCCACAGCATCCTCAATGCCCACGCGCCATGGCGAGTAGAAAGTGGCCGCCATAATGGTATATACACAGATGATGGGGGTTATATACAAGGATGATGGCGGGTTGGTATATACAGAGATGATGGGAGTCCCTGCATATTACCCCCATCATCCCTCTATATATCAGTCATCATCCCGGTATATAACCCCAATCATTCCTGTATATTACCCACATCATCCCTGCATATAACCCCCATCATTACTGCATATAACCCCCATCAACCATGCATACAGGGATGATGAGGGTAATATACAGAGATGATGGTGGTTATATACAGGGACACCCATCATCCCTGTATATAACCCCCATTATACCTGTATATAACCCCATCATCCATGTATATACCATTGGGGTGGGCACTGTCCACTCGCCGTGGAGCGTGGGTATTGAGGCTAAACAATTAGTAAATGGGGCGAGCATTGAGGACACCATGGACGAATAGGATGCTTGAAACGCTGGTAAACAGCTGAATGAAAATATGCGCTGAGCCACGCTGACTGGAGGAGCAAAGGGATCTCCTTCACTCGTCGTTGGAACGGGGTTAGGTGAGAATGTATGTTATTTTTATTAGGCACTATTGGGGCTGTGCAGGGGCATTATACTGTGTGGGGGCAGCTATAGGGACATTATACTGTGTGGGCTCAGATATAGGACAATATAATGTGTGAGGGGCAGTGTCATGGGGCATATTATATACAGTCATATACAGCAGACTCGGGATAAATATAAAATATAAATTAAATGGAGCGCTGCATGCAAAAAGGGATGTGGCCTAAAAATGTTTATTAATATCGAGGTTACATGTTTAATTAATCGTGATTTTGATTTAGGTCTTAAATCGACCAGCCCTACCCTATAGTATATATGTAGGTTATCGCCGAAGAATGATCATACAGTTTAATGGAGCACCTTTTGACATATATATTATTCATTCCGCACATTTCCATAATCCTCTCTTATGTAGTAAATATAAATGATAATTAATAGGTGTTCACAGATGTCACGGTATGGGAAATTCCACTGAACCTGACATCTATTTACAGTACGAAGGAGAAGAATAGAAATGCAGGAACTCGTCTCCTATGGGCTGAGAAAAGCTGGATTTGCATATGAGATACATCCATCATCATACGTGTACACGCTGTACTGTAGGTGTGTTATATGGCTGATAAGGTCACAGTGATAAAAGGAAATAGAATAAAAAATTACCAAATGTTTTTTCAGTTTGTTACTTACAAAAGTGTTTCATGGATAGAACGCTCAATCAGCCACCTGATTGATTTTCAGTGAGCTGCTTCACTGTAGCGTGTTGTTCAGCCCTCGCGCACCTTGGTAGCCGACATTCACCTCTCACATCAATGGCACATGGTGCTCCGCCGTTTCCACGTCGGTTAATCCCAATGGTGCCATTTGTCCAATCACGATACACTTACACCACAGCAGCACGCGAACAGTTCACAAACTGCGCTGTTTGAGAAATAATGCCACCCTTGGCCCGAAAGCCAATAATCATCCCTTTTTGCAACTCTGATAAATCGCCCCTTTTACCCATGGCAACTAGTCATATGTGTTCGGATAACCTATTGCACACCTTATATACCCACCAAGCCAGCCCACTACACATCACTTCCTTTATGGGCTACGCGCTGCCGACGTCTAAAGTAGGAGGTGCTCATAATAATGTGATTCGACTGTGTACATTAATAGCCATACCTCCTTCTTGGAGGGTCTGATTTTGGTTATCAATCATGTCCAGGGGTTGGGATCAGTGGCGGATCCTCATATGGGCGGTTCGGGCGGCCGCCCGGGGCCCAAGGCTGCACGGGGGTCCATAGCCGCCCAAACCGCACACAAGTTAAAAGAAACTATCCAGGGCTGCTGCCGGCCGCATTCTAGCAGTCATCGGTCCCACGTGCGGATGAAGAGGAGGAGGGGGGGATGTGCAGGGGGAGTCAATTGCGGCCAGGGAACAGGGGCACAGCACATCAGCTGTAGAGAGCAGACTGTCAGAGATTGTGATTGGCAGGTTCTGGAGTCTTCCTGACAGTCTGCTCCTCTGTGCTGCTGTACACTGTCCCTCCTGTCTAAACCTCCAGCAGCTGCCTGATAAAGGCAAAACTGCAACCAGAAGGTGAAGGACCTGTGGTGACGTCACAGTCACAGTCACATGATTAAGGTCCTGAAGGCTGCTAGAGACAAGCACCGCAGAGGAAGAGACTGGTAAGTGTGTGTGTGTGTGTGTGTGTGTGTGTGTGTGTGTGTGTGTGTGTGTGTGTGTCATAACGTAAGTCTATATAGTGTGTGCTGTGTATATAGTGTGTGCTGTGTATATAGTCTATATAGTCTGTACTGTGTTTATAGTGTCTATAATGTAAGTCTATATAGTGTGTGCTGTGTATATAGTCTATATAGTGTGTGCTGAGTATATAGTGTGTGCTGTGTATATAGTGTGTGCTGTGTATATAGTCTGTACTGTGTTTATAGTGTCTATAATGTAAGTCTATATAGTGTGTGCTGTGTATATAGTCTATATAGTGTGTGCTGAGTATATAGTGTGTGCTGTGTATATAGTGTGTGCTGTGTATATAGTGTGTGCTGTGTTTATAGTGTCTATAATGTAAGTCTATATAGTGTGTGCTGTGTATATAGTCTATATAGTGTGTGCTGGGTATATAGTGTGTGCTGTGTATATAGTGTGTGCTGTGTTTATAGTGTCTATAATGTAAGTCTATATAGTGTGTGCGTGTAGTGTGTGTGGTTTGAATATATAGTGTGTGGTGTTAGTGTGAATTGTATATAGGGTGTTTAATTTCTAATTTTTTGTGTGCAAAATAATTTCCCACCCATAGAGCCCTCTGCAGTAAGTCAGATGCTCAGAACCCCCCCTGCAGTATAATCTCCCCCATAGAGCCCTCAGTAGTTATTATACTGCAGGGGGGGGTCAGAGCGTTTGATTGACTGTTAAGGGTTCTATAGGGGAATAACTCTTTCCCCCCTAGAGCCATAAGGGTGGATTTACACAAACGTGTAATACGTCCATGCAACGCGCGTGCTTTTCACGCGTGTCGTACGGACCTATGCTAGTCTATGGGGCCGTGCAGACTGTCAGTGATTTTTGCACAGCGTGTGTCCGCTGCGTAAAACTCACGACATGTCCTATATTTCTGCGTTTTTCGCGCATCACGCATCCATTGAAGTTAATGGGTGCGTGAAAATCATGCATGCCACACGGAGGCACCTCCGTGGGACGTGCGTGATTTGCGCAACAGCAGGCAAACTATGATTGCAAACAGAAAAGCACCACGTGCTACAAACATCCAAACAGAGTGTCATAATGATGGCGGCTGCGCGAAAGGCACGCAGCCGCGCATCATATGGTGATGACACACGGAGCGGTTAAGTGCCTTTTGCTCGCACAAAACGCCGCATTTTTTGCATGCGCAAGACGAACACACTCGTGTAAATCCGCCCTAAGTGTCAGACGCTTAGACCTTCCCATAGGGCACTCAGCAGTCAGTCAGATGCACTGGGGAGGGGTGTCTGACTGCTTAAAGGGTAACAAACTAAACTTTTTTTAAAAATTACATGTCATAGTGACATGTCAAATGTTCTAATCGGTGGGGGTCCGGGCACTGAGACCCCACCAATCGCTGAAACAAAGTGGCAGAAGCGCTCAGGTGAGTGCTGTGCCACTTTGTTTCTGATCGTCTTTCCTCTGATAGCCGAGCAAGCGGTGTACGGGCACAACAGAAAGTCTATGAGTCCGTACACAGCGCTGAGGAAAGACAATCAGAAATTAAGTGGAACAGCGCTCACCCGAGCACTCATGCTGCTTTGTTTTAGTGATCGGTGGTGGTCTCAATGCTGGAACCCCCATCGATCAAAACTTCTGACATATCACTATCACTATGACACGCCAAATGTTTTTTAAAAGTTTAGTTACCCCTTGGGGACTGAATTTATTGGTTTGAGTTAATGTATGGGCCTGGGTCTTAATTTGCTTAGGGGTCTGGGGTATAAGACAATTTATGGTGTTTATTTCTGAATTTTTATGTTGCTATAGACGCTGAAAATGGCTAAAAAATCAAGGGGAAAAGATTTCTCATCAGGAAACCCTGCAGTCATCAGGAGAAGTCGCCATAACGGTCTGTGTCAGATGGAGAAGAAAAGAGAACGACCCATCAGTGAAGACATCTCCTGTGAGTCATTGCATTTATAGATCTGTCACCTCTCCTGACATGTCAGTTATCGGAAATCCTTGTATTCCACATAAAGTCTTTGTGTGCCCAGGACTGATAGACAAATGCGTGTTACCATTCCCCTTGTCAGAAGGATATGTCCCTACACAGTGTGATACTGTCAGCGATGGTTGGAGACTGTCAGTATGTAGGGACACAGCCCTTTGACAAGGGGAATCGTAGCACTCATTTGTCAATGCTTGCACAGAAAGGTGGTGTTTAATATAGACACGGCGGCGTGGCAGGGCGGTGGTGGAGAAGGGGGCCCAAGCTTGTGGAACAGCCCAGGGCCCATGGTTTACTTAATCCGCCACTGGTTGGGATCATTTATTTGGGATGTTTTTATCTTGTGTGTTTCTCCTGTTTGTACACCAGAGCTTCAGCCCCAATAGACCCAGCCTATTGATTCTGGGTTTGATCGAAGGAAGCCGCCATGTTTTTCTAATCTCAAACCCTTTAAAAGGGGTTTTCTACTTTAGGAAACCCATTTCTATGCATCCTATTAGGGAATTTTGAGTTAATGTTAGGGATCTGCCAGGTACTACGTCTAGGTATACTCCTGGGATTAATCAATCCACACCTGAGGCCAGACCTGTTCGACTGACACCATCTCCCACCAACCAGGGTGGCAGGCTCAGGAGTGGGAGAGCCTATCGCGGCCTGGTCAGTCGGAGTTAGCTCCGCCCCCTGTCCTTTATTACCTGCCGTGTTCTCTTCCTCAGTGCTTGTAATTCTTCTGGATTCCTGGCCTCACTGCTGCTTGCTCCAGCCTGCTCCTGCCGTGCTTCTGCCTTGCTGCAGTTCCGCTTAACCTGCTTTGCTTTACCCCTGGCTTGCTTCCTTCTCCGTGCTCACTTTGGTATACTCCACTTCATCCTGGTCCTGACTACTCATTCACCGCTCCGTTTCCTCGCGGCGTTCCGTGGCTACTGCCCCTTCCCTTGCGTGTTCCCTGTTTGTTCTCCCGTGCACTTAGACAGCGTAGGGACCGCCGCCCAGTTGTACCCCGTCGCCTAGGGCGGGTCGTTGCAAGTAGGCAGGGACAGGGCGGTGGGTAGATTAGGGCTCACTTTCCCTTCACCTCCTTCCTGCCATTACATAATTACAAGCCCTTACCTAGTCTACCATCTCTCCTACGCTGACGCAATCATGGACCCCCTTGAGACCCTGACCCAGCAGATGCAGGGCCTCTCCCTACAGGTCCAGGCCCTGGCCCAGAGGGTCAACCAGGGTGACGCTGCCTTAGTAGTACCCCTCACCTCACCTCTAGAACCCGACCTCAAGTTACCTGACCGGTTCTCAGGGGACCGTAAGACGTTTCTCTCCTTCCGGGAGAGTTGCAGACTGTATTTCCGCCTAAAACCCCACTCCTCAGGTTCCGAGAACCAGCGGGTGGGTATCATCATATCCCAACTCCAGGAAGGGCCCCAAGAGTGGGCCTTCTCCTTGGCTCCTGACGCCCCTGAACTTTCCTCTGTTGATCGTTTTTTCTCTGCCCTCGGACTCATTTACGACGAGACTGACAGGACTGCTTTAGCCGAGAGTCAGCTGGTGACCTTACGTCAGGGTAGGAGACCGGTTGAGGAATATTGTTCTGATTTTAGAAAGTGGTGCGTAGCTTCTCGGTGGAACGATCCGGCCCTAAGGTGCCAGTTTAGGTTAGGATTATCTGACGCCCTGAAGGATCTGCTGGTTAGCTACCCCTCTTCTGACTCCCTTGACCAGGTTATGGCCCTAGCAGTACGACTTGACCGACGTCTCAGGGAACGTCAGCTTGAACGCTTCAAGGTGCTCCCCTCTGACTTTTCTGCGATTCCCCCCGAGGTCCCGTCTCCTCGCCCCTCCACGGAGGACTCGGAAGTACCTATGCAACTCGGGGCCTCCATGTCCCCTCGACAACGTAGGGAGTTTCGCAGAATGAATGGTCTCTGCCTCTACTGTGGGGACGACAAGCATCTACTGAACACCTGTCCCAGGCGCAAGAATAAGAAGCCGGAAAACTTCCGCGCCTAAGTGATCATCGGGGAGGTCACTTGGGCGCACAGGTATTTCCCGTTAATGTGAAACGCAATAAAATTTTGCTTCCCTTTCAGGTCTCGTTTGCTGGCCGGTCTGCCACGAGCAGTGCTTTCGTGGATTCTGGCTCATCTGCTAATATCATGTCTGTGGAATTTGCTATGTCTCTAAAGATGCCTTTTATTGATTTACCTTATCCTATCCCTGTAGTAGGTATCGACTCAACTCCCCTTGCTAATGGTTATTTTACTCAGCATACTCCTGTTTTTGAACTCCTGGTTGGCTCCATGCATTTGGAGCAGTGCTCTGTACTGGTGATGCAGGGATTATCGTCTGATCTGGTATTGGGTCTTCCCTGGTTGCAGTTGCATAATCACACGTTTGATTGGAATACTGGGGATCTCACCAAATGGGGTAGTGAATGTCTTATGTCATGTCTTTCTGTTAACTCTATTTCTCCCCGGGAGGAGGTAAACACGCTTCCTGAGTTTGTTCAGGACTTCGCCGATGTGTTTTCTAAGGAGGCCTCCGAGGTGTTGCCTCCCCATAGAGATTACGATTGCGCCATCGATTTGGTGCCTGGTGCCAAGCTTCCTAAGGGTAGGATATTTAATCTTTCATGTCCTGAACGTGAAGCTATGAGGGTGTATATCCAAGAATGCCCGGCCAAGGGTTTCATTCGCCCCTCGACTTCTCCTGTAGGTGCTGGCTTCTTCTTCGTGGGGAAGAAGGATGGTGGTCTTAGGCCGTGCATTGATTATCGGAACCTGAATAAGGTCACCGTAAGGAACCAGTACCCACTTCCTTTGATTCCGGATCTTTTCAATCAGGTTCAGGGAGCCCAATGGTTTTCTAAGTTCGATCTACGGGGGGCATATAACCTTATCCGCATCAAAGAGGGGGATGAGTGGAAAACTGCGTTCAACACACCCGAGGGTCATTTCGAATACCTGGTCATGCCCTTTGGGTTGTGTAATGCCCCTGCTGTCTTCCAGAATTTTATTAATGAAATCCTGAGAGATTACCTGGGTAATTTTCTTGTTGTGTACCTTGATGACATACTGGTGTTTTCCAAGGACTGGTCCTCCCACGTGGAGCATGTCAGGAAGGTGCTCCAGGTCCTTCGGGAGAATAATCTGTTTGCTAAGACTGAAAAATGTGTCTTTGGGGTACAGGAGATACCATTTTTAGGGCAAATCCTCACTCCTCATGAATTCCGCATGGACCCTGCCAAGGTTCAGGCTGTGGCGGAATGGGTCCAACCTGCCTCCCTTAAGGCGTTACAGTGTTTTTTAGGGTTCGCCAACTATTACAGGAGATTTATTGCCAACTTCTCGGTCGTCGCTAAGCCTCTTACGGACCTTACTCGCAAGGGTGCTGATGTCCTCCATTGGCCCCCTGAGGCCGTCCAGGCCTTTGAGACCCTCAAGAAGTGCTTTATCTCGGCCCCCGTGCTGATTCAGCCCAACCAAGAGGAGCCATTTATGGTGGAGGTTGACGCATCCGAGGTGGGAGTGGGGGCCGTCTTGTCCCAGGGTACCAGCTCCCTCACCCATCTCCGCCCCTGTGCTTACTTCTCTATGAAGTTTTCGCCCACGGAGAGTAACTATGATATTGGCAACCGCGAACTTCTAGCCATTAAATGGGCTTTTGAAGAGTGGCGGCACTTCCTGGAGGGGGCCAGACACCAGGTAACGGCCCTTACGGATCACAAGAATCTGGTTTTCCTAGAATCGGCCCGGAGGCTTAATCCTAGACAAGCTCGGTGGGCACTATTCTTTACCAGATTTAATTTCTTGGTTACCTATAGGGCTGGGTCCAAGAATATTAAGGCTGATGCTCTGTCACGTAGTTTCATGGCCAATCCTCCTTCCGAGAAGGATCCTGCTTGTATTTTACCCCCTGGTATAATCGTTTCTGCCACGGATTCTGATTTAGCTTCTGATATCGCGGCTGATCAGGGTGCAGCTCCCGGGAACATCCCTGGGGACAAACTGTTTGTTCCCCTGCAATACCGGCTAAGGGTACTCCGGGAAAACCATGACTCCGCTCTATCTGGTCATCCTGGCATCTTGGGCACCAAACACCTCATTACCAGAAACTATTGGTGGCCTGGGTTACTATTGGTGGCCTAAAGACGTTAGGGCTTACGTCGCCGCTTGTGAGGTTTGCGCTAGGTCCAAAACCCCTAGGTCCCGACCTGCGGGCCTACTACGTTCCTTGCCCATTCCCCAGAGACCTTGGACCCATATCTCCATGGATTTTATCACCGATTTGCCCCCATCTCAGGGCAAGTCGGTGGTGTGGGTGGTAGTAGACCGCTTCAGCAAGATGTGCCACTTTGTGCCCCTTAAGAAGCTACCTAACGCCAAGACGTTAGCTTCTTTGTTTGTGAAACACATCCTGCGTCTCCATGGGGCCCCAGTCAATATCGTTTCTGACAGAGGGGTACAATTTGTTTCCTTATTTTGGAGAGCTTTTTGTAAAAAGTTGGAGATTGATCTGTCCTTCTCCTCCGCCTTCCATCCCGAAACTAATGGCCAAACGGAAAGGACTAACCAATCCCTGGAACAATATTTAAGGTGTTTCATCTCTGACTGTCAATTCGATTGGGTCTCATTCCTTCCCCTTGCTGAATTTTCCCTGAATAACCGGGTCAGTAACTCGTCAGGGGTCTCCCCGTTTTTCTGTAATTTTGGGTTTAACCCAAGGTTCTCCTCCGTTTCCCCTGGTTGTTCCAATAATCCTGAGGTAGAGGATGTTCATCGGGAACTGTGCACTGTCTGGGCCCAGGTTCAGAAGAACCTAGAGGCGTCCCAGAGCGCACAAAAGATTCAGGCGGATAGTAGACGTTCTGCTAACCCCCGGTTTGTCGTCGGGGATTTGGTCTGGTTGTCGTCCAGGAACTTGCGCCTTAAGGTCCCGTCCAGGAAGTTTGCTCCCCGATTTATTGGACCTTATAAGATGATTGAAGTCCTCAACCCTGTATCCTTCTGTCTGGAGCTGCCCCCATCCTTTCGCATACATGACGTCTTCCATGCCTCCCTCCTTAAACGCTGCTCCCCGTCCTGGTCCCCCTCGAGGAAACCTCCTGTTTTCGTTCTCACCCCTGAGGGGGTGGAATTCGAGGTGGCCAAGATTATGGACAGTAGGATTGTCCAGGGCTCCCTCCAGTACCTGGTCCATTGGAGAGGATACGGGCCGGAGGAGAGGACTTGGGTACCTGCCCGTGATGTTCACGCTGGGGTATTGATCAGGAGGTTCCACCTTCTCTTCCCTACTAAACCGGGTCCTCTTAGTAAGGGTCCGGTGGCCCCTCATAAAAGGGGGATTACTGTTAGGGATCTGCCAGGTACTACGTCTAGGTATACTCCTGGGATTAATCAATCCACACCGGAGGCCAGACCTGTTCGACTGACACCATCTCCCACCAACCAGGGTGGCAGGCTCAGGAGTGGGAGAGCCTATCGCGGCCTGGTCAGTCGGAGTTAGCTCCGCCCCCTGTCCTTTATTACCTGCCGTGTTCTCTTCCTCAGTGCTTGTAATTCTTCTGGATTCCTGGCCTCACTGCTGCTTGCTCCAGCCTGCTCCTGCCGTGCTTCTGCCTTGCTGCAGTTCCGCTTAACCTGCTTTGCTTTACCCCTGGCTTGCTTCCTTCTCCGTGCTCACTTTGGTATACTCCACTTCATCCTGGTCCTGACTACTCATTCACCGCTCCGTTTCCTCGCGGCGTTCCGTGGCTACTGCCCCTTCCCTTGCGTGTTCCCTGTTTGTTCTCCCGTGCACTTAGACAGCGTAGGGACCGCCGCCCAGTTGTACCCCGTCGCCTAGGGCGGGTCGTTGCAAGTAGGCAGGGACAGGGCGGTGGGTAGATTAGGGCTCACTTTCCCTTCACCTCCTTCCTGCCATTACAGTTAATATGAGAGTTCCCCCTTCAGGATCCTCATCTTTTGGACAGAGTGGAGAGCGGTAATAAGGAGCATCTCTCCCTCTGGAGGTCCTGTCCTGTATTACACAGACAACACATTGATATGAATGGACACTGTGTAATACTTCATTTTACCTGTGGTGGTGCTGGAGGGAAATTGAACCCTTACTGCCAGGTTTTCCAACAGATTTCTGCTGATCGCTGAGGGGCCCAGTAGTAGGACACTTTGTGAACTCTAAGGCCCCATGCACACGAACGTAAAAACGCCCGTAATTACGGCACGTTTTTACGGGCCCATGGACTTCTATTGGCCACGGGTACCTCCCCGTATGCTTACGGGAAGGTGCACGTGCCGTTGAAAAATATAGAACATGTCCTATTTCAGACCGTAATTACGGCACGGGCAGGCTCATAGAAGTCTATGGGGCTCCCGTAATTATGGGTGACTACGTGTGTGCACCCGTAATTACGGGAGCGTTGCTAGGCGACGTCAGGAGATAGTCACTGTCCAGGGTGCTGAAAGAGTTAAACGATCGGCAGTAACTCTTTCAGCACCCTGGACAGAAACTACCGATCACAATATAGATCAACCTGTAAAAAAATAAATAAAAAAATAAAGACGTTCATACTTACCCAGAACTCCCTGCTTCTTCCTTCAGTCTGGCCGCCTGGGATGATGTTTCAGCCCATGTAACCGCTGCAGCCAATCACAGGCTGCAGCGGTCTCATGGACTGCCGCGTCATCCAGGGAGGTCGGGCTGGATGTCGAAAGAGGGACGCGTCACCAAGACAACGGCCGGGTAAGTATGAATTTCTTTTACTTTTACTGCGGAAAGGGCTGTCCCTTCTCTCTATCCTGCACTGATAGAGAGAAGGGGCTGCCGATTACTGCAGTGTAATTTTGCAGCGAAAACGTGCCCGTAAATACGGGTGGAATACGGGTGACACCGGACCCATATTTCCGGGCACGGGTCCGTAAATACTGGTGCAATACGGGTCGAATACGTGTGGCCAAGGACCCGTATTTAAGGGAGGGAAAAAAATACGTTCGTGTGATTGAGGCCTTACAAGTAGGGTCCAAAACGGACAACCCCTTTAAGCTTGTTATTTATACTAAAGCAAAACTCAACTTTCTGCTCTGCCGCTAATTCCTCTATCCTTGTGCACAGCAGCTGCCTATAATAATTAATGATTAGTAATATCTCACACGGACAGTTGTGGCCGGGTCGGGAAATTAAAGTCTATTGCAATCACAGCAGTCATGTGCAGAAGAGCGAGAATTGCTCCAACTGTGTATTAAAACTAAAACAATTATGTTCAGTGAATTAAAGCCGCGGTTCTTATTTCACATGGAGTCGCAGATCAGACCTCATTGTGAATGTCACCTGGAGATCAGAAAGATTGTATCATTAAAAGACTTGTCAATTATTTACACATTCCTATTCCATCCACTGACCCACAAGCCGTTATATATCACTACTTCCCTATATTTCTGTTTCGTCGGGTGAACCCCGCAATGGAAAGTGAAACTGAAACCACAGCTTCCGTTTCCGTCGCCATTGATATCAATGGTGACGGAAACATTGCCAATGTTCCGGCAGGTTTCCGTTTTTCCGACGGAATCAATAGCGCAGTCGACTCCGCTATTGATTCCGTCGTTAAAACGAAAACCTGCCAGAATGGTGACGAACAGAAACCATTAGCAATGTTTCCGTCACCATTGATATCAATGGTGATGAAAACGGAAGCTGTGGTTTCAGTTTCACTTTCCGTTGCGGGGTTCACCCGACAGAAACCTCAGACGGAACCCCGGAACGGAAAGCCAATGCTGATGTGAACAGGCCCTTCTACTGCAGATTACTGACACTACATTGCATAAGTAATCCACTGTATGGGTAAATACAATTGCTTTATGGTTAGTGCTATGTTTGCATCAGCACTGGTCTTTGTTCTTTTGACTTTCCTTTGCTTTTTGACAGCAGGAATAACATTTTCTGCCATGCTGGGCTAGTTTTAAGGGGTGGCAAACTGGTCATCTGCCCAAGATCCCCATTTACTTGGGTGAGCCCAGGGACTAGAAGTCCCAGAGCAACCTAAGAGGGGAGTGGAAAAACATTCCACTCCATGGTCAGTTCTAGAGTTAATTTTCTGCTTGACAATAGATGGAACTGCACAACTGCACTATCCTTATTGCCCCCTGCTCTGCACAGATCTGTATGGTCAGTACCGGGCTGAAAGACAAAACTAAACAATTAGCTTAAGACAGGCTGACCTCATCCTATTACAGCAGAACTTCACTAGAGATGAGAAACAAGTAACCCCTTCACTGCCCTAGACCACCAGGGATGTTACAAATAACCCCTTCACTGCCCTAGACCACCAGGGATGTTACAAATAACCCCTTCAATGCCTTAGACCATCAGGGACTTTTTAATTACCCATTCAATGACCTAAACCACCAGGGACTTTACCAATAACCCCTTCAATACCCTAAGATCACCTTGGAGTTTACCAATAACCCCTTTAATGTCCTGGACAACCAAAGACTTTACGAATAACCCTTTGAATGCCCTAGACCACCAGGGACTTTAATATTATCCCGGTCACTATTAAGGCATTGAATCGAAGCATTATTTGGATACTGAATGGCAGTTTTTATAGCATTGAATAGCAAGATGGTATGGAAAATATACAATAATGTGAGCACTATATGGCAGCATTATTTGGATACTGTATAGAGGTACTATTTTGTCACTGTATGTGTAATGTCTGCCATCTACTCCCGCCACCGTATACTGGCTCTGGACATTTTCTGGCTCCAGGTTGGCGCCGCGTCTCTCCTACACTCTGCTTTGCTTGCGGCCTCTCACACTGCTGGCGCTTACCTACTGGCTCCATTACTGCTTCTACAAGTAATTTCTTATCTATTCAAATATACGGTTATTGACCCTGCCTGAACTTTACCATCCATGTCTGCCGCCTGTCCTGAGCCTTAGCCTGTTCGTCCTGATGACAGTCTGCCGCCTGCCCTGATCTCTGGCTCCGATAATCTTGAGTGAAGCTCGGCCGCCTGCCCTGATCTCTGGCTCCGATAATCTTGAGCGAAGCTCGGCCGTCTGCCCTGATCTCTGGCTCCGATAATCTTGAGTGAAGCTCTGTCGCCTGCCCTGATCTCTGGCTCCGATAATCTTGAGTAAAGCTCTGCCGCCTGCCCTGATCTCTGGCTCCGATAACCTTGAGTGAAGCTCTGCCGCCTTGTCCTGATCTCTGGCTCCGATAATCTTGAGTGAAGCTCGGCCGTCTGCCCTGATCTCTGGCTCCGATAATCTTGAGTGAAGCTCTGCCGCCTGCCCTGATCTCTGGCTCCGATAATCTTGAGTGAAGCTCGGCCGCCTGCCCTGATCTCTGGAACGATAATCTTGAGTGAAGCTCGGCCGCCTGCCCTGATCTCTGGCTCCGATAATCTTGAGTGAAGCTCTGCCGCCTGCCCTGATCTCTGGCTCCGATAATCTTGAGTGAAGCTCTGCCGCCTGCCCTGATCTCTGGCTCCGATAATCTTGAGTGAAGCTCGGCCGCCTGCCCTGATCTCTGGAACGATAATCTTGAGTGAAGCTCGGCCGCCTGCCCTGATCTCTGGCTCCGATAATCTTGAGTGAAGCTCTGCCGCCTGCCCTGATCTCTGGCACCGATAATCTTGAGTGAAGCTCTGCCGCCTTGTCCTGATCACTGGCTCTGATAAGTGAGAATGAACGTCTGCTGCCTGCGGTGACCTTGAGTGAAGCCTGCCGCCTTGTCCTGATCTCTGGCTCCGATAATCTTGAGTGAAGCTCGGCCGCCTGCCCTGATCTCTGGCTCCGATAATCTTGAGTGAAGCTCTGCCGCCTTGTCCTGATGACTGGCTCTGATAAGTGAGAATGAAAGTTTGCTGCCTGCGGTGACCTACGCTACAGTTCTGACATTGCGTATAGTCCGACGTCTGTACCATGCCTGTTTACGTCGGACGTTGCCAACAGAGATAACTTTGGGAGTAGCGACCTGGGGATCCTAGCAGCCAAGTCCACATCTCCGTATAGAGGCTAACGGGTGAAAACCTGGTTATCTCTTAGACTTCGCTCCCCAAATAAGCCCTATGCCAAGTCTGTTGGCAACACAGTGGGTTCACACCGTCCCCTGTAGGCCCTTTGACAGTAATAACTTCTACGAACCCTGTGACAGCATGGCGGTTTTATCTGGGAACTGAATGGCTGTATTGTGTAGGTACTTTGTGGAAGTATTACTGGCATTGTATGGGTATTGTATACAGTATAAATATATTTTTCTATACAACTGGTCCTGCTACAGCGTTATTCTAACCATGAAAAACCAAAAAACACAGAAATGTAATAAATGCCATAGTAAGTCAATGGGATCCCTCATGATTCATTAGGATCCATTGTGTGGTAAAATTCTTGAAATCCAGCATTTGAGAATACAAAAAAATCTAAAGTTCAGTCCAGATACCAGGTTAAAGGCATTTTACTGTTTTCTTTTTAGTTAAGTGCACATTTATCTAACCGCAGCCTCATAACGACTCGTAAGAAGCTGCGACCTCTTCACAAGTGCCTCTATGTACAATGCAAACCGCACTAAACAAATAAACGTGAAAAACTACTGGTCCCATATCGGAGCCTGGCAACTCCCATCTATGAAACAGCAGCAAGCCACACACTGCAAGGAACTGCAGAGAAGTAATAAAGCGCTGACTTCCCCCTACCCTACATATGACCAAGCCAGACAGAAAAGTCTGTACCTGCGCCATAAATCTTACAATCTAAGGTATGGAGCCATAAAATGAGCAACAAAAAGGGTGCGGCGTAAAAAAAAAAATAAAAAATGAAAATGGAAAGTTAAGCTGCCCATATAGACTACCGGTTGTATATCAAATTGTTTACGTGCGTGACAACCCCCAAAAACAACCTCTTCATAAAATAGGTCCAGAAAAAAAAAGGTAAGGACATTTCACACATGCAGCCAAAATTGTTTTTATTGCTCCGATGCATCCAAAATAAAAATAAAAACGAAGCACTTTTACAAATCGTCTTGATTAAAAATAACCTAACATTTTGTGCATGCAGTTCCTACAGAGAGACCTGTGTCTCCATGGTAACAGACTACAAACAAACCCTGTGTAGTCTGATTCTGTGGTTATACTCCATTACATCAGTCCACTACTTCTTATTAACATAAATTTGGTAGGTTAGCAAGTAGATGGAAGGCAATATGACTGCAGGATCAGACTACACATGGGTTGTTTGTAGTCTGTTACCATGGAGACACATAGGTATGCATACGAGCTGCAGACACAAAACGGGAAGAGATTTTTAATCAAGACCATTAGCTAGGGAATAGCTGAACAATTGGTGGTGCGTGTAATATTTACCTAGTATGAAATGAAAGAGGCAAAACACACCCGAATGGTGTCATTTTGTATCATAGTGACATCACAAGTGGCATGCAGCTCTTTTTTTACAGGGCGTTTTTTTACGCGCCGTTTTTACAAACGTCCCGTGGGAACGAATTGTAGTTTTTCCTATTGAAATTAATGGGCAGATGTTTGGAGGCGTTCAGCCTCCGTATTTTTAGCTGTTTTTGGAGGTGTTTACGGCCTGAAAAACGGCTGAAAGTAGGCCATGTGAACATACCCTAAGGCTATGTTCACACAGAGTTTTTTGCAGGCGGAAATTCTGCCTCAAAATTCCATTTGGAAGTTTGAAGCAGATTTTCCTCTCCCTGCACGCCGATTTTCGCGGCGCTTTTCGCCTGCGGCCATTGAGCGCCGCGGGCATAAAACGCAGCGAAATACGCTTTCTCTGCCTCCCATTGATGTCAATGGGAGGTCAGAGGCGTAAACGCCCGAAGATAGGGAATAAGACGCCTCCGCCTCCCATTGAAATCAATGGGAGGTATTTTCAGGCCGTTTTTGACGAGTTTTGCAGCGCGGTTTCCGCGTCAAAAGACTCTGTGTGAACATAGCCTAAAGGTAAAGCGGACCATACATAGGTCAAGCTTTGCGCTCAAACTGACGATCTGCAAAGCATAGGGCGATCGAAGGGGAGATCTTATTGTCCAATACTCCACATAACACCATTTGACAGGTTGATAAATCTCTTGTGTGGGACAATCACCATTATGTCTCCAACAAGAGTTGTTACCCAGCTTTCCCAGACGCCTGAATGCCAAATCTGCAGACTTACAAAACAACACGGGTGTGGGCGTTACATAACTGGGCAGGTTTTCCGTATGTGACTTTAGTGACAATCGCTCAGCTCTGCTACATCTGCACTAATGCCAAGATTTACTCTGTTGTTGGACGCGATCTCATAATAGAACAGAATATATTCAGGAGCAGCACTCACAGATGCCGAGTCCATTTAGTTATTTTTGAGAATTTTGTAATTCTTCCAATTAGCAACCTGAGACGTGACACGGAGAATGTGTGGAAAAACTGTGAAGCAGCTCATTTACGGGAGCGTGCAAACTGGGCACACAAATTCGATTTTTCACATTGGCAAATCTAATTACGCTGCCCGCATCATTACCAGATCTGGACAATGCATCATCGTGGGTCGTCACGGGCCGGGGCTCGAAAGAAACAAAAGTGGTTCAAATGTAGCAGAGCCAAAAGGGACATTGCAAAAATAAAATGATCATTTACGTTATGGAAATGCTCTATATTTGCTTTATAAATAGACCGACTGCCACCTTGGTGGTCACCCAGCTTTCCCCGGAACAGATATAAGAGCATAATCTGTTTTCTCCCAACATGCCCGATCCTTCTTACCCCTGGTTGGGACCCCCCCCCATGCACTTTTGCATAGCCAACATGTCCCACCAAAATCTGGGATTTGGCAGACTGCGCACGGGCACCAGTTATAGGGCATTTCCCAACTATTTACAATACTGGTGCCCTCTTATGAGGCAGATGGACCATTGACTCCGGCACCAAAGGATAATGGGAGTCGTAGTTTCATATCACTATTAGGACACTAGTTGGAGACCACTGCTCTAGAGTTCAGCCATTGAAGTAATATCCATCGGTCATCTCGTCCCAATTCTATCCCCTCGGCTGTTTCTGTAACTCCCATTGATCTGTATGGAGCGACAGAGCACACGCCACCGCTCCATACAGACTCCTCCTCGCCATGGTCGTGCGGGTGTTAAGGAACGGAGGACTCAGGACCCCCATACTAGTGATCGGTGGGGCCTCCAGGGATCAAACATTTATCACCTATCCTGTGTAGGCAAAACCCTTAGTTTTTGACCCTCCAAAAATAAAAAATAAAGTCCTTTAATATTCTATTCATCTTTCCTGGTTATATCTGTTTCTAGGAAAGCTTGGTGACAACCAATGAGGCTGCTATTACATCTCCGACACCAGCTGACAACCAGTTTTCCTACATTCCCGGATTGCGAATCTGCAGCACTAAAAGCCAAATCACTGCATAACCAGGGAGATAAGCGGTTCAAGAATCCGGGAATTAGTCGTTTAGGTTTGATGGCAAACTTGCACAGAGGAGCAACAGTGACACCTTCAGGTCATCAGGAGTCCTGCACATGTAAAATAGCTGGTGCCTTAACCATCTAGAGTAAATATAATTATTGCTCATATGTTTAAAAGTATTGCTCCAGTCCATACAAGCACTATATGCGACCAGGGCAGTCGTGTCATTGTAGGGGGTGCACCCGGGCCCTGGTGCCCGAAAGGGACCAAAATGTCTCACTGCCACATATGACACCAGTATTATACATGGCACATGGTAGGTGAGGGCAGTTACAGATTTAGCATTAGGGCCCAGTCGTTTCCAGTTACGTCTCTTCGATAGTAAACTGTACAACTTAAAGGGGTTGTACAAGATTAGAAAAACATAGCGGCTTTCATCCAGAGACAGCGCCACATGTGTGCATGGGTTGTGTTTGGCTTTGCAGCTCAGCTCCATAAAAGTGACTAGGACTGCGCTGCAATACCACATACAACCTGAGAACAGGTGTGGCGCTGTTTTTTTTTTTTTGTCTTTTTTGTTGTTTTTTTTAAAGGAAAGCAGCCATGTTTTTCTAATTAGACACAGTTGCTTCAGGCCCATGAATATAGTTATGACAGGAACAATGTTGAGGATGCCCACAAAATACTGGAACTTTAAAAAAGAAAATTTCAACTGTACCACCTCCCTAATTGAAAAATTGAGGCAGTAATTCTTCCTAGTGGTCGGAACTCTATTTTTCTAAGACAGAGCACCAAATTCTCTGCATAGACATAGATTTAAATGACAATATTATGTCCGCCTGCAGTCACCCCTAGTGGTCTCGGCAGTATATTACAGCTGAAACCTCGCTGTAACAGCTGGGATCGGAGATAACTCGCCATTTAACTACGAAGTTGGCGCAGTAAATAGCAACCGCAGCATCCAAGTCGTTAGACACATCATCTTCAGCAAAGGTCAAGGAAGAGCAACTGAAGAATCATATAGTGTCGACCTCTGTAAAATGATCCTCCGAAAAAAAAAAAAAAAAAAAGTATGAAAAAGTAATTGGAGTGTCATCAAAAAGGCAAAAACGGGATAGCGTTTATAGCAGCGCCGTGAACCGACGGCAAAAATCAGCTGGCGTTTTACACGGAACTGAATTGGAGACCGCAGCACAAATGCCTGTACAGGGCTTTAGAATTCACAAAGTCTTGTTGCCAGAAAATAATGAAAGTCATCCCATAAGGATGGAACAGCCCCACAGAAGAGATTTATGAGCTGAAGAGCTGACACTTACACCGGCGGCTCAAGTGTTCCTACAATTCTGCAGCGCTCGTGAGATCCTTTTACAGCCGGGATGTTCTCATTGAGAATACTGATGAGCTCCATGTGAAGAGTTAGGGTATGTGCACACACACTAATTACGTCCGTAATTGACGGACGTATTTCGGCCGCAAGTCCAGGACCGAACACAGTGCAGGGAGCCGGGCTCCTAGCATCATAGTTATGTACGACGCTAGGAGTCCCTGCCTCTCTGCAGGACAACTGTCCCGTACTGTAATCATGTTTTCAGTACGGGACAGCAGTTCCACGGAGAGGCAGGGACTCCTAGCATCGTACATAAGTATGATGCTAGGAGCCCGGCTCCCTGCACTGTGTTCGGTCCGGGACTTGCGGCCGAAATACGTCCGTCAATTACGGACGTAATTAGTGTGTGTGCACATACCCTTAGTCAAAAGCATTAATCGGGGCCAAATCTTCTTTTTTTATGTCAATTACCAAACTTCTGCAATAAGAACGCTTCATATAAAGAGGAAAGGAAAACGAGAGAAAGTTTTGGGAAAGCTGAATGTGAGATGGTCCTTGTGGTGTCTGGTCCAAAATAAAACTCCCACACGATGATCCAAAAACTCTGCATCAAAAATGTACAAGTCATAATATCTTCTGTTCGAGAAATTATATATATATATAACATTGATGATCTGGTTACAATGGCATCTGACAGGGGGTGGGAGACATCAGGCAGCAAGTCAACAGTCGTCAGTTCCTGAAGTTGATGTCGGAAGCAGAAAAATGGGCACGTGTAAGAATCTGAGCGACTGTGACAAGGGCTAAATTATGATGAGAGACGACTGGGTCAGAGCATCTCCAAAACAGCCGGTCTTGTGGGGTGTTCCCGGTATACAGTGGTTAGCACCTACCAAAAGTGGTCCAAGGAAGGACAACCGGTGATTGAAGACAGGGTCATGGGCACCAAAGGCTCAATGATGCAGCTGGGCAGTGAAGGCTAGCCCATCTGGTCCGATCCCACAGAAGAGATACTGTACCACAAAGTGATGAAAAATATACTGCTGGCTGTGATAGGAGGATGTCAGGACACGCAGAGAATTGCAGCTTGCTATATGGGGCTGCATAGCCGTAGACTGGTAAGAGTGCCCATGTTGATCCCTGTCCACCACCGAAAACGCCTACAATGGGCACCGGAACACCAGAACTGGACCATGGAGCAATAGAAGAAGGTGGCCTGGTCTGATGAATCACGTTTTCTTTACATCATGTGGACGGCCGGGTGCGTGTGCGTCACTTACCTGGGGAAGAGATGGCACCAGGATGGATTATGGGAAGAAGACAAGCCGGCGGAGGCAGAGTGATACTCTGGGCAATGTTCTGCTGGTAAACCTTGTGTCCTGCCGTTCATGTGGATGTGACACGTACCACCTACCTAAACATTGCTGGAGGAAAGTACCCCCGTTCATGGCAGCTGTATCCCCTAATGGCAGTGCCCTCTTAGAAGGAGAATGCCCCCGCTACACCACAAACATGAGGGACATGACAAAGAGTTCAAGGTGTTGACTTGGTCTCCAAATTCCACAGATGGAAAAACAAAGCCGATCCATGGAGGTCGCACCTCACAAGTTACAGGTCGTAAAGGATCTGCTGCTAACATCTTGGTGCCAAATACCACAGGACCTTGGGAGGTCTTCTGGACTCCATGCCTCGACAGGTCACAGCTGTTTTGGTGGCACGAGGACGACCTACACAATATTAGGCGGGGACCGGTTGTTTCTTTTTGGATTGGGAATGTGAACCTATTACTCTATATTCACATTTCGAGCCTGGCTTTAAGATCTGCTCTCGGGAACTGAACAGATTATTACACTTCAATAAATGTTATTTATAGTGTTCCAGAGAACGCCTGTAAGTCCAGGTTCATAGTAAGAACGCTTTTCTCAATTCAAATTTAATACATTTCCCAAACTTGCCGACGTTTAAATCCCAAATCTGAATCCTTGCTCCGTTCCGTCCAGGAAAACTCCTCAAATTGCCTGGAAGCGCCCCATTTTACTGCAATTTAGGACAATCCCACAAAATCGGGACAGTTGACTGTTTTTCTTTTGTTGCCATTTGAAAATGAGAGGTTTTTTTTCATCTAAATTTATTTTTAGAAAAATCTGATTAACAACACAGGCAAAGATGGGAAATTTCAGAACTTTACTGCGTTTCCCCTTCTTTCACATCAGAACAGTGCTAATCCAGCTTGGGTCATTTGAGAAAGACTGGTTGCTATGGTGTGTATGCATAGCAACTACAACCTTCTATAAGGGGTTATCAAGTATTCAGATCACGGCCAAACAACCTCTTAACAGAGCAGGAAAGGAGCAACCTTGGCTTATTAAAGCCCAGACTTATTCGTTCTCTCTCTTTCTTACTGCCATATTAGTCCATTTTTTTGTAAATCTAGACAGGTTTTATATCTAACTCTACTCTTGAAAAATCTGATCAATAATGCAGGCGTGAGGACTGGCATGGCATGACTGCGCCAAAACTTATTTTCTCCTTCTCTGATCTCAACACAGTGGTAATCCAGCTTAAAGCTGAACAGCTATGTCATTTGAGACGGACTGGTTACTAGGTTTATAGGAGGTTGTCAGGTAAAACATCCCTAGCAACCAGTCTGTCTTGGATTTCTCAGAATTGTCACTGAGTTAAAGGGGTTTTCCCACAAAACACAGGATAGGGGATACATGTATGATCGCTGGGGGTACGGAGATAGCAGTCCCGGTAGTCCCATAGAAATGGATGGAGCGCTGGCCGAGCATGGAGTACTTCAGGGGACTTTTGGTCCACTGTTCTCATCGCTGGCGATCCCTCAGATAGGGGATACATGTGTATGTGGGCATTAAGGGCAGAGAACGGGCAGGGTACACTAAAATTTGACTGGTAGTAAAAATCCTTATTCCCGTGCTGCAAAAACAAAACACAAGTGTACAAAGATTTTAGAAAAATGCTGCGGATATTACGAATCGGTTACAAATTCCCTGTGGAAATGCAGCAGAATTTACCCATTGCATGAGAATAGGCAGAATCTGCCGCAGAATCCCCATGCTAATACCTAGGTATTCCCACGCAGATTTGGGTTATTTTGCCCGCTATGAGCAGCCGTAAGTTTGCACCATAATTTGGGCCATCTCATCTAGGCCAGTGTTTTAGAAATTTTTAAAATTGGGCGAGCGAGGAGAAAACCTGCAAATTTTACAGCTATAATGTTGTACATCAACATTGAGATTTCAGGGGCAAATTTTAGGCCAAAACCTGACGTAAATCGCTTAATACACGTGTGCCCATATGTGTTACGTCAACCACAGGATTAGGCACAAAATATACAGCTCTCAGATTGAAGAGTAAAGTCCTATTGCAGTAGTAATCAGATTTTTTGAAAGAAAAAATAGAACAAAAATGAATTTAACCGGTAGGTTCCAAGTTTAGGAACTGAGGATTTTGTGGTTTGGTCAATGACCAAGCAAATCTGCTCCAAGACGGGGAAAAATAATATATCTTTTTATCACTGGTGCCGGAACGTTTTGCCAGATGAAACCTCAGTCGAAGTTGGCCGAACAGTGTAGACGACGCGTTTGTTTTCTTCATGTTTTCACTTAATTTTATTGCTAAATACGATGAGACGTTGTACAAGCAGCGGCAAGACATTTCCGATGATAGATCAGCGGACCCTGGTGTCAGCAGCCATTAATTATGTGACCCCTGAACATTACCACAACTTTGGGGGAAGTTTAGGTCAACCCTGGACCAAGGAGTTGGGTTGTCCTCTGTCAAATTGTAAAAAAACTGCTTTTTGGGCGACAACCAATATGGTCGCCATTACAGCTGTCATTGTGGTTGTCAGCCAACTGTCCCAGAATAACGATAGATTTGTGGTAAAGGAAATGTTGGGTGATAACCCACATGGGAGCTATAATAGCAACTCGAATATTTTTTTTCAAGGGGAATGTCTCATGTCTGTAATAAGATGTCAATCTGTAGAAGAGAAATAATGTGTTTGTTCTGTTTATAACGTTTTGTAGGTACAGTATATATTTTTTATTTTTAAAACTTTTCCTGGGGACAGCCATATTGGAGACACACCTTTCCTGTATTGCTTTATGGCAAATAAAGTAAATGGGGGTCAATTGCCAATGAAATGTAATAGATTATTACAGTCTTGAGGAAAAGATGGAGTATAGTCCTCTCCATCAGAGACCATAGACCATTATCTTTGTGTGTGGTGTTACTCTCCTGCCTTATCTAAGCCTCGAGCTGTACACCTGATCATGAGTCACAACCTGTATTATATTCCAGAGCTGCACTCACTATTCTGCTGGTGAAGTCACTGTGTACATACATTACTCTGTACTGATCCTGAGTTACATACTTTATTATACTCCAGAGCTGCAATCACTATTCTGCTGGTGAAGTCACTGTTTAGATACACCTGCAGAATAGTGAGTGCTGATCTGGAGTATAATACAGACTGTAACTCAGGATCAGTTCAAAAATAGTAATGTCATGGATGTACACAGTGACTCTACCAGCAGAATAGTGAGTGCAGCTCTGGAGTATAATACAGGATGTAACGCAGGATCAGTACAGGATAAGTAATGTAATAAATAAATATAAAATGTTATAGAAAGACCTAGATAAGCTGGCAGCATGGGCAAAAACATGGCAGATAAAATGTAATGTTTATAAATATAAAGTAATGCACTTAGGATGCAATAATAGTATTAATTCATATACAATGAATAGTGAGTGCAGCTCTGGAGTATAATACAGGATGAAACTCAGGATCGGTACAGGATAAGTAATGTATGTACACAGTGACTCCACCAGCAGAATAGTGAGTACAGCTCTGGAGTAAAATACAGGATGTAACTCAGGATCAGTACAGGATAAGTAATGTAATATATGTACACAGTGACTCCACCCGTAGAATAGGGAGTTCAGCTCTGGAGTATAATACAGGATGTAACTCAGGATCAGTACAAGTTAAGTAATGTAATATATGTACATAGTGATTAGATTTTGTGGATCTGTATATAAACTGTAAAATTGTGTCCAAGGATGGACAGGCACTTTAAAAGCACTATTCATCTTTTCCTTATAATACCAGTGCTAAATACTCCGTTCTGTGCTGCAGCCCTTTTCATTCCGATGATGGGTGGGGTGCCGGGAGTCAGACCCCTGCCGATCAAATATTGGCGGCCTAAGCTGAGGATAGGCCATTAATATTTGAGTCCCAGAAAACCCCTTTAACTTGACAGGAGGCCTATTTCTTTTTTTCATTATTTTAGGGGAAATACTCTGTAATTCTATGTCACAGTCATTGCAGGGATACTGCTGGTTACCGAGTCACTGGGACCTCAGATCTGCCGGTATTAATCCCTTCCCGACATTGCTCTATATATACGGCGCAAGTCGGATGGGGGAGTATGGAGCGTGTCAGTTGTATCTTACAGCCGCCACTTTAGTGTAATGAGCCGTTAGAATGAGGGGGCGGCCCCCTCTGACGTGCCATCGCCCTCGGGTCTGCCATCTTTGTACACCCATTAAACCCTGCCAGAGGAAGGACTTAATAGGTGCCAGTGAGATTCACGATATATACTGAAATACATTAGGCTTGCAGTATATTGTATAAGCAATCCAACAAGCGCTGGTTCAAGTCCCCTAGGGGAACTGGTAAAAAAATATGTTAAAAACAAGTAAATAAAAAAACAAAAAAAATACCTTTTCCAATTTCACCCAAAAGCTATGTAAAAAATGAACATAACTGGTATCGGCAATTCCGTAAAAGTCCGAACTATCACAATATAACATTATTTAACCCACAAGGTGAACGCCGTAAAAAAAAAAAGTCAGAACCGTTGTTATTTGGTCATCTCATCTCCCACAAAAAAATGGGATAAAATGTGTTCAACAATTCTTATGTAACTCAAAATAGTACCAATTGAAACTACAGCTCACCCCGCGAAAAATAGGCCCTCACACCGCTCAATCAACGGTTATGTCACTCAGAATGTGGCGACAAAACACAAATGTTATTTTTAACAACTAGTTTTTCCTTGTAAAAGTAGTAAAATATAAAAAACTATACATATTTGGTATCGCTGTAGTCGTATTGACCGGCAGAATAAAGTTAACATGTCGTTTTTACCACACCGTATAAACGAAAGCCCCCCCAAAAAATGGAGGAATCAATGTTTTTTTTACATTCCACCCCACAAATAATTTTTTCACGTTTCCTAGGAAATTTTATGGTATAATAAATGGTGCCGTGAAAATCTACAACTCATCCTGCAGAAATCAAGCCCTCATATGGCTTTATCGACGAAAAAAATAAAAAGGTTTTGGCTTTTGGAAGGTGCGGAGGAGAAAACAATAATGAAAATCCGAAAAATGGCTGTGGCGAGAAGGGGTTAATGGCAGGGCTATCAGACTCCCCCATCCCTTTGAGAAAAAAAATGACTGCGAAAGTAAAGACATTTTAAGTTTCTGAAACTTACTAACAATCAGTTCGGCAGCCAATTCCTACAGGAAACCAGAACAGCTTCCATACCGCCGTACGAAGATCCCAAACAAAGTCTTCTACTGCCCCCAAGTGGTTAAATGGGTAAATAACACATTCTAGCGCTTGACCTGTATACTTGTATTGTATGTCTTGTATAAAGCTACGCTCTTGACGTGTGACTCCACTAACCTCAGGCGGTTTCCTCCAATGTTCCCCTAGAAAAGTTTTTCTCAACCTTTATGAGCCTTGTACCCTCTCGTCAGAGAAACGTGAACCAAGTGTCCCCTGAGCTACGGTCCATCGAGATCTCAAGTAGATGTACTCAGCCGGCCGCACATTACATGACGATGTTGCCATTACTGCAAGTACATGTATAAATTAAAGATGACGTCAATGGTTAGGTTCACAGTTTTCCCATAAATATTACCGCCATACAATGCCTTCTTATTATCCAAAATACAGAGCACAAATAATACTCCCCCATACAGTTATTAAGGCTGCCATTCAGTGCTTATTTAATGCCAATATTCACAGTACAATTAATGCGCCTAATTAGTGGTTAATTCATGCTGCCACCCATAGGACAATTAATCCGACCACGCACAGTACAATTAATGCTGCCAACCAACCCCAGTAGAATCCATGCCGCCACTCACCCCTAGCACATTTCATGCCGCCACTCACCCCTAGCACATTTCATGCCGCCACTCACCCCTAGCACATTTCATGCCGCCGCTCACCCCTAGCACATTTCATGCCGCCGCTCACCCCTAGCACATTTCATGCCGCCGCTCACCCCTAGCACATTTCATGCCGCCGCTCACCCCTAGCACATTTCATGCCGCCGCTCACCCCTAGCACATTTCATGCCGCCGCTCACCCCTAGCACATTTCATGCCGCCGCTCACCCCTAGCACATTTCATGCCGCCACTCACCCCTAGCACATTTCATGCCGCCACTCACCAGCAGCACATTTCATGCCGCCACTCACCCCCAGCACATTTCATGCCGCCACTCACCCCCAGCACATTTCATGCCGCCACTCACCAGCAGCACATTTCATGCCGCCACTCACCAGCAGCACATTTCATGCCGCCACTCACCCCCAGCAGCACATTTCATGCCGCCACTCACCCCCAGCACATTTCATGCCGCCACTCACCCCCAGAACATTTCATGCCGCCACTCACCCCCAGAACATTTCATGCCGCCACTCACCCCCAGAACATTTCATGCCGCCACTCACCCCTGGTACATTTCATGCCACCACTCAACCCCGGTACAATTCATGTCGCAACTCATTCACAGTACATTTGATGCCGAAACTCACCCCCAGTACATTTCATGCCGCCACTCACCCGCAGTACATTTCATGGCGCCACTCACCCGCAGTACATTTCATGCCGCCACTCAACCCCAGTATATTTCATGCCGCCACTCACCCGCAGTACATTTCATGCCGCCACTCAACTCCAGTATATTTCATGCCGCCACTCACCCAAAGTCCATTTCATGCCGCCACTCACCCAAAGTCCATTTCATGCCGCCACTCACCCAAAGTCCATTTCATGCCGCCACTCACCCAAAGTCCATTTCATGCCGCCACTCACCCAAAGTCCATTTCATGCCGCCACTCACCCAAAGTCCATTTCATGCCGCCACTCACCCGCAGTGCATTTAATGCCGCCACTCACCCGCAGTGCATTTCATGCCGCCACTCACCCGCAGTGCATTTCATGCCGCCACTCACCCGCAGTACATTTCATGCCGCCACTCACCCGCAGTACATTTCATGCCGCCACTCAACCCCAGTATATTTCATGCCGCCACTCACCCGCAGTACATTTCATGCCGCCACTCAACCCCAGTACATTTCATGCCGCCACTCACCCAAAGTCCATTTCATGCCGCCACTCACCCAAAGTCCATTTCATGCCGCCACTCACCCAAAGTCCATTTCATGCCGCCACTCACCCAAAGTCCATTTCATGCCGCCGCTCACCCAAAGTCCATTTCATGCCGCCACTCACCCAAAGTCCATTTCATGCCGCCACTCACCCAAAGTCCATTTCATGCCGCCACTCACCCGCAGTGCATTTCATGCCGCCACTCACCCAAAGTCCATTTCATGCCGCCACTCACCCGCAGTGCATTTCATGCCGCCACTCACCCGCAGTGCATTTCATGCCACCACTCACCCGCAGTGCATTTCATGCCGCCACTCTCCCGCAGTACATTTCATGCCGCCACTCAACCCCAGTATATTTCATGCCGCCACTCACCCGCAGTACATTTCATGCCGCCACTCAACCCCAGTATATTTCATGCCGCCACTCACCCACAGTATATTTCATGCCGCCACTCACCCGCAGTACATTTCATGCCGCCACTCAACCCCAGTATATTTCATGCCGCCACTCACCCAAAGTCCATTTCATGCCGCCACTCACCCAAAGTCCATTTCATGCCGCCACTCACCCAAAGTCCATTTCATGCCACCACTCACCCAAAGTCCATTTCATGCCACCACTCACCCAAAGTCCATTTCATGCCGCCACTCACCCAAAGTCCATTTCATGCCGCCACTCACCCAAAGTCCATTTCATGCCGCCACTCACCCGCAGTGCATTTCATGCCGCCACTCACCCGCAGTACATTTCATGCCGCCACTCACCCGCAGTACATTTCATGCCGCCACTCACCCGCAGTACATTTCATGCCGCCACTCACCCGCAGTACATTTCATGCCGCCACTCACCCGCAGTACATTTCATGCCGCCACTCACCCGCAGTACATTTCATGCCGCCACTCAACCCCAGTATATTTCATGCCGCCACTCACCCAAAGTCCATTTCATGCCGCCACTCACCCAAAGTCCATTTCATGCCGCCACTCACCCTAAGTCCATTTCATGCCACCACTCACCCAAAGTCCATTTCATCCCGCCACTCACCCAAAGTCCATTTCATTCCATTTTTTTGCTTAATTTTTTTATTTTACCTGTCTAATGGAAGGGGTGGGGGGGTAGTCTGAATAGGAAGGAGCAAGGTAGGGGCCTAGCATAGGTCTCTACCTTGCTACACCCCATAGAGTGAAGTCTACGCCAGTTGACTTCCACTATAATTGACACCAGTTTTCTAGCGATAGATATAATCAATTTGTCAGACCAACTTTTCCCGAAGCCACGCCCCTTTACCCAAAGTCTCGAGGGTGGTGCAAAATGCACTGCAAATTGCTACTATTTGGCCCCTTTGCGTCTTTTCTATGCCAGAAAACCTGCGTACAATGGTTGATAAATTACCCCCTTTGAGTGAGTGCTTGTTTTTAGACCCCCCCCCCCCCCCGCCGAGTGTCACTGGACCCCACTTTTGACACATGATTAATCTCCCGACAATCAGACATTAAAATGTATATTGTAGGAATAGCCTTTTAAAGCCTTATTAAAAAAAAACTGTATTGGGGCCTATTCACAAGCAGCAGTTTTGTCACGGTTTTTGCAAAAAACCGCCACATATAAATAAGACCAAACACAGATTTTTGTGATGCATATCCAAATGTTCAGACATTCATACATCCAAATATAGAAAACCATGGAAAACACAGAGACCTAAAAAATGCAGAATTTCATTACGAATGATCACTACAGATTTCTACTCGTGATAATTACAAAGAACCATTCACACACCAACTAAATAATGTCTCAAAAGACTGAAGCCAATACAATCGATACATATTAAAGTCATTTAAAGGGACACTCACTGAACTTTCAGTCACCCTTATCTTATACACATCTATTATTTCCTGTTATCAGCCATTTAAGGCTTCGTTCACATCTGCGCTAGGGCTCCGTTCCGACGGAGCTTTCCGTTGGAACGGAGCCCTTACAGACACAAACGGAAACCATAGGTTGATTTCAATGGTGATGGATCAGGTGCCAATGGTTTCCGTTTGTTTCCGTTGTGCAAGCGTTCCGCCGTTTTGAGGGAATAGCGTAGTCAACTGCCCTATCTTCCTGTGCTGTGAAACTCCAGAGAATTTACATTCATATGTGTCAGTGATATGTGTTTCCTCATCAAAATTGTGAGAAATATATCAAGAATAGTTCTAAATGAGTCCCAGGTGATTAGCCATATTGCTCCTCCGCCTCACAATCCTGTATCTGTCTGTAAGACAACTGGCTGCAGCAGGAGCCCTCCCTCACTCTTCTGTTTGCAATAGGAGACCAGGAAGCCCGCCCCCTTTGTTAAGCCACACCCCTTCCACCATCTATCAGGAACTTGTAGAAAACACTTCAGACTGACAAATACTTTTTCTTGTTTACCTTTAGCATTTATTTCTAGGTTTAGTATTCCTTTAAAGCACAAATAAGAAAATCTAAGGACGTAGCAGTGAGATTGTTATTTAGTGTGAAAGAGACCTTATTCCTTTCGCTGCCGTGACAATTTTTGCCGTTTTTACACAAATGAAACCTGAAGTATAAATAAAAATCATTATACCCCATATATTTTCCAAATGTAAACCTTAAAACATTGTAAAAATGACACACAACACTTTACAGTCATTGGCACCTTCATGCAGTTTTGTACCAAAGTGTAACATTGTGTAAAAAAATGCATAAAAAAATCATGTTTGTGGCTAAATGTCTGACAACCGCAGAGTTACTGAAACACACAACATCTGCTACATATAAAAGTTCAAGATGTGCAGAGTTCATACATGTCACTTATTTCTATATCTATATGCACATATCTTCACCAGAACTGAAGAGAACAAAAATTTTCGTGATCCAGATGCCGGTAAACATGCGAATCATGGTAGAAAAAAAAAAGACCCCCTAAACATGACAAACAGAAAGCACATATCCTCGCTCACTGGTAAGAGGGGCAAAAATATGAAGGAAAGTTCCTGTATCTAGCTTGTACATCCCAGTTGAGGAAAGTGCTTAAAGTCATGACGAATTACATACACACTTGTGTCCAGTGAAAGCGTTAAAGGGATTGCCCCCTTTTGAAACATCCCTCCTTATTAGAAGGACCCTTGACAATAAGCATATCAAAAATTGTCCCCCTGCTGCGACCTCCAGCAATCAGCTGTAATCTGTGGGGACACCTGGCAAAAAGTGTTCAATTTCCCTAAAGCGCCACCACAGGGAAAATGAAGCATTACACATTGTCCATTCGCATCAATGTGTTGTCTGTGTAATACAGGACAGGACAGGTCCTCCAGAGAGAGAGACGCTCTTTATAACCGCTCTGCACTCTGGTCACGAGATGAGGATCCTGAACAGAGGACCCCCCTCTATTAACTCAGAATTCACTAATAGGGTGTATGACAATGGGTTTTCTAAACTGGACAATCCCTTTAATGCATGATGTTATTTATTCCATCTCTTTGAACATGGTGATGACACAAGACAAGGGATAAATGTAGATGGCCATTGCTCATACCTTCCATTGAGGGCCAATAATGCTCCTTCTTCCTTCAGTCGTTTACTTTTTGAGATATTGTCCTCGAGGAGAAGTCCTTTCTTGCGTTTAATGGAATGGAGCCAGTCCACATCATCACTCTCAACGCCAGCAGCCTCATCAGCAGACTCCTTTTCAAAGTTCTGAGAGGTCACCTTAGATACTCTCTCACCAATCTTTCTCTTCCATCCAAACGAGGCCATTTTGCTGACTATAAAAATCATCAGACAAGATAAGAAAATCCCAGACACCAGACATCAATAAAACGCCATCTTTATTTATCCATTCAAGACGAAAAATATAGAACAGTAATAATAGGTGACATTTCTGTCATACAGGAGTTAAACGGGTTGACTAGTTTACGAGATTAATTAGCAAACACCCTATTAGGGAATTCTAAGTTAAACAAGGGGGGGGTCCTTTAATCACGAGCTTCATCAATAAAACAGATCGGAAAGTGACTTCAAAGAGCGTCTCCCTCTCTGGAGGACCCAATATGTCTGTACATTACATGGACAACACATTGATTTCAGTGGCAACATTGCAATGCTTCATTTCTCCTGTGGCAGCGCTGCAGGGGAATTAAACACTTACTGCAGGGTTTCTCCATTAACCCCCTAAAGAGGCCCTGTCACCACATTATAAGTGGCCTATCTTGTACATAATGTGATCGGCGCTGTAATGTAGATTACAGCAGTGTTTTTTATTTTGAAAAACGATCATTTTTGACGGAGTTATGACCTATTTTAGCTTTATGCTAATGAGTTTCTTAATGGACAAATGGGCGTGTTTAACTTTTTGACCAAGTGGGTGTTGTACAGAGGAGTGAATGACGCTGACCAATCAGTGACCAATCAGCGCCATACACTTCTCACCATTCATTTATACAGCACATAGTAATCTTATTACATCACTATGTGCAGCCACATACACACACATTAACATTACTCAAGTGTCCTGACAATGAATAGAGATCACTACCAGCCAGGACGTTAGGTCTGTTCAGAATCCTGACACTTCTGTAGCGTCTGTGTGAGATTTACAGCAAGGCAAGCGTAGCCTCGTTTTAAATGACAGGTTACATCGTAATCTCGCGAGATTACGCATGCCTTGCTGTAAATCTCACAGAAACGCTACAGAAGTGTCAGGATTCTGAATAGACATCACGTCCTGGCTGGAGGTAATGTATATTCACTATCAGGACACTTGAGTACCGGTAACGTTATAGTGTGTTTACGTGGCTGCACATAGTGATGTAATAAGATTACAATATGCTGTGTAAATGAATGTGGAGAAGTGTATGACGCTGATTGGTCACTGATTGGTCAGCGTCATACACTTCTGTCCACAACGCCCACTTGGTCTAAAAGTAAAACACGCCCAGTTGTCCATTAAGAAAGTCATTAGCATAAAGTAAAAATCGGTCATAACTCCGTCAAAAATGATCGTTTTTCTAAATAAAAACCACTGCTGTAATGTACACTACAGCGCCGATCACATCATGTACAAGATAGGCCACTTATAATGTGGTGACAGAACCTCTTTAACCCCTTAGTGTCTAAGCCTGTTTTGGCTTTGTGGACACAGCCAATTTTTGCAAATCTAACATGTGTTACTTTATGTGGTAATAACTCCAGAATGCTTTTGCCTATCCAAGCGATTCTGAGATTGTTTTCTCGTGATATATTGTACTTTATGATACTGAAATAATTTTGTCGTTAAATTCAATATTTATTTGTAAAAAACACCAAAATTTAGAGAAAATTTGCAAAAATCTGCATTTTTCTAAATTGTAATGTATCTGCTTGTAAAACAGATTGTAATACCACACAAAATATTTACTAGTTAACATTTCCTATATGTCTACTATGTATGCATCGGTTTTTTTAACATCCTTTTATTTTTCTAGGGTGTTACAAGGCTTAGAACTTTAGCTAGAATTTGTCGCATTTTCAAGAAAATTTCAAAAGGTTATTTTTTCAGGGACCAGTTCAGTTCTCAAGTGGCTTTGAGGGCCTTATATATTAGAAAGTCCCCATAAATCACCCCATTTTAAAAACTGCACACCTCAAAGTATTCAAAACAGAATTCAGAAAGTGTTTTAACCCTTTAAGCATTTCACAGGAAATAAAGCAAAGTAGAGGTGAAATTTACAAATGTCAATTTTTTTTAATGAAATTCATTTGTAATACAGTTTTTTCTGTAACACAGAAGGTTTCACCCAAGAAACGCAACTCAATACTTATTGCCCAGATTCTGCAGTTTTTAGAAATATCCCACATGTGGCTCTAGTGCGGTAATGGACTGAAACACCGGCCTCAGAAGCAAAGGAGCACCCAGTGGATTTTGGGGCTTCTATTTTATTAGAATATATTTTAGGCACGATGTCAGGTTTGAAGAGGTCTTGTGATGCCACAACCGTGGAAACCCCCCAAAAGTGACCCCATTTTGGAAACTACACCCCTCAAAGAATTTTTCAAGAGGTATAGTTAGCATTTTTAGACCACAGGTTTTTTGCTACATTTATTGGAACTGGTCTGTGAAAATGAAAATCTACTTTTTTTCTGAAAAATGTTTTCGTTTTTACAAGGAATAAAAGAGAAAAAGCACCCCAACATTTGTAAAGCAATTTCTCCCGATTACGGCAATACCCCATATGTGGTAATAAACTGCTGTTTGGACCCACGGCAGGGCTCAGAAGGGAACGAGGGCCATTTGGATTTTGGAGCGCAGATTTTGCTGGAATGGTTTTCGGTGCCATGTCGTGTTTGCAAAGCCCTGGAGGGACCATAACAGTAGAAACTCCCCAAAAGTGACCCCATTTTGGAAACTACACCCCTCAAGGAATTTTTCTAGGGGTATAGTTAGCATTTTGACCCTACACGGTTTTTGCTGAATTTATGGGAATTATGGCGTAAAATTGAAAATCTAAATTTTTTCTAATAAAATGTCGTTTTAGCTCAGATTTTTTCATTTTTACGATAGATAAAGGAGAAAAAACACCCCAATATTTGTAAAGCAAACTCTTCTGAGCACATCAATACCCCATATGTGGTAATAAACTGCTGTTTGGACACATGGCGGAAGTTAGAAAGGACGGAGCGCCATTTGACTTTTGGAGCTCAAGTTTTGCTGGAATGGTTTGCGGCCCCATGTCACATTTGCAAAGCCACTGAGGCGCCAAAATAGTACAAACCCGGCAAAAGTGACCCCATTTGGGAAACTATACCCCTTGTGGAATTTATCTAGCGGTATAGTGAGCATTTTGACCCCACAGTTTTTTTGCTGAATTATTGGGATTATGCAGTGAAAATGAAAATCTACATTCTTTCCACTAAAATGTTGAATTTTTTTCATTTTCACAAGGAATAAAGGAGAAAAAGCGCCCCCAAATTGTAAACCAATTTCTCCCGAGTACGGCAATACCCCATATGTGGTCAGAAACTGCTGTTTGGATACACCACAGGGCTCAGAATGGCAGGAGTGCTACTTGTCATGTAGATTTTGGTTGATTGTTTTTTGGGCGCCATGTCGCATTTGCAGAGCCCCTGAGGTACCCGTACAGTAGAAACCCCTGAGAAGTGACTCCATTTTGGAAACTATACCCCTCAGGGTAATCATCTAGGGGTGTACTGAGCATTTTGATCCCACAGGTGTTTCATAGATTGTATTAGAATGAGGCAGTGAAAATGTAAAATTTTTTTTTTTTCCAAAAAATATGTAGTTTTGCAGCCTATTTTTTTTTCCACAAGGGGTAATAGGAGAAAAAACAACACATAATTTGTTACCCAATTTCTCCCGAGTACGGCAATACTCCATGCGTGGCCCTAAACTGCTGTTTGGGCACATGGCAGAGCTCAAAATTGAAGGAGTGCCATGTGGCTTTTAGAGCACAGATTTTGCTGGACTGGTGTAGGGGCGCCATGTCGCATTTGCAGAGCTCTCTTAGGTACCAGAGTAGAGTGTAAAACCATGAGAAGTGACCCCATTTTGTAAACTACACCCCTCAAGGCATTTATCATTTGCCTGGACATATGACAGGGCTTAGGAGTGAAAGGCGCATGTGAGACCTATTTTGGTGATTTTCGCAGCATTAGCCCACAATGGCAGGGCTCTGGGGTCAAATAGTAAAACAAACCCCCAAGTAGTGACCCCGATTTTGGAAACTGCACCCCTGAAGGCATTTTGACCACACAGGTTTTTTTTTTCTATAATAAATGAATGCTCAGTGGATGGTGCAAAGTGAAAATTGCAAATTTTCACAGGTATATGCCATTTTAGTGCACAATATTTTGTGCCCAGTTTGTGCCACTGAAGACAAATACCTCAAACTGTTAAGCGGGCTCTCCCGGGTATGGCGATGCCATATATGTGGAAATAAACTGCCCGTTGGGCACGCTGCAGGGCTCAGAAGGGAGGGAGCGCCATTTGGCTTTTGGAGCGCAGATTTTGCTTAGTGGTAGTTCTGTTTGGGGTTTTGCTGGTATTTCAGTTATGATGTGGGGGCATATGTAAGCTGTGCGGAGATCATCGGGCATAATAAGAGGGTATAATAATGGGGTAAATAAATAATATTTCATAGATATGTGGCCGGTGTCGCACTGATAAATGGTGCCAGATCTTATCCGCTTTTGGACACTCTGCACATTTTGCATCGCCATATTCTGAGAGCCAGAACTTTTTTTTTTCTCCACCGGAGCTGTGTGAGGGCTTATTTGTTGCGGGACAATCTGTAGTTTTCATTGGTACCATTTTGGGGTACATGCGATTTTTTTGATCACTTTGTATTTAATTTTTTTTGGCAAGCAAGATGACCAAAAACCTGCAATTCTGTTTTTTATAAAAAAATAATTTACGGCGTTCGCCATGCGCTATGAATGACAATTTTACTTTATTCTGCGGGTCGGTACGATTACGGCGATACCAGATGTATATAGTTTCTCTTATGCTTTGCAGCGTCTACACAATAAAATCCCTTTTGTTTCAGATAATTAATTTTTGGTGTCACCATATTCTGAGAGCCATAACTTTTTTATTTTTCCGTCAAAAAAGCTGCGGGAGGGCTTGTTTTTTGCGGGACGGGCTGCAGTTTTTAATGGTATAATTTTGTGGTACATGCAACTTTTAGATCCCTTTTTTTATTCTGTTTTGCGACAGGTAGTGACTAACAAACAGCGATTCTGGAATAGTTTTTTATTAAAAAAAATTACGGTGTTCCCCGTACAGGTAAAATAGCGTGATATTTTTATAGCTTGGGTCGTTACGGACGCGGGGATACCACATATGTGTACTTTATGGTTTTTTTCCCTATAATAAAAGACTTATTATAGGAAAAAAGGCTGTTCGTGTTTTTTGAAACGTATTTTTTTCATGAAACTTTTTTTTTACTTTTTTACAACATTTTTATTAACTTGTTTTAACTTTTTTTTGTGTCCCACTAGGGAACTTGAAGGCATGAAGCCCTGATCGCTATTCTAATACACTGCACTACCTACATAGTGCAGTGTATTAGAGCTGTCAGCAAGCCTATTAGGCTTCGCCTCCCGGCAGGGCCTAATAGACTTCCGTACTAGGAAGCGATTGTTAGGCTACGGTTGCCATAGCAACCATCGGAACACCCGCGGGTGCCGATGGTTGTCATTAGCAACCATAGTGTGCGATCTAATTACTTAGATGCAGCGATAGCTGCATCTAAGGTGTTAATCGGCCGGATCGGAGCCTAGCTCCTGTCCTGGCCGTTAGAGCACGATATCAGCTGTGATAAACAGCTGTCACCTGCGCCCGTGGCAACCATCGTGGTTGCTGACAGGCTACAAGACACTTTGATGCATCGATCGCGTTGATCGATGCATCGAAGGAGTTAATCAGCCGGATCAGAGCCTAGCTCCGGTCCTGGCCGTTGCAGAGGGGTGCCGGACAGCTGATTACCGGCGGTGATAGCGCTGGCTCAAGCTGAGCCAGCGCCATCACAAACACCACGTCATGGAGCTGTGATTGGTCAGTCTGCTTTGACTGACCAATCACAGCGATCGCCGGCAGGAGACCGCTGTGAATGGTCCCCTGCCGTCTTACTGTGCCGATCAACTGTCAAACAGTTGACGGCACAGTTCTGTCACCTTGTCCTTTGACAGGGTGACAGTTTTTAGCCAGGACGCACCGGTACGTCCCTGTGCCTTAAAGCACTTCAATACAGGACGTACCAGGGCGTCCTGGTGCGCTAAGGGGTTAAGGATGCAGCCAAGTTTGGCCTTATGGCTCAGAGCCCATTTTTTAAAATGTTTAAACCTATCCAAGCGATTCAGAGACTGTTTTCTAGTGAGACATTGGGCTTTATGTTAGTGGTAAAATTTGGTCGATATATTCAGTGTTTATTTGTAAAAACGTGCAAAATTTCGAGAAAATTTTGAAAAAATTGCAGTTTTCTGAATTTAAATGCATCTGCTTGTAAAAAAGATGGTTATACCACCCAAAATAGTTACTAGTTCACATTTCCCATATGTCTACTTTAGATTGGCATCGTTTTTTGAACATTCTTTTATTTTTCTTAGATGTTACAAGGATTAGAACATAAACAGCAATTTCTATTATTTTCAAAGAAAATTTCACAAGCCTTTTTTTCAAGCTACCTGTTCAGTTCTGAAGTGGCTTTGAGGGGCCTATGTATTAGAAAACCCCATAAAATACCCCATTTTAAAAACTAGACCCCTCAAAGTATTCAAAACAGCATTTAGAAAGGGTTTGTTTAACACTTTATGCATTTCACAGGAATTAAAGCAAAGTGGAGGTGAAATTTGCAAATTTCATTTTTATTCAATTTTTTTTCTGTAACACAGAAGGTTTTACCAGAGAAATACTACTAAATGTATTGTCCAGATTCTGCAGTTTTTAGAAATGCCCCACATGTGGCTCTAGTGCGCTCGTGGACTAAAACACAAGCCCCAGAAGCAAAGAAGCACCTAGTGCATTTTGGGGCCACTTTTATATTAGAATATATTTTAGGCAGCATGCCAGGTTTGAAGAGGTGTTGAGGTGACAAAACAGTAGGAATCTCCAAAAATTCATTTATGGGTGTTGTTACCATTTTGACACCACAGTTTTTACACAGCACGTATTTGAATTGGGCTGTGAAAATAAAAAAAATAATTCATTTTTTCCAGTAAAATATAAATTTTCATCAAAATTTCTTATTTTCACAGGGAACAAAATACCCCATTTGTGGCGCAAAACTGCCGTTTGGGCCCATGGGAGGCATCAGAAGGGAAGGAGCGCTGTGTGCGGATTTTGCTGGATTGGTTTTCGGGTGCCATGTCGCATTTGCAGAGCCCCAGAGGTATCAAAGCAATGGAAACCCACCAGAAGTGACCCCATTTTGGAAACTACGCCCCTCAAGGAATTCATTTATGGGTGTTGTGACCATTTAGACCCCACAGTTTTTTCACAGAATTTATTTGAATTGGGCTGGGAATTAAAAAAATAATTCCATTTTTTCCAAAATGTCTTATTTTCACAAGGAATAAAATACCCCATTTTGTTGCCCAATTTGTCCGGAGTGCGGCAATACCCCATATTTGGCGACAAACTATGGGCCCATGGGAGGGCTCAGAAGGAAAAGACCACCATTTGGCCTACTGGGGATTTTCTTGTGCGAAGTCATGTATGTAGTGTGTAGGTGTAGTGAGCATTTTAACCGGAGACATACACCCCATAAACTATAAATGTGGGTTCTCCCAGGTATGGCAATACCCTCAATGTGGCTGTTATCAGCTGCTTGGGCACACAGCAGGGCTCAGAAGGGAAAGATGAGGGGGATAAGCTGTGCGGAGGGCATCAGGGTAAGTAAAACTGGGGTAGATTAAAAATCAAGTGATGTATGATAAATTTTAAAACACTTGTATACAGAGCCCTGGTTTTTCGCATTTTTATATTGTGTCCTCCCTTATCCCCCTCTTTGAGTAGAGACTTTGCACCTCTTTTGATTTTTTTCCCTTCTTTTTGGGGAACTTCTCCTGGAAAGTGTTGCCCTGATACGATGCGTGTGGCCTCGCTTCCAGAAGTACTGGGGTTTCCCCCATCTTGGTCCCTGAAAAATTAGTTTCTTGATAACCACCTCTTGAAATTCCAGGAAAGTTCCCCTCTGGCCTGCACATCGACGTAGCATGTACACATTGTACAATGCCATCTGTATGATGTGCACGGCCAGCTTCTTATACCACACCGCATGGCGCTGTAGGGCTTCAGGGCTTGATCTGACAAGTCCACCCCTCCCATGTACCTATTGTAGCCCAGGATGCAGTCTGGTTTAGGGGTCTCTGTACTAGTACCTCGTACAGGTACATGGGTACTGGTGTGGCCATGTATTGTTGTCAATACAAGGACTTCTCTCTTGTCTTGTACTTGACACACAATATGTTGCTGCCGGATTGTGCCCTGCTCTCACCCCTTCTTGTTTGCCCTGCAGAGTCTTAGGCCTCATTCACACCGCCGTTTTGGGCCGTTTTTCCCGGCCGGTTTGCATCCGTTTTGCATCCATTACGATTCCGTTCCGGGTCGTGTCGCCGTTTTTAACTGCCGATTTTGACCCGTTTTGCATCCGTTTTTTTCCCTGTCCGTTTTAAAATCGGATGAATTTCATTTAAATTTGTTGCCACACACAGCCCTTTGTAGATAATGCCACCCAGCCCCCTGCTGGTAATGCCACCCAACCCCCTGCAGGTAATGCCACCCAGCTCCCTGCAGGTAATGCCACCCAGCCCCCTGCAGGTAATGCCACCCAGCCCCCTGCAGGTGATGCCACCCAGCCCCCTGCAGGTGATGCCACCCAGCCCCCTGCAGGTGATGCCACCCAGTCCCCTGCAGGTGATGCCACCCAGCCCCCTGTAGGTGATGCCACCCTGCCCCCTGTAGGTGATGCCACCCTGCCCCCTGTAGGTGATGCCACCCTGCCCCCTGTAGGTTGCACCCATCCCCCCCTTCCAGGAGAAGTCACTGACTTCAATGTCCATATATGGACAGTGTAGTCACTGACTTCTCCTGGAGAGGAATTCCCTGCCACAGGTCGGGAATTCCGCTTCAGAAGTGAGTGACGTCACTGTGTCCATATATGGACAGTTTGGTCACTCACTTCTTCTGTAGCAGAATCCCCGGCCACAGGGTCGGTGATTCCGCTTCAGAAGTGAGTGACTTCACTGTGTCCATATATGGACAGTGTAGTCACTCACTTCTCCTGTAGCGGCATCCCCGGCCATAGAGTCTGGGATTCCGCTGCAGAAGTGAGTGACTTCGCTGTGTCCATATATGGACAGTGTAGTCACTCACTTCTCCTGTAGCGGAATCCCCAATCCCCGGCCGGGGATTCTGACGCCTACAGGGAGCAAAAAAAGACCCTCCTCCTCCTCACATGCACTCTGCACCGTGAGGAGGAGGAGAGAGAGCACGAACGACGGAATACATGGCCATCACTCGGGACACATGTCTTCAATGGGAGCCGGGCGGCTGGGTAAACGGCCGAAAATAGGGCATGTCCCATTTTTTGACGGCCAGGTTTCCCGGGCCCTCAAAAAATCGGTAGTGTGAATAGCCCCATTAGGTGTCTATTGTTCCTAATGCAGCCGGGTGACGGACGATTTATGAACGGCCGTCACCCGGCCGGGAAACCCTGTCGTGTGAATAAGGGCTTAGGGAGCCCTCTCAGATTTCTTCTAGCAGTGCCGCAGGACTGGAAGCGAGGCAGTTGAAGAGTGGGACGCTGGTATAAAAATTATCCAGGTAGAGGTGGTGACCCTGGTCCAGCAGTGGGTGCACCAAATCCCACACAATTTTTGCATTAACTCCCAGTAAGGGGGGGCATTCTGGGGGCTGAATACTGCTGTCCTTCCCTTCATATATCCTAAATTTGTAGGTGTACCCTGATGCCCTCGCGCAAAGCTTATACATCTTCATGCCATACCGTACCCCCTTACCCGGCAGGTACTGGCGGAATTGAAGCCCCGCTTTAACCCCTTCCCGCAATTTCACGTACAGTTACGTGATGGGAGATGGTGTTTTCCCGCAACTCCACGTAATTGTACGTGAAACAGATGGAGCTGGCTCAGGAGCTGAGCCAGCGACATCACCGCCGGGTGACAGCTGTATGTTACAGCTGTCACCCTGAGGTATCGGCCAGGACCGGAGCTAGCCTCCGATCCGACCGATTAACCCCTCACATGCTGCGTTCAATAGAGATCGCAGCATGTGAGGAGTTTATAGCCACCGGCACCCCAGCAACGTGATCGCTGGGTTGCCGGTGGCTGCAAAGGTGATCGGAGGGCTAATGCTTACCTCCCGGTCTCCCAGTAACGGAATTCTCCTATGCCCCGTCGGCGGCGGGGCCCAGGAGGCTTCCGGTACCATCGGCAAGATGGCGCCGGCTCAGCTTCCGGCTCAGAAGCTGAGCCGGCGTCATCAGCAGTGGGTGTCCGCTGTATGTTACAGCGGACACCCTGATCTATCGGCAGGAACCGGACCTAGCTCCGATTCCTGCCATTAACCCCTTCAATGCAGGGATTCAATGCAATCGCTGCATCAAAGTGGTTTGTATGAAATCGGCAGCCCTGCCATGCGATGGCAAGGCTGGCGACTGTTACTATGGCAACAGGATGCCTAACAATGGCTTCCTATCTGTCATTACGGAAGCCGATTAGGCCCCCGCCCGGAGGCGGAGCCTGATCGGCTTGCTGTCAGTGAACAACTGACAGTTCTAATACATTGCACTACATAGGTAGTGCAATGTATTAGAACATCAAACAAACAGTTGGACCTTCAAGTTCCCTAGTGGGACTAAAGAAAGGTGTAAAAAAAAAAAAGTGTAAAAAAAGTAAAAATAAAAGTTGTCAAAAATACAATAAAAGTTTCAAATAACACCACAAAACACAATCGCCCTTTTTCCCTTATCAAGTCCTTTATTATTGAAAAAAATAATAAAGCCATACATATTTGGTATCGCTGCGACCGTAACGACCTTAACTATAAAAATATTATGTTATTTATTCCGCACAGTGAACGCCGTAAAAAAAACAAACGAAAAAATACTGACATAATTGCTATTTTTTGGTCACTTTGTCTACCAAAAATTGAAATAAAAAGTGATCAAAAAGTCGCATGTACCCAAAAATGGTACCTATAAAAACTATAACTCGTCTCGCTAAAAACAAGCCCTCATACACCTCCGTCGGCGAAAACATATCTGCTCGAAGTGAGGATGCCCGTATTATACCAGGACAACGCTTCCCAGCAAAATTCCTCAAACTGCAAAGATCCCGAGTGTGGACCAAAAGTGGAATAAGTAAGGACCATTTATTAGTGCGACACCGGCCTGTGCAGAAAGGATTGCTTCACAGCGTAACACACATCTATGTATCATTTTATTGTTTTTTTTTACCCCATTATTATACCACCTGATTATGCCCCTTATATACTCCGCCCAGCTTACATGTACCCCAACATTATAAACGGAAACACCAGTAAGACTACAAACAAAACTACTACAAGCAAAATCCACGCTCCAAAAGCCAAATGGCGCTCCTTCCCTTCTGAACCCTACAGTGTGCCCAAACAGCAGTTTACTTCCACATATATGGCATCGCCAAACCCGGGAGAAACCTTTTAACAATTTTTGGGGTGTGTGTCTCCAGTGGCACAAGGTGGGCACCACATATTGGCATATCTATGGAAAAAATCCCATTTTCACTCTGCAACATCGAGTGCACACTAATTTCTGCCAATCACCTGTGGGGTTAATATGCTCACTACACCCCTAGGTGAATACCTTTGCAAATGCGGCATAGCGCCCATAAACCAATCCAGCAAAATCTGTACTCCAAAAGCCAAATGGCGCTCCTTCCCTTCTGAGCCCTACTCTGTGCCCAAACAGACCACATATGTGGTATTGCCGTACACAGGAGAAGTTGCTTTACAAGTGTTGGGGTGTTTTTTTTTCATTTATTTGTTGAGAAAATGAAACATTTTCAGCTAAAACTACGTCTTATGGTATAAAAAGGATTTTTTTTATTTTCACTGCCAATTCTAATAAAATCTATGAAACACCTGAGGAGTCAAAATGCTCACTACACCCCTAGATGAATTCATCAAGGGGTGTAGTTTCGTGAATCGAGTCACTTTTGGGGAGTATCCACTGTACTGGTACCTTAAAGGAACAGTGTCACCACAAAAAATTTTTTAATATGTTAAAGACGTTAGTGCTTTATTAAAAACGTTTGGATTAATTTGTGTGTTTGTGTGTTACTTTTTTTTATTTTTACACTTATCTTCCCTATGGGGGCTGCCATTTTTTTTACCATTTCTGTATGTGTCGATTAACGACACATACAGACATGGAATACGGCAGCTCCAGTCCCATAGGGACTGCGAACGGGGCCCGTTCCATCCACTATCATGTACGCCGCTGTGTGGGAACGGCGCATGCGCCGCTCCCACACAGTTCAATTTGAAATGCGCGCCGCCCGGCGCCATTTTCCTGTGGACCGGAAGTCGCAGCCGGACAGTAAGATTACTACTTCCGGTTGCGGCTTCCGGACTTGTGCACATGGAGCAGCGGCAGCAGACGGAGCGGATGGACCGGAGGGAGCGGCGGCGGCAGGAGCAGGTAAGTTATTTCTATGTATGTTCGTGTTTCAGTGTGTGTTTACTACTGTATGTAAACCTACTACACTGTGTGTTAGCTCAAAAAATGGCGACACACAGTGTAGGAGGTTAGACCGTTCAAACCCCTCGTTTCTCCCGGCACTAGCCAGGATAAAGGAGGGGGGGATGCTGAGAGCTCACTAGAGCGAGGGATTTTTACCCAATTTTGCAGCATAAAGCAATGTGGTTGCTTTACCACATGCAATGCTGCAATTTTGGGAATGGCTCCATCTAGTGACCAGCAATGGAAAATATTATAAATTAGAATCCAATTTATAATATTTTCTGACTCGTGAAAAAAAAATAAAAAATTAGAACAATGTTTAATCACCTACACACTAAATGTTTAACTAAAAAAACATGTTTTGCTGGCAACACATTCCCTTTAAGAGCTTTGCAAAAGTGACATGGTGTCAAGAAACCAATCCAGCTAAATCTGTGCTCCTTCTCTTCTGATCCTTACCGTGTGCCCGAACAGCAGTTTATGACCACAAATGGGGTATGGCCGTACTCCAGAGAAGTTGCTTTACAAATGTTGGGGGTTCTTTTATTCCTTTATTTGTTGAGAAAATGAAAAATTTTGAGCTAAAGCTACGTCTTATTGGAGAAAAAGGATTTTTTTTATCTTCACTGCCCAATTCTAATAAAATCTATGAAACCCCTGTGGGTTCAAAATGCTCACTACACCCCTAGATGGATTCTTCAAGGGGTGTAGTTTCCTAAATGGAGTCACTTTTTTGGTGTTTTCACTGTTTTGGTCCCCTCAGGGGCTTTGCAAATGCGACATGGCCTCCGCAAACCATTCCTGCTAAATTTGAGCTCCAAAAGCCAAATGGCGCTCTTTCCCTTCTAAGCCCTGCCGTGTGTCCAAACAGCCTCTTATGACCACATGTGGGGTATTGTTTTACTCGGGAGAAATTGCTTTACAAATGTAGTGGTGCATTTTCTCCTTTTAGTTCTTGTGGAAATTAGAAAAAATTTGCTAAACCTACATTTTCTTTGAAAGAATGTAGATTTTCATTTTCACAGCCTACTTCCAATAATTTCTGCAAAAAACCTGCGGGGTCAAAATGCTCACTATACCCATAGATAATTTCCTCAAGGCGTATAGTTTCCAAAATGGGGTCACTTTTGGGGGATTTCCACTGTTTTGGCGCCGCAGGAGCCTTTCAGACCCGACATGGTGCCTAAAATATTTGAGGCCTGCGCTTCAGTCAATAAGTGCACTAGGGCCACATGTGGGGTGTTTCTAAAAACTGAAGAATCTGGGCAATAGATATTGAGTTGCATTTCTCTGGTAAAACTTTCTGTGTTACAAAAAAAATAGATAAAAAAATAATTTCTGCAAAAAAAAAAAAAAGAAATTTGAAAATTTCACATCTAGTTTGCCTTAATTCCTGTGAAACATCTAAAGGGTTCCGAAATTTTCTAAATGCTCTTTTGAATACTTTGAGGGGTGAAGTTTTTAAATTGGGGTGACTTATCGAGGGTTTCTAATATATAAGGCCCTAAAATCCATTTCACAACTGAACTGGCCCCTGTAAAAATAGCCTTTTGAAATTTTCTTGAAAATGTGAGAAATTGCTGCTAAAGTTCTAAGCCTTGTGATGTCATAAAAAAAAATAAAAGGATGTTCAAAAAACAATGCCAGATTGCCTGTCTTACAAGCAGATACATATAAATTTAGAAAAATGCTAATTTTGGAAATTTTTCGCTACATTTTGGTGTTTTTCACAATTAAATACTTAATGTATCGAGCAAATTTTGCCAGTAACATAAAGTCAAATGTGTCACGAGAAAATCTCAGAATCGCTTGGATAGGTAAAAGCATTCCGAAGTTATTACCACATAAAGTGAAACATGTCAGATTTGAAAAAATTGGCTGCGTCCTGAAGGCCAAAACAAGCTGTATCCTTAAGGGGTTAAAATCTACCAAGGACTCCTAAATAGAAATACACTTCTCGGGGGTGAATGCTGGGAAAACCGGGCACTGGAACGGTCTAATAGGGGTCTCCGTTTATACAAACGGTCAAAACTGGGGTCACCTCGGGGTGGGCACGGCTCATTATCAGTATAATGTAAGAAGCAAAGTATTGCCTCATTTATTTATTTTTTTAGGTTCCAGTTCAGTTCTGAAGTTGCTTTGAGGGGCCCATATATTAGAAACCCCTATCAAATACCCCATTTAAGAAACTAGACCCCTCAAAGTATTCACAACAGCATTTAGAACGTTTATGAACCCTTTATGTTTTTTCGAAGGAATTTAGAGCAAAGTAGAGGTGAAATTTACACATTTCATTTTTTTATCAGAAAATCCTTTTTTTATTCCATTTTTTTCTGTTACACAAAATGTTTTACCAGAGAAACGCAACTTAATATTGCCCAGATTCTGCAGTTTTGAGAAATATCCCACATGTGGCCCTAGTGCGGTAATGGACTGAAGCGCCGGCCTCCGAAGCAAAGGAGCACCTAGAGGATTTTGAGGCCTCTTTTTTATTAGGCACCATGTCCGGTTTGAAGAGGTCTTGTGGTGCCAAAACATTGGAAACCCCACAAAAGTGACCCCATTTTGGAAACTAGACCCGTTGAGGAATCCATTGTAGTTTTCTTGCTTTTTGATCAGTTTTTATTCTATTTTTAGGTGGCGCGGTGACTAAAAAACCGCAATTCTACTATTGTTTTTATGCTATTTTTTTTACGGCGTTCACCGTGCGCTATAATTGACATATTCACTTTATTCTGCGGGGCGATACGATTACGCCGATACCAGATGTTTATAGTTTTTTTTATGTCTTATGGCGTTTGCACAATAAAATACGTTTTGTAAACAATCATTCACTTTTTGTGTTACCTTATTCTAAGAGCCATAACGTTTATATTTTTTAATCAATAAAGCCGTGCGAGGACTTATTTTTTGCGTAACGAACTGTAGTTTCGATCAGCACCATTTTTCGGTACATGCGACTTTTTGATCTCTTTTTATTCCATTTTTTGGGAGGTGAAGTGACCAAAGAATTGTGATTGTGGTACGGTTTATTATTATTTTCTTTTACGGCGTTCACCGTGCGGGATAAATAACAAAATAATTTTGTAGTTCAGGCCGTTGCGGACGCGGCGATACCAATTATGTATAGTTTATTTGTTTGTTTATATATTTTTATTAATAATAAAGGACTGATAAGGGAAAAGGGGGGATTTTTACTTTTATTACTTTTATTTTCTTATTTTTACAATCTTTTTTTACTTTATTACTTTGTCCCACTAGGGGACATGAGGGCAGGAGGCCCTGATCGCAATTCTAATACACTGCACTACATGCGTAGTGCAGTGTATTAGAACTGTCAGCTACTCACTGACAGCAAGCATAGTGGGTCCTGACGTTGTCAGGACCCACTAGGCTTCCGTAGATGGCATAGCTGGACGCCATTGTTAGGCGTCCGGTTGCCATAGCCAACATCGCTGCCCGCTATCATGTAGCGGGCCGTCGATGGTGGTTTAACCCCTAAAAAGCCGCGATCGCTATTGAACGTGGATTTTAAGGGGTTAATCAGCGGGGACACAGCGATCGATCCCCGCTATGGGAGCTGTGGCAACCGCTGTACAAGACAGCTCCTGTATGTGTCGGGAAGACGGCCGAAATGGCCTTTCCTCCCGTGACGTACTATTCCGGTGCTGAGCGCGAACGGGATGGTTACCATGACGGAATATACGTCACTGAGTGTCATGGGGTTCGTTAGGTTAATACACGATCAACAGAGCCAGAGACGACAGGGCAACTCCAACAGGGTTTATTGCATCCAATGTTGACAGAACAAGTCACGTTCAATGCAGGAACAACACACAGTCCACAAAATAAGTAATCCCAGGAACATCTTCAGAGTGCTGGCCTCAGCTTCAGCTCTCCTTCAGGTCTAAATCCAGAAGATCTCCATCCTCCCCAAGACAAGCCCTTATATCCACTCAGGGGGAGTAACATCTTTTCAGTTTCACTGTCTGTATGTGAGTTGTGGTCCTTTGTGCTATCATGTGTAATGCCACAGCAGGGATGAGGACACAATGGGGGAGATAATTGGATCACCTTTGTTTGCTGGTCTGCACCTGAGCTGAATATAACTGTGGTGCCTCCTGATGACCCCCTGTGGGGACTGGACAATGACAACACTTTAGGTCTTGTGGACTTCACCTCTGACTTGTCGGATTGTCCATAGGCTGGAGACGCGACCTGTGGTACTTGATTAGAGAGTCATCCCTCTCTGCTGAGGACTCACAATAAACCACACATAATGCACCATCACAACCTCTCCCCTCATATAATAAGTGAGCTGGCCATGTGGCCTACACAGGCCGCTGGCCACCTCACTCATAAGCCACTTATTACAGTTCAATAAGAACAGTCCACAGGCTGTAAAGAAAGTCCAGTGCACATGTATATCCGGGGCTAAGAGCAATGTCTGGAAACACAATCACAAAGTTCAAGACACTTCCACAAAAGTTCCACGTCATCTGTTCACTTTGGAAGAGCTGATCCGGTGGCCTCCAGGACAGTCCAGCTCGTGAGATGGAGTCTCTGGGGTCTGGAGGTTTCTTGGGACCTTTTATCCAGTTTACAGGTTTCTGCAGGCTCCGAATCTCCCATCCAGACACTTTCCTCCCCAGTGCATCCCACCACCATATATTCGGTAATGCTGGCCGGCTATCTGACCCATCACCCAGGCAAAGATCATTCCAGAAAATACAGTCACTGTTCAGAATTGTAGTGAGTCCAGAGAAGTTGGTGGCAGAAGATGGGGAGATAGAAGTCCAATCGGTTTGAGAAAACAAGGGCCATGGGCATATTTGAAAAGGGTCTGAAGTCTCACCATCATGAAGGTCATCACTGCTGTTGGGACCAGTGTCTTGTTGTCCTTCGCAGCCTTGCTCCTCCAACACTCCTTCCACCATAGAACTCGCTGACACTCCAGTGTCATCCTCATCCATGTTGGAAGACTGTGCACTTGGAGAGGCCATACTGACCGTAATATCCACAACATCACTGGACAAAGACAAATCAGACCTCAAGGTAATAATACAGCTGGATTCCTCAACCTCTTGGAAATCCTGGGGTGAAGGGAATGCAGGAAACACATCGCCAGGAGAAGCACAAACATCATTGCTCACTAGTGGGGCTGTATCGTGTGACTTAACCTCAGTTGGGCTTTCAGAACTGGCACTGGTGATCTCAGTGCCAAAGGTTTCAGGAGGTCCAGTGCTAGTTATATCGCCTGTGTCCTCATCATCCACACCAGTGCTAGTTATATCTCCTGTGTCATCATCCACACCAGTGCTAGCCACATCTCCTGCATCTTCATCATCCACAGGACCCGTTTCTGCAGATACATTGACATCCCCTGTATGCACTCCTTCCGGTCCTGAATCAAGCCCAGAATCCTTTACTTCCTCCTGGTGCTCCCATGTCTTATGGTATAAGCTGCCCACAGACGTCACATCACTCACCTCAGGACACTCTGGAGCTTTCTCTGGAGATCTGTAGCGATCAGAGCCTGGAGCAGCAGCACAATCCTTATAACACTGTGCTGGCCGTTCACACCATGTTTGCGGCACCTCTCGCTCCGCTGTTGCCAGACACCAATTCCAGTCCCAGTCCCAGAACTTATCATCGTTGGAGGCCAAACATCCCAGAGCATCCATGGTCTCCTGGTGCAACTCCCGAGCTCGCACAAGAACTTGTTCCTTCCTTGCCATAGTCAGAGACTTATCCCAAGCCCAACATTCAATGTCTTCTGTAAACTTTGGTCCAAGGCAGTCCATTGCCTCCTGGTAAAACACAATTGCTCTCCTCACGATAGACATCCTGGTGTTAAGACCTCTGTCCATCTCTCCTGCACTCTGTTGATCCCACTTCTGACACCAGTTGTCATGGGGTTCGTTAGGTTAATACACGATCAACAGAGCCAGAGACGACAGGGCAACTCCAACAGGGTTTATTGCATCCAATGTTGACAGAACAAGTCACGTTCAATGCAGGAACAACACACAGTCCACAAAATAAGTAATCCCAGGAACATCTTCAGAGTGCTGGCCTCAGCTTCAGCTCTCCTTCAGGTCTAAATCCAGAAGATCTCCATCCTCCCCAAGACAAGCCCTTATATCCACTCAGGGGGAGTAACATCTTTTCAGTTTCACTGTCTGTATGTGAGTTGTGGTCCTTTGTGCTATCATGTGTAATGCCACAGCAGGGATGAGGACACAATGGGGGAGATAATTGGATCACCTTTGTTTGCTGGTCTGCACCTGAGCTGAATATAACTGTGGTGCCTCCTGATGACCCCCTGTGGGGACTGGACAATGACAACACTTTAGGTCTTGTGGACTTCACCTCTGACTTGTCGGATTGTCCATAGGCTGGAGACGCGACCTGTGGTACTTGATTAGAGAGTCATCCCTCTCTGCTGAGGACTCACAATAAACCACACATAATGCACCATCACACTGAGCATTAAGGGGTTAAAGATGCTGGGACCCCCAGCGATCAGATGTGATCTGTGGGGAAACATGTCAGTTAAGCCTTATTCGAATGTGTCCGTTTTGCGTCTGAAAAAACGCACCGTTTTTCATGCGTTGCAGTTCCGTGTGCCATCAGTATTTGTTCCGTGACATCAGTTTTTCACGTCAGTGTTGGTGCATATTTTTATTACTCAGCCTTTCTTTATTACGGACGGATGACGTCCGTGTGCTGTCCGTGATTTTCACGCACCCATAGACTTCAATGGGCGCGTGGTCCGCAAAAACTGACTAGAATAGGACACGCAGTGAGCTTCACGCAGCGGAAACATGCTGCTTGAAAAATCACTGATGTATTGCATAGGTCCGTGTGCTGTCCGTTGTTTTAACGGACACCACACGGACGTATACAAAATTCGTTTGAATAAGGCCTAAGAGTTGAATTTCCCAGAGCCACGAGGGTGGAAACTAAGAAAAACAGTGTCCAATTATACCAATGTGTTGTCTTTGTAATCGAGGACTCCATTCAACCGGCGTATGCCAAAGGAGGAATACGGTACAAAAAAACGTATGCCGTGTGGTGTATATATTGCTTGACTATGGGGTCTTATTGGTGACATAGGCCACTGTATGTCTGTACAATGGTATACGTTGCTGACTTCCATCAGAGGTACATGTCGGAAAAACCTCCTGAGATATACCGCCAACGGAGGGCTCAGACATAATGTGAACACAGCCTTACTGAAAAGTGGGGGTCGGACCTCAGGTACCTCCAAGGATCACTAGACTAAAGCGGCCACAGTGCTAGTAAAGCACCGCAGCCACTTAGGATTTTTCTAGAGAAAGTAGAGGGGACAGATGGAAGGGAGTGACACATGACTACAGACAGGGCTAGTACGTAGTCTGTAACCATGGAGACACATAGAAAACATGCAGTTAATGTTTCTTTTGTTACCTCGCAGGATAGGTGATACATGTGTAATGACTGGGGATCCCACCAATCTTTCATTTTTGGTTTTCCATCACACTTTCATTTATTTTTTTTCGTTGACATGGCGACATTGTTTCTCGCAGGATGAGATTTTTTAATTAATGGTAACAATAATGTTTGCTTTTTTTATTGCGTTCATCATTTTTTACAATAAATGGGGAAAAAAATTGACTTTTAGTTTGTATATAATTTATCAATTTTATGAAAACCTTTTTTTTTTTTTTTTTTTTTTTTTTTTAAGTACCCCTAGGGAAATTTACCGTGTGAGCCATAGATCGCTCATGCAATACACTGCAGGCTTAAACGGGTTATGTGGGGACCAAACATGATTAGCAGTGTAGTCACTGCCGTATGGGAGTACACGGCTAATATACATTCCGGACCCCCCGTCTCACGCAGGAGATCTAGTTGCACGGTCTTCCTTCATGAGTATACGACTCTTGGTCATGTGACCGGCCCCGCTGTACTCTACGTACGAGCAGGAGAAGTACAGCCGTACTACTAAATACATTTCGGATCACCGTAATCGTAACAACGCGCAGAACAGAAATAGAAAAAAATTCACATATTAATTACCGGTGAGAAAGAAGTCCGAAAAAAACGGATGGCAAATTTGCTGTCTTTACCCCATTCGACCCTCAAAAAAAATGAATATAAAGTATATTATGCCATTGAAAACGACAACCAGCGCTCTCACGGCTACGTGGACTGGAAAATAAAAAAAAGTTTTGGATCTTGGATAAAAATAAAATAATAAATAATATTTGCTGCATCCTAAAGACCCAAAATAGGCCAGCCCATAAGGGGTTAATGTGTAGATCTGTTTCCATAAATAGATGATTGAATAACATGGGGACATTTTGTGTTTATTTTGCTGCTGGAGCTTTATTAAGGTAAAGATGGACAATCCCTTTAAATCCAATCTCCATATAGCACAGCAGTATACAGGCATGCACGTGTGTATATGTACACATATATACGACTGACTACAGACGTGCTCCCTGCGATTACCTTTAGTTGCTGCTTAGTCGCTTCCTCCTCCGTGCAGCGCAGTGGTGAGATAGCTACATGGTACGGCTAAACATAAAAACCAATAGGAAACCAGAACTAAATTGGGAAGATAAACGTATGGCATACGCCTTTCCTTGGGTTAACTCACTTTCGGCCGCGTCTGTCCTCTGTTTTTAATTTCCAGCCAATCCAGCTTATTGTAGGAGTGACGTAACAGTCACGTGTAATAGAACGGGCACGTGACTACTTACAGCCAATCATGCCGGGTTGCGCTTGTGCAAAGGTTATGTGTGGACTAAGGGGGGTCCTGGTAGTGGGCAGAGGATGACGGATTACTGGACAGTGACTGGACTGTGTGTGGGTGATTCTGCCTTCCATTTTATTATGGGTGCCCATGAGTGAACGCCAGTGTAGAGCGATGTAGTGGTGATCCCCATGGCAACTAATCAGATGGCTGCTTTCATTTTATAAACGTTGCAGAAAGACAGGCTGAATCTGATTGGTTGCTATGGGCAACAAGATGATTGCTTTCATTTTCTAAACGTTGCAGGATGAATCTGATTCGTTTCTATGGGCAACAACACTATGTTTCTTTCTCTCTTCAAGAAATGTGGGGACCCTCGAGACCGCCAACAGATCACCCCGATATCTATATAATGTTTTTACTTGTGCTACTTTTTAACCCCTTAAACCTTAATGACCAAGTAATTTTTTTACGTTTTTCCATCGTCGAAGAGCTATAACTTTTTTCGTTTTCCGTCGACATAGCCGTATAAGGTCTTGTTTTTTGCGGGACAAGTTGTATTTTTTAATAGCCCCATTTTGGGGTACATATTATTTATTGATTAACTATTATTAAAGGGAATGTGACGCTAGAAAATTTTTTTTTTTAGTTAAACAATTAGTGTGTGGGTGATTAAACATTGTTTTAATTTTTTCACGAGTCAGGAAATATTATAAATTAGATTCTAATTTATAATATTTCCCAGCGCTGGTCACTAGATGGAGCAATTCCCAAAATTGCAGCATTGCATGTGGTAAAGCAACCACATTGCTTTATGCTGCAAAATTTGAGAAAACTCACTCGCTCTAGTGAGCTCTCAGCATCCCCCCCTCCTTTATCCTGGCTAGTGCCGGGAGAAAGGAGGGGATTGAACGGTCAAACCTCCTACACTGTGTCGCCATTTTTTGAGCTAACACACAGTGTAGAAGATTTACATACAGTGGTAATCACACACTAAAACACAAACATACACAGAAATAACTTACCTGCTCCAGTCGCCGCCGGTCCGTCCGCTCCGTCTGCTCCCTCCGCTCCAAGTGCACAAGTCCGGAAGCCGCGACCGGAAGTAGTAATCTTACTGGCCGGCCGCGACTTCCGGTCCACAGGAAAATGGCGCCAGACGTCGCTCGGCCGAAGAACTTCAATTTGGACTGTGTGGGAGCGGCGCATGCGCCGTTCCCACACAGACGGCGTACACCAGAGTGGATGGAACGGGCCCTGTTCACATTCTCTATGGGGATGTATGTGCCGTATTCCATGTCTGTATGTCGTTAATCGACACATACAGAGATGGAAAAAAAAATGGCAGCCCCCATAGGGAAGATAAAGTGCAAAAATAAAAAAAAGTAAAACACAAACACACAAATAAATAAAACATTTTTTATTAAAACACTAAAAGCAAATTGATATAAAAAAAAATTTTCACGGCACCCGTCCTTTAACTTTTTTGGTGGGATAATATCATTTTGCCACTTTTTTATGTCTTAAATTTACACTGTTTACCGTGTGGTATAAATAACATAATAACTTTATTCAGCGGGTCGTTGCGATTGCAGCGATACCAAATTTATATAGTTTTTTTATGTTTTGTTACTTTTACACAGTAAACACTTTTTTCTAAATGATTTGGTTTTGTGTCACCCGGGGTTGCCAACCTCCACTTCAGGAATTTCTGGACAACTGAGCTAAAAATCACGGACAGACCAACATTTTTACGGACACAAAATCATTGACTGTGCAGTGTGCTAGGCGTGACTCACCAATCACCGCACGCACCAATCACCGCGCCACTTGTAGCTTTCCCCCGCTAACGCAGGTGATGTTTTCCCTAATTAGGGTATGTTCACACACTTAGGCCTCATTTACACGAGCGTAATATACGCGCGTGCGACGTGCGTGCTTTTCGCGCGTGTCGTACGCACCTATATTACTCTATGGGGCAGTGTAGACGATGCGTGATTTTTGCGCAGTGCGAGTGCGTTGCGTAAAACTCACGGCATGTTCTATAATCGTGCGTTTTTCGCGCATCACGCACCCATTGAAGTCAATGGGTGCGTGAAAACAACGCATGACACACGGACGCTCCTGCGTTGCATGCGCGAAAATCACGCATCACTTGTTATGTCCATGAAGAACAGTCTATAAAGCTGGACAAAGCAAACAAAAACCAGGAAGTGCTTGCGTTTCCACTGCGAGTGGGAAGGGCTAGTGACTGGAGACTGTGAAGGTATCTTCCACTGTGAACATCTGCTGCCATGCCGCGTGGGATGGACGTGGAGCGCCTCCTCGTCCTGGTCCAGGGACATCCAGAAATTTGGGACACTCGCTCGGAGGCGTACCACGACCGGACGGTCAAGGAGGACGCCTGGGAGGTGGTCGCAAGGGAGCTGTTCGGCCAGGAGTGGGAGAGTGCACGAACCCGTGACCGCAGTCGGTTGGGTGAGTACCAGGCATTTTCTGGCAATGCATGTCATCCCTTTTGAAGAACTGGGGCCCTGTATGTGTCTGCGCATTTTCAAGAGGAACTTTTGTGGAGCAGGCGCATCACCGTGTACCACGTCATTGGCAGTGCAGGGCCCCTGATTTAAGTGAGAGGTCATAGTTCTGATGGCGTGATATTTGTTTTTTTACTCCAACAGTCCAAGAGATCAAAACACGATGGCGGAGCTGCCGTGACCAATTCCGGCGTGAAATGGGTGAAAGGGGACGCAGCGGGGATGGCGCATCTCGCAAGCGACCCTATATGTATACCAAACAACTGATGTTCTTGATGGACATCATGGAGATGCGCACGTAAGAGTTTCTGCCATTGCATGTGTCTAATGTGTGTTCGCCCATGTCCTGTTTGCCATCGTGTTGTTGTAGGCATTGTTATATATTCTGTTCTAACGTAATTTTCTCATTCTAGAACCACCGACAATTTGGAGGATACCGCAGAGGAGACAGACGTGGGAGAGTCTCTGCCGGAACCTCCTGCTGCCCATGTCCTGCCCCCTAGCCCAGAGCCGACACCCCTGGAGCCCGCCCCTGGCCAGTCTGCACGGGCCGTCGGCTCTCCGGCAGAGGAGCGCCCCGTGCGTGCCCGCACTCGCCAGGCCCGTGCTCAACAGGCCTCCGCAGCGGGGCAAGTAGATACCCGGGTCCTGGAGTATCTAAGGCGAGCCGCTGATGATGACGGGAACGACGCCTTTGGCCGAAGCATCGTTCCCCTCCTCCGGCTGGTCCCCATGGACCGTATGGGCCGTCTGCAAGCGTCGATCGTGACGTTGATCGACACTTCCAGACCGCCCCACAATCCAAACGTGTGCTTCACGGCCATTGAACAGTGGCGCAGTTCAGCCATGCCGGCCACCACGCCCCAGGTGCCGGGCCCATTCCACCCAGGCCCCCAGATGCAACGCCCGCATCCGTATATGCGCCCTATGGCTCCCCACTTCCCTGGCCCAACATACCCCGGGCAACATCAGCACCACTATGCTGGCGAGGAACAACCTACACAGCTCCAGGTCCAGCATAGTGGTGCTAAAATTTAGACCTATTTGTCCCCGGGCCACCAGTACCAACACCTTTGAGTGTGTTGGAGGCCTGATTTTTTTTAACGCCACTGTTGTTTTTGGTGCAGGGATGCCAACTCGCCATCCTCTTTTTTGTTGGATGTATAGTATACACCATGTTGGTGTTTTTTGTTTGAAGCAAAATGTTTGGGTTTTTGCAAAACCCAGTATTAAAAACTTGCATGTTGAATGGTTAGATTTCGTGTTGGTTTTCATTTATACCCCTCAACACAATGTTTGGGCCACATTTCCTTTGCCTATACCCTCGCACACCTCTGGGATTTGGATCCAATGCATACACACGTGATATGAGGTTTTATTTAATCACTCGGGGTTTGATATGGTTTGCAAGAGGTGCAGACGTTTAGGTGCTGTCATGGGCCCAGAGGCAAACTATGTACACTACCAATTGGACTTTCCAAACTTTAGCCCACAAAACATTCTATCTCCAGAAAGAAGGTTGCCAACTTTATAAAGTCCTGCCCAAACCCCGACAGATGTAAGGTCGCAGCCCGCGTCAAGACTCCTCTTGTTTTGCAAGTCCCTAACCCAACAACAACCACGAAAAACAGAAAAACCCCAGGCCACATGTGACGTGTGTAGGGAAGCCGACAAACAACAGAGAACCCTTCAAAGGTCATCACGCACCCACGGTGCGGCTCCAGATCGACACTCAAAATATGCCGCCAAAGTATCCCTCACGCGAAGCCAGGATGAGAGAGATCGGCCGAGAGGAATAACCGGGACACTGAGGCTGCTGCCTGCATGTGTAAGGATATTTGCTGCATCAAAGGTAGCATCATTAAAGCAGCAGAAGTTATGCAGAGCGACACACAATTCTCTAACACGTGTCACATTCGGCATGGACAATTGCATTGTCGTCCCAAAGACACGCCACCTGCGCGGCATAATGCCAAAGCCACATTCCACACATCGACGAGCTCGGCAGAGGCGGAGATTATGGTGCTAAACCTGCTTCTCCCAGCAAGCAGGGGTTGGGCCAGCTGGCCTATTTGTAGGCTGGCTTGCCATGAATCTCCTCTGCGTTTTTGACGCGCGTTGAAAACGCTAGTCGTGCGCGCGTTTAAAACGCACCAACGCTGCATATACGCAGCCAAAACGCAATGCCAACGCGCGCAACACGCGGCGTTTTTTGCGCGCGCAAAACGCACACGCTCGTGTAAATGAGGCTTTAGGCTGGATTCACACGAGCATGTTCGGTCCGGAACGTATTTCGGCCGCAAATCCCGGACCGAACACACTGCAGGGAGCCGGGCTCCTAGCATCATAGTTATGTACGATGCTAGGAGTCCCTGCCTCTCCGTGGAAGTACTGTCCCGTACTGAAAACATGATTACAGAAATGCGGCCGAAATACGTTCCATCCTTTACGGACCGAACATGCTTGTGTGAATCCAGCCTTCACAAAAACCGGCTGAAAATACTGAGTTGTTTTCAAAGGGAAAACAGCCTCTGGTTTTCAGACGTTTTTTAAGCATCAAGCGTTTTATTTGCTGCGTTTTTTACGGCCGTTTTTGGAGCTGTTTTTCTATTGTCAATGAAAAACAGCTGCAAAAACAGCTCAAGAAGTGAGATAAACTTCTTCTTACCAGGCGTTTTTTTTTACGTGGCCGTTTTAAAAAACGGCCGCGTAGAAGACGCCCCGTGGGAATGGAACGCAGTTTTTCCCATTGAAATCAATGGGAAGATGTTTGGAGGCGTTCAGCCCCCTGCATTTTTAGCCATTTACGGTCCGAAAAACGGCTGAAAATAGGTCGTGTGAACATACCCTTAGAGTCATTCACTTTCCCTTTTTTTCACAGACCACTGTGACGACTTATTCCAGCCACGACTCGCCTCTGCAGAATTTGACACACAGACATGTTGGTTTCTTGCTTTTCCAGCACGCTCCCCACCTATACCCCATCCTCTAAACAAACTCGTAATCCACAGTGCCCCAGATGGTAATAATGATCCCTCAGTGCTCAACACAATAAAAGTGCCCCATCAGTAACCGTGCCCCTGTATAGTGCCACACACAGTCCCCCTTGTAAATAGCGCCACAAAGCTTCCCCTTGTAAATATTGCCACAGCTTCCCCTTGTAGATAGCGCCACACCGCCCCCCCTTGTAGATAGGCCACACAGTCCCCCTTGTAAATATTGCCACACAGCCCCCCCTTCAAATAGCTCCACACAGCCCCCTCCTTGTAAATAGCGCCACACTGCAAACAGAGCGGTAGTGGTAGCCTACCGCTACCACTCTCAGGTTTGCCTGGCGTGACTCGCCGAGGTGGTCATGCAGCGGAGGTCCTCTTCTGACTGGGATTGGTGACGGCCCGGGAGTGGACCAGTCCAGTCACATGACCTGAGTCACCTGACCTCATGTCACTGACATAAGGTCAGGAGACTGGATTGGTCCACTCCTGGCACCGACCTCACTTGGCAGCATGTTTTCAGATTCCGCAGAATCTGAAAATATGCCAGGCCGCGGCCTGCATTCCTTTGCACTGTACATGTACATTTTGGCGCACGCGCAGTGCAAAGTTCCGGGAGAATGCAGAAAAATCCAGGACAGTGCTTTTTTTCTGCCGGACGCTACAGACGGCAGAAAAAAAACACCAATTGTAAATTTACGGATGGTTGGCAACCCTGGTGTTGCCATGTTTTAAGAGTCATAACTTCTTTATTTTTCTACCGATGCAGCTGTATGAGGATTTTTTTTGCGGGAAGACTTGTAGTTTTTATCGGAACCATTTTGGAGTAGATGCGACTTTTTGATCCCTTTTTATCAAATTTTTTTAAAGGCAGGATTCACAGAAAAGAGCAATTCTGGCATCGGTTTTTATTTTATTTTTTACGGCATTCACAGTGCGGTTTAAATAATGCAATTTTTTTATAGTTGGGGTCGTTACGGACGCGGCGATACCAAATATCTGTAACTTTTCACTTTTTTTCATAATAAAGTATTTTGTAAGGGGAAGAAGTGGGTTTTTATTTTATTTTTTTTACATGGGATTTGTATTTATTACAAACTTTCTTAAACTTTTTTTAACTTTACTTTAGTCTCACTAAAGGACTTTACTGTGCGATCTTTTGATCGCTTTTATAATACACTGCAATACTTCTGTATTGCAGTGTTTTATGTCTGTCAGTGTAAAACATGGCCTAACAGGCATTTACTAAAGGCAGACCTGGGGGCCTTTGTCTGCCATAAAAACCATCTGCACGCTGCGATTGCATTGCGGAATGTCGGTGGGGTGAGAGAGGGAGTCCCCTCCCTCTAAAACCACTCAGATGCTGCGGTCGTATCTGAGGGGTTAAACATGATCGGAGACCTACCCCTAGCGGCCGACGTAGAGACACTATATGCCGCTCCTAAGGGGTTAATTATTTGAGTTTTTTGTGTTTTTTTTTGGCTGTTTAGCCAGAAAGATAATTCCCCCAGATTGCAGTTACCTGAGAGCAGTGCTTAGTGGGAGCTCAGCTGACAGACGGGCTAAGCTGGCCATACACAGTTTCCCAACCTATTGATTTCAGTCGGCAATCTCATGTCATTTCAGTCGGCTGCCCCTAACTAATACCATACGAGATGAGGGCGCCACCATGATGTGCACGGCAGCGCAAGTAAATGGGATATCAAAGCTCTAAACAAGAATTCACGCCAACTGTAATAAGAACATTAGAAAACCGCAGCAATTCACTGTAAAATGTATGCAGTTATTGACTGCCGCAACGTGAACTGCTGTGAACCCAGACTTAGGCCCCATGCACAGGCCGTAAAAATCGCCCGTAATTATGGTCCGCAATTACGGACCCATTCACTTCTATTGTCCACGGACACCTTCCCGTGTATTTATAGGAAGGTGTCCGTGCCATAGAAACCTTCCGCAAAACATGTCATCTTTTGCTTTGTACGGACCATGCTCCCATACTTTAGAATGGGAGCACGGCCCGCAAATACGGACGACTGTCCGTACCCATAATTACGGACCGTGATTATGGGCACGGTCGTGTTCATGAGGCCTTAGTAATATATATTAGTAAAAGCTGCAAAGTTATGGAAATAGCCGATCCCGTTTTGCTATGCTGTTTCTGGAATTTCCATTGAAACAAATGGAAGTTAAGGAAACAGCATAGCACAGCGGGCTCGGCTGTTTCCGTACTCACGGACACCTCGTAGGATAGGGGTTAGGGGCCCCCGTTCTAGAGATAGGTGTGGGATATGGATCCTGAGGATATGCCATAAATGTCTGAGGTAGGAGTACCACTTTAAATTATATGTATACCTGATCCTCACTTAAACCAGGGACCCCCCCCCCCCCCTCCCCTCAACAACTCTAAACCCCATTCACACGTAGCTGTAAAAATGAGCACGGAAAAACAAGACTGCCGCAGATTTCTTTTAAAAACAGAGCAATCTCATGTGTCTGGGGGCCTTCTGACCCTTCCTCAACAGCAGATGAAAATATTATGGCATTATGTTGAGTAAAATGCCAATTCAAGGTTACAGGGTGAAGCCCACGGCAAATTCTGCATGAAACACGTGGATTTTGTGGCAGATTCGTGACAAATTTGTGCCCTAGTGGGGTATTAGGGATTTAAGGCTATGACTTATTTGCGTGATTCTAAGTAAAGGAGTCAAGAGGGTGGAGCCTCACTCAAGGACAACCTCTCAAGCTCATAATTGGAAGGCTGTCAATCACTGTGAGGCCCCACCGTCTAGACCCATAAGTGCTGTTTCAGGGGGAGGGTCATAACTTTTTTCTTTTTCATAATCTCAACCCCCTTTAAAGGGAACTTGTTCGTAGATTTTGACCACCCCCCCTTACAAACCGCTATATAGGGACAAGAGAGTACATGAGTACCAGCAATAACAAAGCAAATCTTAGAAAATGAAGTTTTCATGACTGCTGCGCTGTATGTAAATTATTTTACAAGTATCCGCTGGGCGTTTCTTCAGCAGGGACGTGTCCTGCGATCTCGGTGGTAACTCCTCCCATCTTGCCTTGATTGACGTCTTGAGTCCTGCATCCTCCACTGTCCCCTGCAAAGATGTCAATCATGCCAAGATGATACGCTTCATGGCTGTTACAAAGCAGTGAGGCTGCATTCACACGAGCATGTTCGGTCCGTAAAGGACGGAACGTATTTTGGCCGCAAGTCCCGGACCGAACACAGTGCAGGGAGCCGGGCTCCTAGCATCATAGTTATGTACGACGCTAGGAGTCCCTGCCTCTCCGTGGAACTACTGTCCTGTACTGAAAACATGATTACAGTACGGGACAGTTGTCCTGCAGCGAGGCAGGGACTCCTAGCGTCGTACATAACTATGATGCTAGGAGCCCGGTTCCCTGCAGTGTTTTTGGTCCGGGACTTGCGGCCGAAATACGTTCCGTCCATTACGGACCGAACATGCTCGTGTGAATCCAGCCTACGGGCTTATTCACACGAACGTGTTTTACGTCCGTACTGCACGCGTGATTTTTATGCTCGTCGCACGGACCTATGTTACTGAATGGGGCGGTTCAGACTGTCAGTGAATTTCACGCAGCGTATGTGCGCTGCGTGAAACGCACAACATGTCCTATATTTGGCCGTGGTTAGGGCTGCCCGCACCCATTGAAGTCAATGGGTGCGTGCAAATCGCGCACGGAAGCCCTTCAGGGTGATTCGCGCAACAGCAGAAAAATAAATGAATGAAAACAGAAAAGCCCCACGTGCTAATCTGTTTGCAAACATAAAAACAGAGTGTCATAATGATGCCGGTGGCGCGAAAATCACGCAGCCGCGCACCATATGCTGATGGCACACGGACCTTTTGCGCGCGCAAAACGCACACGCGCATGTGAATCCAGCCTAAGGATGAATGTAGAATAGAAACAGTCCATCAGCTGCAAGACCGTAACGCTGGTACCACTAATAGGAGACGTTATACTGTTCTAACGCTTAACCCCTTCCCGCCGCAGCCATTTTTTATTTTTTCCGGCAATAGGGTGGCATGAGGGCTTATTTTTTGCGGGAGGAGTTGTAGTTTCTATTGGTAGCATTTAAAGTACCATATAATGTACTGGAAAACTGAAAATAAAAATTATTTTCAGGCTGAAATTTGAAAAAACTGAGATTCCTAAATTTTTTGGGGGGGTTTCGTTTTTACGGCTTTCACTGTGTGGTAAAAACGACAACTTAACTTTATTCAGTGGCTCAAAACGATTACGGTGATACTAAATTGTTATTGTTTTTTTATATTTTATTACTTTTAAAGAAAAAAAAATTTTTGTTTAAAAAAAACTTGATTTTGTGTCGTCACATTCCGAGAGCTATAACCAATTGAGCTTTTTAATGCTTATTTTTTTTTACGGCGTTCACCATGCGCATTAAATAATGCTATATTTTAATAGTTCAGACTTTTACGGACGTAGCGATACCAATTTTGTTAACTTTTTTAATTTTTTATATTTAGAGGAAAAATGGGAAAAGGGTTTTTTCTTTGAACTTCTCATTTATTTATTTTCACTACTAAAAACGTAATTTCCTTGTTTTTTTTTTGTTTTTTTTTACACATTACATTAATCTCTCTAGGGGACTTGAACCAGCGATCGTTCGTTTGATGGTACAATACACTGCAATACTAACCTATACGTTAGTCTGTAGCTAACGTATTGTAGTATATTGTCATTTTTACAGACATCTCTGGAGACCTGCCTCTGGGCTGCCATGACAACCGTTGTGGGGCGGTTGAAGTGCTGTCGGAGGGGCTGCCCTCCTCTTTTTAACGATTGACCGCAGCATTTTAGGGGTTAAACAGCTAGGAACAGCTGTTCCTGGCAGTTAGTCCCGGGTGTCAGCTGTAAAACACAACCAACACCCGCAGCGTATAGAGCGTCAAAGAAGACCTCCAGTAGAAACACAACTTTCCATGTCTGCACCCCCCACCTGACTGTATACCACACTCTACACATCTTTTATGTATTCTGTACTTTCTTTTTGAACTGCTGCCTTGTCTGCGCTTTATAAAAGCCTCCATCTTGATTCGTAGATTTTCCCAGCTTTCTCTTCCTCTCTGCTTTGCTATCAATCCCATGATGCTTCAGTACAGCATCACATGACCTGCTAAAGACCATACCATTTCTGCATGCTGGAGGGGACACTGTTATTATCATTCTATATTCTCCTAGGAACCAGTCTAAGACTCTGTCGCCCCCACCCGTGTAATACTAGTGTGATACAGGAACTGCTGAAGCCTGTGATGGGTGACACCTAGATCTCCATAGACTCAAGTAGAGAAAGCGTGACACCGAGCCGCTGCTGCTAAGCAACCATCCCAGTCTGATATATATATAGAAGCAGCAAGGAAAATAACAGATGAGAAACTGACACATTGAATACCATAGTGGTACAGATGGGAAACTTGAGTTTTGGCCAGTGTCATCCTCCAGAGAGTCATTGGGATGTGGTCTAGTAGCTTCGCATGGACAGAACTTAGAATAACAGTGCCACACTTTTCCATAGGTTGTGTCTGGTGCTGCAGCTCTGTTCTATTCAAGTAAATAAGGATAATTGGGGCGTAGCCTAATGAGCAGCGGGAACGGACGCATGAGTCTGTAGCTCCGCACTGAACCCATGCTCCATTGATCCTGCAGATATCCTACCTGTCTTCAATCTATATGCTGACGGATAGGTTGTGGCATTGCAGAGAGGGAAGAATGGGCCCCACACGCGGCTGAAAAGCTTCAGGAATAAGCCAGATGGCGGCCGCTCTCCCATGCCTCAGCGTTCACACGGGTCGGATACTACTTCTAAGTCTACTGCTCCCGGCACCTCTGCAACTGGAGAGACTAAACCTACTCTGAAAGAAGTCTCTGAGAAACGGCGATATCCTCCTGTAAGGGTATGTTCACACGATGAGAGGCATTTACGTGTGAAAAGACAGACTGTTAACAGCTGCCTCGTTTCACACGTAAATGCTCCTCGTAATTTACGAGGCGTCTGAGACGCTCTGAGACGCTCGTAAATCTTGAGCTGTGCTTCATTGAGTTCAATGAAGAACAGCTCAAATTACGTGGCAAAGAAGTGCCCTGCACTTCTTTGCCAAGGCAGTCAATTTACGCGTCGTCGTTTGACAGCTGTCAAACGACGACGCGTAAATGACAGGTCGTCTGCACAGTACGTCGGCAAACCCATTCAAATGAATTGGCAGATTTTTGCCGACGTATTGTAGCCCTATTTTCAGACGTAAAACGAGGCATAATACCCAGCCTGACGTGAACCCAGCCTAAGACTTCTCTGATCGGTAGGCTGGAGGAAGTAAAAATAGACATAGGCCTGATTAGGCAGGACATGCGTACCTTGCAAGAGAGATTGACCCATGCAGAGGAGCGCATATCTGGCCTGGAGGACAGGGTGGCTTCTATTCCTGAGGCCATCGCAGCTTTGGAAATGGCTGCTGAGTTATGGAAACAGAAGTCTGATGACTTGGAAAACTGATTACGCCGGAATAATATTAGACTATTGGGCCTGCCTGAAGAACAGAATCCGGTGGACTTTATATTAAAATGGCTGCATGATTTATTTCCGGAGGCGAGCTTCTCGACTGCTTTTGCGGTGGATCTGGCACACCAGGTACTGGCTAGACCATTACCGTCAGGTGTACCTCCTAGAGCTATGCTGGCACGCCTGTAACAGCAACGACCGTGACCTGATCTTGCGACTGGCTCGTCAACTGCCGGAGATTCGTTTTAATGGAGCTGCAATTTCTATTTTTGCCGACTTCAGTGCTGACCTACAAAAAAGAAGCGCTACCTTCATGTCGGTTAAAAGGATGTGAGATCTGAATATCTCATTTTCTATGGCAGACCCGGCGAGACTTCGGGTGGTTCATGGAGACCATTCCTTGTTATTTGCAACTCTGAAAGATGCTGATGAGTGGGTGAGCCGACAGCGTAGATCATCTCAGCGCTAAATATTTTTCCTCAGAATCTATGCATCAGTTCACACTGGCAAACCGGATGGGACTAATTTGCTGCCACAAAAGTGCTCTTAACGTCCATTGACTTTGGTATCTTTTTATATTGATGATAATGCTACTGGCTTCCTCCCTCTCATGATCCTGGATTACAGTTATTAATGTATATTAAGACACATGGGTTCTTCCCCCGTACATGTCCGACCAGTGACAGGCGGGATACGTTGACATTCTTAATGTCTTCTCGCTATACCGAATGTGAATATGTCGGGTTCTACTGTTTTTCTCTTGGTATTATACCGGTTTGGCCTCGGAGAGGTCTGCTCTTTCACGGTTGTACTATGGACAGATGCTACGTTTATGTTATGTACTATGTCATGATTTTTAAAGCTGAGCCCTCCATTTTGCTTTTGAATTATCATATATTCTCTGGCGAAGACCAACATTACGTCCTGGAACATTCGAGGGATGAGATCCACTAGGAAAAGAAATATGATATTCTCACAAGTACGTAAATTTTCCCCGCATAGTCTTTGTATTCAAGAAACTCATGTGACCACAAATGCCATAAGGGTCTTGAATAGACCAGGGGTTCAATGGTCCGGTCATTCATACCATTCCTCTTACTCACAGGGTGTATCTATACTAATACACAAATCTCAAATGGGAGGTAGATAATATTAAAACAGATACTCTCGCTCAGTTTTCATAAATAATTCCCCTTTCGTTATTATAGGACTTGATATCCCCCCCCCCCCCACCCCACGACCTTAACTGTAATTCACCAAGTTGCAACTTTTGCAGCATCCTACCCAACTGCTAAATGTATGGGAGACATTAATATGGTGATGGATAGATATCAACCTTCTCAGACATTAAACCCAAGATTGATGCAAAGCTCGCCCTTTAAACTCTTGATAGAGGCGCTGGGATGAAAAGATCTGTTCCGTTTCGATCAACCTTTGACAAGTGTATTCTTGCTCGTCGCTGGGACATCACGATCTCGTATTATGTATTTGGCAACACGTTGATGGCGCTGTCGCCACATGTCCAGTATCAGAGCAATCCCGTTTTGACTAGCCATCATATCTGCCCCACCTAGACCTAGGGGATGGAAGATTCATCCCGTTTGACTGAAAGCCATAGGTACACGGTAGGATCCCTGATCAACTTTCAATGTTCATACAGGATCATAGTTCGTTTTGAGAATTTTGGTATTAAGCGGGACACTCTTGAGGCGCTGCCTCAAGCCCACTATTTATTTTTAATGCCTGCTGCAACAGGAATGGAGGACTTAGCCACGAAGTGTGCGGAATTCGAAACTATATATGTGGCGGATCCATCTGATCTTTCTCGATAGAATTGGCTCACCTCTGGACGGCAATACTTGTATCTACAGGAGAGCGAATAGGAAAATTCTCTTTATGAAACAAACCTACTTTGAACTAGGCAACCAGTCCAGTAAACGTTTGGCTTAATTGATCGGCAAAATACTCAGTCCACCTCCATTCTTAAAATCAGAGATGCTGATGGAACGATTATATTGGACAATGCCGATATATTTTTCCCAATACTATAGGGATTTATACTCCTCTCGTGTTATATATACCCCTCCTGAATTACATTCGTATCTCGAGGATATCCGGTTCCCTGTACTGTCTGCACCTGATAAACAGTTAGTAGATACGGACATAACATTAGATGAGGTATCGAAGGCTATTAAGGATTTCGCTAAGGGTACATCGCCCGGCCCTGATGGCCTACCGGTGGAGGTTTACTGCAAATATCTCAGACATGTTACCTCAGATATGCATGCAATGTTTCCACATTCACTAGCAACGGCATCCTTACATGACTTGCTAAATGATGCCACTAATGTGTTAAAACCAGACAAGGATCCATTGGATTGTGGATCCTACAGACCTCTATCCGCAACAGCGACTATAAGGTTCTCACTAAAACTTTGGCGAATAGGCTGAACGTAGTTATACATACAATTAAATAATCCCCATCAATCGGGCTTTATGCCTGGAAAATCCACATCGACTAACATTCGAAGGGTGCAGGTAGTGACACAGGTTGGGATGGCTTTGCAGAAGGCGTGGGCGCTAGCCTCCTTGGACCCTGCCAAAGCGGTTGATTCAATTGAGTGGCTGTACGGTGACAGAAATATTACATTGCTTTGGTCCCCAGTTTATAAGAGGGACTGCCACATTGGTCTCTTGTCCCCATATTTTCAGCTGGCTAGAGGTAGTAGGAAGGGATGCCCCTTATCCCCACTGTTATTTGCCATATCTATAGTGCCCCCGACCTTACTTCTACTTGATACAGAGGATTTTGACAGTTTGGTGGGAGGGAAGACAAAATTGGAGTATATGCAAACGACATGGTTCTATTTATGTGCCAGCCTATCGCAATCACCGTAATTGGGCTCTTCTCCGGTCTACACATAAATTGAGATGTCCTATTTTATGCCATCGGGGATGGGCACCGGTAATATGTGGACTTAGAGTGACTGATAGCTTTAAGTATTTTGAGATAATAAGTAAAATTCCTGGTCCGGACACAGATGACAACATATGACCCTTGTTGGATTATATTAAGACCAAGTTTAAAGCCTGGAGCTCATCCTCTTGCATGTTCCTGGTCGCATCAATCTTATTATAATTATACTCAGTCGATTCTTATATATCTTGGAACGTGCGGCAGTACCTGTTCCTATGTCCTTCTTTAAAAGTATTCACGTGGTTTGCCTCTTATATGGGGACGAATATGTCATCCACTTAGCGTTCTATTTAGATATTCCCCATTTATGGCCGATATCGGAAGGCTCGACTATAGCATCTAGGAAAATTTGCCCCATTACAGAGATAAGAGGTACATTTTTCAGAACAAAAAGAAAAAACTTCACTGAAACCAGGCAGGGAGCTGACTAAAGGCGACAGGTCCCCTTTAAGAACACATTGAGACTTGCCTGCAGCTTCCCACACTTCCCTCCATAACCATGTGGTCCTGGAATAGCCCTTTAAAATTTAGATCAACTAAATAAACCCATGAGCTGTAAGTCATGACCTCAAACGGGCAGAACGTCTGTAGAAACGTATTCTCCATAAGATACTAGAAGTAAATAGGATCGCAACCAGATATCCTGCCTAATTCCCTACACGGTCAGGGGCCCAATCACATTACACCTCACATTGCTGCACAACCATACATAGTGAGGAAGACTACGGCGGCTTCTCTACTGCCCCCTGCAGTTCAGTTTTCAGCTATACCAGCATCCATTGGGTGTGTTAAAGGGGATGGGGTGACAGTGGGGGATGGGGATAGAATGACTGTCTAAAGGCTTAGATGCTGCGGTTGCTATTGACTGCAGCATCTTAGCAGTTAAACTCCCTCTACCAACTATGACATAAATGATCAAAGGTCAGTAAGGGGTCAAGTTCTTAATGTATCTTTGGAGCGGTCAGAGCAGTTTGATACAGAGCTCTAAAATCCCTGCGGACAGTTAAATGATAAATTTCTTCATGCATGTAGCCACCTCTAGGGAGAGCTCATGAGCTGGGTACTCAACTCAACAGTATGCAGTAATGCTCCCCTAGTGGTGACTGCAGGCAGATATATAATGCTATATGGCTATGCAGGAGATTTGGAGCTCTGTATTAGAGAAACGATCTGACCGCCAAGATATATTAAGAAATTAATATATGCAGAATTCAGGATCTATTTAGATAAAGAAACATTGTGGACATTAACTTTAAAGCTAGCCGGTCACCATCATTTCACCTATTGAACTCACCCCTCACTGGCCGCTGCTGTCAAAAGCTTATTGCCGATATCCCCCCTCCTAAACGCCGACTGTAAATAATGGTCTGCAAACATTCCGTGACTTTCATGGTAATAATCCGGCAGTCTCCTTCAAGAACTGGCCCGCCCTGAATGCCGAAATCTGGTCTGAGATCGCACGCTTGCGCCCTTCCTGTATGGCCCGATACAAAATCTTCATCCAGGCCTCAAATCTAGTTACTGCGCACGCACCAGAACACCGATACACAAGTGCAGGATATCATGTGTGCTGGGGGAGGGGGTGAGGAGCTGTCAATCAAAAGTAAGGAGGTGGGGTGAACTTAAAGGCATTAGGAATGAATATATGCTCATTAGCATATGGTGCAGGAACATGAATAGTAACGGTACAGAGACTACTTAGAATAATTATTTTTATTTAATTGACTCCCACTACCACCTGGTACTGCTGGTTTAATAGGTGGCAGGTCCCCTTTAAGGCTGAATTCTGCCCTGTGCCAAATATTAAAAAAAAATTAAATAAAAAGTACCTGTAGGTCTCAGCGTTTCCAATCTGTAAATGACACCAATACAGCGACATTGTAGTTGGATTGTATTTTGTTATTTTTAATCAAGATTTTTTACATAAACAAGTGAATGCCAACCCAAAACCTGCGAGGAATGTTTCATCTATCACCAATAAAAAAAAATCACCAGTCGCATGACATTCTGCATTTAGCCAAATATTAGAAACTTGTGGGAAAAACTGAAACAAAAAAAAAAACCTCCATGCCATTTGTACAAATTCACTCAGTCATTAACCCCCCGATTTCCAGATACAATGTCCCGAAGCTTCCAGCGGCCATCGCGATATGTTTATACCAAAATTAATGCGAAATGAAAAAACATGAAAAACAGAAGTAAAAATTTAAACAAAACCACGGTGTCCCGAAATAAGCGACAAGCCCAGTGTTCAATAAAATGTGCAATTAAAAGTTTGTCAACCTGAAGGAGACATTATATACAATACATTATACTTCTGGTGACGAGTATCTATTAAAAATAATAAATCACACATTCAAGGGGTCGTCCAGGATTAGAAAAAAAAAAAAAAAAAAAAAAAAAAAAAAAAACTCTGCTGATTTCAGCAACAGCGCCACAACTGCCTACAGGCTGTGTCTGGTATTGCAGCTCCGCTCCATTCAAGTGAATCTGGCTGAGCTGCAATACCCCACACAACCTGTTGACTGGTGTGGTGCAGTTTTAAAATAAAGCTGCCATGTTTTTCTAATCCTAGACAACCCATTTAAGCTTAACTGTTTGAGTTAAAGTCTTCTGATCTATGTGCAAATAGCATTTCTGATGTTGCTTTCAGCTCTGTGTATAGTAGGACTGGATTAAAACTGGAAGCATTTGGCTACAAGTTACTGCATGTTTATTGCTGGATATGAAATAGTTAAGTGCCTCGCCTACCGCGCTAGTATCTTTATTAAGTTTGCACACATTTCGAAGAACTCTATAGTATGGCTTCCTGGTCGAGGGACCAAGTCAGTGTTGGTGGAATCTACAGATGAGGTCAGGGATGAAGGGACAGAACCGTCGGACGACTTTGTTGGGGCTTCTGCATCGGAATCTGATTTCTGGGACGGGCGGGATCCGGACAGTCTTCGGGAGGCGCCTTCGGACTTGGTTTCTGTTACTTCCTCTGTTTAGAGAAATTAAAGTAATTAAAATAGAACAGAAAAACTCCCGTCCCGCTGCAGTTATAAGGAGTACGTCCCCGATGGATGGCTTCAGTATTACTAGAGGAAGAACCGTGAGAAAAAGGGTGTCAACTGCGCAAAGGATTGGAATGGCTGGTCTAGGATCATGTGACTATTTATAATTCTATACAATCCCTTTAAAAACATGGCTGTTCTTCCATAAACAGCACCACACCTGTCCTCTGTTTGTATTGCAGCTTGGCCCAATTGAAGTGGATGGGGCTGAGCCGCCTACTACACAACCTGCACACAAGGCTTTTTTTCTAATCTCGACTTCAAAAGATGGTGTTTAGATGTAACTGGTTATATAGCAGTCACCTATATCCGCATAGCTCTATGCAAAATGTACCCACCATAGTGGCACATACTACTGTGTGGAGGGGCGGCACTGGCACGCCATCACAGCAGGATAACACGTGGTATCGATATCACTCAGTCACTTAATACCTGTGGGCTTAATTATCTCATACATGACCACCCCATGTAAATTATCCGGCGAATGGCAGAATATATTCATGTATCACGGCCAAAGAGAACTCTGTACCCCTTGGTGCGTTGCACATAATTAAAGTGAACGTGGCAAGTGTTGGGTCACAGCAACCTGCGAGTCCCAGTCACAATAAGTCTTACATTTCTTGGGACTGTAGGGTCACAATAAACTGCAGCTCGCAACACAGCCCCATTCACCTTAAGGCCAAAGCAGTCATGTAGTCCTAGCCTTAGTGTGGATGAACGCGACTGTTCCGACCTCAACTACATTGAGCAGTTTTGGATGGTGTTGAACACAAACTATGAGCCCAGCATTATCCAACATGGTCAGTCCTCACTAGTGTTCCCTGCAGCCATGCTCCAAAATCTAGTGACGTTTGGGTCTCCACTTAAGTGTGGCCATGTGGTGCCCATCCATACCCGCAAAGGGGGGGGATAATCCTGGAATACTACAACCTGTGCAGGTACCATGTCTTCTTACTGAAGAACCTTCCTATAGCGACACATCTTACCGTCAATACTGCGGAAGTCGAGGAGGTACGTTCTGCTGTCCACTTGGTATAGCTGCAGGCTCATTTTCGTGTACATACTAGTAACTGGATTTTTTCTCCTGACTCGTAGATAGTATGGATTCACCACCTACAGGATCCAAGCACAAGAAGCGGTCAATATAAAAGACATGTAGCGCCAATACTGCAGGTTCAGTAGTTTAGTCTGTGCATACATTAAAGGGAAGGTGTCAGGATTTTTTTTTTTTTTATCATATTGCTTTTAGTATGATAAAAAAAAAAAAAATATTTGTGTTCTACTTTCAACTTTTTTCTTACTTTAACTTCTCTATGGGGGCTGCCATTTTTTTTTCATCTCTGTATGCGTCAAACAACGACACATACAGAGATGGAATACGGCACATACATCCCCATAGAGAAAGCGAACGGGAGCCGTTCCATTCAATATAGTGTACGCCGTCATGCGCCGTTCCCGCAGAGTGCCGCTCCCACACAGACCAAAACAAAGCTAGTTCGCAGAGTGAAATCCGGAGCCATTTTCATGTGGACCGGAAGCCGCTGCCGGACAGTAAGATTACGACTTCCGGCCATATGTTCAAGGAAGCGAAGGTGCAAGGAATAGGAGCAGAGGCGGCAGGAGCAAGTAATGTGATGTGTGTGTATGTTCGTGTTATACTGTCTGCTGAGCCCTGTATCTAATCCTCCTACACTGTGCAGTCACTCAGAAAATGGCGGTACACAGTGTAGGAGGTTTGAAGACATTCAAACCCCTCCTTCTCCTGGCACTAGCCAGAAGAAGGGAGGGGGGATTGTGTGAGGACACTAGAGCGAGTGTGTCTACCCCAAATTTGCAGCATAAAGCAATGAGGTTGCTTCACCACATTGACCATGCTGCAATTTTGGGAACTGCTCCCTCTAGTGACCAGCACATGGAAATGTTATAAATTAGAATCGAATTTATAATATTTCCTGACTTGTGAAAAAATGAAAGAAATTTAAACAATGTGTAATCACTTAAATACTAAAAATTTTAAAAAAATAAATAAAAAAATATAGCGACATTCCCTTTAATGATAAAGCTCTGTCTGCAGCTACCACTAGGTGGAGCTTTCAGAAGATGGTTTTCAGTATTAAATGAGCTCCCCCTAGTGGTGGCTGCAAGAAGGGGTATTCCATTTTTTTTTTTTTTTTTTGTGGTTTTTTTTTTAAATATTTTATACATACACATCTATACACACACAGGTCACCTGTCTCGGTGATATAGCTCAAACCCCCCTCAAAAATATATAATTAAAGGGTAACTATTACATGTCAGCTCAAAAATATATAATTAAAGGGTAACTATTACATGTCAGAAGTTTTCTGGAAGTTTAGATCACTGGGTGTCTGAGCACATCGTCCCCCACCGATCGCCCAAGCTCTTCTGCGGCTTTATTTTAGCGAACGATGAGCCACTTGGTTTCGGATTTGCTTTTCTCAGAAAGCACGTACACCAACTGATAAGCTTTTCTTGGAAAAGTTTTTTGTAAGTTTAGCTACCCTTTAACCCATTTTATTCCAATCTTCTGTGTCGATTAGCTTACACTTTTAACCCCTCCCCACATTTGGATGTACATTCAAAAAGCCATGTACACATTTGGTAGCATTTGATTTTGTGTTAAATCAATGTATTTGGATTAAGCAACTTCTAAAAGCACTTCTATTACAGTTTTTTTTATTTTAAGATACAGCTACTATCTGTCCTATATACATAGAAGCTGCATCTGTCTGTCAAAGCGGTTTCCGTCAGTTCAGCTGACACACCGGATCCAACTAATAAGTTATGAACTTCAATCTGATCATTAGGAGCTGGATCGAGCCCTATGGACACGTAGAGCACCAACCCTAGGACTGGAATGCCTTTAGAAATGAATGGAAGTTAAGGAAACTAACAGCCTTAGGCCTCATGCACACAAACTTATTTTTTTCCTTCCGTAAATACGGGTCCTTGGTCACACATTCTTCCCGTATTCCACCGTATTTACGGGCACGTTTTCGCTGCAAAATTGCACTGCACTAAATCGGCAGCCCCTTCTCTCTATCAGTGCAGTATAGAGAGAAGGGGCAGCCCTTTCCGTAGTAAAAGTAAAAGAAATTCATACTTACCGGCCGTTGCCTTGGTGACGCGTCCCTCTCTTGACACCCAGCCCGACCTCCCTGGATGACGCGGCAGTCCATGTGACCACTGCAGCCTGCGATTGGCTGCAGCGGCCACATGGGCTGTAACGTCAACCCGGACTGGAGGAAGCAGGGAGTTCTGGGTAAGTATGAACGTCTTTTTTTACAGGTTGATGTATATTGTGATCGGTAGTCACGGTCCAGGGTGCTGAAAGCGTTACTGCCGATCGTTTAACTCTCAGCACCCTGGACAGTGACTATTTACTGACGTCGCCTAGCAACACTCCCTAGTCTATGGGGCTCCCGTAATGACGGGTGACTACGTGTGTGTACCCGTAATTACGGGAGCCCCATAGACTATGGGCTGCCCGTGCCGTAGTTACGGCCTGAAATAGGAAATGTTCTATCTTTTTCAACAGCCCGGGCACCTTCCCGTAAGCATACGGGGAGGTACCCGTAGCCAATAGAAGTCTATGGGCCCGTAATTATGGGCGTTTTTACGTTCGTGTGCATGGGGCCTAACAGTGAGCTTGACTGTTCTGTTGTACTCCAGGACTACTCCTCACTCAGTGGCCGGAGCCCAGCGACAGAAGGTAGGACAGGAGTAGGGCTGGGTGGATAGGACTAAAGTCAAAATCACAATTAATCAAAGATGTAACCTAGATTACGATTAAAGAAAAAATGTAGGCCACACCCATTTTGCATACCACACCCCTATGTGCATGCTACGCAATTGATTTATCCCTGAGCCTGCTGCATACAACTGTATATAACATACCCAGACACTGCCCCCACAATATATTGCCCCCCTAGTGCTCCCCACACACAGTATAATGCCCTATAGCTGCCCTCTCTGCCATAATAGTACCTAAAACACACAACCCCGTTCCAACGACGAGTGGAGGAAGTCCCTCTGGTCTGTGTGGCTTGGCGCAGACAACACGATTACATCACTGCCTCACACCCGTCTATCGCCGGATGCTCATGGCTTGGTGCATAGTGAATGGTAGCAGAGACCTTACAGGTAACCGGTCCCTCGTCTACCATTAGATTCAACTATCTGCGTCCTGAGGATGAGGATACAGTTAAAGGCGTCTTCCAGCCAGTAAAAATTGCTAATAGGCCAGGATCAGAATTTTGGGACACCTCCCACCCCCCCCTTCACTTCTTGCTCACCGAGTCCTTGATGCGTATTTAGTGGCGATTCACAGGTATTGCAGCCTTCTCTCATTCCCTTCAATGGGAGAAGGCTGTAAATCGTTGCTAAGCGCATGTTGACGAATCAGTGAGCAAGAAATAAACAGCTGATCGGCAGGGGTCCCGAAAGCGACCTTTCAGCTATTGATGACATCTGTTAATTGCGCTGAATTTCGGTTTAGTTTTATTACTTGCCCAGCCCGACAGGTATAGATAGGCCATAAATGTCTGAGGTGGGAGTAAGCTTTAAATTATATGTACCCCTGACCCTTACTTAAGCCAGGACACCCCCCCACCACCAGTCAGGCTGGTACACGTATGGAGTCACAAGCATATGTTAAAGGTATAAGTCAGGACGGTCCCGACACCACTGGTATATACACACAGTGATGTCATGAGCTTACCAATAACGGAGCCCCCAGGCCGAGCATCAGCTGCACACTGCCCAGACTTCTGTCCTGGGGAATCTCCAGACATCACTGTCCATATAAGTACAATGACTTTAGACATTTTCCCAGGGCCAGTCCCGGGGTGATGTATTCCACTGAATACCATGCAGTAAGATACGTCTGACCTTCTGCCAGGAGTCCTACCAAAGCATACCTCCGTCAGAAGGCCAGAACGCAATTTGCCTTGGTATACAGAGCACTATTGACTGTCAGTAATGAGTAGACCAAAAGCATTACAGACATCAAACCAAGTTTCGAGGGCCGTAGTGGGGGGGGGAGGATTCCTGACCCATAGAACAGGGATCAGCAATTACTCCAGCTGTTTTGAAACTACAATTCCCAGCATGCCCTGACAGCCTTTGGCAGTCATGCCACACAGAGTAGTAGTTCCACAGCAGCTGGAGTGCCGAAGGTTGCCGACCCCTGCCATAGAATAATGTTAACCTGTTATTTATGAAGCATGATGGACAAAGAAAAACCAAAACATGTATCCCCCAAAAAAAAAAAATTTTTTTTTTATGCACCCCAAAATGACACCATTGAAAAACCCAACGCGACAATAAGTTTTAACTGTCAAAAGACAGGAACGCAAGAACAAAAAAAAATCCTGCGGTCCTGGTCACCAAAATAGGCCGTGTTGTTAAGGGGTTAAACAAAGCTAATATTGCCTCCTTCCAATGGTGACCCCTTACCTTCCACTCATAGTCCAGCTGCTTCATCGCTCGGCACACCTCCGCCATGATATCATTCGGCCGGCTCTGACTTCTAATTCCCAGATGCCACTTTGCTCTTCTCACCCCAACCTGATGTTTCGATTTCTGGGGGTTCAGCTCATCGAGTGTATGTCTCTGTCGAGGGGACTCCGCTACCAAGAACGGCACTCTTTCTGGATGGGGACGGGGTGTGTGAGGTTCATCAAAAGTATCCGGGGGGCTTGTAGCCAAGTAAAAATCTTTGGCCTCATTCATTATGCGCCGGTTGTCTATGATCAGATGATACGCCACCGCGAGCGGGTCCTGGTGATTGCGGCTGTACAGACAGCTGAGCACCTCTTCCTCCGTACACTCGCACTTCTCACACACCTCCTTTAAGGCTTCATCGTCAATCATATTTGTACTGTAGGTGGGGTCCTCGGGAAATAGGTACTTTGGGAGATCCTGCTTAAACCATTCGTGTTCTCTAGATAAAAGAAAAAAAGAAGAAGAAATACAAGTTTCAAAAAAGTGATCCAATAAAAAAATTGTTACCCCAACACCATCCATAAAGACTGGATATCAACACCCCCACCCCGGCAGCCAGTGGCATATTCACCATAGGGGCAGACCACCCCATTGCTACAGTGCCCAAGGAGAGACTGAGGCCTGGTTTTTAACTCCTGATTCCCTGCATACCCAGCTCTACTACATCTCCGTTGCCAAATCCTGGACTGATTATCCTCCCCACCAGAACTACGTGCTCAGCTCTGCTATTCCGCTACATCATACTCCTGGTACACGTATAGACTATGCTTTGTTGTTGCCCATAGCAACCATATAATTAACCATCCCTACTTGACCGGTCGCTAAAACATTCAGAAATTCAACCACCGTTTGGTGGCACTTAAATCTGGCACTAACCAAGTACCCTAGAGCCCAACCTAAGTTGCGAACAGGGGAGGCTACAGACGAATTGTGCCGCCCGGTAGGTTCTCTGAACATAGTAACAATATCAAAACATTCAATGCACGTGGCCTCATGTAGAAGCTTATTATAGTCGCAGATCTTTACCTTATAAAACTTCTAATTATAATCCGAATTACTTAATTGCGTTACCGAATGTCCTTGATTGTTGCTCTTTTCATAGGATCGACCTGTAACATGTGCTTCAGGAGGCTGATGACTGGGGGGTTCAGATACTGAGGGGTGTAGAAGATCCCATCACAGATCTTCTTAAAAAGTGTTGGCACGTGGTCATCATCAAACGGGAGGGTCCCACACAGCAATGCATAGAGGATGACCCCACTGCTCCATATGTCCACTTCTGGACCAGCGTATAGTCTGCCATGCAAAACAGTGACGTTAAATTAGACATTAAAATGATCTGCACATCCATAGTCATTCCTGCTCCAAAGCAGCGAAAATAAAACGGTTATAAATTTGTTATCACCAAATGTCTGTCGTGTACAGCATAAAAAAAAAAAAACCTTCGAGGGGTTGTCCACTACCAGACAACTGATGAACTATCCACCGGATAGGTCATCAGTATATCATCGGTGTGGGTCCAATACCCGGACCCCGCACCGATCAGCCACTTCGGTGGCCTGCGGACACCGGATGTGATTTCCCATTATGTGCTGTAAGAGACAGAGGCAGTTGGCTCCGTACATAGCGGACGTGCTGCAGAACTGCAGTTCTATTCACTTGAATAGAAGATCTGCAGTACTGCAGCTCGGCCGCCTTTCAGTGGCCGGAGCCAACTGCTTCTGCCATGTACGTCCAGTGGACAGATCAGTTGTCCGGTAGTTGACAACCCCTTTAAGTTTCACACTGGCCTCACTTCTCCCTCTCCCTGCCCAGTGGTCAGCTCAGCTGCTGCTCCTCCTCCCTATCCCTGCCCAGTGGTCAGCTCAGCTGCTGCTCCTCCTCCTCCCTATCCCTGCCCAGCTCAGCTGCTGCTCCTCCTCCCTATCCCTGCCCAGTGGTCAGCTCAGCTGCTGCTCCTCCTCCTCCCTATCCCTGCCCAGTGGTCAGCTCAGCTGCTGCTCCTCCTCCCTATCCCTGCCCAGTGGTCAGCTCAGCTGCTGCTCCTCCTCCCTATCCCTGCCCAGTGGTCAGCTCAGCTGCTGCTCCTCCTCCTCCTCCCTATCCCTGCCCAGTGGTCAGCTCAGCTGCTGCTCCTCCTCCTCCTCCTCCCTATCCCTGCCCAGTGGTCAGCTCAGCTGCTCCTCCTCCTCCCTATCCCTGCCCAGTGGTCAGCTCAGCTGCTCCTCCTCCTCCCTCTCCCTGCCCAGTGGTCAGCTCAGCTGCTCCTCCTCCTCCCTCTCCCTGCCCAGTGGTCAGCTCAGCTGCTCCTCCTCCCTCTCCCTGCCCAGTGGTCAGCTCAGCTGCTCCTCCTCCCTCTCCCTGCCCAGTGGTCAGCTCAGCTGCTCCTCCTCCCTCTCCCTGCCCAGTGGTCAGCTCAGCTGCTCCTCCTCCCTCTCCCTGCCCAGTGGTCAGCTCAGCTGCTCCTCCTCCCTCTCCCTGCCCAGTGGTCAGCTCAGCAGCTGCTCCTCCCTCTCCCTGCCCAGTGGTCAGCTCAGCTGCTCCTCCCTCTCCCTGCCCAGTGGTCAGCTCAGCTGCTCCTCCCTCTCCCTGCCCAGTGGTCAGCTCAGCTGCTCCTCCCTCTCCCTGCCCAGTGGTCAGCTCAGCTGCTCCTCCTCCTCCCTGCCCAGTGGTCAGCTCAGCTGCTCCTCCCTCTCCCTGCCCAGTGGTCAGCTCAGCTGCTCCTCCCTCTCCCTGCCCAGTGGTCAGCTCAGCTGCTCCTCCTCCTCCCTGCCCAGTGGTCAGCTCAGCTGCTCCTCCCTCTCCCTGCCCAGTGGTCAGCTCAGCTGCTCCTCCCTATCCCTGCCCAGTGGTCAGCTCAGCTGCTCCTCCTCCTCCCTATCCCTGCCCAGTGGTCAGCTCAGCTGCTCCTCCTCCTCCCTCTCCCTGCCCAGTGGTCAGCTCAGCTGCTCCTCCTCCTCCCTCTCCCTGCCCAGTGGTCAGCTCAGCTACTCCTCCTCCCTCTCCCTGCCCAGTGGTCAGCTCAGCTGCTCCTCCTCCCTCTCCCTGCCCAGTGGTCAGCTCAGCTGCTCCTCCTCCCTCTCCCTGCCCAGTGGTCAGCTCAGCTGCTCCTCCTCCCTCTCCCTGCCCAGTGGTCAGCTCAGCTGCTCCTCCTCCCTCTCCCTGCCCAGTGGTCAGCTCAGCAGCTGCTCCTCCCTCTCCCTGCCCAGTGGTCAGCTCAGCTGCTCCTCCCTCTCCCTGCCCAGTGGTCAGCTCAGCTGCTCCTCCCTCTCCCTGCCCAGTGGTCAGCTCAGCTGCTCCTCCTCCTCCCTGCCCAGTGGTCAGCTCAGCTGCTCCTCCCTCTCCCTGCCCAGTGGTCAGCTCAGCTGCTCCTCCCTCTCCCTGCCCAGTGGTCAGCTCAGCTGCTCCTCCCTCTCCCTGCGCAGTGGTCAGCTCAGCTGCTCCTCCTCCTCCCTGCAGTGGTCAGCTCAGCTGCTCCTCCTCCTTGCAGTGGTCAGCTCAGCTGCTCCTCCCTCTCCCTGCACAGTGGTCAGCTCAGCTCCTCCTCCTCCCTCTCCCTGCACAGTACGGATTCGCTTCATGTTGACCCTGCACTCAGTGTACACAGCACAAGCTGGAAAGCGTCAGGAAGAGTTATTCTGTAGTGAGGCCAGTGTGAAAAAGAAGGTTTCTTTATATAGTGAATATCACATACAGTAAGTGACCGACGCATTTGGTGATCGCTTTATTGGCCATTTATTTTGGCTACTTAGGGGCAGGAAGGAACAATGGGTGCACGAGAAAGCATGCCCACTATACTCTCCCATAGAATTCAACAAGTCGTTTTATCAAGATAAAGCGATTTGCTTTAAAATAAACATACCTTCCTGATATTACTTCTGGTGCAGCATAATTGGGAGAGCCGCAGCTCGTCCTCAGAAATTCTCCATCTGCCATCATGTTTGAGAGACCTGAAGAACAAGTACAGATCACAAAATGAGAGGTGCAATCCATTACAAGACCCAGCCGGTCCTGCTCAAACCCATAAAAATGGACTCGTTGGAAAACACAGCGTTAAACAGTGTATTCCAGATGATGGCAGCTCTCTGGTTGCAGCAGCAGCTTCAGTTGTAACAGAACGGTGCTGTGACGCGTTGAAGGATATTTTCGCAAAGCTCGAGAACAGTTTTGCGCTCTCTATGTGATGGCATATCACTTTCTGATCGGTGAAGGTCTGACCTCTGGGACCCTCTCCAATTCTAAGAATGAAGGGGCTGCAGCCCCTTCAAGGTTTTCCCTGGAGAGCAGCGCTCTGCGTGTGCGAGACTTAAGCACAGCCCCATTCATTTGAATAGGGCTGTGCCAGTTTCAATAGCGCTGCCGCGAGGGAAAAATAGTGAAGGGGCTGCAGTGCTAAGCCAGGTCAATTTCTGGAGGTCAGACCCCCCACCGATCAGAAAGATGGCATATCCTAGCGAAGCTCGATCACTTATGGCAGATGAGCCACTACTGGAGGGGTCTGGCAGCAGCTCATTCCCTTTCCCCACTTGGACAGCCCAAGCATATAGGTTTATTGGGGGAAGAGATCGGCCATAAGCTCTAACGTATCCGGCCTTAGTCAAGTACAAGATCTGCTTACCGCAATATGGGCCAACTCTTACCGCCATTCCAATACTGGGACTTACCGAAGTCGGCTATCTTCGCATTCATGTGAGCGTCCAGAAGAACATTCTCTGGTTTCAAGTCTCGGTGCACCACCATGTGTCTGTGGCAATAGTCCACACCAGAGAGGATTTGTTGGAATAAACGGCGAGACTCTTTTTCATCCAACTTCAATAAATAAAAAACACATGTAGAATAAGGACAGAAATGAAGACCCCAATAAAGACCCGCTGCAGTCAGATAGGACCCTTCTCCCGCCTGCTCCTTCACATTTGCATATGAGGCTCTGTCCCTGCATGAGGCGCTATTCTTTATGCCACAACTATGGATACCATGACTGAACCCATTAGAGGTCAAAAGGGTCCATTGGTTTCATTACATAACGATCTAGCACTACGTTGTGGCTTTGGTTATAAATGGAGGCCACCATGCAGATGTGAACAGAGCCTTATAGGGGGCACTTAAAATACCTTAAAGTATGGATGTAGGGAGGTGTGGATGGGTTAAAACCCCACACATGGGGGGCGTGGCCTAGCAGCAGATGTAAGAGGACGTGTGTGGCTGGAGCTCCCGCTGTGTCCATCCTGAAAGTACTGATTATCCCTGTTTTACCCGGTAATATTCACCGACCTGGAGGCTGGAGGAGTCGATACCGCTTAGCACAGCTGCAATGACCCGATCTAAGAAACAAAAACGCCGCCGGCGAGTCCGGGGCCGAGAAGACAAGATGGCGCCGAGGAGACTGAATGCAGGAGCAGGCACATGCGGTCTGAGGCGGCAGACAGGCTGGAGAGATTTACAAGAACCCCTCGTGTGAGCGGATCTGCAGCAGGCAAGCCGCCGGTGGCTAGCAGTGGGAAGGCAGACAGCATGGCCTCAGGCTCCGGGTACTCCGTGCTGGGAGAGGACACAGTGAGTGAGGAGGAGGAAGAGCTGGGGAGTCAGCGGCGGGACAGGCGTGTTGAGGAAGATGGAGGCAGGACGCATAGCAGGAGAGACCAGGTGAAGGAGCCTTCCCTCAGATATACTCGCTGCGGTGAAGCAGAACTCCTCCATCTTATCTATGCTGACTGGGCAGATGGGAAGCCTGAAGGAGGATATTCTGCTGTTACGTAATGATTTACAGAAAGTGGCAGAGAGAACCACAGTTGAGGGGAGAGTGTCTGAAGTGGAAGATGTTCTGCCGGAGCTCAGGCGGGATGTGCAGTCTCAGTCCTTGGCGGTGGTGGCCCTGCAGGCTAAGGCGGATGATTTGGAAAATCGGTTACGCAGAAACAACGTGCGTTTGGTAGGAGTGCCGGAAAAAGCGGAGGGCAATAACAGAGTACCTACCAGGCTGGGACCACTGGGGAGACCCCCGAGACCGGTCTTAGTGAAGCTGTTACATTACAAGGACAGAGATAAGATCCTGAGGAAGGCAAGGGAACGGCAGGATATCTCCATCAATGGCGCCAAAATATCCTTTTATCCGGACTTCTCTGCGGAGGTGCAGAAGAAGAGGCTGCAATATTGGGATGTAAAGAAGCGTCTGAGGAACTTGTCCATACCATATTCCATACCATATTCCATGATGTATCCGACTAAACTGCGGGTGGTTGCATTTGGGACTGCTTCATTCTTTGAGAACCCCAGAGAGGCTGCCAGATGGCTGGATGGCAATGAGGCACGGTTGCGGAGACCGGCTGGAGAAGAAGATGCGTGAAAGCCTGCCTGGGCGGTGAAGTCTGGAGCCATGTTGGCGTTTACGGGACTGTAGCACATTATATGTTCTTATGCAGTTCTCCGAAGTGTGTGAACACCCATGTCTGAAACACAGCAGGGTGGTATCCTTTTAACAGAGTGGCCGCACTTGATGACAATGTTATTGTGGGATTGTTACTGGGTACCTAATGTATCTGTAAATTCTGCTGAAAGGTGTGGGATTGTTTATTACATGCGAATAGTAGTGGGAGCCAGCGCTCACTGGAAGTGGTGAGAAAGTTAAACGGTTCAAAGAGAGATGCCAGTAGGGCATGTCAAAAGTTAGCACTATGGTGCGTTTCTTCTGGATAGGAGAGACAGTACATGTCGCTCTGACCCTTTTCGGAGGGGAGGTTTTGTTGGGGGGGGGGGGGGGGGGAGGGGAGGAGGGAGGGAACGCACGGCCTAATATCTTGACTGGAGCAGGCTGGAGGAGTAACAGATTTCCTAAAGATATGACGCCTGATGGGATCGGTTAAATGTCTATCCTGGAATGTCCGGGGAATACGGGAAGTTAAGAAACGACAGGCAATCTTTAACTGGGTTAAACAACAAAATGCCCTGATAGTGGGGCTGCAAGAAACGCATCTGACTAGAGAATCTGTGTCCTTATTGCAGAGAGTGTGGATCGCACATGGGTTTCACTCCTTTCATACGACTTATTCTAGGGGGGTGAGTTTGCTGATACACAGGAGTCTTCCCTTTGTCTGTCATTCGTCCTTTTCTGATGAGGAGGGGAGATATGTGGGAGTGCATTGTACTATATATCACTGGGAATGTATTCTAGTGTGCTGTATATACCTCCGCCTTATTCTAGCATTGTACTGAAACGAATTACGGAGAAACTCTCCAGGTGGCCTGAGGTACCGCTAATCGTGATGGGGGATTTTAATGCAGTGATGTCTGAAGGGTTGGATAGGTTTAATAGGGGAGGGGGAGGGCAAAGGGGTGAGCTGACCGCCTTTGGAAGATTAATGGAGGAATTGGGTTTGCGGGATATTTGGAGAGATAAACATCCAGGGGTGAGGCAGTACTCGTGTGCATCATCCACATTTCAGTCTCTTTCGCGAATAGACTTGGTAGCATGCACAGCTTCAGCAGTGCCGTACATAGCACAAATAGAATATCTACAGAGGGCGTTGTCAGATCACTCTCCGATGGCGGTGACGCTGGAAGCGGGTGTAAGGCCCACCAGGAACCCCGGGAATTGGAAGCTAAATGCGTTTTGGCTAAAATTGATGGATGGCGGGGAAATACGGGACTTGATAAAAGAATATTTCAATTTTAATACTGAGTCAGTGCCGCGGGGAGTGTTATGGGACGCCATGAAAGCCTGTTTGAGAGGAGTATTCATTCAACATATTAAACGAATAAAAACTAAATCTAGGCAACTGGGAGAAAGTCTAGAGGATCGGGTGACAGAAACAGAAGGGAGACATATAGAAGAGGGGTCCGAGGAGACACTTAGACATTGGGTGGAGGCACAGACGCTGTTAAAGAATCACCAACTAGCAATGGCGGATAACTGATTATTCCTTAAAGGAACAGTGTCGCCACAAAAAATTTTTTATATCAGTTTGATGTTAGTGTTTTATTAAAAATGTTTGTATTTGTGTGTTACTTTTTTTTATTTTTACACTTTCTTTCCTATGGGGGCTGCCATTTTTTTTCCATTTCTGTATGTGTCGATTAACGACACATACAGACATGGAATACGGCAGCTCCAGTCCCATAGGGACTGTGAACGGGGCCCGTTCCATCCACTATAGTGTACGCCGTGTGTGTGGGCACGGCGCATGCGCCGCTCCCACACAGTCCAATTTGAAATGCGCGCCGTCCGGCGCCATTTTCCTGTGGACCGGAAGTCGCGGCCGGACAGTAAGATTACTACTTCCGGTCGCAGCTTTCGGACTTGTGCACTTGGAGCGGAGGTAGCAGACGGAGCGGACGGACCGGAGGGAGCGGCGGCGGCAGGAGCAGGTAAGAGATTTCTATGTATGTTCGTGTTTGTGTGTGTTTACTACTGTATGTTAACCTACTACACTGTGTGTTAGCTCAAAAATGGCGACACACAGTGTAGGAGGTTAGACCGTTCAATCCCCTCGTTTCTCCCGGCACTAGCCAGGATAAAGGAGGGGGGGATTCTCAGAGCTCACTAGAGCGAGGGATTTTTACCCAATTTTGCAGCATAAAGCAATGTGGTTGCTTTACCACATGCAATGCTGCAATTTTGGGAATTGCTCCATCTAGTGACCAGCACTGGGAAATATTATAAATTGAATCCAATTTATAATATTTCCTGACTCGTGAAAAAAATAAAAAACATTAGAACAATGTTTAATCACCCACACACTAATTGTTTAACTAAAAAAAAAATACATTTTTTGCTAACACATTCCCTTTAAACAGAAATACTATGAAGGGGAAACGGCGGGGAGATTACTCGCTAGGATTGCAAAGCCGCATGGGAGTAATAATTTCATTCATGGCCTTAGGAGGGAGGGGGGGGCGGGTGGAGACAGACACGGGGCAAATCTTGCAAATATTTCAGCGGTTCTATATACATCCAAAGTGCATTACGACACACAGCAATTGGACGAGTATCTGGGAAACATTAATTTGCCTACCCTGGGCCGGGAGGACCGTGAAAGCTTGGAGGCACCTATTTCACTGGAGGAGTTGGAACAAGTGATAAGGGATATGGCAAATGAGAAAGCTCCGGGTCCAGATGGGTTACCAGGGGAAATCTATAAGGAATATGGGATGGAATTAGCGCCACAATACTTGAGTACTTTGCAGGATAGCTTTGACAGAGGTAAACTACCAGACTCCCTATATGAGGTGACGATAGTGGTTCTCCCAAAAGAGGGGAAAGACAGTCAATTACCGGAGTCCTACAGACCAATATCCTTGCTGACATCGGATGTCAAGATTTTGGCAAAGATATTGGCGCTGCGGCTGAACAGGGTGGTACAGCATGTTGTGCATGAAGATCAAGCGGGGTTCATGCCCTCCAAATCGACGGCTGTCAACCTCAGGCGGCTGTTTCTAAATCTTCAGGCGACACCGGATGAGCAAGGAGGAAGGGCGGTGCCAACGTTAGATGCCGCAAAAGCGTTCGATTGTGTAGAATGGGGGTACTTATGGCGAGTAATAGAAAAGATGGGATTCGGCCCTAACGTCGTGAAGTGGGTACAGTTGCTGTATGTGGCCCCTACAGCCCGCATACGGGTGAATGGTGCATTGTCCAAGAGATTTTCGCTGGCCCAGGGTACGCGCCAGGGGTGCCCACTGTCACCATTGCTGTTCGCCTTGGCGGTAGAGCCACTGGATAATACATGAGGATCCTGTACAGAGACCCCCCCTCTATTAACTCAGAATTCAGGTTTATGGAAATATGTGGTCTAAACTGGACAATCTTTTTAAGTGAATAGGACTGAATTGCAGGTTCTGCATAGTGCCAGGAGGGTGCAGCACTGCACAGAGGACAAAAAAAAAACAAACAAGTCACTGATCTACCAGCACTGCAAGCTTCGTGATAGGTGGGAGTGATCAGTGAGGTGTGACATACCCTGGCAAACCCCTTTGACCTGTGTAGAAGGAACAGAGCAAAACTTTGTAAACTTCTTAAAAAATTATAATATATATATATATTTAGCACATTGCGCAGGGCCTAACACAAGCTTCTGTATGAGCAATCACTGTAAAGTAAAATTAACCACTTACCTTCCCGTTCTTACATATATAATCAAAGAGTTCTCCGCCAGCAACATACTCCATTACCATAAAGATATCGGTCGGCGTACTTATCACTTGGTACCTGAGTAGGGAAGACGGGTAAAATTGTTAATATTTATTAAGTGCAGGCGCAGTCTCTACAGCAAGATTTATGAACATGTGAAATGCTCGATGTAACTTTCAAGCCTTCCCTAAACATCTCTACACTGCTCCTAGCAGCCTGCAACCACAAGGGGGAGCTCCTGTACACAACCACCCTTTTTTACTTTTCTATACCACAAACACGATGGCCACTTTATTAGAGACCCCCCATCTAGTAGAGCGTTAGACCTCCTTTGGTCTTCAGAACCGCAGCAATTTGTGGTGGGACAGATTCCAGTAAATGACATCCTTCTACAGGAATACTGGCCCAAGTCGACAGGATGGCCTCTCCAAGTGTCCTTCCACCACAGGGTAAACAGCTGTTATGAAGGGGTTAACTTGGCCGGCCACAATGCTTAGGTAAGTCCTACTGTTCAACCGACCATCCACATATATCAGAGGAGCCAGGGTGGGCCGAGAAAACACCCCCACCAGCCTGGACAGAACAGTGACAGAAAGGGTTCATGGTATCATGCTGCTTGTACCAAATTGTGATCCTCTATCAGCATGCTTTTCTGGAAATAGCGCCACTCTTGTCTGTGGTAGTGTCTGGTATTGCAGCCCAGCTCCATTAATTTGCTATTTTCTAGTCCTGGACAACCCATTTAAAAGGGGTACAAAGTCAGACATTTATGGTATATTCACAGGACCTGTCCTCATCTCCAGAACGGGGGTCTTAAAATTGCTTGACTGTCGAAATTGTACGAAACAATCCATTTAAAATATCCATAAAATCTATGTCCATCCCACTTTACAAGGAAATTTGTCACATTAGGTGGAAACAGACTAGGACTCGGACCCATAACCAGGATTCAAGAACGGCCATCAATACTTACAGCTTTATTATATGAGGATGTCTGAAAAGCTTCAGATTCTGGATTTCCCGGCGAATCTTCCCGACCACGTCCAGACTTCTGATCTTCTGTCTATTCAGGATCTTCACCGCGACCTTGTGGCCTGTGAGTTCATGCTTCCCGACTAGTGAAAGGAAAAAAAAAAAAAAATGCAATATTTAAGGATATTTTTCCATAAAAAAAAAATAAAAATAAAAGGTTTAGCATAAAAATCAGATTGACCCCTTCATGACAATTGCCGTATATGAATACAGCAGGGGGGTATGGAGCGGGCGCCCGCACCATAAGTTGCGTATGAAACCGCCAAAACGTCAGTGCAACGGACAGGATCATACGCGAGTGGGATCGCACTGGTTTAACCTTTTTGATGCCTTGGTCAATAGAGACCACAGCATCTAAGCAGTTAGTAACAGCAGCGTCCCCTCTGACATGGCAGTCTGAGCGCCTAATGATAATCCTCAGGTCTGCAATCATTTTGCTTCTATTAAGACCTCAGAGGCTGGACTTTATAGATGCCTGTAGAAAAAAAAAAAAGTAGTGTTCAAAAATCACTAAAAATATTTGTCGGGTGAAATTGGGGAAAAAAAACAAAAAACGTTTTCCAGTGTAGTTGATGGTACAATAAAAGGTGCCATGAAAAAAACGACACGTCCCACAAAAACCGAGCCCTCATATGACTAGCCCACAAAAAAAAAAAAAAGTATATATATATACAAATAAATATATGGGAAGTTAAACCTAATTCCCTTTCAAGGTGAGGGGTGAAGTGCAGGTTCCACTTTGAGGTCCTTTTGGAATAACCTTTTATAGCTGCTGCATATGGATCTCTACTGACTTTTCTATGGCGCACACGTGATCGATCGTCTGTGTGTTCAGGGGCACGTAGGTTGGAAGCTGAAATTGCCACCTGCATTGTGACAATGTAACAGGGAACTGATACAAGTGCAGGAACCGGTGTGGCAATATCCAGATAAAAGGAAAAGGACAAATACATGAGATAAGAGGGAGATCATAAAACGTCTCCAATGTGACCGCCGCAGAACTTCTAAGCACTGATCAGACATTACGAGATATCCCCTCCGATAGAAGCGGCCCTTAGACGTCACATTCTGCAGCTAGAAAGTGCCAATATGCAACACTCGAAAGTAGGGTTGTCACGATACCAGAAGACACCGATACTTTGTGTAGTATTGCGATACTCGATACCAAAACGATATTTCGCCAATATATAAAAAAAAAAAAAAAAAAAAAAAAAGGTTCTGTTTTCTGAGGACACGCGGTGAGATGAATTTTTAACCTCCATGTTCCTCAGTCATAATGGACAACATTGGGTTAATGTGTGAGGTACATGATGGGGTTAATTATCATTGATGTGAGGCACACGGAGGTCCTAAACTCATAACACCTCACAAGTGAAAGAAAAGTATTTATTTTACAACAGCGTAAACATAAATGACGCTATAAACGTGTTATGGTCGTGACGATTCCATGTGTAGATTTTATGTATTGAGACTTATTTCAATGTTTTGTTGTAAAAAATGTGTGGTTTATTTAACATTTCCGTTTTTATTTTTAAACTTTACTGTACTGGCATATACTGTATCTATATTAGGGATGCACAATGCATCGCAACTTCGATACTCTGCATCCCCAAACGGTTCGATACCGTTGTTTCATGTAATTCGATACTTAGCTGTGCGGCCGCACAGCTAAGTATAGTAACACATGAATGTATGAGAGCGGGGCTGCGGCCATGCAATACAGTCATTGCCCTGCTCCCGAGTCCTGACAAGTGCGCCCCCTTCAGGATGATGCGATGTGGCCAGCGCTGCACTAATGAGCGGCGGCACTGAAGACAGAACATGGCGGGCGCACTGCAAATCACCCCCATGTTCTGTCTTTGGTGCCTGAACCGCCGCTCATTAGTGCAGCGCCGGTCGCATCAACTCCTGCTGACCGCGCGCGCACTTAGCGTCAGGAGCGGGGCAATGACTATTAGGGTATGTGCACACGTTGAGCAACTCGCTGCGTTCTCTACGTCCGTTTATGGAGCTGTTTTCATTAGAGTCTATGAGAAAACTGCTCCAAAAACGGCCAAAGAAGTGTCCTGCACTTCTTTGACGAAGCAGTCAGTAAATGACAGGTCGTCTGCACAGTACGTCGGCAAACCCATTCAAATGAATGGGCAGATGTTTGCCGACGTATTGGAGCCGTATTTTCAGGCGTAAATCGAGGCATAATACGCCTCGTTTACGTCTGAAAATAGGTTGTGTGAACCCAGCCTTACACAGCCCCGCTCTATAACGGCAGAAAGAGAAACCTCTTATCTCCGCCGCTATTCTCCTAAATGCTGCGATCAAAGCAGACTGCAGCATTCAGGGGAAAGTGAGATGGGGGATGCCCCTGGATCGCGTCACAGGAAATTCCTGATTGAGGGACATACCATATATGGGCAGACAGCCCAGGGTCTATTGAAGGACCCCAGGGCTGTCTTACCTAGGTATGCCATAACAGGGAATATGGTATGTCCGAACAACTGCCTGTGTACTATCCGTACACAGGCTAATGTACTGGCATATATCTGATATATTCCAGTACATTAAAGTTTTAAAAGAAAGTAAAAACAAAAAGTTATTTAAATACAGACCTTTTTTTTACAACATACATTAAAATAAGTCTCAATACATAAAATACACATATTCAGTATTGGCGTGGCCGTAATAACCTGCACAGCAATTTTTTTTGTGTCATTTATGATGTGTATGCTGTAAAAAAAAAAAAAAAAAAAAAAAAAAGACTGCTTTCTATCACTTGTTGTGGGGCGTGTGGTGTGATGAATTTAACCTCCATGTGCCACACATTAATAGTAATTAACCCCATCATGTTTCTCAGTCATAATGGGTTAATTACTATTAATGTGAGGCACAACAAGTGATAGAAAGCAGTCTGTTATTTTATTTTTTTATTGTTGGCAAAGTATCGTTTTGGTATCGAAATCGCAAATACTACAAGAAGTATCGGTATTGAAGTCCAAACTTTGGTATTGGGACATCCCTAATCTATACACTGATAGGCATGTCCTAACTGCCGCCTGTGTACCATGTCCTAACAGGAAATATTGTCAGACAGCCCTGGGGTCCTTCATTGGACCCAGGGCTGTCTGCCAATATATGATGTGTCCCTCAATCTCCTCAGATTCCCCTCTTTGATCGCAGCATTCAGGGGAATAGCGGCAGAGATTACATTTCTCTGATCTCCACCGTTAGAGCGGGGCTGCGGCTGTGTAATACGGCCATTGCCCCGCTCCTGACAAGTGCGTATGCGGTCAGCATGAAGTGATGGGGCTGGCGCGGCACTAATTAGCAGGCAATGAAGACAGAACATGGGGGTGTTTTGCAGTGCAGCGCTGGTTGCATCACATCATGCTGAACGCACGGGCACACTTGTCAGTAGGGCAATAGCTGTATCACACAGCTGCAGCCCAGCTCTGACTATATTCATGTATTACTATACCTAGCTGGGCGGCCACACAGCTTAGGATCGAAATACATAAATTGACAGTATTGAACCCTAGAGGGTGCACGGTACCGAAACCGTATTTAAATTTTGATGCATTGTGCAACCCTACTCGGATGACTACCTAAGATGTATGGGGGGGCCCGCTTACCCTCCATGACGGCAGATTTTGGGACGAACTAATCAGGTATATTGGATTTGAACGTGCCCGATCCCTTTCCTCCTGAGCGGAGATTAGCTGCTAGCAGGCGCCCCAAAACGATTATTCCATTCCCACCATTAAACAAAGACCGAGCCAAGTGTGCCTGCTAATGGGGGGAGGGGGGGGGGTCAGGATAAATGACGGTTGGTCAATTATTTAATGTGTGTGACCACCTTAAAGGTCTTTAACATACAATTCTTTGCCCCCTGCTGGCAGCTGAGATGGTTTTGAATAAAAGATCAATTGTGAAAATTTTTATTACCATCTTACGAAAATGAACGGTCTCCTTTCTAATATGGTTAATACCATTGTAGAACAGGGGGGGGGGGGGGGACAGGAGACATGCAGACATGTTCCGAGCCAAACGTCCAACTTCATTGGGGAATCTTCCATCGTAACTCTGAATAGTTACATTGAAATTTGAAAAGCACCTCTGAAAAAATTGCATATTTTAGATTTTGAACTCTGATGCCTTAAAGAGGCTCTGTCACCAGATTTTGCAACCCCTATCTGCTATTGCAGCAGATCGGCGCTGCAATGTAGATTACAGTAACGTTTATTTTAAAAAAGCGAGCATTTTTGGCCAAGTTATGACCATTTTTGTAGTTATGCAAATGAGGCTTGCAAAAGTCCAACTGGGCGTGTATTATGTGCGTACATCGGGGCGTTTACAACTTTTACTAGCTGGGCGTTAGGAATGGGAGTGTATGATACTGACGAATCAGCATCATCCACTTCTGTTAGTTACCACCCAGCTTCTGGCAGTGCACAGACACACAGCGTGTTCGAGAGATCACGCTGTGACGTCACTCACAGGTCCTGCATCGTGTCGGCCACATCGGCACCAGAGGCTACAGTTGATTCTGCAGCAGCATCAGCGTTTGCAGGTAAGTAGCTACATCGACTTACCTGCTAACGCCGATGCTGCTGCAGAATCAACTGTAGCCTCTGGTGCCGATGTGTCCTCGCTCGTCTGACACGATGCAGGACCTGTGAGTGACGTCACAGCGTGATCTCTCGAGAACACGCTGTGTCTGCACTGACAGAAGCTGGGCGTTCCGAAGAGACGTGGATGATACTTCTCATCAGAACGCCCAGCTAGTAAAAGTAGTAAAAACGCCCCGATGTACGCACATAATACACGCCCACTTGTACTTTTACTGTAAACACGCCCAGTTGTACTTTTGAAAGCCTCATTTGCATAAATATAAAAATGGTCATAACTTGGCCAAAAACGCTCGTTTTTTAAAAATAAAAACGTTACTGTAATCTACATTGCAGCGCCGATCTGCTGCAATAGCAGATAGGGGTTGCAAAACCTGGTGACAGAGCCTCTTTAAGTACCAGATATTCAGGCATGGTTTTCTTTATGCCGATCAGGTGGAATAAGTTACGTATTAATTTCATAGTTCAGGTTGTTACAAATGCAGCAATACCAATTACAGGCAGGTTTTTCCTTTTTTTCCCCATAATAAAACATTGTGTAAGGGTATTAAAAAACCAAAAAACAAGCTGTAAAACGACTTCGATACCACGGTCAGCAAAAAATAAAATAAAAAAAGTGACAAACAAGTATGATCTTTAATTGATAATGGTAAGGGATACCATGAATAAAAAGTTCATGTACCCCTCACCCACCTTGGGGTCATATGAAGCCATACTGGTACAGCAAAAGATTACACAGATCCCCTCTTACTGTACGCCCTGACAATGTCCCCCCTGCTCTTCACAGGCTGAAGTGAGAGTTACAAGTCCAGTATATGCAGCTCCCGCTTCAACCTAGACTAGATTCTTGGCTGTAAAACACTAAGACTGCAGTTCTAGCACCGTTTAGTTCAGCAGCTCCCCATGCACTTAAATGTTTTTTTAATTCTTCAAGGTGGTCGTATTAGGGACAAATATACACATGCTTTTATACGCATGTGTCCCCAATATGACTACTTTAGCAGGATGTGTGAGATTTATGGCAACCACAATGAATGTTAGGCTAGATTCACAAAGGCGCTGTGCATCTCGGACATGAAAAACTGAAGTTTTTCACGTTAGAGCTGCATCCGTGCTTTGCGGGATGCGATATCACGCATCCACCATAGGCTATAGTATCGAGGGATGCGTAAAGAGATAGGACATGTCCTATTTTCTCTCAGATCCTTCACACGGCCCGTTGAACACATTCGTGTGAATAAGGCCTAAATGGACAGAAAAGTGTCCATGGACTATTACAGCCTCCAGGAAGTGATGGAGTACAGCCCCTCCCCCAGGGACCAGGAAGTGATGGAGTACAGTCCCTCCCCCAGGGACCAGGAAGTGATGGAGTACAGCCCCTCCCCCAGGGACCAGGAAGTGATGGAGTACAGCCCCTCCCCCAGGGACCAGGAAGTGATGGAGTACAGCCCCTCCCCCCAGGGACCAGGAAGTGACAGATAAGGCTGTGTATAATGTTACTCTGCCTGAATCTAAAACATCCAGCAGTACAATAAAAAGGGGTTATCCGAAGACCAAAAGTTTCAAAAATTGCTATGCATTCATATTCTAAAAGGGCACTAATAGTGTACTTTATCTAAAAGTTCGGTATTAAATGGTGCCGCTCAAACCCAGTGTCGGCACGTCATCTATATTAGAAAAGCTCCAGGATATCCGGGAACAATCCACCAGGTTTGAACGGCACCATTTAGTACTGAATTTTTAATTAAAAGTAAATTAGTGACTTTTTTTATTTTTATATAAGACAAATGCAAGGTAATTTTTTCAATTTTGTCCCCGGATAAACTCTAAGCTCTATTCACACGAAGACCGGGTCCGAGCGTCAGACGATAACAGCCATTTGTGCCGTTTTGCATCTGTTCTAGATCGGGTTTGTTTTTTTTAATAGTCGATTTTGACCCGTTTTGCAACGGTTTTTAAAACGAATTCATTTCAATTGTCAATTTGACAAAACGCCACACACTGCCCTCCGTAGATACTCTACACAGAACCCCCCAGGAATGCAGCGCTACACACCTTAGCAAGTCAGAATAGCAAAACTCCTTCTCACATGCACTCCTGCCGCTCGCTCTCTTCCACAGCACGAAGACACTGCCGTCACGTGGAACACTCAACGGCAGCGCTTTACACTGACTCATACTTCTCCTGGCTGAACGGCTCCCATAGAATGGCTCAAAATAGGGCATGTTCCATTTTTGACAGCCCGGTTTACCAGGTGAATAGCCCCATTTGGGGTCTATTCTTACTGTGGCCGAGTAACCCTGTCGTGTGAATAGGGCCTTACCCTCCAACGATGAGAGGACACTGCTCATATTGTCCCAGTCTATGCAGCAAAGCTGACAAGTAAGCTGCAGAAAACAGGAAGAGTCAGCCTATTGTGTCTCTAGTGGTCAATGTGAGAACAGCAATATTCCCAATTTTTTTTATTTTAAACATGGTAAAAAATAAATAAAAATAAATCTGATTTAAAAAGAGTACCTGCTGCTTCACGGGAATTTTAAGAATAAGCCGACGTGTACACAAGTAATAACTGTGCAGCTGTTGTGACTCCAAGCATGACTGTCAGCTGGCCAGATTTTGGACGTCGATACCGATAGTTTGTGTAGTATTGAGATTCTCAATACCAAAATAAAAAAATAAATAAAAAAAAAAAAAAAAGTCCTTCCATATTCTGATGTTAGCCATTTTGAACGCCTACGTGCCTCACATTAATATTAATTAACCCCATAATGTTTCTCAGTCATAATGGACAACATTGGGTTAGTGAGGTACATGATGGGGTTAATTACTATTCATTTGAGGCACATGGAGGTACTAAACTCATAACCCCTCGTGCCTCACATTAATAAGTGAAAGAAAGCATTTTGTTTTTGACATCGTACACGTCATAAAAAGACGCTATAAATTTGTTATTACAGCTATGACAATACAGAGTATATTTTATGGAGAAACATTTTAAATGTTTATTGTAAAAAGTGTATATTTTTCACATTTTTTTTTAAACTCTAATGTACTGGCATATCTCTATATACTGATATTACACCGGCAGTTGTTAGGACATTCCAAAGTACACTGTAACAGGAAATCTGGTCAGACACCACTGGGGTTCTTCAATGGACCCTGGCCTGTCTGTCCATATATGGTATGTCCCTCGATCGATCCCCCCCTTCCCATTTTCCCCTTGAATGTTGCAGTCAGCTTTGATCGCGGCATTCAAGGGAATAGCAGCGGAGAGGTGGTTTCTCTGATCTCTGCCGTTAGAACGTGGTTGCGGCCGTGCAATACAGCAATTGCCCTGCTCCTGACAACAAGTGTGTGCGCGCAGTCAGCATGAGGAGATGCGGCGCCAGCACTGAAGACAGAACATGGGGGTCTTTTGCAGTGCGCCCGCTCATTAGTGCAGCGCTAGCCACCTCACATGCTGACCGTGCACACACTTGTCAGGAGCAAGGGAATGGCTGTATCACACAGCCGCAGCCCCGCTCTAAGTAATTTCATGTATTACAATACTAAGCTGAGCGGCCGCACAGCTTAGTATCAAAATACACGATTTAACGTTATTGAACCGTTTGAGGGTGCGCGGCATCGACATCGTATTGAAATTTCAATGCATCATGCAACCCTACTCAGGAGCATAAATTCTCTGACAGTTGATAGAACGTCTTTACAGGCATCCATGGACCCCTATAGAGTCCCTGCAACCACGGGACATGTGAAGCTGGTTTCTCTACTGCAGTGTTACATGAACCGGAAAATGTAAAATGAAAAGGCCAATAAAGTCAAAATCCCACTTCCAAATTTATAGATTGTAAGCTCTTTTGGGCAAGGCCTCTTATATGACAACTGGTCGAGCGGTGAATCAAAGAAAAAAAAAAATTGACAAAAGGCGCCACATCATGCAAAACTAATGAAGGATGGATGAGTGAATAACGGAAGAAATGCCACTCACTTTGTAAAGTTGTGCAAATTTTAAGGTCCTGTGGTTGTAGGCAGAGGTGAATCGTAATGCCGGCTGGAGCGATCACCAATCTAGTGGGCGTGATGAACCACTGCAGTCCATGAGTTAAAAAAACAGGGGAAATAAGGCCTCATGCCCACTTCAGTTTTTTTCCTTCATGGTGCTATCCGTTTTTGTCACTGATAGCACCCTGACAGTAATTTCAATGGGCCCATGCACACTTCCTCTACTTTTAACGGAACGGATCAGTCAAAATAACGGATGTCCTACTTTGGTCACTGATCCCATGACCCTGGGGCCCATAGAAGTCAATGGATCCATCAAAAAAAAAAACAAAAAAAAAAAAAACCATGGACGGCACACAAGGCTTCCGTGTGCCGTCCGGTTTTGATGGATCCGTTGCCCTAGCAACGGCAGGGCGTGCCAAAGTTCAGACAGACACGTGACCAGTTCAAATAATGTTCAATACCTATGTTGTTTTTTTAACGGAAACACAATGTCAGTTTGAAACAAACACGGATTACACACGGATATCATAACGGACACACGGATCTTTGAGAAACTGCCGTGAAAATGGTGATGGGAGTGTGCATGAGGCCTAATCGTGCTGCCAATACACAGATCAATGATAATGCAAAGCAGGTTAACAACTTCCAGACCGGCCATTGACTAAGCAGGCGGGCGGTCATCAATTAACTCTGCAGGGCCGTTCAAGAACGTCCTGTAGATAGCTTGTTTGCCGGTCTGAAGCGGGATTTAGCTGCGTAATACAGCTGCCTCTAGACAGCTGACATCACGGAGCTCTGCCCAGAGACCAATCAGTGAGGTCTCTGGGCATGTGATCATTGTGACAACTGTCACAATGATCACTATACTTTCCCCATCGTCACAGCACGCCACCATTTATTGCCCTGTGTAGGTAGTGCCACACAGCCACCCTCCCTGTGTAGGTAGTGCCACAGCCACCCTCCCTGTGTAGGTAGTGCCACACAGCCACCCTCCCTGTGTAGGTAGTGCCACACAGCCACCCTCCCTGTGTAGGTAGTGCCACACAGCCACCCTCCCTGTGTAGGTAGTGCCACACAGCCACCCTCCCTGTGTAGGTAGTGCCACACAGCCACCCTCCCTGTGTAGGTAGTGCCACACAGCCACCCTCCCTGTGTAGGTAGTGCCACACAGCCACCCTCCCTGTGTAGGTAGTGCCACACAGCCACCCTCCCTGTAGTCATTAGCATAAAGCTAATAAAAAGGTCATAACTGTCAAAAATGATCGTTTTTCTAAATAAAAACCACTGCTGTAATCTACATTACAGCGCCGATCACATCATGTACAAGATAGGCCACTTATAATGTGGACAGCCTCTGAGATATTATAGTTGACCCACTTTGCATCATGGTTGATTTACGTAAATGTCGGCAGCACTGGTATTTCACCTGCCTGTTTTTTTCCTTTCTACTCAACTTGTTGAGCTGTCCTTCAGTTTTAGTGAGGTGCTACGTGATTAACAAATACAACTGTCATTACAGCTCCCACAGGTATTATCACCCAGCTTTCCCAGACTCCTGAATAATCAATTTGCAAACGGGACACGAGTGGGAGGGAGAAGCCGAACTCGCAGGCTCTATGAGCGGGCAGGGGAAAGCAGAGCAGGCTCTGAGTAGACAGAACCCACCCCATCTATTGCTAGCTGCCCACAGATACACACCTGAGAGCAGCATCAGCTACTTATAAGAACCCAAAGACTTTAAAATTTCCCATTTTCTTATTTTAGGAGGAAAGCAACTTAATGTGATTGTCAAGTAAAAATACAAGCAAAACCTCCATATTCCTTAACCCCTTCAGACTGCCATACAAGTTCCAACTGCCGATGCCCCATGCAGTTGTAACGTGTATAGAACGTTGGCAGCCTGGAACTGGGTTTAATGAATGCAGTGCTGCACTCATGTCTGCCTGGGCTTTAAGAGCCCCGGAATACACCCCCCCACTGAAGATCGTGCCACACAACTATGCAAAACACCCTGTACATAGCGCCGCGTACGCTCCCTCTAGGAGGGAATCCCCGGCCAGCGCTCTTGCCACTGATTCCCCTCCTAGTGGGAGACCCCAAAGTTGAAACATCCCTGCTGTAAATAGTATAAACCCCCCCTGTAGCTAGTAGCTAGCCCCCCCCCCCCCGCTGTAGATCGCACTGAGCCCCCCTTCCCACTGTAGAGAGCGCCACCTAAACTCCCACTAGGAGCAGAATCCCCAGTGTCAGATCACTCTGTGCCAGCCTGGGATTCCACTTCTAGAGAGCCCCTGACGTCACTGTCCATCATCAGGGCTCTCTAGGAGCAGAATCCCTGGCCGACATTCTGACCGGGCCTTCTGCTACTGGAGCAGCACCCGGGCACACCATCCATATATGGACAGTGACGTCAGGGGCTACTACTGGAGCGGAATCCCCGGCCACAGCCCTGCTGATGCTCAGGCAGGGGATTCAGCTTTTAAGAGTTAGCCCCTGATGTCACTGTCCATATAAGGACAGACATCAGGGGCTCCCCCTAGGAGCAGAATCCCCAGCCAGAGGGATTCTGCTCCTACGGGGAGCTACAGTGGTGCCGTCTACGGGGGGAGGTGCCATCTACAGGGGTGTGGCACTGGCAAATGAGCACTACCTACAGGGGACCCTGGCGCTATCTACATGGACACCGTGTGTGGCACTATCTACAGTGGGAACGGTGGCACTATGTGGGCAATGTGGCACGATCTATAGTGGTATTGTGTCACTATCTAAATGGGCAATGTGGAGTTTTTAGGTGGCTGGGACAAAAGCCCTAACAGAAAAAAAATAAAAATGAATTTTAACGTCCATGAAAAACAGATGGCAAATGGCAGTGAAAACGGTCAGACGGCCGGGAAATGGATTCAAATTAGACACTGATGCAAAACTGACAGTCGATCCGTGGTCCACTGCTCTTTCACGTCGTGTGAATATAGCCCTATAGCCCTCTTCACTCAGCGATTCAGGCTGACAGGAAGAAGGCGACCAATTGTTACAGAGCTGTACAGTGTGGGTGCGTATATACATACAAATAGATAAAAATATGTACAAAAATTTCAAGTGTTTTCACTTTGTGATGTGTCTGCACATAATAAATGTAAAAAAATGGAATTAAAGAGGCTCTGTCACCAGATTTTGCAACCCCTCTCTCCTATTGTAGCAGATCGGCGCTGCAATGTAGATAAGAGTAACGTTTTTTGTTTTTTTTAAAAACGAGCATTTTTGGCCAAGTTATGACCATTTTTATATTTATGTAAATGAGGCTTTATGTACAACTGGGCGTGTTTACAGTTAAAGTCCAACTGGGCGTGTATTATGTGCGTACATCGGGGCGTGTTTACTTTTTACTAGCTGGGTGTTCTGACGAGAAGTATCATCCACTTCTCTTCAGAACGCCCAGCTTCTGGCAGTGTAGACACAGCCGTGTTCTCGAGAGATCACGCTGTGACGTCACTCACAGGTCCTGCATCGTGTCGGACGAGCGAGGACACATCGGCACCAGAGGCTACAGTTGATTCTGCAGCAGCATCGGCGTTTGCAGGTAAGTCGATGTAGCTACTTACCTGCAAATGCTGATGCTGCTGCAGAATCAACTGTAGCCTCTGGTGCCGATGTGTCCTCGCTGGTCTGACACGATGCAGGACCTGGGGCAGGAAGTGACGTCACAGCGTGATCTCTCGAGAACACGCTGTGTGTCTGCACTGCCAGAAGCTGGGTGTTAACGAAGAGAAGTGGATGACACTTCTATACACAACGCCCAGCTAGTAAAAGTAGTAAAAACGCCCAGATGTAACACACATAATACACGCCCACTTGGACTTTTACTGTGAACACGCCCAGTTGTACTTCAGAAAGCCTCATTTACATAAATATAAAAATGGTCATAACTTGGCCAAAAATGCTCGTTTTTAAAAAAAACAAACGTTACTCTTATCTACATTGCAGCGCCGATCTGCTGCAATAGGAGATAGTGGTTGCAAAATCTGGTGACAGAGCCTCTTTAAACTAATCTAGAAAATGAGACTCGTAAGTCTTGTAAAAAACAAAGTAGAAATAGTTGTGATATTCAAAGCGCTTTTAAAGATAATCGTTTCAAGAAGTGCATATCAAAACTGGAAAATTTGACCTGGACCCAGGGGCATTAATGACCCTTGGTCATGAAAGGGTTAAACAGCGCACAGGATTTCCATTTTGGGAGCTATGAAGTTAATGCCTCACAATAAAGGCCCTATTACACCGGCCGATAAAGCAAGCCGCGATCGAGAGATCGTTGATCGGCGCTAGCTTGCTCCTGTCACACGGAGCTATGGATGGGGACTAGCGGTTATTACTCAGATCGCTTGTCCCCAAACGTTGTCATGTCGGCAGCACGTCTGTTTATACAGGGAGTTGTGCTGCTGACAGATATTTTACTTTAAACGATACAATTAGCAGATGATCGAGCATTTGCTCGTTCATCTGCTAATCGCTGCCCTGTTCACACATGAGGATCGGTAAGGAGCGTTCTATGAACGCTTATCTGTCCGATAATCGCCCAGTGTAAAACCCCCGTAACAGTCATATTACAAAGCTTTAATCTTTATCTTCTGGAGATTCCAGCAATGTTATACAATCAGTACATTAAAGATGAGGAAAAATGTTTTGGGGTCAGCTTTTAGTGTATTTTTTATTCTACGTTTTGTACATTATAGGGGGCAGCCATATTGCCTGAGCTGCTGCTCTGATGTGTAAACAGGAGTTCAGATATTGGGTTTACAGCAGACACCTGAACCTCAGAAAGTTAGAAGATAACTATGGGATAAAGATAGTCTGTGCAATACTCTCATTCAACCATCGGCCAAACGGATAGAAAACAAAAGCCTAAAACTTATGCTCCTGTCCCTTTTGAAGCCAGCATGCATGCTTAGGGAGGACTGGCGTCAAGTCTCTGCCCCAACAGTGGTCTTAGGTCTGGATCATATAGTGTTTTTGCCTTCCGGAGGTTTTGGAGTCCCAACGTAGACCTCCGGCGCAAGGTGGCAAAGTTTCCCACTGTATAGTCATTCGTGGGATACATCTCCCCAACTTCTGGGGCAGAGCACTACTTGAAGCGCTGTGCCCGGGAAAGCTGACATCAGTCTATGTGAGGCTAGGGGCTTTGAAACCCCAGAATGCCCTCTCAGAGCACACACAAGCCCCCGATGTCACCATCTCTATACAGACAGGGGCTTCTCCAGTGCCGAGGACATGGCCAGAGCACCTCCAATGCTCTGTGAGTTAACTCTGTAGTTGAAAGCTGCTATCATTGTCCATATATGAGGAGTGACATCAGGGGCTTCCCCAGTGCCAGAATCCCCAAGCTGAGCAGATTCTCTTCCTAAGGACATTGGCACAGTTCCCCCGAGGTATATGTTTAACATATAACTGATTGATGCCAGTGTATGGCATCCGTCACATATAGGCTCCCATGTTTAAAAATAAATAAAATCGGATATACCAACCCAATGGAGGCCAAGAGGACTCCCCTTTGCCCTCCTATGGGCTGATTAAGTCCTATGGAAACATTTAGCTAGACAAAAGACTAAAAAGCTATGTAAATTATGCTCATGATTGTCACCCTAAAGGAAGCCATACAAGACAGGCAAAAATCAGCCAAACCTGGTGATTTCGGTGGGATTGGCTAAAAATATGATGAGTACAGAGACCGACTGTCGGGTGAAAGAAGGATTAGGCATGTTGGATTTCAGCACGGCTGATCCTTTGTTTTCATGTGCAAAAAGTGACTGCCATGTGGTGTCTGGCAGCAGCTTATTCCCCTCTTCCCATTAAATTAAGTATTCTCACTTGACCAAGTAGATTATGGATATTACTGGTGAAGGCGGGAGCAAGAGGTCAACCTAAGAGTTTGTCAGACAGCCATCTAAAAGATAAGGGCACTTTAAAGAGGGTGGAGCTTAGTCAAAAGGGAGGGATTACCTTGCCTGACTTGCATATTGCAGGCAGCAGTGGTGAAAGGTCAGAGGTAAAATGTAAGAAGGGAGGGGGAGGGGGACAAAAATGCCTCCTGGGACGCACAGGAGACCAGATTTTTCTGTGCACACTTAAAGAGGATGTCACCAGATTTTGCAACCCCTAACTCGTATTGCAGCAGATCGGCGCTGCAATGTAGATAAGAGTAACGTTTTTGTTTTGTTTTTTAAAACGAGCATTTTTGCCAAGTTATGACCATTTTTATATTTATGTTAATGAGGCTTTCTAAAGTACAACTGGGCGTGTATTATGTGCGTACATCGGGGCGTTTTTACTTCTTTTACTAGCTGGGCGTTGTGTATAGAAGTATCATCCACTTCTCTTCAGAACGCCCAGCTTCTGGCAGTGCAAAGACACAGCGTGTTCGAGAGATCACGCTGTGACGTCACTCACTTCCTGCCCCAGGTCCTGCATCGTGTCGGCCACATCGGCACCAGAGGCTACAGTTGATTCTGCAGCAGCATCAGCGTTTGCAGGTAAGTAGCTACATCGATTTACCTGCAAACGCCGATGCTGCTGCAGAATCAACTGTAGCCTCTGGTGCCGATGTGTCCTCGCTCGTCTGACACGATGAAGGACCTGTGAGTGACGTCACAGCGTGATCTCTCGAGAACACGCTGTGTCTGCACTGGCAGAAGCTGGGCGTTCTGAAGAGAAGTGGATGATACTTCTATACACAACGCCCAGCTAGTAAAACAAGTAAAAACGCCCCGATGTACGCACATAATACACGCCCAGTTGTACTTTAGAAAGCCTCATTTTACATAAATATAAAAATGGTCATAACTTGGCCAAAAATGCTCGTTTAAAAAAAAAAAACGTTACTCTTATCTCCATTGCAGCGCCGATCTGCTGCAATACGAGATAGGGGTTGCAAAATCTGGTGACAGAGCCTCCGGCACTTTTAACTTAACAGGGTTAACGTTTCAGGAACGCTGCTTCTATTCGTCACATTTATGATCTGGACTTCAAGGGGAAGCTGCTGAAGGTAAAGGGAACGCTACAAATCATGAGTAGCGTGCCTGAAAATCTTCCTAAAAAAGGGAGAGAGACACTCCTGATCGGAAGACCTCAAATGTTACTACACTTCTGAATGACAAACGCAATGTATTATGGACTCCCAGTCCTTAAAGGAAAGGTGTCAAGATTTCTGTTTTTTTTAAATAATTTATGTGTTTTTATTTAATAAAACCTATGTACTTTATTTTTGGTCAAAAAATGTTTTTTTTTTAGATTTAAACTTTCACTTAACTGGGGTCTGTCTTTTTATTTCATCTGTGTATGAGTCTCTTAACCGCCGCCACCAGGTGTACCAGGAAGTACCCGACCATCTGTTGTAAGTAATAACCACCAGCATAGTCTATAGGACCTGTACACTCCACTAGGTTTATGTCACACAAGGGGACTGGTTCTTTGTTACTCTCAGCAGCTACAACTCCATTAAAACCGATAAAAGCAGGGTGCCCGTTTTCCAGATAGTCGAGGAGACCTATACATACCAGGACACTCCATAATTGCCCAAGGTGGGAATACCCCTTAACCCCATCCCGCTCCTGGATGTCATGGTAACTGCATCGTTCGCGCTCCATGACCTAATGGTATGTCCCGAATTCGTTCAAGAGCTGTAATATCGGCCGTTTCCGACAGCAGGCTATCACAGCTCATTGTGTTGGGACCAGTCGCGATGGTCCCACCTAGCCGATCGCCGCGATTGGCTAGTCAGTGACTGACCAATTGCAGTGATCGCTGTCTTCAATTCCTCTCCCTGACATCAGTTCCTGCTGCAGCCGCCCTGAACATCTGTTGGAGTTCGCGAGACATTCAGAGCGGTTGTGAGCAGAGAAGAACTGAAGTTATAAAAATAAAAAAATTGTTTGCTTCCCACCTTCTCCATCCACTACCCACTCCTGTTCCCTTCCACCTTGTGATCTATCACTGACAACTTCAGTCTTCAGGACCAAATTTCTTGGTCCCTGGGGATCCTTTTTTCCTTTTGTTGTCTATATAAAATATAGAAAACAAAAAAAAAAAAAAAGAAGTTATTTAGACAATTTAACTAGTTTGGTATTCGGGTTAGTTAGTGTCAGGGAATAATCAAAAAGCATAGTTGGGTATAGCGTCAGGAAATCTCAGAATAATCTTTATAGGTTTAGTGTCATGGAATAGTCGTCGTAGCTAGGTTAAGCATAGGGAAGTTCACAAAATCTAGTTAGGTTTAGTGTTGGGAATCCTCGCCCTAGTTAGCTTTAGGCCTCATGCACACGACCGTAAAAACTCCCGTTATTACGGGTCATAATTACGACCCATAATAACGGGCTCATAGACTTCTATTGGCGACGGGTGCCTTCCTGTTTTCTCACGGGAAGGTGCCCGTGCCGTTGAAAAAAATAGAACATATCCTATTTCAGGCCGTAATAATGACACGGACAGTCCATAGAAGTCTATGGAGCTCTCGTAATGACGGGTGGCTACATGTGTGCACTCATTACGGCAGCGTTGCTAAGCGACGTCAGTAAATAGTCACTGTCCAGGGAGCTGAAAGAGTTAACTGATCGGCAGTAACTCTTTCAGCACCCTGGACAGTGACTACCGATCAGTATAAACCTGTAAAAAATACAAATAAAAGACGTTCATACTTACCGAGAACTTCCTGCTTCCTCCAGTCCGGTCTCCCGCCTGTTGCCTTGGTGACGCGTCCCTCTCGACATCCGGCCCAACGTCCTGGATGACGTTTCAGGCCATGTGACCGCTGCAGCCAATCACAGGTCAATCACAGGCTGCAGCGGTCACATGGACTGCCGCGTCATCCAGGGATGTCGGGCTGGATGTGAAGAGAGGGACGCGTCACCAAGACAACGGCCGGGTAAGTATGAATTTCTTTAACTTTTATTACAGAAAGGGCTGTCCCTTCTCTCTATCCTGCACTGATAGAGAGAAGGGGCTGCCGATTAGTGCAGTGCTATTTTGCCGCCAAAAACGTGCCCGTAAATACGGGTGGAATACGGGTGACACCGGACCCATATTTACGCCAGTATTTACGGGTGGGAAAAAATACGGTCGTGTGCATGAGGCCATAGGCTGGGTTCACACTGAGTTTTTGCAGGCGGAAAATCTGCCTCAAAATTCAGTTAGGAAGTTTGAGGCAGATTTTCCTCTGCCTACACGCCGATTGTGACTTTTTTCGCCTGCGGCCATTGAGCACTGCAGGCATAAAACGCTGCAAAATACGCCTTCTCTGCCTCCCATTGATGTCAATGGGAGGTCAGAGGCGTATCCGCGCAAAGATAGGGCACGTCCCTTCTTTCTAGCTTATGGTGCTAACAGTATATCACCAAGAACCCCACATCATTTTATGCCCAATACCACAGGTGGACTCCTGTAGACACAGCAGAGTTGGGCAAGTTCTGGGGACTGCTCTTGAACATGGGGCTTCTGAAATAGCCGTCCAGTAGGACCTACTGGAGCACAGACTTGTTATACCACACCCCGATGTACCGTATGGCCATGTCCAGGATGCGTTATGAGGCAATACTTCGCTTCCTACATTATGCCGATAATGAGCCGTGCCCACCCCGAGATGACCCCAGTTTTCACCGTTTATATAAACGGAGACCCCTATTAGACCATTTCAGTGCCCGTTTGCCCAAGCATACACCCCCGAGAAGTGTATTTCTATTGATGAGTCCCTGGTACATTTTAAAGGGATTCAATTCCGTCAGTACCTGCCGGGCAAGTGGGCAAGGTTTGGCGTGAAGATGTATAAGGTGTGCGAGAGTGCATCCGGGTATACCTACAAATTTAGGATATATGAAGGGAAGGACACCAGTATTCAGCCCCCAGAATGCCCCCCCCTCCCTTACTGGGAGTTAATGCAAAAATTGTGTGGGATTTGGTGCACCCTCTGCTGGACCAGGGTTACCACCTCTACCTGGATAATTTTTATACCAGCGTCCCACTCTTCAACTGCCTCGCTTCCAGTCCTGCGGCATGCGGCACTGCTAGAAGAAATCTGAGAGGCCTCCCTAAGACTCTGCAGGGCAAACACTCAGAAGGGGTGAGAGCAGGGCACATTCTAGCAGCAACATATTGTGTGACAAGTACAAGGACAAGAGAGATGCCACACCAGTACCCATGTACCTGTACGAGGTACCAGTACAGAGACCCCCAAACCAGACTGCATCCTGGACTACAATAGGTACATGGGAGGGGTGGACTTGTCAGATCAAGCCCTGAAGCCCTACAGCGCCATGCGGTGTGGTATAAGAAGCTGCCCATGCACATCATACAGTTGGCATTGTACAATGCGTACGTGCTACGTCGATGTGCAGGCCAGACGGGAACTTTCCTGGAATTTCAAGAGGTGGTTATCAAGAAACTAATTTTTAGGGACCAAGAAAGGGGGGGGGGGGCACCCAGTACTTCTGGAAGCGGGGCCACACGCATCATACCAGGGCAACACTTTCCAGGAGAAGTTCCCCAAACTGGTGGAAAGGGAAGGAGTCAAAAGAGGTGCAAAGTCTGCTATAAGAGGGGGATAAGGGAGGACAACACATCAATGTGACACGTGTCCCGAAAAACTAGGGCTCTGTATGAAAGTGTTATAAAACTTACCATACATCCCTTGATTTTTCATTTACCCTGATGCACTCCACACAGCTTATCCCCCTCATCTTTCCCTTCTGAGCCCTGCTGTGTACCCAGGCAGCTGATAACCGCCACGTTGAGGGTATTGCCATACCCGGGAGAACCCACATTACAGTTTGTGGGGTGTGTATCTCCGGTGGCACATGCTGGGCACACTATCGGACACTGAAATGGCATATATGTATAGAAAAGTGCAAATCTCACACTGCACCATCTGCTGCGCATTATCTTTTATACAGTACCTGTGGGGTCAAAATGCTCACTACACCTCTAGATGAATATCTTAAGGGGTGTAGTTTATAAAACGGGGTCACTTCTCGGGGGTTTCAACTGTACTGGTACCTCAGGGGTTCCGCATACATGACTACACACTAGAAAAGCTCCAGTAGTCAAAATGGTGGTCCTTCCTTTGAGCCCTACCATAGGCCCAAAAAGCAGTTTATCACCACAAATGGGGTATTGCTGCACTCAGGACAAATTGGGCAACAAAATTGGGTATTTTGTTCTGTGTGAAAATAAGAAATTGATTAAAAAGGACATCTTATTGGAAAAAGTAATTTTTTATTATTTTTTTTATTTCCCAGCCCAATTCAAATACGTGCTGTGAAAAAACGGTGGGGTCAAAATGGTCACAACAACCATAAATTCGTTTGAGGGGTGTAGTTTCCAAAATGGGGTCACTTTTGGGGGATTCGTACGGTTTTGGCACAACACCTCCTAGAGCAGGGGTCTCAAACTCGGCCGGGTAAGTGGGCCGCATATAGAAAGAATGGGAAGTTGACGGGCCGCATTACTTTCAAATTTGATACAATACAAAATTATTGTTAATCAATTAGTTATTTGAACTACTAGAACACTATATTACTAGAATAATAATACTACATTACTATAATAATAGCGCTAGGTTTAAAATTTGAGATATTTCTCCACGTGCTTATTTCAACAATCCAGCTTTCCAGTTTAAGTGTCGCTAAATGCAGTCCGGCGGCTCAGTTAGCACACATGTCAAGATTGGGCAGCCCCTTTTTGGATGCTGCCGCAGTGCCCTCTGTGGATAATGCAACACACCCGTAGATAAGGCCACAGTGCCCTCTGTAGATAAGGCCACAGTGCCCTCTGTAGATAAGGCCACAGTGCCCTCTGTAGATAAGGCCACAGTGCCCTCTGTAGATAAGGCCACAGTGCCCTCTGTAGATAAGGCCACAGTGCCCTCTGTAGATAAGGCCACAGTGCCCTCTGTAGATAAGGCCACAGTGCCCTCTGTAGATAAGGCCACAGTGCCCTCTGTAGATAAGGCCACAGTGCCCTCTGTAGATAAGGCCACAGTGCCCTCTGTAGATAAGGCCACAGTGCCCTCTGTAGATAAGGCCACAGTGCCCTCTGTAGATAAGGCCACAGTGCCCTCTGTAGATAAGGCCACAGTGCCCTCTGTAGATAAGGCCACAGTGCCCTCTGTAGATAAGGCCACAGTGCCCTCTGTAGATAAGGCCACAGTGCCCTCTGTAGATAAGGCCACAGTGCCCTCTGTAGATAAGGCCACAGTGCCCTCTGTAGATAAGGCCACAGTGCCCTCTGTAGATAAGGCCACAGTGCCCTCTGTAGATAAGGCCACAGTGCCCTCTGTAGATAAGGCCACAGTGCCCTCTGTAGATAAGGCCACAGTGCCCTCTGTAGATAAGGCCACAGTGCCCTCTGTAGATAAGGCCACAGTGCCCTCTGTAGATAAGGCCACAGTGCCCTCTGTAGATAAGGCCACAGTGCCCTCTGTAGATAAGGCCACAGTGCCCTCTGTAGATAAGGCCACAGTGCCCTCTGTAGATAAGGCCACAGTGCCCTCTGTAGATAAGGCCACAGTGCCCTCTGTAGATAAGGCCACAGTGCCCTCTGTAGATAAGGCCACAGTGCCCTCTGTAGATAAGGCCACAGTGCCCTCTGTAGATAAGGCCACAGTGCCCTCTGTAGATAAGGCCACAGTGCCCTCTGTAGATAAGGCCACAGTGCCCTCTGTAGATAAGGCCACAGTGCCCTCTGTAGATAAGGCCACAGTGCCCTCTGTAGATAAGGCCACAGTGCCCTCTGTAGATAAGGCCACAGTGCCCTCTGTAGATAAGGCCACAGTGCCCTCTGTAGATAAGGCCACAGTGCCCTCTGTAGATAAGGCCACAGTGCCCTCTGTAGATAAGGCCACAGTGCCCTCTGTAGATAAGGCCACAGTGCCCTCTGTAGATAAGGCCACAGTGCCCTCTGTAGATAAGGCCACAGTGCCCTCTGTAGATAAGGCCTGAAACCCCTGTCCTAGAGCCACATGTGGAACATTTCTAAAAACTGCAGAATCTGGACAATACATATTTTGTGGTGTTTCTCTGGTAAAACCTTCTGTGGTACAGAAAAAAAAAATGGAATAAAATGGAATTTCTGCAAGAAAAATAAAAATGTCCCCTCCACTTCGCTTTAATGCCTGTGAAACACCTAAAGGGTTAAGAAACTTTCTAAATGCTGTTTTGAATATTTTGAGGGCCCCCCAAAGCCACTTCAGAACTGAACAGGTACCTAAAAAAAAAGGCTTTTGAAATTTTCTTAAAAATATGAGAAATTGCTGTTCATGTTCTAAGCCTCGTAACGTCCAAGAAAAATAAAAGAATGTTCAAAAAATGATGCCAATCTAAAGTAGACATATGGGAAATGTGAACTAGTAACTATTTTGGGTGGTATAACCGTCTACCTTGCAAGCAGATGCATTTAAATTCAGGAAAATTTACTTTTCCAAATTCTGTAAATTGTGCTATTTTTCACACATAAAACAGGGAATATATCGATTAAGTTTTACCACTAGCGCAAAGCCCAATGTGTCACGCGAAAACAATCTCAGAATCGCTTGGATAGGTAAAAGTAATCCAAACTTTTTACCAGTAAAAGTGACATGTCAGATTTGAAAAAACGGGCTCTGAGCGTTAAAGAGGCTCTGTCACCAGATTTTGCAACCCCTATCTGCTATTGCAGCAGATCGGCGCTGCAATGTAGATTACAGTAACGGTTTTATTTTTAAAAAACGAGCATTTTTGGCCAAGTTATGACCATTTTTGTAGTTATGCAAATGAGGCGTGCAAAAGTCCAAGTGGGTGTGTTTAAAAGTAAAAGTCCAAGTGGGCGTGAATTATGTGCGTACATCGGGGCGTTTTTACTACATTTACTAGCTGGGCGTTCTGACGAGAAGTATCATCCACTTCTCTTCAGAACGCCCAGCTTCTGCCAGATCACACTGTGACGTCACTCACAGGTCCTGCATCGTGTCGGACGAGCGAGGACACATCGGCACCAGAGGCTACAGTTGATTCTGCAGCAGCATTGGCGTTTGCAGGTAAGTAGCTACATCGACTTACCTGCTAACGCCGAGGCTGCTGCAGAATCAACTGTAGCCTCTGGTGCCGGTGTCCTCGCTCGTCCGACACGATGCAGGACCTGTGAGTGACGTCACAGATCTGCACTGCCAGAAGCTGGGCGTTCTGAAGAGAAGTGGATGATACTTCTCTTCAGAACGCCCAGCTAGTAAAAGAAGTAAACACGCCCCGATGTACGCACATAATACACGCCCACTTGGACTTTTACTTTTAAACACACCCACTTGGACTTTTGCAAGCCTCATTTGCATAACTACAAAAATGGTCATAACTTGGCCAAAAATGCTCGTTTTTTAAAAATAAAAACGTTACTGTAATCTACATTGCAGCGCCGATCTGCTGCAATAGCAGATAGGGGCTGCAAAATCTGGTGACAGAGCCTCTTTAAGGCCAAAACTAGGCTGCGTCCTTAAGGGGTTAAAGAAACCGTTGAATGACACTAAAGGGAATGGGGGTAAATTTAGCAACTTTTCTTTGCCAGTTTTTTGGTGTAGAAAAGTTGCAAAGAGCCCGAGAAGTCGTAATTGGGGTTGCAAATTGTAAAAAACGGCATGGATTTTAAAAGGGGGCAAAGCCTCAGCAGCCCAACAGAATTGGAATTTACACCCAAAAACGGTTATACACTACAGTGGAAATCTACGCAGAGTCCTCGCAGTGTAGATTTTACTCTGTGGGGTGTAGCGAGGTAGAGGCGGATGTCAGGCCCCATACATTGCCCTGCGCTAATCATACTACCCCCAAACCCCTCATGGAGGCAATTTGAGGAAGAGAAAAAAAAAAAAAAAAAAAACGCTCACAGCTCCTCTTCTCCCCTCCAGGCTCCCTCTGCACGTTGCAGCTCATACGAGGTCCTGACGCTGCCATTGTACGTGACGCAACACGGATGTCATTGAGTGCTGCGTCACATATAAGACCCTGAAGCCGCTCAGCGTCAGGACCTTACATGTATCCACAAGATATCCCACCACCGGCCATAGCATCCAAACAGGAATAACGGGTGAGATGGCACCTCACGCTCCATAACTCCCATAGAAATGACTGGAGAAACAGCTGAACTCGGGTGCTGCCACCTCTACATTCATTCATTGCCGGGATGCAGCAGGACAGGGGTTGGCAGGGGGTGCCCCCTGTTCTGGAGAGAAGTTTGTGACCCCTATTAAACATTAATGGCATAGCCTATAGACCTGCAATATATTGTCCAGGATCGGAATACTCCCAGTGATAAGAAGACATTTCTTCCATAGTTCAGCCCTTTGCGCCGGTGTCTGGGAAGAAGTTGATAAACCTGAAGTTGTCACAATACATCTCCAAGGAGCAACGTCTCATACAACACACTGGTGGAGGGCAGTCGTCCCGGTCACTTGTGGGGTGCACAGTTACAACTCCCAGAATTCCATGCAAAAGACGTTGAGGAGCGACTGAAAATGCCACATACGGGAGGGTTGTCCACAAATTAGTTATGTTCCCGTCACCGCTCCTCGCAGAAATAACATGCATGTCAACGTGAAGAATCACCGCCCGCTCAGTAATATTCACTGCAGGCCTCTCCTTTATGGTAATGGCTTCACCTGTCAATGCAAAGAGGATGCAGGAAAGCGTCAACTGAGCAATGCTGCAAACGTGACAACCAAGATGGCGGTGGCGATCCAGCTGTCACATGATAACCACCACAGCACAGTGTTATTTGTTAGTTCTGCTCCAACTGTAATACAAGCCACGGATACAAAGTTACCGCTGGCGCCCAACAGAGTTTGGTTGTGGCGTCAAATCAGACAGAATTTACAATGGATTCTACAACGCAAACGAAGCCGTAATCCAGCCAAAGCACCAGTGGTCGTACCGGGACCTCAGTAAGTCAGGTGTATTGTACCCGTGTTCAACTATCTGTATTCTGGATATAAGAACAGAGCTTACAGAACCATAGGGATCTATAGAAATCAGGCATCCTGTAAGATTTAATCAGTAGAGATTCGGATGATAACATCTGGACGACAAATGGTTAAAGAGGGTTTACCACAAGGACGCCCGCCAAACACTACAATGGGGGTCCACGACTCCCTTGTTCAGGCACGGCAGTGTCAAGCGGAGGAGTTTGAACGGCGCGTTGATAAAGTGTGCGCTCATCTAATCTATTCGAAAACTATGGGGCTGGTGAGAAGAGCTGAGCACTATGCCTGGAGACCCCGTTCTAGTAATCAAGGGGGTCCCGGCTACGAAGCACATACAACTCTGACCTTTTCTGTAAGACCGGTAATAGAGATAAACCAACTAACTCCGCACAAATAGAGTTCGGTCTAAATTTCAGATTCACCGAAATCCGTAACATTTGAGGCTCGTGACACACTAACTGGTGGCCACCGGCGAACCGGCCACTTCTCACAACTTACAGAAAAAGAAAGAAAGAAGTCAAAATAAAAGTACCCAATTTCCGACCTCGCCTGGTCTCCCGTAGCCTTGCTTCCTTACAAGGGAAGATTACGTTTTGTGACCACGTGACGGCGCAACCAACCACAGGCGTCATGGGTGGCACCGCAAGTGCCCCGATTGGCCTGTTTGATTCAGATGTCTCCTAGGATTAGATACAACTTGGATACAGTCCTATAAAGACATCAGAGAGCCAAACAAGGCAATCGGGGCACTTGCGATTCGCAGCAAACTTATTCGGACTGAATAAAATTTCAGGAAATTCGCTCATCTTTAACATTCATTTAGTGGGAAACCCTTTAAACGTGGTTGCAATACACCGGACTGAATGAAGCAACGAGCTGTATTTCTACATAATCTGTATTTCCCAATACACTGGAGGCCGAATCCGCCCGATAGAAGGTCAGCAGAGGATAACACACATATTCCCAATCGCTAGAACATGTATATGGAGGCAATGGAATGCGGGGGATGGGGCACTACCTTCACAGGACCCCCAAAGGGGACAGGCTCTACAAACCACAGCTTTCATGCTAAAGGCCCCAACTTGATTTTAACAACTACTGTGCACAGTCCCTACAGGAAATAAATCCCCCCCCCCCCACTTGGGATCAGCACGTTATCGGGCGACAGTCATAGGGACACAAGCTGTTAACTCCGGACAACCACATTAAGCTGCCCAAGCACGGGGCAACTGGTCACCAATCGGATGAGCGCCCTAAGGCAGACGCAGCGCAACCAACATGGGCATTAAAGGGGTCCCGAGCGGACACGCGTAACATATAGACTGCCATTCATCAAGTTGTCAGACATGCAATTCTACTTTCCTCCTGTAGTGGCCGCTGTAGGGAAAGCGTCTGGCTGGTGGCAGCTTTCCAGATGTTTGCCAGGTGACAAGCAGTATGGCCGCCCCCTCCTGTAGTCACAGCCCTAAGTTTCTTAAAGGGGATGTCCACTTTTCACCACCGCAGACCACCATGACACAACAACTCGCAGGAACTATTGAAAACCGCCAATGCAAAGGGAGAATTTGTCCAATAACGTTTAACTGTCAGGCACAGGCCGGCGTCTATAGCTCGCCATTGACTTCTACGTACAAACATAACAAGCAGTCACAGTCATAACGTACGCAGCTACAAAGCCAGTAATAAAAGTTATTACACCTCACCACTCCCACTGTCACCCATTCACCCCCTCAGCCACCAGAATAAACCCTCACTAGGCTACAAAACCAAGCCCCACCCCACCAGCGACTCACCTTTGACTTTGCCGAAAGTGCCCACCCCCAGCGTGTCCCCCAGAATATAGTGGCCGATCTTCATCCTGCCGTCATGATGCTTCTGTTTATCGGCCGCCATCTTCAGGAAGGAACTGAGGCTGCGCATTGCGCGCTCCCGACTGCCGAGGAATGAGGAGGCGCACAAGGGCGGAGCCACGGATAAACAACGAGGGCCGGGCTACGGAGACGCAGATTATTTATCAGCCAAGGATAGGCCCTGATTGGACAATTAGAGAAGGGGCGGAGTTACCAGTATGTCCTCGTAAACAAGCGTCCGCGCTGTGCAGTGTGAGGTGCAGCGTGCTGGTGAAGCGGCCAGAGGTCACACACCCGCCTCAAAAGCCCGCCAATTCTAGTCGGATCCGGTGTGGACACAGACGTGACGATTATGTTTATGTTTTAATTTACCACAGCGAGTGCGTTATTTTTTTAGCAGTTATTTAACCCTTTAGTGAGACTTGTAGTTTCTTAGGATCCATTTTGAAGTAGGTATCGCGCTGGGAGGTACAAGTTGCCTAGATGTCTGTTATTGCGAAACGTAATTACGGTCCGCAATTATGGATACATTAATTTATAATGACCACAGACTCGCGAATATTTGTGGGTCGTAGAAAGCCTCCGCAAGAGATGGGACAGGTCCTATTTTTTGCCTTTTACTGACCGTTCTCCAGTACTTTATAATGGGAGCATGGTTCGCAAATATTACGGGCACGGTCGTGTGCGTGGGGCCTAAAAGTTAACGTGTGGGGCCTGTGACGCTTTAACGCTTTCGCTGCCAGGACAATTTTCACACTTTCGACTTGTAGAAATAAAACCTGAATTATAAAAAAAAATCCGTATTTGCGGTCCGTATCGCCCATTCTAGTGTATGGCTATGCAAAAAAAAAACACTCGGAAACCAACGGGATCCGTGTTTTGTGGTCCGGGAAACGGTTGTGTGCATGGTGCCTAATTTTGCGTAACGGAGACACGGATTCGTAAGAAAAAACGTGTGCATGGCCTATAGGGATGAAAAAGTTTACCTAAAGGATTAGCGTGGACTGAATGAGCAGGTTCCCGAGTTCGTCCTGGCCCGTACCCTTCTAGTGTATGAAGTACGGGACTGTACCCCTGACTCTTCTGGATCCACAATCCTTCGAACCCCAAATTCCATGTCTCTGGAGGAGGAGGTTTCCTGAGTGGATTAGATGGAGATACAAATGTTTGTGAAAAACATCATGAATTTTAAAAGAAGGAGGAAGAGCCGGGAGAAAAGACACAGGGTTAATAACTCCAACAATTCGTATGGACCAGCAAACCTAGGAGCGAACTTACGAGACGGTACTTTCAATCGTAGGTTCTTATAAAGCCACGCCCTTTGTCCCACACTGAAGACCGGAACCACCATACGTTTTTTCGTCCGCATGTTTTTTTTCAATTAACCCCTTAGTGTCTAAACCTGTTTTGGCCTTTAAAGAGGCTCTGTCACCACATTATAAGTCACCTATTGCCTACAGAAGGAGATCGGTGCTGTAATGTAGGTGACAGTAATGCTTTTTATTTAAAAAAACGATCTGTTTTCACCACTTTATTAGCGATTTTAGATTTATGCTAATGAGTTGCTTAATGCCCAAGTGGGCGTATTTTTACTTTAGTGGGCGTTGTACAGAGGAGTGTATGACGCTGACCAATCAGCGTCATACACTTCTCTCCATTCATTTAGTCAGCGCATAGGGATCTTGTAAGGCTGGATTCACACGAGGTCATTACGTCCGTGATTGACGGACGTATTTCGGTCGCAAGTCCCGGACCGAACACAGTGCAGGGAGCCGGGCTCCTAGCATCATACTTATGTACGATGCTAGGAGTCCCTGCCTCACAACTGTCCCGTACTGAAAACATGATTACAGTACGGGACAGTTGTCCGGCAGCGAGGCAGGGACTCCTAGCATCGTACATAACTATTATGCTAGGAGCCCGGCCACCTGCACTGTATAGATGTGTGTTAGGGGGGATTCAGACGAGCGCGATTTGCGCGCGTGCAGGCCGCGTATTTTCTGCGCATCACGCACAGCACTATAGAAGTCAATGAGGCAGTTCAAATAGTGCGTGATTCTTGCGCAGCGTTTGTTCGCTGCGTACTATACGCGACCGGTTCAAAAACTCTGCGTATTTCACGCATCACGCACCCATTGAAGTCAATGGGTGCGTGAAAATCACGCGCACCACACGGAAGCACTTCCATGGGACGAGCGTGATTCGCGCAACAGCAGTGAAAAGGATGAATGAAAACCGAAAAGCACCACGTGCTTTTCTGTTTCCGAACATCCAAACGGAGTGTCTTTGCGATGAGCGAAGCCGGACAAGCGTACCGAACTTCACCGGGTTCGGGCAAACTCGTTTTGGCCGATCCCGGCAAAAAAATTATCGGTACGCGACGTCAGGAGATAGTCACTGTCCATGGTGCTGAAAGAGTTAAACTGTTTCAGCACCATGGACAGTGACTTGCGATCCCAAAATACATTAACCTGTAAAAAAAAAACGAAGTTCTAACTTACCGATTACTCCTGTCTCCTTCCTGCAGTCCGACCTCCCGGGATGACACTTCAGTTCAAGTGACAGCTCCAGCCAATCACAGGCCAAGCACAGGCTGCAGCGGTCACTTGGACTGCTGCGTCATCCAGGGAGGTGGGGCCCGATGTCAAGAGAGGCGCGTCACCAAGGACGCGTCACCAAGGACGCGTCACCAAGGCAACGGCCGGGAAGTTCTCGGTAAGTAGGAACTTTATCTTTTTTTTTTACAGGTTTTTCGCTGTTGTGTTCGGCATTCACTGTCGAGGGTGCTGAAAGATTTAGCTCTTTCAGCACCTTGGACAGTGACGGGCGTCGACAAGCCTCATCTCTATGATGCCGGCTGCGCGAAAATCACGCAGCCGCGCATCAGACACGCATGACACACGCAGCTGTCAAATGGTTTTTGCGCTCGCAAAACGCTGCGTTGTTTGCGCGCGCAAAAACGCAACGTTCGTGTGAATCTCCCCTTACTCTGTGATCGATCCTTTCTGCACAGGCCGGTGTCGCACTAATAAATCTCCTTCCTTATCCCCCTTTTGGTCCACACTCCGCACATTTGCAGTTTGGGGAATTTGCCAGGAAAGTGTTGTCCTGGTATAATACGGGCGCCCTCGCTTCCAACAGATATGTTTGGGCCCCCCCTTCCCTTCCTGGTTCCCTAATTTTAGTGCCTTGATACATCACCTTTTGAAACAGAAGAAATGTTCCCCTCGGGCCGGCACAACTGGATATTTTTCTTTCCTGACTTATTGGAGCCTTAAAGAGGCTCTGTCACCAGATTTTGCAACCCCTATCTGCTATTGCAGCAGATAGGCGCTGCAATGTAGATTACAGTAACGTTTTTATTTTTAAAAAAACGAGCATTTTTGGCCAAGTTATGGCCATTTTTGTATTTATGCAAATGAGGCTTTCTTATGTACAACTGGGCGTGTTTACAGTAAAAGTCCAAGTGGGCGTGTATTATGTGCGTACATCGGGGCGTTTTTACTTCTTTTACTAGCTGGGCGTTCTGACGAGAAGTATCATTCACTTCTCTTCAGAACGCCCAGCTTCTGGCAGTGCAGACACAGCGTGTTCTCGAGAGATCACGCTGTGACGTCACTCACTTCCTGCCCCAGGTCCTGCATCGTGTCTGCCACATCGGCACCAGAGGCTACAGATGATTCTGCAGCAGCATCGGCGTTTGCATGTAAGTCGATGTAGCTACTTACCTGCAAACGCTGATGCTGCTGCAGAATCCACTGTAGCCTCTGGTGCCGATGTGTCCTCGCTCGTCCGACACGATGCAGGACCTGGGTCAGGAAGTGAGTGACGACGCAGCGTGATCTCTCGAGAACACGGCTGTGTCTGCACTGCCAGAAGCTGGGCGTTCTGAAGAGAAGTGGATGATACTTCTCGTCAGAACGCCCAGCTAGTAAAAACGCCCCGATGTAACACACATAATACACGCCCACTTGGACTTTTACTTTAAACACGCCCACTTGGACTTTTGCAAGCCTCATTTGCATAAATACAAAAATGGTCATAACTTGGCCAAAAATGCTCGTTTTTTAAAAATAAAAACGTTACTGTAATCTACATTCCAGTGCCTATCTGCTGCAATAGGAGATAGGGGTTGCAAAATCTGGTGACAGAGCCTCTTTAACCTATTTTATTTTTTCATAGACGTAGTTGTATGAGGGCTCTTTTTTTACGGGACGAGCTGTAGCTTTTATTGGTACCATATTGGGTTACATGCAACTTTTTGATCACTTGTTATCCTTTTTTTGGGAGGCAAGGTGACAAAAAACGGCAATTCTGCCATAGTTTTTTGGTTGTTTTTTTTTTATACAGCGTTCACCATGCGTTATAAACGACATGTTACCTTTATTCTGCGGGTCAGTACGATTCCGGCGATACCTCATTTATAGAACTTTTTTATAACTTTTTGCACAATAAAATTACTTTTGGAAAGAGAATGTATTTTTTCTGTCGCCAAGTTGTGAGAGCCATAACTTTTACATTTTTTCGTCGATGGAGCGGTGTGAGGGTTTGTTTTTTGCGAGACGAGGTATAGACTTTATAGGCACCATTTTTGGATACATGCGACTTTTTGATCACTTTTTATTTCAATTTTTGGAAGACAGTGACCAAAAAAACAGTAATTATGGCAGTGTTTTTGAGGTTTTTTTTACGGCGTTCACTGCGCTGGATAAATAACATAATATTTTTATAGTTTAGGTCGTTACGGTCGCAGCGATACCAAATATGTATGGCTTTATTATTTTTTACAATAATAAATGACTTGATAAGGGAAAAAGGGAGATTGTGTTTTATTTTATTACTTGAAACTTTTATTGTATGTTTTACAACTTTTATTTGTACTTTTTTTACACTTTTTTTTTAGTCCCACTAGGGGACTTGAAGGTCCAACTGTTTGTTTGATTTTCTAATACATTGCACTACCTACGTAGTGCAATGTATTGGAACTGTCAGTTGTTCACTGACAGCAAGCCGATCAAGCTCCGCCTCTGGGCGGGGCCTAATCAGCTTACGTAATGGCACAGGAGTCCATTGTTAGGGCTCCTGTTGCCATAGTAGCAGTCGCCAGCCTTGCCTCGCGTGGCAAGGCTGCCGATTTGCTACAAACCTCTAGGATGCAGCGATCACAATGGATCGCTGCATCGAAGGGGTTAATGCCAGGAATCGGAGCTAGCTCCGGTTCCTGCCGATAGATCGGGGTGTCCGTTGTAACATACAGCGGACACCCACTGCTGATGACGCCGGCTCTGCTTCTAAGCCGGAAGCTGAGCCGGCGCCATCTTGCCGATGGTACCGGAAGCCTCCTGGGCCCCGCCAACGATGGGGCATAGGAGGATTCCGTTACTGGCGGATCGGGAGGTAAGTATTAGCCCTCCGATCGCCTTTGCAGCCACCGGCAACCCAGCAATCACGTTGCTGGGGTGCCGGTGGCTATAAACTCCTCACATGCTGCGATCTCTATTGAACGCAGCATCTGTGGGGTTAATCGGCCGGATCGGATGCTAGCTCCGGTCCTGGCCGATACCTCAGGGTGCCAGCTGTAACATACAGCTGTCACCCGGGGGTGATGTCGCTGGCTCAGCTCCTGAGCCAGCTTCATCTCCATCACGTACAGTTACGTGAAAAGGCGTTAAGCCACCAGTTTTAATCACGTAACTGTACGTGATTGGGCGGGAAGGGGTTAAGCAACTCATTAGCATAAATCTAAAATCGCTAATAAAGTGGTAAAAACAGATCGTTTTTAAATAAAAAAGCATTACTGTCACCTACATTATAGCGCCGATCTCCTTATGTAGGAGACAGGGCACTTATAATGTGGTGACAGAGCCTCTTTAAAGAGGCTCTGTCACCACATTATAAGTGCCCTATCTTGTACATAATGTGATCGGCGCTATAATGTAGATTATATTAGTGTTTTTTTATTTCGAAAAACGATCATTTTTGAGTTATAACCTATTTTACCTTTATGCTAATGACTTTCTTAATGGACAACTGGGCGTGTTTTACTTTTTGACAAAGTGGGCGTTGTACAGAGGAGTGTATGACGCTGACCAATCAGTGACCAATCAGCTTCATACACTTCTCTCCATTCATTTACACAGCACATAGTGTTCTAGCTAGATCACTATGTGCATCCACATACACAGACAGTAACGTTACTCAAGTGTCCTGGCAGTGAATAGAAATCACTACGAGCCAGGACATGATGACTGTTCAGAATCCTGACACCTCGGTAACGTTTGTGTGAGATTTACAGCAAGGCAAGCGTAATCTCGTTTTAAATGACAGTTTACAGCGCAATCTCACGAGATTACGCTTGCCCTGCTGTAAATCTCACACAAACGTTACCGAAGTGTCAGGATTCCGAATAGACATCACGTCCTGGCTGGAGGTGATGCCTATTCATTGTCAGGACACTTCAGTACCGTTAATGTGTGTGTATGTGGCTGAACATAGTGATCTAGCTAGAAAACAATGTGCTGTGTAATTGAATGGAGAGAAGTGTATGACACTGATTGGTCAGCGTCATACTCTTCCCTCCACAACACCCACTTGGTCATATAGTAAAACACGCCCAGTTGTCCATTGAGAAACTCATTAGCATAAAGCTAATATAGGTCATAATTGATCATTTTTCTAAATAAAAAACACAGCTGTAATCTGCATTACAGCGCCGATCACATTATGTACAATATAGGCCACTTATAATGTGGTGACAGAGACTCTTTAAGGATCAGACCATTTTTTTTAATCTGACATGTATCACTTGAAGTGGTAATAACTTTGAAATGCTCTTATTTTTTCAAGCGATTCTGAGAGTGTTTTCTCGTGACAAATTGGACTTTAACCCCTTCCCGCCGGATCACGTATATAAACGTCATTAAAATCGGTGGCTTACCGCCTTTTCACGTAAATATACGTCATGGAGATGAAGCTGGCTCAGGAGCTGAGCCAGCGACATCACCACCGGGTGACAGCTGTATGTTACAGCTGGCACCCTAAGGTATCGGCCAGAACCGGAGCTAGCCTCCGATCCGACCGATTAACCCCTCACATGCTGCGTTCAATAGAGATCGCAGCATGTGAGGAGTTTATAGCCACCGGCACCCCAGCAACGTGATCGCTGGGTTGCCGGTGGCTGCAAAGGCGATCGGAGGGCTAATGCTTACCTCCCGATCAGCCTGTAACGGCATCCTCCTATGCCCCGTCGTCGGCGGGGCCCAGGAGGCTTCCGGTAACATCGGCAAGATGGCGCTGGCTCAGCTTCCGGCTCAGAAGCTGAGCCGGCGTCATCAGCAGTGGGTGTCCGCTGTATGTTACAGCGGACACCCCGATCTATCGCCAGGAACCGGAGCTAGCTCCGATTCCTGGCATTAACCCCTTCGATGCAGTGATCCATTGTGATCGCTGCATCCTAGAGGTTTGTAGAAAATCGGCAGCCTTGCCATGCGATGGCAAGGCTGGCGACTGCTACCATGGCAACAGGAGCCCTAACAATGGACTCCTGTCTGCCTTTACGTAAGCTGATTAGGCCCGCCCAGAGGCGGAGCCTGATCGGCTTGCTGTCAGTGAACAACTGACAGTTCCAATACATTGCACTACATAGGTAGTGCAATATATTAGAACATCAAACAAATAGTTGGACATTCAAGTCCCCTAGTGGGACTAAAGAAAAGTGTAAAAAAAAGTGTAAAAAAAGTAAAAATAAAAGTTGGAAAACATACAATAAAAGTTTCAAATAATAACACAAAACACAATCGCCCTTTTTCCCTTATAAGTCATTTATTATTGAAAAAAATAATAAAGCCATACATATTTGGTATCGCAGCGACCGTAACGACCTGAACTATAAAAATATTATGTTATTTATCCAGCGCAGTGAACGCCGTAAAAAAAAAACTCAAAAACACTGCCATAATTACTGTTTTTTTGGTCACTGTCTTCCAAAAATTGAAATAAAAAGTGATCAAAAAGTCGCATGTATCCAAAAATGGTACCGATAAAATCTATACCTCGTCTCGCAAAAAAAACAAGCCCTCACACAGCTCCATCGACGAAAAAATGTAAAAGTTATGGCTCTCACAACTTGGCGACAGAAAAAATACATTCTCTTTCCAAAAGTAATTTTATTGTGCAAAAAGTTATAAAAAAGTTCTGTAAATTTGGTATCGCCGGAATCGTACTGACCCGCAGAATAAAGGTAACATGTAGTTTATAACGTACGGTGAACGGTGTATATAAAAAAAAAAGTGGCACAAGCTGGGCATGACATTTGACACTGAATTGGCATATCTAGGGAAACTATTTAATTTGTACCTTCCGCAGCGCAATCATTTATGGAAAAGACACGTGGGGTGAAAATGCTCACTACACCTCTTAATAAATGCCTTGAGGGGTGCAGTTTCCAAAATGGGGTCACTTCTCAGGGGTTTCTTTTATTATTTCACATCAAAGCCTCTGCAATTGTGAACCAATACTTTATAAGTCGCCAAATTAGGCCTCAATTTTACATGGTACTCTTTCACTCCTGAGCCCTGTCGAATGTCCAGGCAAAAGATTAGGGCCACATGTAGGGTGATTCTAAAACAGGGAAACACCGCATAATAATTGAGAGCTGTCTTGTTATGGTGGCACAAGCCGGGCACCACATATTGGCGTATCTAAGGAAAAATTCCCATTTTCATTCTCCCACATCGTGTGCACACGAATTTCTGCAAAACACCTGTGGGGTTAACATGCTCACTACACCCCTAGGTGAATACCTTGAGGGTGTTGTTTCCAAAATGGGGTCACTTCTGGGGGGGATCCACTGTTTTGGTCCCACAGGGACTTTGCAAATGCAACATAGCGACCAGAAACCAAATGCAGCAAAATCTGTACACCAAAAGCAAATGGCGCTCCTTCCCTTCTGAGCCCTGCCGTGTGCCCAAACAGCATTTTACGACCACGTGTGGGGTATTGCCGTACTCCAGAGAAGTTGCTTTACAAGCGTTGGGGTTCTTTTTTTCCTTTATTTGTTGAGAAAATTAAAAATTTGGAGCTAAAGCTACGTCTTATTGAAGAAAAAGGATTTTTTTTATTTTCACTGCCCAATTCTAATAAAATCTATGAAACACCTGTGGGGGCAAAATACTCACTACACCCCTAGATGGATTCCTCAAGGGGTGTAGTTTTCTCAATGGAGTCACTTTTTTGGCGTTTTCACTGTTTTGGTACCTCAGGGGCTTTGCAAATGCGACATGGCCTCCACAAACCATTCCTGCTAAATTTGAGCTCCAAAAGCCAAATGGCGCTCTTTCCCTTCTAAGCTCCGCCGTGTGTCCAAACATCCGTTTATAACCACATGTGGGGTATTGTTTTACTCGGGAGAAATTGCTTTACAAATGTTGTGGTGCTTTTTCTCCTTTAGTCCTCGTGGAAATTAGAAAAAATTAGCTAAACCTACATAATCTTTGAAAGAATGACGATTTTTATTTTCACGGCCTACTTCCAATAATTTCTGCAAAAAACCTGCGGGGTCAAAATGCTCACTATACCCCTAGATAATTTCCTCAAGGGGTGTAGTTTCCAAAATGGGGTCACTTTTGGTGGATTTCCACTGTTTTGGCACCGAAAGAGCCCTTGAAACCTGACATGGAGCCTAAAATATTTTCTAATAAAAAGGAGGCCCAAAATCCACTGGGTGCTCCTTTGCTTCTGAGGCCGGTGCTTCAGTCCATTACCACACTAGGGCCACATGTGGGATATTTCTAAAAACTGCAGAATCTGGGCAATAAATATTGAGTTGCATTTCTCTGGTAAAAACTTCTGTGTTACAAAAAAAATAGAATAAAAATGAATTTCTGCAAAAAAAAAATGAAATTTGAAAATTTCACCTCTACGTTGCTTTAATTCCTGTGAAACGTTTAAAGGGTTAAGAAACTTTCTAAATGCTGTTTTGAATACTTTGAGGGGTGAAGATTTTAAAATGGGGTGACTTTTTGGCGGTTTCTAATATATAAGGCCCTAAAAGCCGCTTCACAACTGAACTGGCCCCTGTAAAAATAGCCTTTTGAAATTTTCTTGAAAATGTGAGAAATTGCTGCTAAAGTTCTAAGCCTTGTGATGTCATAGAAAAATAAAAGGATGTTCAAAAAACGATGCCAATCTAAAGTAGACATATGGGGGATGTTAATTAGCAACAATTTTGTGTGGTATAACTGCCTGTCTTACAAGCAGATACATTTACATTTAGAAAAATGCTAATTTTTGCAATTTTTCACCAAATTTTGGTGTTTTTCACTGGTAAATATTGAATTTATCGACCACATTTTTCCACTATCATAAAGTCCAATGTGTCACGAGAAAACAATCTCAGAATCACTTTGATAGGTAAAAGCGTTCCGGAGTTATTACCACATAAAGTGAAATATGTCAGATTTGAAAAAATGGGTCTGGTCCTGAAGGCCAAAATGAGCTTGGTCCTGAAGGGGTTAAGTTAGTGGTAAAATTTGGTCGACACATTCAGTGTTTATTTATGAAAAACACCAAAATTTGGAGAAAAATTGCAAAAATTAGCATTTTTTTTAAATTTAAATGTATCTGATTGTAAGACAGATAGTAATACCACACAAAATAGTTACTAGTTTACATTTCCCATATGTCTACTTTATATTTGCATCGTTTTTTGAACATTCTTTTATTTTTCTAGGACGTCACAAGGCTTAGAACTTTAGCAGCAATTTCTCATATTTCCAAGAAAAATTCAAAAATTTTAGGGACCGGTTCCATTCTGAACTGGTTTTGAGGGCCTTATATACTATAAACTCCCTATAAATCACCCATTTTAAAAACTGAACTGTAATTTTTTTTGCAGAAAATCAGTTTTGATCCATTTTTTTCTGTAAGGCTGGGTTCACGACCTATTTTCAGGCGTAAACGAGGCATATTATGCCTGAAAATACGGCTCCAATATGTCGGCAAACATCTGCCCATTCATTTGTATGGGTTTGCCGACGTACTGCGCCGACGACCTGTCATTTACGCATCGTCGTTTGACAGTTGACTGCTTCGGCAAAGAAGTGCAGGACACTTCTTTGAAACGTAATTTGAGCCGTTTTTCATTGAAGTCAATGAAGAACAGCTCAAGTTTATGGGCGTCAAAGACGCATCGCATAATGCGAGGAGGAGCTTTTACGTCTGAAACGACGCAGCTGTTTTCTCCTAAAAACAAGTCTGTCTTTTCAGACGTAAAAGCCACTTATCGTGTGCACATACCCTTACATCCATTTTTTTTTCAGTTTTACCAGAGAAACGCTACTCAATATTTATTGCTCAGAATAGAAATATTCCACATGTGACCCTAGTGTGGTACTGGACGGAAACACAGGCCTCCGAAGCAACGGAGCACCTAGTGGATTTTGGGGCCTTATTTTTATTAGCATATATTTTAGGCACCATGTCAGGTTTGAAGAAGTCTTGTGGGACCAAAACAAGAAAACACCCCAAAAAGACACCATTTCGCAAACTACACCCCTCAAGGAATTTATCAAGGGGTATAGTGGCCATTCTGACCCCACAGGTATTTTGTTGAATTTACACCATGTTCCAAATTATTATGCAAATGTTATTTTTCGCTGATTTTCCTAAATAGTCGATGCAAATGACAGTCAGTATAATCTTCAAGCCATCAACCGTTGGAGTATAATGCGAATTTTATTGAACAAATCTAATGATAACAGATTTTTTTTTAGAAGTAAAAAACTCAAAATGCACTGTTTCAAATTATTATGCACAACAGAGATCAAAACATTGTAAAGGTTGTAAAGAGAACTAAAATGGTCATTTGTTGAATTTGCAGCATCAGGAGGTCATATTTACAGAAATCAAAAGCTCTTTCAATCAAAAAAAACTTAACAAGCCAAGTTACATGTTAACATAGGACCCCTTCTTTGATATCACCTTCACAATTCTTGCATCCATTGAATTTGTGAGTATTTGGACAGTTTCTGCTTGAATATCTTTGCAGGATGTCAGAATAGCCTCCCAGAGCTTCTGTTTTGATGTGAACTGCCTCCCACCCTCATAGATATTTTGCTTGAGGAAGCTCCAAAGGTTCTCAATAGGGTTGAGGTCAGGGGAACATGGGGGCCACACCATGAGTTTCTCTCCTTTTATGTCCATAGCAGCCAATGACACAGAGGTATTCTTTGCAGCATGAAATGGTGCATTGTCATGCATGAAGATAATTTTGCTACGGAAGGCACGGTTCTTCTTTTTGTACCACGGAAGAAAGTGGTCAGTCATAAACTCTACGTACTTTGCAGAGGTCATTTTCACTCCGTCAGGGACCATAAAGGGGCCTACCAGCTCTCCCCATGATTCCAGCCCAAAACATGACTCCGCCACCTCCTTGCTGACATCGCAGCCTTGTTGGCACATGGTGGCCATTCACCAACCATCCACTACTCCATCCATCTGGACCATCTAGGGTTGCACGGCACTCATCAGTAAACAATACGGTTTGAAAATTAGTCTTCATGTATTTCTGAGCCCACTGCAACTGTTTCTGCTTGTGAGCATTGTTTAGGGGTGGCCAAATAATAGCTTTATGCACACTTGCAAACCTCTGGAGGATCCTACACCTTGAGGTTCGCGGGACTCCAGAGGCACCAGCGGCTTCAAATACCTGTTTGCTGCTTTGCAATGGCATTTTAGCAGCTGCTCTCCTAATCCTATTAATTTGTCTGGCAGAAACCTTCCTCATTATGCCTTTATCTGAACGAACCCGTCTGTGCTCTGAATCAGCCACAAATCTTTTCACAGTACGATGATCACGCTTAAGTTTTCTTGAAATATCCAATGTTTTCATACCTTGACCAAGGTATTGCACTATTTCACACTTTTCGGCAGCAGAGAGATCATTTTTCTTTCCCATATTGCTTGAAACCTGTGGCCTGCTTAATAATGTGGAACGTCCTTCTTAAGTAGTTTTCCTTTGAATGGGCACACCTGGCAAACTAATTATCACAGGTGTCTGAGATTGATTACAATGATCCAAAGAGCCCTAAGACACAATACCATCCATGAGTTTAATTGAAAAACTAATAATTAAATGTTCATGACACTTAAATCCAATGTGCATAATAATTTGGAATACGGTGTAGTGTAATTAGGCTCTAAAAATGAAAATCTATGTTTCTTCTAATAAAATGTCGTTTTAGCTCAGATTTTTCCATTTTCACAATAGATAAAGGAGAAAATGAACCCCAACATTTGTAAAGCAAACTCTTCTGAGTACGACAATACCCCATATGTGGTAATAAACTGATGTTTGGACCAACGGCAGGGCTCAGAAGGGAAGGAGTGCCATTTGGCTTTTAGAGCTCAAATTTTGCTTGATTGGTTTTCTGGTGCCATGTTTCATTTGCAAAGCCCATAAGAGGCCAAAACAGTGGAAACCCCTCAAAAGTGGCCCCATTTGGGAAACTACACCCCTCAAGGAATCTAGTGGTATAGTGAGCATTTTGACACCACAGGTCTATTGCAGAATTTATTGAAATTAGGCCATGAAAATCTACGTTTTGTTCCACTAAATTGTAGAATGTCTTCATTTTCACAAGGGATACTGGAGAAAAAGCACCCCAACATTTGAAAAGCAATTTCTCCCGATTAAGGCAATACCCCATATGTGGTCATAAACTGCAGTTTGGACACACGGCAGGGCTCAGAATGGCAGGAGCGCTATTTGGCATGCAGATTTTGCTGTATTGGTTTTTGCCCACCATGTCGCATATGCAAAACCCTGAGGTACCAGCGTACAGTGGAAGCCCCAAGAAGTGACCCCATTTTGGAAACTGCACCCCTCAAGGCATTTATCATTTGCCTGGACAAATGAGCATGCGCACCATGCGCATTTGAGGTCTATTTTGGTGATTTTCACAGCATTGGCCCACAATTGCAGGGCTCGGAAGTCAAATAGTAAAACAAATCCCCAAGTAGTGACCCCCATATTGGAAACTAGACCCCTTAGGGCATTTTAAGGGGTGTAGTGAGCATTTTGACCCCAGAGGTGATTCTACATTAGAAATTAGTGCCCAGCGGATGGTGCAAAGTGAATATTGCAATTTTCCACTGGTATGCCAATTTAGTGCACAATATGTTGTGCTCAGTTTGTGCCACTGAAGACAAATATCTCATAAACTGTTAAGCGGGTTCTCCTGGGTATGGTGATGCCATATAAGTGGACGTAAACTGCTGTTTAGGCCCGCTGCAGGGCTCAGAAGGGAGGGAGCACCATTTGGCTTTTGGAGCGCAGATTTTGCTTGGTAGTTGTTCTGTTTGGGGTGTTGCTTGTATTTCAGTTTATAATGTGGGGGCATATGTAATCTGTGCAGGTTACATCAGGGTATAATAAGAGCGTATAATAATGTGGTAAGTAAATAATAACCCGCATATGTGTGGCCAGTGTCGCACTGATAAATAGCGCCCAATATATTTAGAATACTGCATATTTTTCGAGAGCCAGAACTTTTTTATTTTTTATCCACCTTATTTGTTGCGGGACAAGCTGTAGTTTTCATTGGTACCATTTTGGGGAACACGCAATTTTTTGATTACTTTTTATTCCATTTTTTGGCAAGCAAGGTGACCAAAAACCAGCAATTCTGACAGTTTTTTTAGTTTTGTTTTTTTTACAATGTTCACTGTGCGCTATAAATGACATTTTACTTTATTCTGCGGGTTAATATTATTACGGTGATACCATATGTACATCGATTTTTTATTTTTGTTTTGATTTGCAGCGTTTGCACTTAAAAATCCCTTTTTTGAAAAATTATTTATTTTTTGTGTCCCCATATTCTGAGAGCCATAACTTTTTTATTTTTGCGTTGACAAGGTTGTGTACGGACTTGATTTTTGCGGGACGGGATGTAGTTTTTATTGGTACTATTTTGGGGTAAGTGCGTCTTTTTGATCACTTTTTATTCTATACTTTAGAAGGGATGGTGACCAAAAAAATAGCGATTCCGGCATTGTTGTTTTATTTATTTTCTTTGCGGTGTTCACCGTGCGGGAAAAATAACATAGTTTGGATTGTTACGAACGCGGTGATGCCAAATATGTGTACTTTAACGTTTTTATTTTTTTTCCTATAATAAAAGACTTATTATAGAAAAAAATGCAGTTTTTAATTTTTCTAATAGGCTTCCGTACGTGGGAGACCAGGAAGCCACTGTTGGCATCCGGTTCCCATAGTAACGAACGGCATCTGTGCGACCACATTGCAGCGATGCCAGTCTCCTGGAAACAACTAAGATGCCGCGATCGCTTTTGATCGCGGCATCTAAGGTGTTAATGGCAGGGAGTGGAGCTAGCCCCGTTCCCTGCCGTTACAGCAGGATGTCAGCTGTAACATACTTGGCAGACAGTACTTGGCAGACAGGTGGCCATTGTTAGGCCTCCTGTTGCCAACAGCCGATTGGCTACCCGGCTCTTTTAGCCGGGTAACCATGCTGCAACACTGTGATTGGTCAGTCACTGTTTTGACATGGTGACAGAAAAGCACCATGACGTAACTGTACTTCATGGTGCCTTAATGCAGTGCAAACCATGACGTACAGTTGCATCAAGGTGCGCTAAGGGGTAAATTGGGCATTCTTCAGGTTCGATTAAACCTGAGCTCAAACTATGCACAGTTTATTTGATTCAACTTCCACCTCAGTGTTATCACTAGAAGAGGCGGAATATGAACCAAAACAAGGATAGAAACCATAATTACAGATAAACGGCGAGGTATCAAGCGAAACATGGTAGCGATAATTTATAGCAAATTCTGCTAATGAAAAATACGAGACCCATTCAGCCTGGTTATCCGCAATATAACACCTAAGTTACTGTTCCAAGGTTTGATTAGAGCGCTCGGTCTGACCATTAGTCCCAGGGTGAAAAGCAGAAGAGAAAGATAACTGTACACCAAGTTTCTTACAGAAAGCTCTCCAGAAGTTAGCCACAAATTGTACAGCTCTATCAGAGACAATATTTTCCGGAATACCATGCAGACGAGCCACTTGATCAATAAATAATTTAGACAGAGTTTCGGAATGGCAATGGAATGAAATGACACATTTTACAAACGGTTCATCACAACCCAAATGACAGTTTTCCCTTCAGAGGGAGGTAAATCGGTGACAAAATCCATAAAGAGATGAGACCAAGGTTTCTGTGGAACAGACAATGGCAGCAGTTCACCCATAAGACGAACTCGAGGAATCTTAGCGCGAGCGCAGACATCACAAGCGGAGACGAAGAAACTAACATCACGAGATAAAGACGGCCACCAGTAGAGCCGTGAGACAAATTTTTTTATATCAGTTATTCCTGGATGACCACACAAAACAGAATCATGTAACTCATTAGCAAATGAGGTACAAACTATCTCCCAGCAGGAATGATTTGCGGAGCGAGTTCCTGACATTCTTTAATTTCAGTTGCAAGATCGGGCGATGTTGCAGAAACCACTATCCCTTTAGACAAATAGGTTCAGGATGAATGTCGGGACCTGTGTGTAACAGAAACTTCTACATAATGTGTCAGCCCTGACATTTTTAGACCCAGGTGTGTAGGTTACTATAAAGTCAAATCTGGTAAAGAACAAGGCCCATCTAGCCTGTCTGGGATTGAGTCTCTTAGCTGATTCTAAGAAAATCATGTTTTTATCGGTAAGTACAGTAATTTCATGTCTAGCCCCCTCCAGAAAGTGGCGCCATTCTTCAAATGCTCACTTAATAGCAAGAAGCTCGCGATTACCTATATCATAATTTTTATCAGTGGCAGAAAATTTGCGAACAAAAAATGCAAATTAGTCAGTACAGAAGATCCTGGAGACAACACAGCCCCACGCATATTTCTGAGGCATCAACCTCAACAATAAAGAGACTAGAAAGGTCAGGTTGAACCAGTACAGGCGCTTCCGTAAAATAAGGTTTCAAAGGCGGAGACCGCACCAGATTTCAAATTTACAAAGTCAGATCCCTTTTTTCGTATGATCCGTCAAAGGTTTGGCAATGGTGGAAAAATTATGAAGACATTTTCGGTAATAATTAGCAAAACCCAGGAACCTCTGCAGAGCCTTTAATGAAGTGGTTTGAACCCAATCAAGAACTGCCTGAACCTTAGCGGAGTCCATACGAAAATTTTTAGAAGACAGAACATACCACAAAAAATTTACTTCCTGAACTCCAAAAAGACACTTTTCAAATTTCACATAAAAGACAATTTTTCCTCAGTACTTGAATTACGGATCTTAAATGTTGAACATGAGCGGACCAATCAGAATAGAACACAAGAATATCGTCCAGATACACAACAACAAAACATTCAATACAATTTCTGAAAATATAATTTACAAGATACTGCATAACAGTTGGAGCATTACTTAAACCAAAAGCCATGACCAAATGCTCATAATGACCATCTGGAGTATTAAATGCTGTCTTCCACTCATCCCCTTTGCGGATACAAACCAAATTGTAGGCCTCGCGTAAATCTAGTTTCGAGAATAATTTGCCCCCTGAGATCTGATTAAACAGGTCCAGGATGAGTGAAAGAGGATATTGATTCTTAACCGTAATCTTATTCAATCCACGGTAGTACATACAGGGTCTGAAACCGCCATCTTTCTTTTCAACAAAGAAAAAACCTGCCCCCACTGAAGTGGATGGACGAATATGACCCTTGTGGAGATTGTATTTAATATAATCTTTCATGGTCTGTCTTTCCAGAGCAGAGAGATATAAATCCGCCCCTTAGGAAGCTTAGCATTAGGGAGGAGTACAATAGGGCAATCATACGGTTTATGAGGAGGTAGAGATTGACAACCGATTTCGGAAAAGACATCTTCAAAATCTTGAATACTCTCCGGCAACGTTAGTGCGTTACAAGATACATTAGTAGTAGACAAGGACATGCAAGATTCCTAACATTTAGAATTCCACTTTATCAAATCTGCTTTTACCCAATCAATAACAGGATTATGAGCCTGTAACCATGGAATACCCAATATTACCTCAGTAGGCAAACTTTCTAGGATAAAGAAAGAGATTAGTTCAGTATGCAAGGTACCCACTTCCAAAGTAACAGTGGAGAACTTGACCGACCCCTGAGAGAGAGGGGTATTATATATAGCAGACACTTTGACAGGGCTACTTAGTTGAACGAGGAGAACAGACAATTTTTTTAGCAACCTGAAAATCCCAAAAATGAGCCGCAGAACCACAATCTACAAAAACCTGACCAGAAATACAAACATTATTAACCCCTTAACGACCGGCGTATAGTGTTTTTACATCGGCCGTTCACGGTAGTTCTTCTGAAGCGACGCGTTTCCACGTCGGCACTTCAGAAGAACTTTCCCCGCATCTTGCGGGGTGCTGCTGAAGCCTGGGCTGTTAGTAACAGCCTCGGGCTTCAGGGCAACGATCGGAGACGACAGTCTCCGATCATATTTAACCCCTCAGATGCGGTGCTGAATAGCGAGCGCCGCTTCTGAGTGATTTTAGAGGGAGGGGGCCCGTCTCTCATCCCACTGGCCTCCCCGCGTGCATCGTGGGGTGCTGATGGGTTCTATGGCAGCCTGGTGGCCTAACAAAGGCTCCCAGGTCTGCCTTTAGTGATTGCCTGTTCGGATATGCCAGAGGCATGGCCTAACAGGTGCCTGTCAGTTTTACACTGACCGGCAATAATACACTGCAATACCGAAGTATTGCAGTGTATTATAATAGCGATCAGAAGTCTACACAGTAAAGTCCCCCAGTGGGACTAAAAATAAAGTAAAAAAAAGTTAAATAAAGTTTGAAATAAATAAATGTCCCAAGTAAAAAAAAAAAATAAAACCACTTTTTCCCCTTACAAAATACTTTATGAAAAAAAGTTACACATATTTGCTACCGCCACGTCCGTAACGAACCCAACTATAAAATTATTACATTATTTAACCTGCACGGTGAACGCCGTAAAAAATATAATAAAAAACAACAGAACTGCTGTTTTCTGTTCATCCTGCCTTCAAAAGAATTTGATAAAAAGTGATCAAACCGTCGCATCTACTCCAAAATGGTACCAATACAAACTACAAGTCGTCCCGCAAAAAAAAAAAGCACTCATACAGCTGCATCGGTCAGAAAATAAAAAAGTTATGGCTCTTAAAATATGGCGACACAAAAGCAAATAATTTTGAAAAAAATGGGTTTTACTGTGTAAAAGTAGGAAAACATAAAAAAATCCATATAAATTTTGTATCGCCGCAATCGTAACGACCCGCTGAATAAAGGTATTATGTTATTTATACCACACGGTAAACGGCGTAAAATAAAGACGCAAAATAAATGGCGAAATTTCTGTTTTTTTCTACTACCCCACTAAAAAAGTTATTAAAAAGTACCCCAAAATGGTGCTATTATAAAATACAACTTGTCCCGCAAAAAAAAAAGTCCTTATACAGCTATGTCGACGCAAGAATAAAAAAGTTATAGATCTTTGAATGCGATGATGGAAAACGTAAAAAATTGCTCGGTCATTAAGGTTTAAAATACCTTCGGTATTAAGGGGTTAAACAATATATTAACAGACAAAAATATTTTTTGAGAAAATTTGGGAAAAATCTGACTGCCAGGGTTACCGGGGGCCATCTAGGCTCTGAAGTTTTCCTAAACTGGACGTTTGGGAACAGTTCTTGAGCATATGACCAGCATCCCCACAATAGAAACACAGCCCTCTGCGTTTCCGGAAAATTCTTCGTTCTTGAGACGACATCGTGGAGCCTAACTGCATGGGCTCCTGTGAGACAGATTAAGGGATCTCAGTGCAGGTAAGAGGAGAGGCCATTGCTGAACTTTCTTGCGCTCTCGTAGATGTCGGTCAAGACGCACAAGGAGTCATGATTTCCTCTAAAGCCGAGAGCGGAGGGAAATTTACCAGAAGATCTTTTATGGTTTCAGAAAGTACTCGGCGGAATTGACATTGAAGCGCTGTATCATTCCACTGTGAAGAGACGGACCACTGTCTAAATTCCGAGCAGTAGTCTTCGACAGGACGCCATCCCTGCTGGAGAGATAACAGATTGGCCTCAGCCACTGCAATGATATCTGGTTCACCATATAATAAACCTAGGACCGCAAAGAAGGTCTGAACATAAAAAAATTCAGGGGCATCAGGTCCCAACGAAAAGGCCCAAGTTTGAGGTTCTCCCTGCAATAGAGAAATGAGTCCAACTCGTTGATGCTCAGTTCCAGAAGAAAAAGGCCTTAGTCGAAAATAGAATTTGCAACTCTAACGAAAGTTAGTGATAGACTTACGATCACCGGAAAAACGATCAGGTAAGTTCACTTTAGGTTCAACCGGAGTTGCAGCTGGAACGACTGCTTGGATCTGCGCAGTTTCATGGTGTTGTATCCTTTCGGACAGATCTTGTACCAGCTGCATCAGACCGTGCATGTGCTCCACCAGGCCATGCATAGGTTCCATAGTTGAAAAGACAATTTTTAAAGGCTTGTGATTATGTCAAGGAGTCACTACATGAGCAATTCCCCAGAGTGCAAGTGTATGGAATTGCTATACAAGCAATTTCTCAAAGACAGCTGGAGACTGTCTGCATAAAGCGTGCAGGTAAATCAGCTACCTCAAGTCCGTCACCACTCTGGTCAACAGAGTCTAAGGCTACTCTATGGTCTTCACTGGAGCCCACCGCAAGGCAGATTGGATTTGGCTGCATAGAACCCAGGTTGCTTTTACAGAATAGGAGGTGCAACTGCAGGCAATAACCAGCAGATTACAAAACCAGGAGATACTAAAAGTCCAAATTGCAAAACAGAAGAATACCAGGAGTAGCCGAGGTCAAAACCAACCGAGAGCAGAATGTCCAAATCAGTGAGCAGAGGGTAAATTCAAAGCCAAAGTCTAGTTCAAAGAGTTCAAACAGTCAGGGTGATACAGGGAGTAATCAGCAAGCAGAGTACAAAACCAGGAGATACTAAAAGTCAAAATCGCAAAACAGAAGAATACCAGGAGTAGCCGAGGTCAAAACCAACCGAGAGTAGAATGTCCAAATCAGTGAGCAGAGGGTAAATTCAAAGCCGAAGTCTAGTTCAAAGAGTCCAAACAGTCAGGGTGATACAGGGAGCATAGAATAGAAAGAAAGGATTGATCCAGCGCTGTTTGAAGATTAAAAGGGATTCAATGTTCCCACTTTTTTTGACATGGAAAATAGATTAAAAATGGAAGGAGACACAGTATCAAGGTGGTTTCATGCGGGTAAGTGCCCGAGCCTATGCGTTTCGAACACTGACAGTGTTCTTATTCATGGCATTTTTTTAAAATTAATTAATTATTTTTTTCCTGCTATTTTTTATCTATTTTCCATGTCAATAAAAGTGGGAACATTGAATCCCTTTTAATCTTCAAACAGCGCTGGATCAATCCTTTCTTCCTATTCTATGTTATCTACCGTGGGCCGTCGCGGGGATCCAAGCGAGGTTTGAGTGTGGGACGCAGGATTGGTGAGCTGGAGGCTTCCTCCCTTCACTTTTTTCTCTCCATTTGATACAGGGAGTAATCAGGAGCTTGATCAGACACATGCATACACCAGAAATCACAAGCAACAATGAAGTAATCCACCCTTGGCCCTGATAGGTTTCAGAATGAGAAATAGGAGTGGCTCTGCAACTCAAACCAGTGCAACTCAGAAGCATGACTAGTAGTCATGACAACCTAAAAGTGACAGACGTTTCCTAACACTGACATCACACAAATTTTGTGGATTCAAAATCTGCGTCAATAAGTGACGAATAGGATTTTGGCTGTATTGGATTTTTGGGTGCCATGTTGCATCTGTAAAACACCTGAGGTACCAGAGTACATTGGAAGCACCCTATAAGTGACCCTATTTTGGAAACTACGTTGTCGGCAGTGAAAGGTTTAAAGGGTGAGTCCCATCAATACGTCCTCTTTTTAAGTTAAAGCTGGTCTAATGGTTGTGGTTATGGCTCCTGAAACCCCCATCGAACGGCTGATATCGCTGGTGGAAGCCGCGTCTGGTTACACATTGAATTGTAATGCCGGGTTTAGCAACCATGTAATACTTGGACAGGACTCATCTATGTTGTCTATATACCCTAATAGGGCATATATTGCGCTCAGTCACATACACCATGGAAATTTCTCTGTATGTTGCATACGTCATGTATAGGCCCCTATTTTAAACGTATAATAAGCTGTATCATTTTTTTGCAGTGACCCACTTTCTTATACCGTTAAAAAAAAAGTATATAGGGGCAGTGGCTTGATACTCCTCCCGTTGAATTCTCATGGGCAAATCTGGGTAAACCCAGTCCAAAACCCTGGGACCACCTCGACAACCATCTGAAGTCAGCCAGCATTATACCAGCCTGTACTCTCTGAAAAGTGACGATAAGGCCTACTCACCTCTACACAGTCTCTGCCACCGGCCTTGTCAGGAACAACCCAGCAGTCCGATCTGAAATCTCCACAGACATGTCCCTGCCCCCTACTGGGGACCTTATGTTATCTGGCTGGGAATTGGCCCCTACTAAACCCCGAGTACTGGAACATGTCTGACTGTGGTTTCCCACCTACTATCACGGAGGAGGTGTCCCACTTACAAGTTGAGATCCCACCCGTGGATATTTCTGCTCTGAATCCACATGCACTGGACTTTTTTTGGGGCAGCCCCAATGCCCCTTCTCTCCTGCCCCGGGATGGATTGTAGATGCTGCAAGAAGACAGAGTGGTCACTCATCTGATGGCCCTCTTCCCTTCAAAACAGGACTTGGACTCTCTGGTTTCAAGGGTTCAGCTGGCTGTAAATCAGCTGAAGTTAAGGCAGACTTGAACCTGACGATCACAAATAAGCAATCGCATAGAGAAGGCACTAGACTCTCTTCCTCTGCAAGTTGTCCAAACTGGCGGCAGGATAGTCCTACTATGACTCATGCCCAAAAGTTCCTAACTTGGAAATGTCCACCTTACTCTACTACTTAATCTGTCAAGTTTAAAAAAGTTAATAAAAAAAGCGTTCACATTGGAAAAAAACCCCCCTAATAATAATACACATGTATGGTATTGCCGGAATCGTAACGATCTATGCAACAAAGTTATCACATTATTTAAACCGCGCAATAAATTGCTTAAATACAATGCGAAAAACAACAAAATAATTTTCTTTTGTTTTCTATTTTTTTCCCAAATATATAATAATACAAGTAAAACAATAATTTATAAGTACCCTAAAAGGCTTCTATTAAAAAACATGACTTTAATAAAGAAGACCTCAGACCTACAGCTACATCGACAGAAAAATAAAAAAGTTATGACCCTTCGAAAACGGGGAAATTAAAACTATTTTTTTTCATGAAAACTGCTATTATTGTGCAAAAGTGGTAAAACCTAAAAAAAAACTATACATATTTGGTATCCCCGTCATCGTACACAAAAAAAAGTCCTGATACAGCTACATCGAAGGAAAAACAAAAAAACATGGATTTCGGAACGCAGCAACGCAAAACAGAATAAAATCCTGCAGTCCTGAAGGCCAAAATAGGCTCTGTCCTGAAGAGGGTAATATGTTCCTGCCAAACATACGTTAATTACCCCAGCCATCAATTTCTCTATGTTCTACCCTGGCCCTATCTGCTTTTGCATCTTCACTGAAATATTTCTGCACCTGGATGATGATCCGAAATGTACTAAGGGAGGCAGATACATGTAAAACTGAACTGGGGGGTCTCTGTTTTTGGAGCTGTAGCGACATCATAAGATATAATCTATACATATTTACTAACTCTATGCACGGGAGAATTAGAGGATACATTTTTGGGGTAATTATTAATGAGTAAATAAAGATGGGTTCTCTAAATTAGATGGCCCCTTTGTTTTTTTTAAAAAAAACATTCCTTTTTGGCCAAGTTATGAGCTATTTTATATATATGCAAATGAGGTTTGAAATGGACAACTGGGCGTTATTTTTTTTCGTTATGTCCAACTGGGCGTGTATTGTGTTTTTAACTGGGCGTGTTTACGTGTATGACGCTGACCAATCAATGACCAGTCAGCGTCATACACTCATCTCCATTCATTTACACAGCAGTGATGTGCAGCCATATAAACAGAGATTAACGTTAATCAAGTGTCCTGACAATGAATACACATGAAATCCAGCCTGGACGTCATGTGTATTCAGAATCCTCACACTTCTGAATCTTTTCTGTGAGATTTCTAGCAAGGGAAACGAAATCTCGCGAGATTACGGAGGTAAACGAGATTTCGTTTCCCTTGCTGGAAATCTCAGAGAAAAGAGTCAGAAGTGTCCTGATAATGAATACACATGACGTCCAGGCTGGATTTCATGTGTATTCATTATCAGGACACTTGATTAACGTTAATCTCTGTGTATGCGGCTGCACATCGCTGCTGTGTAAATAAATGTAGAGGAGTGTATGATGCTGACTGGTCACTGATTGGTCAGCGTCATACGCGTAAACACGCCCAGTTAAAAACACAATACACGCCCAGTTGGACATAACGAAAAAAAAAACGCCCAGTTGTCCATTTCATAGCTCATTTGCATAAATATAAAATAGCTCATAACGTGGCCAAAAATGAACGTTTAAAAAATAAAAAAAACGTTACTGTTCTCTACATTGCAGCGCCGATCACATGCAATAGGAGATAGGGATTTGAGAATCTGGTGACAGAGCCTCTTTAACTGGAGCTTCTATAACTATATAGGTAAGCAAGAACGCTATAGAGGCATAGGTTCCGTGATATTTCACTTGACTGATGCCTCCATTACTGCAGCCAGTATTATTTCCACTCTCCTTCACCCCGCAGCACACGTTATCGATCGAGGAAAAGAAGAATGTAATAACACATGGAATCAGTACGAGTGATATTTTTTATTTTGTGTGATATGCGAGCTATGTATTGCAAGCTGTAATGTCTAAGGCTCTGAGCACACTGACATCATGCTTTATTTCGTCATGTTTCCATTGCATACTCTGCTGCACTATTCTGCCGTTACAAAGCAGGAAATAGAAGGACCCATAATAGGATAAGCAATGGACTGACAATGATCAGGAGTGACTGCAGCAATTCTCAGGCAGAATGCTGGGACATAGTGAAGGCTGCAGTCCTGAGCTGCACACGCTATGTGACATGGCACTGTGCTGCTAAAGGGTATGTATATTTTTGCAACCAATTTTTTTTATTGCACCAATGCATCTCAAATTAAAAAAAAATCAATAATTTTGCAAATAATCTTGATAAAATAAACCCTACTCTGTTGGCCATTCAGCTTCTATGCAGTCCTATGTGTTCCATTGGCTGTTGCAATACCGATATATTCTTTCCTAAAAACATTGCTTCAAGGGGAGAATAACCCCCTAATACAGCACTGGAGCACCATACAGCAGAATACAGTGTAGGGACTCCCTGGGCCACCTTACCTAAGTTAGAATGAAGTGGGGGGCAGATGGAAGAGAATAACACATGAATGCAGGCTCAGACAACACAGTAGTCTGTAACTATGGGAGGGCTGTGTGGCACATAGGTATGCATAGGAAAATAAACAATAGGACATTTCAAAGGATTCTTCATTTTTTATTTTAGAATCATTGGAGCAATAAAATTTTGTTGTGCAAAACTGCACATTTAATTTAAATATCAATGGGTGATGGATTTGAAAACCGATGGAAATTGATGCAAACTTATGCCAATTGGTCATCAGTTTTTTTTTGCGCAGCAACTGCCATTCAAAATCAACTTTTTCCTTAAAGCCTACTTTAAAAAAAAAAAAAGTTAATACCATGTTATGGAATTTGAAACAACTTTTTAATTGTTTTTTATTAAATAATGTTTTTACAGTTTGTTTAGCTATATCTCATGGTCAAAGCCGAATCGGTGAACGCTGGTCCTGCATGTCTCTGACGCGCAGGATCCATCGGTTATTGATCACATCTAAGTTCATGAACTTGGATGTGATTGATAATAGCTGGATCCTGCGCGTCAAAGACATGCAGGCACAGCCAGGGTTAGGGGGGGGGGGGGGCAAACTTGGCAATTTCCCAGGGCCCCACCATCTTAGGGCCCCCTGCCTACTATAGCAGCCATAGTGGTGGCTGCTACTACTGGGACCGAGGCATGAGGGGGCCTGCGCCACCCGGCTGGCCCTGGTGCTAGCAACTGCCACTTTTACTTGTATCTGCATCCTCAAGACGCAGATACAATAGAATACTATAGGCACTACATACATGGGGGAGGGCTGTATGGCACTATATACAAGGGGACTGTATGGCACTATATACAAGGGGACTGTATAGCACTATATATAAGGGGGGCTGTATGGTACTATATACAAGTGAAGGGGCTGTATGGCATTATATACAAGGGGCAGTACTGTATGGCCCTATCTACAAGGGGGGCTGTGTGGCGCTATTTACTAAGGGGGATTGTGTGGCACTAAATAGGGAGGGAAGGCTGTATGGCACTATATACAAGGGATGGGACTCTATGGCACGATATACAAGGGAGGGCTGTGTGGCACTATCTACTAAGGGGGGCTGTGTGGCACTATCCAGGGAGGAGGGCTGTGTGGCACTAAACAGGGGGAGGTCTGTGTGGCACTATCTACAAGGGGGAGGGCTGTGTGGCACTATCTACAAGGGAGGGGGATGTGTGGCACTATATAAAAGGGGGAGGGCTATGTGGCACTATCTTCAAGGGGAGGGCTGTGTGGCATTATCTACAATGGTGCTGGGTGGCACTATACAGGGGGAGGGCGGTGTGGCACTATCTAAAAAAGGGGGGCTGTGTGGCACTATCTACAAGGGAGGGGGATGTGTAGCATTATCTACTAAGGGGGGCTGTGTGGCACTATCTATAATGGAGGGCTGTTTGGCACTATCTACAATGGGGGGCTGTGTGGCACAATCTGCAAGGGGGGCTTGTGGCACAACCTACAAGGGGGGTCTGTGTGACACTATCTACAAGAGGGGGCGCTGTGTGTGGCATTATCTACCAGGGGAGGCCTGTGTAGCACTATCTACAATGGGGGGCTGTGTGGCACTATACAGGGGAGGGCTGTGTGGCACTATCTACAAGGGAGGGGGTAGGTGTGGCACTATATACAAGGGGGTGGGCTGTGTGGCACTATCTACTAAGGGGGGCTGTGTGGCACTATACAGGGGGAGGGCTGTGTGGAACTATCTACAAGGGGGGGCTGTGTGGCACTATATACAAGGGAGGGGGGATGTGTGGCACTATATACAAGGGGAGGGCTGTGTGGCACTATCTACTAAGGAGGGCTGTGCAGCACTATACAGGGGGAGGGCTGTGTGGCACTATCCACAAGGGGGGCTGTGTGACACTATTTACAATGGGGGGCTGTGTGACACGATCTACAAGGGGGGCTGTGTGACACTATCGACAAGAAGGGGCGCTGTGTGTGGCGCTATCGACACGGGGCGCTGTTCACAAGGGGGGCTGTGTATGGCGCTATTTTCAAGGGGGGCTGTGTGGAATTATCTACAAGGGGCTGTATGTGGCGCTATCTACCAGAGGGGGCTCTGTGTGGTGCTATCTACAAGAGGGGCTGTGTGTGGCGCTATCTACAAGGGGCTGCGTGTGTGCCACTATCTACAGGGGGCTGTGTGTGGTGCTATCTACAGGGAGCTGTGTGTGGCGTTTCTGTCTCGACGCCCGTGGTTAATCAGTCTGCATCTGCTCCTAGGTCTGATAGAGTGACTCGATCTGCTACCACTCAGGCTGGTAGGCTGAGCAGTGGGAGAACCTATCACAGCCTGGCCAGACGGTTCTAGCTCCCGCCCTCGGTCTATTAATACCTTAATTTGCTTCTTGTCTTTGCCTGTGATTCTCTCTTGTTTCCTGGCTCTGCTGTTCCTGCTAATACTACTGACCTCTGCTTCATATCGACCCTGGCTTTACTGACTACACTCCTGCTCTGCGTTTGGTACCTCGTACACTCCTGGTTTGACTCGGCTCGTTCACTACTCTTGCTGCTCACGGTGTTGCCGTGGGCAACTGTCCCATTTCCCTTAGCTTTTGTGTACCCTTGTCTGTTTGTCTGTCGTGCACATATTGAGCGTAGGGACCGTCGCTCAGTTGTACGCCGTCGCCTAGGACGGGCCGTGCAAGTAGGCAGGGACTGAGTGGTGGGTAGATTAGGGCTCACCTGTCTGTCTCCCTACCCCGACATTACATAATCACAGGCCAATATACCTTTTCTATCCTGGTTCCTACACTACTATGGACCCCCCTTGAGACCCTGGCTCAGCAAATGCAGGGTCTCTCCCTACAGGTCCAAGCCCTGGCTCAGAGGTGCGACCAGCGTGATGCTAACCAGGTAGTGCCCTCCACCTCACTTCTTGAACCCCACCTCAAGTTGCCTGACTGGTTCTCAGGGGACCGGAAGACTTTTTTTCTCCTTTCGGGAGAGTTGTAAGCTCTATTTTCGTCTTAGGCCCCACTCCTCAGGTTCTGAGAGCCATCGAGTGGGTATAATTATGTCCCGGCTCCAGGACGGCCCCCAAGAATGGGCCTTCTCCTTGGCTCCTGACGCCCCTGAACTTTCCTCCGTTGATCTTTTCTTTTCTGCTCTCGGGCTCATTTATGACGAGACTGACAAGACTGCCTTTGCCGAGAGTCAGCTGGTGACCTTACGTCAGGGTAAGAGACCGGTAGAGGAGTATTGTTCTGACTTTAGGATGTGGTGTGTAGCTTCTCGGTGGAATGACCCTGCCTTGAGGTGCCAGTTTAGATTGGGTCTGTCGAACGCCCTGAAAGACCTGCTAGTTAGGTATCCCTCTGCTGACTCCCTAGATCAGGTTATGGCTTTAGCGGTACGACTTGACCAACGTCTCAGGGAACGACGACTTGAAAATTTTTGTGCCTTCTCCTCTGACTCCCCCTTGATGCCTCCCGAGGTTCCGTTGCTTCATTCTTCCACGGAAGACTCGGATGTACCTATGCAACTCGGGGCCTCCGTGTCCCCCCAACCCCCCAACAACGTAGAGAGTTCCGCAGGAAGAATGGTCTCTGCTTCTACTGTGGGGATGACAAGCATCAAGTGAACAACTGTCCTAGTGCTCTGTACTGGTGATGCAGGGATTATCGTCCAATTTGGTTTTAGGCCTTCCCTGGTTGCAGTTGCACAATCCCACGTTTGACTGGAATACTGGGGATCTTACCAAATGGGGTAATGAATGCATGATGTCATGTTTTTCTGTTAACTCTATTTCTCTCCCTGAGGAGGTGAATACTCTACCTGAGTTTGTTCAGGACTTCGCTGATGTTTTCTCTAAAGAGGCCTCCGAAGTGTTACCTCCTCATAGAGAATACGATTGCGCAATCGATTTGGTACCAGGAGCTAAGTTCCCTAAGGGTAGGATATCCAATCTCTCTTGTCCCGAACGTGAAGCCATGAGAGAGTATATCAAGGAATGCCTGGCCAAGGGTTACATTCGCCCCTCTACTTCTCCGCTAGGTGCTGGCTTCTTCTTCGTAGGGAAGAAGAATGGTGGTCTTAGGCCGTGCATCGACTACAGGAACTTGAATAAGGTCACTGTAAGGAACCAGTACCCTCTTCCTTTGATTCCTGATCTCTGCAATCAGGTTCAGGGGGCCCAATGGTTCTCTAAGTTTGATCTACGGGGGGCTTATAACCTTATCCGCATCAAAGAGGGGGATGAGTGGAAGACTGCGTTTAAAACGCCCGAAGGTCATTTCGAATACCTCGTCATGCCCTTTGGGTTGTGTAATGCTCCGGCGGTCTTCCAGAATTTCATAAATGAGATTTTGAGAGATTACCTGGGGATATTTCTTGTAGTGTACCTTGATGACATACTGGTGTTTTCCAAGGACTGGTCCTCCCACATTGAGCATGTCACGAAGGTGCTCCAGGTCCTTCGGGAAAACAAACTGTTTGCTAAGACCGAAAAATGTGTGTTTGGGGTGCAAGAGATACAATTTTTGGGTCAAATCCTCACTCCTCATGAATTCCGCATGGGCCCCGCCAAGGTCCAGGCTGTGGTGGAATGGGTCCAACCTGCCTCCCTGAAGGCGTTACCGTGCTTCCTGGGTTTCGCTAATTATTACAGGAAATTTATTGCTAACTTCTCGGTCATCGCTAAGCCTCTTACGGATCTCACTTGCAAAGATGCTGATCTCCTCCACTGGCCTCCTGAGGCTATCCAGGCTTTTGAGGTCCTTAAGAAGTGCTTTATCTCGGCCCCAGTGCTGGTTCAGCCCAACCAAATGGAGCCATTCATCGTGGAGGTTGACGCCTCCGAGGTGGGAGTGGGTGCTGTCTTGTCCCAGGGTACCAGGTCCCTCACCCATCTCCGTCCCTGTGCCTACTTCTCCAGGAAGTTTTCGCCCACTGAGAGTAACTATGCTATCGGCAACCGTGAACTCTTAGCCAGTAAATGGGCATTTGAAGAGTGGCGCCACTTCCTGGAGGGGGCTAGGCACCAGGTAACGGTCATTACCGACCACAAGAATCTGGTTTTCTCAGAATCTGACTGGAGGCTAAACCCGAGACAAGCTCGATGGGCGTTATTTTTTACCAGATTCAACTTTTTGGTCACCTATTGGGCTGGGTCTAAAAATATTAAGGCTGACGCACTGTCGCGTAGTTTCATGGCCAGCCCTCCTTCGGAGGAAGATCCTGCTTGTATTTTGCCTCCAGGTATAATCATTTCCTCTATTGATTCTGATTTAGTCTCCGAAATTGCGGCTGATCAAGGTTCAGCTCCCGGGAACCTTCCTGAGAACAAGCTGTTTGTTCCCCTGCAACTCCGGCTAAGGGTACTTAGGGAAAATCATGACTCTGCACTATCTGGCCATCCAGGCATCCTGGGTACCAAGCACCTCATTGCCAGAAACTACTGGTGGCCTGGGTTGCTTAAAGACGTTAAGGCCTACGTCGCCGCTTGTGAGGTTTGTGCTAGGTCCAAGACTCCCAGGTCCTGACCAGCCGGCTTACTATGTTCTTTGCCCATTCCCCAGAGACCTTGGACCCATATCTCCATGGATTCTATGACCGATTTGCCTCCATCTCAAGGCAAGTCGGTGGTGTGGGTTGTAGCAGACCGCTTCAGTAAGATGTGCCACTTTGTGCCCCTCAAGAAACTACCCAATGCTAAGACGTTAGCTACCTTGTTTGTCAAACACATCCTGCGTCTCCATGGGGTTCCTGTCAATATTGTTTCTGACAGAGGGGTACAATTTGTTTCATTGTTTTGGAGAGCCTTCTGTAAAAAGTTGGAGATTGATCTGTCCTTCTCCTCGGCTTTCCATCCTGAAACTAATGGCCAAACGGAAAGGACTAATCAGTCTCTAGAACAATATTTAAGGTGTTTTATCTCTGACTGTACACATGATTGGGTCTCATTCATTCCCCTCGCCGAATTTTCCCTTAATAACCGGGTCAGTAACTCGTCCGGGGTCTCCCCCTTTTTCTGTAATTTTGGGTTTAATCCACGGTTCTCCTCCGTTTCACCTGGTAGTTCCAACAATCCCGAGGTAGATGTTGTTCATCAGGAACTGTGCACAGTCACAGTTCAGAAGAACCTAGAGGCGTCCCAGAGCATACAAAAGACTCAGGCAGATAGAAGACATTCTGCTAACCCCTTGTTAGTGGTCGGGAATCTGGTGTGGCTATCTTCTAAAAATTTGCGCCTTAAAGTCCCGTCCAAGAAGTTTGCTCCCCGGTTTATAGGGCCGTACAAGGTCATTGAAGTCCTTAACCCTGCCTCCTTCCGACTGGAGTTGCCCCCGTCTTTTCGAGTGCACGACGTCTTTCATGCTTCCCTTCTTAAACGCTGCTCCCCGTCCTTGGCTCCCTCGAGGAAACCTCCGGTCCCTGTTCTCACCCCTGAGGGGGTAGAATTCGAGGTGGCCAAGATTGTGGACAGCAGGATGGTCCAAGGCTCCCTCCAGTACCTGGTCCATTGGAGAGGATACGGGCCTGAGGAGAGGACTTGGGTACCCGCCCGGGATGTTCACGCTGGGGTATTGCTCAGGAGGTTCCACCTTCGTTTCCCCAATAAACCAGGTACACCTAGAAAGGATCCGGTGGCCCCTCATAAAAGGGGGGGTACTGTAAAGGATTTGCCAGACACTGCTTCTGTGTCGACGCCCGTGGGCAATCAGTCTGCACCTGCTCCTATGTCTGTGAGACTGATTCCATCTTCCACCACTCAGGGTGGCAGGCTTAGGAGTGGGAGAGCCTATCACAGCCTGGCCAGACGGAGCTAGCTCCCGCCCACTGTCTATTTATACCTGCCTTTCCTGTTCCTCCTTTGCCTGTGATTCTTCTATGCTGGTTTCCTGGCTTGCTGCTGATGCTTGTACTACTGAACCTCTGCTTGTTATTGACCTTGGCTTTCTGACCACTCTCCTGCTCAGCGTTTTGTACCTCGTTCTCTCCTGGTTTTACTCGGCTCGTTCACTACTCTTGTTGCTCACGGTGTCTCCGTAGGCAGCTGCCCCGTTTCCCTAGCTTCTGTGTACCCTTGCCTGTTTGTCTGTCTTGCACTTACTGAGCGTAGGGACCGTCGCCCAGTTGTACCCCGTCGCTTAGGACGGGTCGTTGCAAGTAGGCAGGGACTGACTGGCGGGTAGATTAGGGCTCACCTGTCTGTCTCCCTACCCTGTCATTACATTAGCGGTATGTCTTGACCGACGTCTCAGGGAACGACGACTTGAACGTTTTTGTGCCTTCTCCTCTGTCTCCCCCATGATGGCTCCCGAGGTTCCGTTGCTTCGTTCTTCCACGGAAAACTCGGATGAACCAATGCAACTCGGGGCCTCCGTGTCTCCCCAACAACGCAGAGAGCTCCGCAGGAAGAATGGTCTTTGCTTCTACTGTGGGGATGACAAGCATCAAGTGAACAACTGTCCTAGGCGTAAGAATAAGCAGCCGGAAAACTTCCGCGCCTAAGTGACAATCGGGGAGGTCGCTTGGGCGCACAGGTATTTCCCGTAAATTTGAAACCTAATAAGATCTTGCTTCCCTTTCAGGTCTCTTTTGAGGGTAGGTCTGCCACCTGCAGTGCCTTCATGGATTCAGGGTCTTCTGCTAATATTATGTCTGTGTAATTTGCTATGTCTCTAGCTATGCCATTGATTGATTTTCCTAAACCTGTCCCGGTAGTGGGTATCGACTCCACTCCACTTGCTAATGGTTATTTTACGCAGCATACACCTGTTTTTGAATTCATTGTTGGCTCCATTCATTTGGAGCAGTGCTCTGTACTGGTGATGCAGGGATTATCGTCCGATTTGATTTTAGGCCTTCCCTGGTTGCAGATGCATAATCCCACGTTTAACTGGAATACTGGGGATCTTACTAAGGGTATGTGCACACACACTAATTACGTCCGTAATTGACGGACGTATTTCGGCCGCAAGTCCCGGACCGAACACAGTGCAGGGAGCTGGGCTCCTAGCATCATACTTATGTACGATGCTAGGAGTCCCTGCCTCGCTGCAGGACAACTGTCCCGTACTGTAATCATGTTTTCAGTACGGGACAGTAGTTCCACGGAGAGGCAGGGACTCCTAGCATCGTACATAAGTATGATGCTAGGAGCCCAGCTCCCTGCACTGTGTTCGGTCCGGGACTTGCGGCCGAAATACGTCCGTCAATTACGGACGTAATTAGTGTGTGTGCACATACCCTAAATGGGGTAATGAATGCATGACGTCCTGTTTTTCTGTTAATTTTATTTCTCTCTCTGAGGAGGTGAACACTCTACCGGAGTTTATTCAGGATTTTGCTGATGTTTTTTCTAAAAAGGCCTCCGAAGTGTTACCTCCACATAGAGAATACGATTGCGCAATCAATTTGGTACCAGGAGCTAAGCTCCCTAAGGGTAGGATATTTAATCTCTCGTCCCGAACGTGAGGCCATGAGAGAATATATCCAGGAAAGCCTGGCCAAGGGTTACATTCGCCCCTCTACTTCTCCAGTAGGTCCTGGCTTCTTCTTCGTAGGGTAGAAGGATGGTGGTCTTAGGCCGTGCATCGATTACCGAAACTTGAATAAGGTCACTGTAAGGAGCCACTATCCCCTTCCTTTGATTCCTGATCTCTTCAATCAGGTTCAGGGGGCCTAATGGTTCTCTAAGTTTGATCTTCGGGGGGCTTCTAACCTTATCCGAGTCAGAGAAGGGGATGAGTGGAAGACTGCGTTTAACACGCCCGAAGGTCATTTCGAATACCTCGTCATGCCCTTTGGGTTGTGTAATGCTCCCGCGGTCTTCCAGAATTTCATAAATGATATTTTAAGAGACTACCTGGGGGTATTTCTTGTAGTGTACCTTGATGACATACTTGTGTTTTCTAAGGACCTGTCCTCCCACATTGAGCATATCAGGAAGGTGCTCCAGGCCCTTCGGGAAAACAAACTCTTTGCTTAATCCGAAAAATGTGTGTTTGGGGTGCAGGAGATACAATTTTTTGGTCAAATCCTCACTCCTAATGAATTCCGCATGGACCCTGCCAAGGTTCAGGCTGTGGCTGAATGGGTCCAACCTGCCTCCCTGAAGGTGTTACAGTGCTTCCTGGGGTTTGCTAATCATTACAGGAGATTTATTGCTAACTTCTCGGTCATCGCAAAGCCTCTTATGGATCTTACTCACAAAGGTGCTGATCTCCTCCACTTGCCTCCGGAGGCGGTCCAGGCTTTTGAGATCCTTAAGAAGTGCTTTATCTCTGCCCCAGTGCTGATTCAGCCTAACCAAATGGAGCCATTCATCGTGGAGGTTGACGCCTCCGAGGTGGGAGTGGGTGCTGTCTTGTCCCAGGGTACCAGGTCCCTCACCCATCTCCGTTCCTGTGCCTACTTCTCCAGGAAGTTCTCGCACACTGAGAGTAACTATGACGTTGGCAACCGCGAACTCTTAGCCATTAAATGGGCATTTGAAGAGTGGTGCCACTTCTTGGAGGGGGCTAGGCACCAGGTAACGATCCTTGCCGACCACAAGAATCTGGTTTTCCTAGAATCTGCCCGGAGGCTAAACCCGAGACAAGCTCGATGGGCGTTGTTTTTTACTAGATTCAACTTTGTGGTCACCTATAGGGCTGGGTCTCAAAATATTAAAGCTGATGCACTGTGGCGTAGCTTCATGGCCAGCCCTCCTTCGGAGGAAGATCCTGCTTGTGTTTTGCCCCCAGGTATAATCATATCCTCTGTTGATTCTGACTTAGTCTCCGAAATTGCGGCTGATCAAGGTTCAGCTCCCGGGATTCTTCCTGAGAACAAGCTGTTTGTTCCCCTGCAATTCCGGCTAAGGGTACTCAGGGAAAATCATGACTCTGCACTATCTGGCCAACCAGGCATCCTGGGTACCAAGCACCTCATTGCTAGAAACTATTGGTGGCCTGGGTTGCCTAAAGACGTTAAGGCCTACGTCGCCGCTTGTGAAATTTGTGCTAGGTCCAAAACTCCCAGGTCCCGACCAGCAGGCTTACTATGTTCTTTGCCCATTCCCCAGAGACCTTGGACCCATATCTCCATGGATTTTATCACCGATCTGCCACCATCTCAAGGCAAGTCGCTGGTGTAGGTTGTAGTAGACCGCTTAAGTAAGATGTGCCACTTTGTGCCCCTCAAGAAACTACCCAATGCCAAGACGTTAGCTACCTTGTTTGTCAAACACATCCTGCGTCTCCATGGGGTTCCTGTCAATATCGTTTCTGACAGAGGGGTACAATTTGTTTCATTGTTTTGGAGATCTTTCTGTAAAATTTGGAGATTGATCTGTCCTTCTCCTCGGCCTTCCATCGTGAAACTAATGGCTAAACTGAGAGGACTAATCAGTCTCTAGAACAATATTTAAGGTGTTTTATCTCTGACTGTCAATATGATTGGGTCTCCTTCATTCCCCCTCGCCGAATTTTCCCTTAATAACCGGGTCAGTAACTCGTCAGGGGTCTCACCTTTTTCTGTAATTTTGGGTTTAATCCACATTTCTCCTCCGTTTCCCCTGATGGTTCCAATAATCCCGAGGTAGATGTCGTTCATCGGGAACTGTGCACAGTCTGGGCCCAGGTTCAGAAGAATCTAGAGGCGTCCCAGAGCATACAAAAGACTCAGGCAGATAGAAGACGTTCTGCTAACCACTTGTTTGTGGTCGGGGATCTGGTGTGGCTGTCTTCAAAAAATGTGCACCTTAAAGTTCCGTCCAAAAAATTGCTCCCCTGTATATAGGGCCGTACAAGGTCATTGAGGTCCTTAACCCGGTCTTCCGGCTGGAGTTACCCCCGTCTTTTCAAATACACGACGTGTTTCATGCCTCCCTCCTGAAACGCTGCTCCCCGTCCATGGTTACCTCGAGGAAACCTCCGGTCCCTGTTCTCAACCCTGAAGGAGTAGAATTCGAGGTGGCCAAGATTGTGGACAGCAGGATGGTCCAAGCCTCCCTCCATTACCTGATCCATTGGAGAGGATACGGGCCTGAGGAGAGGACTTAGGTACCCGCCCGGGATGTTCAGGCTGGGGTATTGCTCAGGAGGTTCCATCTTCGGTTCCCCAATAAGCCAGGTTCACCTAGGAAGGGTCCAGTGGCCCCTCATAAAAGGGGGGGGGGGGTACTGTAAAGGATCTGCCAGACACAGCTTCTTTGTCGACGCCCGTGGTTAATCAGTCTGCATCTGCTCCTAGGTCTGATAGAGTGACTCGATCTGCTACCACTCAGGCTGGTAGGCTGAGGAGTTGGAGAACCTATCACAGCCTGGCCAGACGGTTCTAGCTCCCGCCCTCGGTCTATTTATACCTTCATTTGCTTCTTGTCTTTGCCTGTGATTCTCTCTTATTTCCTGGCTCTGCTGTTCCTGCTAATACTACTGACCTCTGCTTCATATCGATCCTGGCTTTACTGACTACGCTCCTGCTCTGCGTTTGGTACCTCGTACACTCCTGGTTTGACTCGGCTCGTTCACTACTCTTGTTGCTCACGGTATTGCCGTGGGCAACTGTCCCATTTCCCTTAGCTTCTGTGTACCTGTAAAGGATTTGCCAGACACAGCTTCTGTGTCAACGCCCATGGTTAATCAGCCTGCATCTGTGCCTAGGTCTGCTAGAGTGACTCGTTCTGCTACCACTCAGGCTGGTAGGCTGAGGAGTGGGAGAACCTCATCACAGCCTGGCCAGACGGTCCTAGCTCCCGCCCTTGGTCTACTTATACCTTCATTTGCTGCTTGTCCTTTGCCTGTGATTCTTTTGATTCCTAGCTCTGCTTTTCCTATTGACCTCTGCTTCATATTGACCCTGGCTTTACTGACTACTCTCCTGTCGTGTCGTGCACATATTGCGCGTAGGGACCGTCGCCCAGTTGTACGCCGTCGCCTAGGACGGGCCGTGCAAGTAGGCAGGGACTGAGTGGCGGGTAGATTAGGGCTTACCTGTCTGTCTCCCTACCCCGACATTACAGTAATGACTTATATTGTCTGCAGAGCTCCTGTGTAGAATTGGCATCTACCACTATATGGTCACTATATGGTGGTAATATTGGTCTTTGCATAGTGGTTTTTATTCAGTAACAGTATTGGGACATTATTCAATCACTATGTGGTTATGGTGTGGCGGTATTATTCAGTAACAGTATTAGGGTATTATTCAGTCACTTTATGGTAATGGTGTATTGGTATTATTCAGTAACAATATGGTGGTATTATTTAGTCACTGTGGTTATGGTGTGGAGGCATTATTCAGTAACAGTATGGGGGTATTATTCAGTAAATGTACGGGGGTATGATTCAGTAACAGTATGGGGGGTATTATTCAGTCCCTATGTGGTTATGGTGTGGAGGCATTATTCAGTAACAGTATGGGGTATTATACAGTCACTATGTGGTTATGGTATGGAGGCATTATTCAGTAACAATATGGTGGTATTATTGAGTAAATGTACGGGGTATTATTCATTAACAGTATGGTGGCATTACTCAGTCACTATGTGGTTATGGCGTGGCTGTATTATTCAGTAACAGTATGTGAATATTATTCAGTCACTATGTGTTATGGTATGGAGGCATTATTCAGTAACAGTGTGGGGGTATTATTCAGTAAATGTACGGGGGTATTATTCATTAACAGTATGGTGGCATTACTCAGTCAATATGTGGTTATGGTGTGGCTGTATTAGTCAGTAACAGTATGGGGTATTATTAAAGAGGCTCTGTCACCAGATTTTGCAGCCCCTATCTGCTATTGCAGCAGATAGGCGCTGCAATGTAGATTACAGTAACGTTTTTATTTTTAAAAAACGAGAATTTTTGGCCAAGTTATGACCATTTTTGTAGTTATGCAAATGAGGCTTGCAAAAGTCCAAGTGGGTGTGTTTAAAAGTAAAAGTCCAAGTGGGCGTGTATTATGTGCGTACATCGGGGCGTTTTTAATACTTTTACTAGCTGGGCGTTCTGATGAGAAGTATCATCCACTTCTCTTCAGAACGCCCAGCTTCTGGCAGTGCAGACACAGCGTGTTCTCGAGAGATCACGCTGTGTCGTCACTCACAGGTCCTGCATCGTGTCAGACGAGCGGGGACACATCCGCACCAGAGGCTACAGATGATTCTGCAGCAGCATCGGCGTTTGCAGGTAAGTAGCTACATCGACTTACCTGCTAACGCCGATGCTGCTGCAGAATCAACTGAAGCCTCTGGTGCCGATGTGTCCGACACGATGCAGGACCTGTGAGTGACGTCACAGATCTGCACTGCCAGAAGCTGGGCGTTCTGAAGAGAAGTGGATGATACTTCTCATCAGAGCGCCCAGCTAGTAAAAGTAGTAAAAACGCCCCGATGTACGCACCTAATACACGCCCACTTGGACTTTTACTTTTAAACACACCCACTTGGACTTTTGCAAGCCTCATTTGCATAAATACAAAAATGGTCATAACTTGGCCAAAAATGCTCGTTTTTTAAAAATAAAAACGTTACTGTAATTTACATTGCAGCGCCGATCTGCTGCAATAGCAGATAGGGGCTGCAAAATCTGGTGACAGAGCCTCTTTAAGTCACTATGTGGTTATGGTGTGGTAGTATTCAGTAACAGTATGGGGTATTATTCAGTTACTATGTGGAGGTGTTATTCAGTATCAGTATGGGATATTATTCAGTAACAGTATGGGGGTATTATTTAGTCACTATGTGGTAATAATGTGGCGTTAGTATTTGGACCTTATAAATGTGAGTTGTAGTCAGTAACAGTAAGCGGGTAAAATTTGATCTGGAATAGTGGTATCTTTTAATAACTGTATATGTATATAGACAATTTTTGTGTGTTAGAGGGGGGACATATGCTTTGGGGCTCGCAACACTCCTGGACGCGCTAGAAATCAGCGATGCAGTTCTCTGCACACCGACTTCTGAATTGACTGCATTATTGATACAATAATTCAGCATTTGTGGCCCCACTTTTAACTTTGCCCAGGGCCACACTTTCTCTAAAACCGGACCTGCATGCAGGACCAGCGTTCACCCGTCAGTCCCGCTGACCTGGCGGATTTGGCTTTGACCATGAGATACAGCATCTATGTATACAGGATACATAGAAGCTATATCTCAAAACGTAAATATTTTTTTTATAAAAAAACTATTCAAAAGTTGTTTAACCCCTTCCCGCTTTGGCCACTTTTGACCTTCCAGACAGAGCCTCATTTTTCAAATCTGACATGTTTCACTTTATGTGGTAATAACTTCGGAATGCTTTCACCTATCCAAGCGATTCTGAGACTGTTTTCTCGTGACACATTGGACTTTATGTTACTGACAAAATTTGCACGATACATTCAGTTTTTAATTGTGAAAAACACCAACATTTTGTGAAAAATTGCAAAAATTAGCACTTTTTTTAAATTTAAATGTATCTGCTTGCAAGGCAGGCAGTTATACCACACAAAATTGTTGCTAATTAACATCCCCCATATGTCTACATTAGATCAGCATAATTTTTTTAATATCGCTTTATTTTTCTAGGACGTTACAAGGCTTACAACTTTAGCTGCAATTTCTCACATTTTCAAGAAAATTTCAAAAGGCTATTTTTACAGGGGGGCAGTTCAGTTGTGAACTGGCTTTGAGGGCTTTATATATTAGAAACCCCAAATAAGTCTCCCCATTTTAAAAACTTCACGCCTCAAAGTGTTCAAAACAGCATTACAAAGTTTCTTAACCCTTTAGACGTTTGACAGGAATTACAGCAAAGTAGTGGTGAAATGTACAAATTTCCTTTTTTTTTTTGCAGAAATTTATTTTTAATCCATTTTTTTGTAACACAGAAGGTTTTACCAGAGAAATGCAACTCAATATTTATTTCCCAGAGTCTGCAGTTTTTAGAAATATCCCTCATGTGGCCCTAGTGTGATAATGGACTGAAGCACCGGCCTCAGAAGCAAAGTACCTAGTGAGTCTTGGGACCTCCTTTTTATTAGAAAATATTTTAGGCACCATGTCAGGTTGTTTGAAGGGCTCTTGCAGTGCCAAAACAGTGGAAATCCCCCAAAAGTGATCCCATTTGGGAAACTAGACCCCTCAAGGAAATTATCTTGTGGTATAGTGAGAATTTTGACCCAACAGGTTTAATGCAGAATTTATTGGAAGTAGGCCGTGAAAATTAAAATCGACATTCTTTCAAAGAAAATGTAGGTTTAGCTAATTTTTTCTTAATTCCACAAGGACTAAAGGAGAAAAAGCACCACCACATTTGTAAAGCAATTTCTCCCGATTAAAACAACAGCCCGCATGTAGTCCGAAATGGCTGTTTGGACACACGGCAGGGCTTAAAAGGGAAAGAGAGCCATTTGGCTTTTGGAGCTCAAATTTAGCAGGAATGATTTGCGGAGGACATGTCACATTTGCAAAGCCCCCGAAGGGACAAAACAGTGGAAACCTCCCACAAGTGACCCCATTTTGGAAACTAGACCCCTTGAGGAATTTTAACCCCACAAGGGTTTTATAGATTTTATTAGGATTGGGCAGTGAAAATAAAAAAAATACTTTTTCTTCAATAAGGCGTAGCTTTAGCGCAAATTTTTTCATTTTCTTAATAAATAAAGGAAAACAAGAACCACAACGTTTGTAACGCAATTTCTCCTGAGTACGGCAATACCCGATATGTGGTCATAAACTGCTGTTTGGGCACACGGCAGGGCTCAGAAGAGAAGGAGCGCCATTTAGCTTTTGGAGTGCAGATTTTGCTGGATTGGTTTCTGGGCACTACGTAGAATTTGCAAAGCCCCTGTCGGACCAAAACAGTGGAAACCCCCCAGAAGTGACCCCATTTTGGAAACTACACCCCTCAAGATATTCACCTAGGGGTGTAGCGAGTATTTTAACCCCGCAGGTGTTTTGCAGAAATTAGTGTGCACTCGATGTTGCAGAGTGAAAATTTTATTTTTTCCATAGATATGTCAATATGTGGTGCCCAGCTTGTGCCACCATAACAAGATAGCCCTCTAATTATTAAGCTGTGTTTCCCGGTTTTAGAAACACCCTGCATGTGACCCTAATCTTTTGCCTGGACTATCGACAGGGCTCAGGAGTGAGAGAGTACCATGCGAAACTAAGGCTGGGTTCACACGACCTATTTTCAGGCGTAAACGAGGCGTATTATGCCTTGATTTCCGCCTGAAAATACGGCTACAATACGTCGGCAAACATCTGCCCATTCATTTGACGTACTGTGCCGGCGACCAGTAATTTACGCGTCGTCGTTTGACAGCTGTCAAACGACGACGCGTAAAATGACTGCCTCGTCAAAGAAGTGCAGGGCACTTCTTTGAAACGTAATTTGAGCCGTTTTTCATTGAAGTCAATGAAGAACAGCTCAAGATTACGGGCGTCAAAGACGCCTCACATAATGCGAGGAAGAGCTTTTACGTCTGAAACGACGCAGCTGTTTTCTCCTGAAAACAGTCTGTCTTTTTCGACGTAAAAGGAAGCTAGCGTGTGCACATACCCTAAGGCCTAATTTGGCAATTTACACAGTATTGGTTCACAATTGTAGAGGCTCTGATGTGAAATAATAAAAGAAACCACTGAAGTGACCTCATTTTGGAAACTACACCCCTCAAGGGAATTTATTAAGGGGTGTAGTGAGGATTTTCACCCCACAGGTCTTTTCCATAAATGATTGCGCTGTGGATGGTGCAAAGTAAAAATGTTAGTTTTTCCCTAGATGTGACATTTCAGTGGGAAATATGTCATGCCCAGCTTGTGCCACTGGAGACACACACCCCAAAAATTGTTAAAAGGGTTCTCCCAGGTATGGCGATGCCATATATGTGGAAGTAAACTGATGTTTGGGCACGGTGTAGGGTTCAGAAGGGAAGGAGCGCCATTTAGCTTTTGGAGCGTGGATTTTGCTTGGTAGTAGATTTGTTTGGAGTTTCACTGGTGTTTCAGTTTATAACGTGGGGCATATGTAAGCTGGGCAGAGTATATTAGGGGCATAGTCAGGTGGTATAATAATGGGGTAAACAATAATATAATCCATAAATATTTGTTACGCTGTGAAGCAATCCTTTCTGCACAGGCCGGTGTCGCACTGATAAATGATGTCCTTACTTATCTCCCATTTTGGTCCACACTCCCGAGCAAAATTCCTCAAACTGAAAAGGTGCGAAGTGTTGTCCTGGTATAATACAGGCACCCTCGCTTCCAGCAGATATATTTGAGTCCTCCGCTTCCTGGTTCCCTAATTTTAGGGCCTTGATAAATCGCCTCTTGAAACAGAAGATATGTTCCCCTCGGGCCGGCAGAACTGCATATTTTTCTTTCCTGACTTATTGGAGCCTTAACTAATTTTATTTTTTCATAGCTGTAGTGGTATGAGGGCTGTTTTTTGTTTTTTTACCATTGGTATCATTTTGGGGTACATGCAACTTTTTGATCACTTGTTATCCTTTTTTTTGGGAGGCAAGGTAATCAAAAAACAGCAATTCTGCCATAGTTTTTTAGGTTTTTTTATACAGCGTTCACCATGCGTTATAAATTACATGTTACCTTAATTCTGCGGGTCAGTACGATTCCTGCGATACCTAATTTTTTGAACTTTTTTTATGTTTTACAACTTTTTGCACAATAAAATTACTTTTGTAAAAAGAATGTATTTTTTGTGTCGCCAAGTTGTAAGAGCCATAACTTTTTCATTTTTTTGTCGACGGAGCTGTCTGAGGGCTTGTTTTTTGCGAGACGAGTAATCGTTTTTATATGTACCATTTTTGGATGCATGCAACTTTTTGATCACTTTTTATTTCAATTTTTGGAAGACAGTGACCAAAAAAAAAGCAATTCTGGCATTATTTTTTAAATAGTTTTTTTTATGGCGTTCACTGCGAGGGATAAATAAAATCATATTTTTATAGTTCAGGTCGTTACGGACGCAGCGATACCAAATATGTATGGTTTTATTATTTTTTTTACAATAATAAATTACTTGATAAGGGAAAAAGGGCGATCGTGTTTTATGTTATTACTTGAAACTTTTATTTTTACTTTTTTTTTACACTTTTCTTTAGTCCCACTAGGGGACTTGAAGGTCCAACTTTTTGATTGATCTTCTAATACATTGCACTAGCTATGTAGTGCAATGTATTAGAACTGTCACTTATTCACTGACAGCAAGCCGATCAGGCTCCGGTCGGGACCTTATCAGCTTCCATAATGGCAGACAGGAGGCCATTGTTAGGCCTCCTGTTGCCATAGTAGCAGTTGGCAGCCTTGCCATCGCATGGCAGGCTGCCGTATTGCTACAAACCACTTTGATGCAGCGATCGCATTGGATCGCTGCATCGAAGGGGTTAATGGCAGGAATCGGAGCTAGCTCCGGTTCCTGCCGATACATCGGGGTGTCCGCTGTAACATACAGCGGACACCCACTACTGATGATGCCGGCTCAGCTTCTGAGCCGGAAGCTGAGCCGGCGCCATCTTGCCGATGGTACCGGAAGCCTTTTAGGCCTCGCCGCCGAGCAGGGCATAGGAGGCTGTAAGTATTATGCCTCCGATCACCTTTGCAGCCACCGGCAATCAAGCGATCACGTTGCTGGGGTGCCGGTGGCTAAAAACTCCTCACATGCTGCGATCTCTATTGAACACATCATCTGAGGGGTTAATTGGCCGGATCGGATGCTAGCTCCGGTCCTGGCCGATACCTCAGTGTGCCAGCTGTAACATACAGCTGGCACCCGGCGGTGATGGTGCGGGCTCAGCTCCTGAGCCCGTACTATCACCGCGACGTAATGGTACTGCGCTTTGTGGGAAGCCCTTCCCGACAGCGCCGTACATATATGGCGGATGTCGGGAAGGGGTTAAAATCCCATAAGTTGTTTTATTCAAAAAATTTAAAAAGTGCACAAAAGGTTTACATAGGTTTTAAGAGAAACTGTTTTATAAAGAGAATCTATAAGGTTAATACGGTATTGAGCTTCAGCGGGATGCTAAAAAAGCACATGCCTTATTCTAATGTGGCGCCTCCCAGATTGGCCGTGACCAGGTGATTCTTCTTAGTCAACAATGGCTGGAGGTGCGCTAATTAGCATGCACCGCTTTGTCGCCCTGTTCAGTGGGTGCAAAAGCACATTACTATGAACATCCTATAGGTTTATCTGGTGGCAGAAAGAAATCCCGTCTCTGAGTAGGGCAGAGCACTAAGCTCTCACTCAGGTATGTATAGTAAAGCGCTACCTGCCGCTTAGTAGCTGAAATGTTGATTTTTGAAGAACACACACTGTAGTATGTCTTCTTAGGATGCATCTTCATACGACATATTTCTGTTTTACGTATATTTTTCTTTGAAAATCTGGATCCTTTGGGATACGTTATATGAAAAGTCAGCCCTGGATCCCGAGAAAAGACCATAGGACCGGTCTGATCAAAATGCCTTCAGTTAGACTTAGGCCCTTTAAACATCATGTTTGTGATGTTCGTTTTGCGTTCATGCCAGGAAAGTTCCAGGCGTACACGTGTGTCTTTTTGGCCTCTGTCTGGCTGGTATGTCAGCATACTGTAAAAAAAACAACAGTATGGATTAGCATAGTAGACCAGTAAAAAAAAGTCTTAATTATTTTTTTAAGTGGAGACTATGGGTGTTGGATGCCACTGTAAGACATCCATTTAAAGTATAAACTCCAGTGACGTAACTCCCAATTTATGAACAGTTATCACTGGAGTTTCGCCAGCTGGAGATAGGCGTGGAGCAATATTTTGGCAAGTCAGCGATGTCCTATACAAGAGACAATACAAATACAAACAACATATACAGCATGATCAAAATCTGGCATGTATAGTTGTACAGTGTGGCATCGATCATTGCTGTCACGGAAAACACCCCCAAGTTAAGTAAATTCGACTATGTACAACCCCCCATAAAGCTCCCCCCATGATGATCGGCTCCGCGGCTGGTGGGTTGAAGGATGATGATGGAGAAGCTCAAGAGAAGTGGAGCGCTGGGGAGGAAGTCAGAGACCTGCTAGAAGAACACTAGGGAGGAGGGTAAACAACCAAGAGAAAGCACGCTGAAATGGGATAGTCCCAGCTCGGAGACAGCTGTCTGCATAATGAGCGGCCTTATCTCCCGCAATGACCAGTTACAACACGTTCAGTGCATGTATGTGGCACTGTTGCTATAGAGAGCGGGAGGGGACTGTATGGACGATGTATTCAACTAAATGCCTATACAGTGGGATACGTCGCAGCCTTGCATCGGAGGTACACGTCAGGAGTCCTCACGACGTATACCTCCAAAGGAAGGCTCTTAACGTGATGTAAACAGAGCCTTAGGTGTATACCTGAAGTGGTCGACTAACTGTCTAACAGTCACAATAGTTGCTGGCTGCCATTCAGTAGCCTCATTCATAAAATGATAAAAGCAAGCCCAGTGCCCAGACATAGAGATGCCAATAGTGCCCGTGAATTGTTCCAAATTGAAGTGGTCACATGAGAACACATAGTGGGTACAGAGTGGTGACATCCTACAATGTAGTGCCCACACAATATTGTAGACCAAAAAGTAGTGCCAGCAAATAATAGCATCCACGTGGAATAGTCCATAACATTGTGCCAGCTACATAACATTGTCCGTAGTGCTACAAATGTGCCCATATAATGTAACACTTATCTCCTCCACGGTCCTGCACTGCTCTCTATAGGCAGGTACTAGATGTACGTAGATTTCTATTCCTTTGCTAATCTCCACATTGAGAGATTAGCACTGGAGAATTCCTTCAGACGGGTGATCTGTGATGGATCTCTTTTAGTGTGGTGGTCCAGGGAAGTGCAGGGAATCTGGGATATTACGGCTACAACCTTGTAATATACTTCCCATTCAAATGATTCTTCTGCCCCCAGGCACTAGTATCCCTCCATACAGTGTGATGAATAAATCATAGTGACAACCGGTATTGTCTGAAGCTGCACCACACAGACTTCCTACTCTGCCTGACCCCTGCCTGCACCCTGCTCATATTACTGAGTGCTCTCTGCTTCATTTCGGCTGCTTTCTTCTGCATTTGGACCAGAAGGCAGAGGAAATTATCTGTAATTCCTTTGCAGCCATTATTTTCCAATTTTTTTAATCTTATTTTACATGTTTATTTTTTTATTTTAAACAAATACATTATGATCTGTCTCACTATGATACAGGCTGTTGTTAGAATAACACTGTGCCCTAACAGCAGGCTTAGTGAACAGACAGAGCTGGGGTGCTTTCTAGGTTACCAGATCTGACTGCACAGGGGTTCCCCAATCCCTGATCATGTCAGGTTAGGTCTGTCGTTAGGGCAGAAGCTCGGCTGTCATTGTGGAGGGCTTATGCTACAGCGCCATAAAAATACAAAAAAGGCCTAAAAAAAGGCATATCACTTCAGATACATTGCTTCAAGCTTCTCCTTGGTTGCCTCGGTTGACAAATTTTTCAAAGAGGTGTGGGTGGCCACAACTGCTTGCAGCACAACTATATTCAACAAAGTGTTCCGATGTATTTCAAGGAATGAGGTGCAAAACTTTTTCCACCTGCCCGATTTCCTTGCCAAGCCGGCACTGGCCACACAGCATCGAGGGAATGCACAGAATCCATGGGTTCGTCGTCCTTCTGCCTTTCTTATTCCCTTCTGGAAAAAATCTCTTAACGAACACAGGAACTAAAGAGGCTATATAGTGCCCCATGGAAACTAGGATGTTTTTATATATATATATATATATATATATATATATATATAAAAGCTGGAATTGCCAAGTGGCCAGAAACTTACAAGTGGACACTTAAATACTATGTAAACCTTTGAATGGCATTTGTTCAACTTTAGAAATAGTTTTTCTTAAAAATAATTTTTACTTTTTGAGATACAGCTGCTTTGTATTCTGTATACAGCTGTATCTTTCACTATGACCTGAATCCGTCAGTCCCGCACACCTGACATGTTCAGTGTCAGCGGGCCCTGAACATCTAAGTTATGAACTTAGATGTGATGGATTACAGGTGTGTTAGACGCAGGACCCGCTGACACTGAACCCGTCAATCCCGTGGACCTGACGGGAGCAGGATTTGGTGAACGATACAGCTGCTCTGTATACAGAATATCGAGCAGCTGTATCTAAAAAAAAAGTAAAAATAATTTTTAATAAAAACTTGCACCAATCACACCACACTGACTGACCTGTTTATAAAAAAAAAAATTTATTCAAAGGTTTACATAGCTTTTAAACCTTAGTAAATCTTCCAAACTTCCTTAAACTTCAAACCGTTGAGTACACAAAATGATATTGATTTTCTTTGTAAAATTTCAAGAACCTTTAATAATTAAATTTGATGTCGATTCTTTGTGATGGCATACAATAATGACTCCTAATTTACGTTGTCGGATGCATAACCACTTAGTAGGGTAAAGGTTCCGTTCCAGACTATGAACAGTAATGGTTTCCTGTGGTGAAAGTTACAGCTCCATGCCATTATCCAGCGGTCGTTGATCTGCAAAGTGGCCAGCAAAGCCAAACAACGCAGGAGCCCATAGATATTTGGTGCCATGTGCTGCCGAATGCTAGTGAACAGATGGAAAGTAAGACCTAGCTCTCTTTTCCCTGTGATCTGTCCTATTAAAGGATTATGACGCATTCAGAAGGTCCATGAGTCATGAAATCCATGTGTCAACTACGCCTCCGCAATAGACGGTACCATAGAGGGTCACTTAAATGTATTTTGATAACCTTGCATTTATTTTACAGGAGAGAAGCCGTGCCTTTAGACTATCACAGGCTCATTTTTGGGACTGAAAATGGTTCCAGATTCTATCCCTTAGGCCTTGTACACACAGTGCAGGTTTGATGTAGATTTTGCATTTTTTTTTTTTTTAAACCTCCTGCAGTTGAACTGAACCCAACTTAGATCACCATAGAACTCTATAGTGATCTAAATTACAGTCCTGGCCAAAAGTTTTGAGACTGACACAAATTTTGGCTTTCACAAAGTTTGCTGCTTTAGTATTTCTGGAATCTTTTAGTCAGATGTTTCTATAATATACTGAAGCACAATTATCAGAATTTCATAAGCTTTTAGACGTCTATTGAACCATACATCAAGTTTATGCAAAGACTCAATATTTACGATGTTGGCCCTTCTTTTTCAAGACTTCTGCAATTCACCCTGTCATGCTGGATATCCGCTTCTGGCCACCCATTCTTGTCTCATCAGTGCTTGGAGTTTATCACAATTTCTGTGTTTTTGTTTGTCCACCCGCTTTTTAAGGATTTACTACAGGTTCTCAATGGGATTGAGATTTGAGGAGTTTCCTGGCCATGGACCCAAAATGTAATTTTTTTGTTCACTGAGCCACTTAGTTATTACTTTTGTCTTGTGACATGGTGCTCCATCATGCTGGAAAAGCATTATCATCACCAAATTGCTCCTGGATGGTTGGGAGAAGTTGCTCTTGGAGGATGTTTAGATGCCATTCTTTATATATGTAAGTGTTCATAGGCAAAATTGTGAGTGAGCCCACTCCCTTGGATGAAAAGCACACATGAATTGTCTCTGGATGCTTTACTGTTGGCATGACACAGGACTCATGGTAGCGCTCACCTTTCCTTCTCCGGGCAATCATTCTTCCAGATGTCCCAAACAGTCTGAAGGGGGCTTCATCAGAGAAAATAACTTCACCCCAGTCCTCTGCAATCCAATCCCTGTACTTCCTGCAGAATTTAAGTCTGTCCTTGATGTTTTTCTTGGAGAGAAGTGGCTTCTTTGCTGCACTTCTTAACACCAAATCAGCCTCCAAAATCCTTTGCCTCACTGTGCATGCAGAGGCACTGACACCTGCCTGATGCCATTCCTGAGCAAGCTCTGCACTGGTGTTGAACCAATCCCGTAGCTGAATCCTCTTCAGGGGATGGTCCTGGCGCTTTGTGGACTTTGTTGGGCTCCCTGAAGCCTTCTTTAGAGCAATTGAACTTAAAGTTCTTGATGATTCGATTAATGGTTGATTTAGGGGCAATCTTATAAGCAGCAATATCCTGGCCTGTAAATCCCATTTGATGCAAAGCAATGAGGACTGCACGCGTTTCCTTGGAGGTAACCATGGTTAACAGAAGACAATGATTTCAAGCACCATCCCCCTTTTAAAGCAACCAGTCTGCTCTTATAATTCAATCAGCATGACAGTGATATCAGCCGCCTTTTCCTCATTAACCCTTTCTCCTGAGCTAACGAGCGCATTGAAATAACGTTCGCAGGTAATTTTGTGGCAGAGCTGATATGGAGTGGAAATGGGGTTCTTGTGATTAAGTTAATTTTCATGGCAAGGAATGACTTTACAATTAATTGCAATTCATCTGACCACTCTTCATAACAATCCAGAGTTAATGCAAATTGCCACTATAAAAACAGAATCAGCAAACTTTGTGAAAACCTTAGTTTGTGTCAGACTCACAACTTTTGACCAGCGCTATAGGTTCAGTTGATCCGTGGAAAATCTGGCTGTACTTCAACATGCCCAATCCTTTGTTCCAGTGTGAGTTAAGGCTCTGCCAGAGGAATCTGAAGGGGACGGCGGAGTCTGGCAACGTCTTTATCCTTCCAATTAAATAAACTTACATGCTTGGCCAAGATATCGGCCAAATGTGCGCTTAGCCAATAGCTATCTAAAGTGTATGGGCACCTTAAATGCCTTACCCTATTAGGGCATATGGACATCATATAGCGGGGTACTCAGCTCAGGACCCCCGTCTATGAGCCAGAATGGAGAGCTGCAATGAATGACTGTCTACGGGTCTGGGGGACTCAATCCATCCTTGTATTATAAGGATAGCTATTCATCTGAATGGCCGCCATGTAATACTACATTTCCCCTGCAGCGTCGACTCTTCTGTCTCAGTAGAAGCTCAGGCAAAACCCTGGAGGTTATTTCATAAAGCAACGGTTTCCAATACAGCGGGGACGTAATGCTTATGACCTACAACTTAACCACCAAGGAGGAATACGGAGGTAAAAATATCTCAATAGTCAGTGAATTCATGGCAGAATATGGTATCTGGTCACCATGGATAAAATCAGAGCATATTTTCTTTCTATGAACAGCCTATGATGTAAATAGGACAGCGGCGTGACCCTAGGGACCACTGGATTCTCTTTCCAATATTGATCCCTCCATACCTTGTTTCCCTTTTTGCATTCCAGCACCTCTCCTGACGTAATATTTTTCAAGACACCTTAAGATTGTGTCCTGGAACGTTGGAGGAATTAATGACAAATTTAAACAGGGACTACAGTTAAAGCACTTGACTACCATTCAGTTTTTTCCAGTTACTCTCCTTGCTAGTCCACAAAGCCCTCCAGTTCACCAGTATCACTATATACGGGTTACCGTGTGATACCCACTTCACCACTTTTATTGTTGACATTTTTATCCTGTCTCTGGCAAATGTTCAGTGATATTATATTGTTGGTGGCGGGTTCTGGTCCTTCCTCACTTCAGTGACTTTAATTTGCGCTTCCTTCCTGAGTTAGATCAGTTGGGGGTTCTATAAGGGGCTCCTCTCCCATGGTAACTTGGGCTTCCACCTACCATCTAGAAGAGCTTTGACCCTTCTGCCATCCTCTCACATGAGCTTATTCCAGTCACTTCCCAGATCATCCTCCCGTATAGACTTGACATATAGAAATGTGGCCTCTCTCGGTTTAGGTTCTCCATACCTGCCTTGTAGGATATCTGACCTCTCCCCTTTGATGATAACTTTGGGAATATGCATATCCCGAGATTGAGCCCTTTGTGGCTTACCTGTCAGGAAGTTATGGGGTCCCTACAGATCGAGATACCTGGGCTTTGGTTGACTAACTCGGGCACAGCAGCCTTTGGGGAAGCGTGGGACACCTTCTAGGCTTATGCTAGAGGGGTTCTCATACCAGTCATCTCTTCTCATAGGCATAGGCACAATCGGCAGAATCTACATTCTGAGAGCGAATTGAAATATTTTAGAACTAGAGATCCATTGGCCTCCCATTCCACGGTACACTTTTACTTACTGAAGTTATGAGGGAAAAAAACCCTACTCACGATAGCGTGTTAGAACATGGCAATAGGAGTGGCCTACTTTTGGCTAGGGAGGACATGGCCCCCATTGTGCAGATTAGCTCCAGAGGCAGACAGTCACTGATGCCCTTATCAATCATATCTTGGCCCACTTTAAGAAGAGCTGTATTCTATGCGATGTCTCTACACCCAGTCTGAATTAGACAAATTCCTATACTTTTATTGCTCTTGATGGGGGAAGACGGCAGAACTTACGGCAGATTAAATTCTTAAGGCACACACTCCTTTCCTAATGAGAAGGAACCTGACTTAGATGGCTTGCCCATTGACTGGTACCAAGACCATGCTGAGCCCATTGACACTTGTCTACAGGTTCTCTATCGTACCCTACCAACTGAAGGAGCCCCTTCTATGCGTGATATCCACATCACTCCTATTCTGAAAGGCATATTCCCATCTAAGACATTTATGGCATATCCATGCGAAAAGCTATAAATGCAGGTCCCAGTTCTTGGACCCCCACCTATCTCCAGAACAGGGGGTCATCAAATTCCCATCCTGACTGCCGTTTCTAGGATCAATGGCTCTCCCTTGTTTCCCATGAGTTACAGAAACAGCCAAAGAAGCAGGCTCGTCCATTTCCATAACTCCCATAGAAAACTATGGAGACAAATATATATGCCTCTTGATTGATTCTCTGCCTGGATGCAGTGGTTTCATTTGGTGGCCAAGGGGTCAGACTTCTAATGATCCCTGCACACATTACAGAGTATGTTCTAGAGCTTATGCTTTCTCAGCCTGAACGCCCAGTGCCAAGACACTGTTCAGACAGGCATAAACCATCAATGGTCCAACTGAACTTAGATTATGCAGCAGAACCTGCCACGTGTGAACCTACCCTTAAACCTCCCAAAGTTTTTTTGGGAATTTCAGGAGGTCTTAGATCTGATTGCTGCAGCCATAACACGAATGCTACAATGCAAGTGCCAAGTTACCATACTGATGCAAAAAAGACAGCCACGGTAAAGCAGCCGTAGACCCAATTCAAACGGTGCTTATACAGATACTAAAATGCAGCTGCAAGATCGGGACTACCACGTTTCAAGTGAAGCAGACTTAAAAGGAACCGGTCAGGCCTCAAAACTGCTGACCCTGACATAGGGGAGCATTTCAAGTTGCATGACAGAAATCTGCGTTAGATTCACACAGCACGGCCACATTGCAGCCATCTGATTGGGTCCCCTAGGTTGCTAAATACTCACATCTAGGATGAATCTGGAGATAAAGAACATCCGCACACTTGTGTCAAGTATTTATGATCTTTATATGACAGGCTGTAGCATCACCGGAGGGCACACACTAGTACACCACTAGCAGGATTTTAAAGCTTGACTAAATGAGTGAATATATATACACACCGTCATAATCTGTATGCAGCTAACTAGGCCAAATTGTAGAAGATGTATTAGGCTGTAAATATTATATAGTTAAACTGGCCTATAAATCCCACGTAACAGTGCAATGAAAGTAATCTGCTGCATTCCCACAACGGGAAAAGCATCCTGCAGAAATGAGAAAGTCCACAGAACCAGTTCAGATTCTTAGTTTGCTCCAAAACAGATGCCGCTGCTAAAATTTCCTAACAAATATGATGTGGACCCAGCCGTAAAAACGTGTGGTTCAGTAAACATGAGAATTACTCTTTTAGGGTATTTAGATTTCTTACAGGGGACTTCCACATTCAAGACCTGCATCATTTATTCAGAGCAGGTACAAAAAGTGTCAAGGACCTGGCCCGTCCATTCATTACAGAGCCCATTGATCTCAATGAGAACTGTAATGCTTAATTTCCCCTGTGGTGGCACTGCAGAGTAACTCCTTAGCTGCTCCATTGTGGATTGGCCCAGATACAGACACCAAGACTAGATATTGACATATTTGAGATATTGACGTCCAGCCTGAATGTCGTAGTTCTAGGCACAGCACAACCCATTTATGAAAACGTTCTACCACTTTCCTGCTATAAGAATCATTGAAAAAACAAGAGCTGTTGCTACATCTGTCAAGTGTACATGTGTGGGGTGGCTAGAGGACTCTCCAGTCACTTGAATAAGTGCAAGCTTTAAGAGGCTCTGTCACCAGATTATAAATGCTCTATCTCCTACATAATCTGATCGGCGCTGTAATGTAGAGAACAGTGGTTTTTATTTTGAAAATCGATCATTTTTGAGCAAGTTATGAGCTAGTTTAGATTTATGCTAATGAGTTTCTCAATGGACAACTGGGCGTGTTTTTACTTTAGACCAACTGGGCGTTGTACAGAGGAGTGTATGAGGCTGACCAATCAGCCTCATACACTTCTCATTGTTCCAGCCCAGCTTCTTTCACTGCACAATCACACTGTAACAATGGGCTGGAACAATAAGTGTATGACGCTGATTGGTCACTGATTGGTCAGCCTCATACACTCCTCTGTACAACACCCAGTTAGTAAAAAGTACAAACAGGCCCAGTTGTCCATTAAGAAAGTAATTATCATAAATCTAAAATTGCTCAAAAATGATAGTTATTCAAAATAAAAACCATGGTTATCTACATTACAGTGCCCATCAGATTATGTAGGAGATACATAAGGGTAGGAACAAAACGTATCCAGTGCGGATACACTGCGCAGCGTATTGGCCCTGATCACCGCAGGGAAAGCCGTTCGGTAAATAGCACCACATAGTGATGCGTTTTTCCGGTGGAATTTCCGCTGCGAAGCGGCACCGAAAACCCATTCATACTTACCCCCTCCCGGGAGGACGTTGCACACCATGTGACGCTGCAGCCTGCAATCGGCTGCGACGGTCACAAGGCCTGTAACGTCATCCAAGGAGACTGGACGGAGAAGCATGGAACTCTGGGTAAATATAATTTTTTATTTTTTTTTAAACTTGCTATTTGCAGCACATCTGTTTCTGCCGAAACACACTGCTTTGTTGCAGTTTTAAAGAGGCTCTGTCACCAGATTTTGCAACCCCTATTGCAGCAGATCGGCGCTGCAATGGAGATAAGAGTAACGTTTTTTTTTTTTTAAAAACTAGCATTTTTGGCCAAGTTGACCATTTTTATATTTATGCAAATGAGGCTTTTTAAAGTACAACTGGGCGTGTATTGTGTGTAACATCTGGCCGTTTTTACTTGTTTTACTAGCTGGGCGTTGTGAATAGAAGTGTATGATGCTGACGAATCAGCATCAGCCACTTCTCTTCGTTAACACCCAGCTTCTGGCAGTGCACAGACGCACAGCGTGTTCTCGAGAGATCACGCTGTGACGTCACTTCCTGCTCCAGGTCCTGCATCGTGTCGGACGAGCGAGGACACATCGGCACCAGAGGCTACATCGAATTACCTGCAAACGCGGATGCTGCTGCAGAATCAAATGTAGCCTCTGGTGCCGATGTGTCCTCGCTCGTCCGACACGATGCAGGACCTGGAGCAGGAAGTGACGTCACAGCGTGATCTCTCGAGGACACGCTGTGTGTCTGTGCACTGCCAGAAGCTGGGCGTTGTGAAGAGAAGTGGATGATGCTGATTCGTCAGCATCATACACTTCTATTCACAACGCCCAGCCAGTAAAACAAGTAAAAACGCCCCGATGTACGCACATAATACACGCCCACTTGTACTTTAGAAAGCCTCATTTGCATAAATATAAAAATGGTCATAACTTGGCCAAAAATGCTCGTTTAAAAAAAAAAAAACAAACGTTACTGTAATCTACATTGCAGCGCCGATCTGCTGCAATACGAGATAGGGGTTTGAAAATCTGGTGACAGAGCCTCTTTAAGCACACTTATGGAATTCAGAGGCTAAACCCGCAACAGAAGATTTGCGTATCCACAGAATGGACATGCTGCGGTTGAAGTAACTGCAGGTCAATTTATGTGCCGTGTTTTCAGCGGATATTTAGCGCAGTGTGGGGACGCAATTTGTTGGCATCTCACCCACACTGCTGGTACTGTAAAACGCTGCAGATTTTCCACAATTAATCCCTTGCGGAAAATCTGCAGTGTTTACGCTGTGTCCCTACCCAAAAGGGGTTTTCCCAGAATCAAAACACCACAGGATAATTTTCTGATCAGTGGAGGTCCAACTGATCATGTGAGCGGGGATCCCAAATCCCCATTCCTTCTCACTGTACCCCAAGCAGTGAGGAGCAGCTTTAGTAGAGCAGCAGTCACACAGCCACCGCTCTATGAGAATGAAAGAAAGTCGAGCACTAGGCCGCTGTCATCATTTCCATAGACTTTAGACCTGCTAGACTGAAGCTCCATTTAAGCTCCTCCTCCTCACCGCGGTCGAGCAGTGGGGGATGGGGGCCCGAGACCTGCATTCTTAACAATCAGTGAGGCTCTCAGCAATCATGAAATTACCACCAATCCTGTGGATCCTGATAATTTATGATTTGAAGTAAACCCCTTTAACCAGCTCTCGGATGAGAACCCTGTCTAGTCACCTCTCTACTTTCTGTATCTCAGTGCAGAGAGGGGGCATTGGTATTACAGCGCCAAACTCAACACCCCAATTACTGTGACCGGCAAGTGATTGGATGACATTCAGCCCAGATGAAAAGCTGAAGATCAGTGGCGTTTCATCATTTCCCAGGAGTAATACTCCCACCAGATGCAGCCGACTTTAAGATCTGAAAAACCAGATGGCGACCAAAAGTGTCAGAAAGCATGTAATACACAAACCAAGGTCAGGAACAAGAGGGGCAGATACTTTTTTTTGCCACGTTTATTTTAACAAATTTCTGTCCTTAAGATGAGCTGGAAGCTGCCACTGCGGCCCTCTTGGGTTTGGGTGTTGTGCCTTCGCGGAATCCATTTCTGTAGGGGGGAGGAATAGACACGTGTTAGCGGCAGCGTCACAGACGGCAGAGGCGGACGAGCAGAAAAGCTTATCTCAGACACAAGAGGAAATCACTGGAAGTCATATGTTCAGACATTTATTGTGAAAACATCATCGATAAGCAGCAGGGTTATATACAGAGGAAAGCAGACGGGTTTTACAACTCTGGACGATTCCTTTAACGCGGTTAGAATATAAGGACAATCTTCACGTGATTATAGGACCAAAACCTGACAAGTCTGATACCAGCTCTGATGTAGAAATAGAACATACTGCCAGATCTACAATGCGGAGGCGAGACAGAACCGCTTCACTAGACAACCCCTCCCCCACCGGCTCTGGTGTCATTGGCAGTCTGGATTCTGAAAGATCAGCAGCCGTTCTCTGTACCCATCCGTGTTTAAAGGGGGCGACTAATGATGGATGTTAGTGGAAATAATCCTGGGCGATGCCGTAAACGACAGCACAGCTGTCCATGGGCTGGCCTGCAATACCAGACACAGACAGATGTGGCACAGTTTGTGGAAATAAGCAGATAACCCATATTTTCCATCCTGGACAACCACTTTAAGGCTATGTTCACACAGAGTTTTTTTGATGCGGAAGCCGCGTCGCAAAACGGCCCGAAAAGGCCTCCCATTGATTTCAATGGGAGGCGGAGGTGTCTTTTTCCCACGAGCGGTAAAAGTATCGCGGGAAATAGGGACATGCCCCATCTACGGGCGTTTACGCCTCTGACATCAATGGGAGGCAGAGAAAGTGTATTTCGCTGCGTTTTATGACCCGCGGCACTCAACGGCCGCAGGCAAAAAAAACGCCGCCAAAATTGGCGTGCAGGGAGAGGAAAATCTGCCTCAAACTTCCAAACGGAATTTTGAGGCAGAAATTCCGCCTGCAAAAAAACTCTGAACATAGCCTAAGAAATAGCAGTATATGAATAGAAAAAAACTGCAATTCCGCCATGGCGTTTCGGTCTAATTTTACAGCATTCACCAAGTGTTAAAACGGTATGCCAGCGAAGCCAAAATTTATGATTTATTGCAAAAAAAATAAAATAAATTTGCGCCACCCTACTCTGAGAGCCATGACTTCTTTTTCTGTTGATGTAACAGTGTAAGGCTATGTTCACACGCTTAACAAAAAAACGTCTGAAAATACAGAGCTGTTAACCTCCTAATTTTCAGCCGTTTTTGGAGCGGTTTTTCTATGGAGTCAATGAAAAACTGCTCCAAAAACAGCTCAAGACGTAACATGCACTTCTTTGTCACGGCCGTATTTCAAAATGGCTCGTAAAAAAACACGGCCCGTCGGAACAGAACGTTGCTTTTCCCATTGAATTCAATGGGCAGATGTTTGGAGGCGTTCTACTTCCGATTTTTCTGAGGTTTATGGCCCCGAAAATAAGACATGTGAACATACCCCAAGTGCTTGTATTTGTGGGACGACTTGTAGCTTTTATTGGTTCCATTGTGGAGCACATGGGCTGACAGAAAGGGCCCCCCCCCGTCTAACTGCTTAGATGCCACAGTCGCTATTGACCGCAACATCTAAGCAGTTCTGATCCCATCCGTTAGTGTGAAGTGTCAGCTGTAACACACAGCTAACACTCGTGGCATAAGGAGTGAGCCCACTCCATACTTTCCGGGCCAACTATGACATACATTTACATCGAACTTCAGTGAGGGGTTAAGGGATTGTCTGGCATAGAAACCCTGTTTTCATACACCCTACTAGGCAATACTGAGTTAATGGCGGGGTGCTCCGCTCCGGATCCTCATTTGACAGGAGCGCGGTTCGTCCCTTACACTGCAGGATCCACCATGGTTGATTATGACAGACACCCATGTAATTCTTCATTTACCCTGTGGTGGCGCTGTAGGGGAAACTAACACTTGCTGCCTAATGGAGCTTACAGCGGATCACTACGGGACCATTCCAACCAGTAGACAAACCCTTTAATAAGAACTTTAAAAGATAATGGCTGATAACCTGCAAACAGTAACGTAGCAGAGTACAGAGCCTTACCTGAACCTGCGGTACACGACCTTCAGATGTCGCATACGGCCAGTGCCAGTGGTGTTGCGTCTCTTGGCCTTAGCACTCCAGTTGTCTAAAAAGGAATGAAACGTAAAGAGATCACATTGCCGGGACGTCACAGGACGTTATCTATAAGAGGCAGCTGGTGTTAAAGGGGATGTCCAGTTTAGAAAACCTGTTGTCAGGTACCCTATTAGGGAATTGAGATAATGAGAGGAGGGGGGTCTCTGATCAGGATCCTCGGTTACAAAGAGTCCCGCTCTGGAGGACCCATCCTGTATTACACAAACACATTGATATGAATGGACACTAATGCTTCATTTACCCTGCGGGGGCATTGCAGGAAAATTTCACAGTTTACCCCACAGATCATAGCGGATTGCTGGGGGTCCCAGCAGCTTGTAGGTCAAGGGACCCTTCTAAAAAGTAGGGTTTGTCCAAAGCAGAGAACCCCTTTAACCAGACCAGGAAAGAGTATAGACATCCAGTCTGTTAGAAGACTTAGGACCAGAGCGATCATCCCAGGGACTGAAGTCAGCGGCAACTAGAACACTAGAAGAACTGTCAGATGTGAATGGTCACCAGTTTATAGCTTTAATATTGCAGTCCGAGAGTTACACCAATAGCAGCCGGGGGGGGGGGGGGGGGGGGGGTGTGTAGCAGATAAACAAGGAACGGTCAGTAGGTGACAATCCAACCCCCTGCACCAAGTGCTGGACTTAAAGGGGTTCTCCAAACTATAGTAGGTCCCTACAAGCTCGCACTGAGCTTTAAAATATACTGCATGGCAATGTATCATTAAGCACCGCATCACATGACCACAACAGGCACACGCTGGCTGCCGCGGTCATGTGATGCTGGATGTAGGAGGTTATAAGGGGGTCAGAAAACCCCATACTGGATACAGAACTCCCCATAGGAGAAGCGGTACCATGTCTTATACCTACACCCCCCAACCAATGCGATCACGTGTTAGAAAGTCACCCCCTCTTGTGAACACGAAGGACCCCGTTACCACCGATACTCACACTTTCTCTTGCGCTTGGCGGGGTATCCACACTTTCCACAGGTGGACTTCTGTAGATGGTAGGCCTTGGATCCGCAGCGACGGCACAGAGTGTGCGTCTTATTGCGGCGCTTTCCGAATGACGATGTTCCCTTCGTCTAAAGTAAAAATACAAAAGAAACGTTTTAAGATGGCGAATAAAACAGAAAAAAGTGCGACGGCGAGAAAACGAAGCATTTATCTCAGTAAGAAAGCGAAATCACAGAGTGTCATATGTTCAGACATTTATCTTAGAACATCACTGATAAACGCACCAGGACGGACGCCAGCGCCGCAAAATTAAGGCAGCGACCCAATTGGTTAATACGGGCAAGTAGACCAGGAGACGTCTCCCCCAATGACGCATCAAGCGCTTCCGTTTTTCCATAGGAACGGAAAAAACAGAACACGACGCAGATGTGAACACAGCGTAAACTGTAACCCTCTAAATCTGAAACCGGGCAACAGCACCCCAAAAGCCGCCAGCAGCCACAGGGCGACCCCGCTGCCCGACACTTACTCTGCGGTTTCCAAATTCTCCATAGACAACAACAAGTTTCCCTCCTATGACCCCCCCATATCCTGGATCAACCCCAGCAACAAGTCACTCACCGCGGCGTACACTGGGTGACAGTTACACCATGTTAGCAAATCACAATCAAGATACCCAGAATCCCCCTGGTGCCATGCACTGTACACAGGCAGGCTGCAGGTCGGGGCCAGTAGAGCCAGGCCATGCAATGGGGCAAACGACCAACAACCCATAGAGGACGCTCCAGCAGCAGCCATTACATTGTAAGGTCCGGGTAGTGCCCATAGTAACCATTCACCGCAGACACATCGGATCCCGGGGCCTCCACACAACCGGGGACTAAAGCCGCCATCCGAGCCGCAACCCGCACTAATAATCGATCACAGGCCAAAACCCCGTCCATTCCTCCCCGCAGCCAGGATGACGGCGCCCCGCCATGACGGGACGGAGGCAGATGCAGGCGGATTGCGCTGCCCGGACACCATGAGACTCACCATCTTCCCCAGCGGCCGATACGATAGAGACCGGAACTGGGGAAAGACTTCCGCTATATCAGCCTCAAGCACTTCCGGGTCTGCGATGTAGGTCTGACGTCACGTGACATGCTCACAGCGCCATCTTTGAAACTGGCAAAATGGCCACATCTACCCACAGAAATTATAACGATCCTGAGCAGCTATAAAAATGCTCTGTCCCTGATACTACCCTCATATTACATTTTTAGGCAGCGACTGAACTGATCCTCTCGTCCAATAAGATGTTTCAGTTAACGGTCCAGATCCAGGGTATTTTTGGCTCTCAGGAGCAGACGCAGTAAAGCCGTTTTTATTGCATGTTAGTTTATGGATGTGATTTTTGTTATTTTGTGACCATGCAAGGTTTTTATTTTGATCATTTTTATGATTTTTTTAGAATATTTCGGCTTATAGTTTTAAAAAAATAGAACGGTGACAATTGTTACGAGGATATATTTACACGGCAAAATTTTCACTAGGATTCCAATGCAGATTTCACACTTAAATCCACACGAAATCCATGGGAATCTGTTCGGTAGTTCATACGGTGCATATTTTTTTGCTGCGATCGGGTAGTCACGCGCAGATTAGCCCTATTCAATGGTGATCCGCGGCAAATTAATCTGCAAATCGGAGGCAGAAATCAGAGGGTCAGAGCCTCTAGATAGGTCCAGCGGTTCCCTCCTGCTACTGGCATCCTGCAAATCATGTGACTATGAGGACCAATAACAGGACTACGTACACAGCGCTCATCGGCCCACGTGTGCTCGCTCTATTCAAAGACTATGGGAATGACTGAAACAGCCGAGTACAGCACTCAGCTGTTTACGTTAGTCCCATACACATTGAATGGAGCAGCGGGCGCATGCTCGACTGCTGCTCCATTCAATGTCCTCCTCACTGCGTGTAGGGGGGGGTGCAGTGAGGAGAATCTAGGGGTTTGGAACCCCCGTTCTCGCAATTGGTCGGGGTTCGAGTGCTGGGGCCTCCAGCGATCAGATAACGATGACCTATCCTGCGGATAGGTGATAATTGTCGATTCTGGGACAACCCCTTTAAGCCCAGCATTAGAAAAACATTCTTCTATAAACAGTGCTATACAAGTCCATGGGTTCTGTCTGGTATTGCAGCTCAGCTCTATTTAAGTGAATGAAGCTGACCTGCAATACCGCACATAACCTGTGGACAGATGTGGCGCTGTTTTTTAATGAAATCAGCTATGTTTTTTTAATCCTGGACAACACCTTTAATAGGAACAGAAAAAAGGCAGACCTGGGGGGCATTCATTAGGCCCCAGGCTGCCATGGCAACCATTGGCACCCTGCGATTGCGATGCAGGGTGCCAATGGGGTGACGGAGATGGCCCCCTACTTATTAACGGCCTAGATGTCGTGGTCGCTATTGAGTTGTCAGAATAGGCTCTGTTCAATTCTCTAGCAGCGCCACCACAGGAGAAATGAAGCATTACACAGTGCCCATTCACATCAATAGACTTTCCATGTAATGCAGAGAGTTGCTGGGTCCTCCAGAGAGGGAGACGCTCTTTGCAGCCGATCTCTTTCTGGTTAATAGATGAATCTCCTGAACGGGCGACCCCCGTCTATTAACTACAAATTCTCCACTGTAAAAAATGTTGTATTCTCTCATGGAGATCTATTAGATGCCCTAAGAAAATGAAGCCGGCGGGCGCATTATACCCAGGAAGCAGTCTCCACTGTTGTTGGGCTGACATTTGGGAGTGCATGTTATTCTAATCAGCCTGCGGCTGACAGAGCATGCTGGGAGTTGTAGTTTACCAGTAGCTAGAGAGCAGGCGCAAACCCACTGTTCTGATACATCATGTAAGCACATGTTCAACCAACAGAGGGCACTATAACAGAGCAAATGGATGTTATAATTCAAAATCAGTGTGAGGTGTAAGAAGTTCTATTAGGGCCTGTTCACATCAGCGTTCGCTTTCCGTTCCCGGGTTCCATTGGAGGTTTCCGCCGGGTGAACCCCGCAACGGAAAGTGAAACCACAGCTTCCGTTTCAGTCACCGGAGTCGACTGCGCTATTGATTCCGTCAGAAAACCGGAAACCTGCCGCAATGGTGACGAACGGAAACCATTAGCGATGTTTCCGTCACCATTGAGATCAATGGTGACTGAAACGGAAGCTGTGCTGTCACTTTCACAGGCCCTTAGGGTATGTTCACACGCAGAGTCAAAAACGTCTCAAAATACGGAGCTGTTTTCAAGAGAAAACAGCTCCTGATTTTCAGAAGTTTTTTGTGCCACTCGCGATTTTCGCAGTGTTTTTCGCAGCGTTTTTTACAGCAGTTTTTGTAGCTTTTTTCAATAGAGTCTATAGAAAACGGCTAAAAAAACGTCCCAAGAAGTGTCCTGCACTTCTTTTTCGCAGCCGTTTTTTTACAAGTAAAAAAAGGCAGTGAAAAACGCTCCGTAGCAACAGAACGCCGTTCTCCCATTGAAATCAATAGGCAGATGTTTGGAGGCGTTCTGCTTCCAATTTTTCGGCCGTTTTCGGGCGTTTACGTGCCGAAAAACGGTCGAAAATAGGCTGTGTGAACATACCCTAAGGGTATGTTCACACGCAAACGTAAAATACGTCTGAAATTACAGAGCTGTTTTCAGGCGAAAACAGCTCCTGAATTTCAGACGTAATTGCAAGTACTCGTGTTTTTCGCTGCGTCAATTACGGACGTAATTGGAGCTGTTTTTCAATGGAGTCAATGAAAAACGTCTCTAATTACGTCCCAAGAAGGGACATGCACTTCTTTGAGGCGGCCGTCTTTTTACGCGCGGTCTTTTGACAGCGGCGCGTAAAAAAAAAGCCTGTCTGCACAGAACATCGTAAGACCCATTGGGCAGATGTTTGCAGACGGTTTGCAGCCGTTTTTTCGAACGTAATTCCAGGCGTAAAACGCCTGAATTACGTCCATAAATAGGGCGTTTGAACAGACCCTTACAGCTAAACTAATGGGTGCAAATGTACCCAAAAAATTAGAGGCCTATAGGCTGCAATGCAAGTAGGCAACAGCCTCAGCCCTTGTAACCAAAATGCTGCAACTGCATTTCAAGTGAACCGCAGGGGTCCGGGTCTTGTAGCCTGAGGGCTGATTCAGACGAGCGTGGCGTTTTTGCGCACGCAAAACACGCTGCGTTTTGCCTGTGCAAAAGCCACTTACCAGCTCCGTGTGGCAGCAGCATATGATGCGCGGCTGCGTGCTTTTCGCGCAGCCGCCATCATTAAGACACGCCATATGGATGTTTGTAAACAGAAAAGCACGTGGTGCCTTTCTGTTTACATTCATCCTTTTGACAGCTGTTGCGCAAACACGCAGTTCGCACGGAAGTGCTTCCGTGCGGCATGCGTGGTTTTCACGCACCCATTGACAACAATGGGTGCGTGATGCGCGAAATACGCCGAGATATTGAACATGTCGCGCTTTTTACGCAGCGGGCAAACGCTGCGCAAAAAGCACGTACTGTCTGTACTGCCCCTAAATACGAGGTTGATGGTGCCATGCTCCAGCATTACTCGACTGACTTAAAGGGGTTGTCCAGAATTAGACAAACATGGCAACTTTCTTACAAAAACAGCGCCACACCTGTCTGTAGGATGTGTCTAGTATTGCAGCTCAGCTCCATTGAAGTGAATGGGGCTGAGCTGCAATACCACACACAACCTGTGTACAGGTGTGGCGCTGTTTTTATAAGAAAGCACCCATGGTTTTCTAAACCTGTACAACCATCAGGTGTGAGCAGAATGTCAGCGGTTTCTCACATGCACCTTGCTCTTCCAGCTTGTCCGGATTCTGTGGAACGCCAAGGACACACTGACCTGAGATCATGTTTAAAAAACAACCAATTTCCATAAAGTATAAATTTAAAACAAACATAATGTTAAAGAAAACGTACGGGTTTCCAACGTTAATAATATTTATAATCACCGTCGCCACACTCGCAATAAATTTACTCACCATTTTCAAGATCTCTGTTTGCTCTCAGTGAATGAGAACACTTGTTTACATACACAGACAGAAAACCTGTACATATCTAGTCCTGCTCTCAGTAGATACAATTGTCTCCAGTCTAGACAATGCTCTGTGAGCTGAACAGCCTGGACTCCAGACTGATACATTGTAGCAAACTACCAGAGAGATGCTGATGTGTTTAGCTCACAGACCATTGTCCAGACTGGATACATTTGTAGCAAACCCTCAGCTGAGAGCAGGACTAGCTATGTACAGGTTTACTGCCTCTGAATGTAAATAAGAATATTCAAGTCATTGACCGCAGGCAGAGATCTTAAAATTGGCAAGGAATTGAAATATAAAGTATATTAGAATGTTTCAGAATTTTTCATTATAGAAAGATTAAAGGGGTTGTTCATGCACGGGTCGGTTTTTCATACTTATGACCTATCCACAGGATGGATCATCAGTATATGATTGGTGGGGGTCTGACACCCGTACCCTTCACCTATCAGCTACTCTGGCTGCCTCCAGGCACCAGATGTTATGCAGTGGCCGGTGTCGGAAGCAGTTTGCTCCGTACACTATATAGTGGCCGTGCAGCAGTACTGCAACTCTGCTCCTATTCACTTGAGAGACCGCTCTCCTCCCTGGCTAAAAGATGAGGCTCTTGAACGGAGGACCCAGGGGCGTATCTAGGAAAGACTGGGCCCCATAGCAAACTTTTGACTGGGGCCCCCCCTCCCCTGGGTGTCACACAACCCCCCCTTGTAGATAGTGCCTTTTTTACAGCCCCCCCTGTAGATAACGCCACACGCCCCCCTGTAGATAACGCCATACAGCCCCCCCTGTAGGTAACACCATACAGCCCCCCCTGTAGGTAACGCCATACAGACCCCCCTGTAGGTAACGCTATACAGCCCCCCTGTAGGTAACTCTATACCGCCCCCCCTGTAGGTAACGCTATACAGCCCCCCTGTAGGTAACGCTGTGTAGCCCCCCTGTAGGTAACGCCATACAGCCCCCCTGTAGGTAACGCCATACAGCCCCCCTGTAGGTAACGCTATACAGCCCCCCTGTAGGTAACGCCATACAGCCCCCCTGTAGGTAACGCTATACAGCCCCCCTGTAGGTAACACTATACAGCCCCCATGTAGGTAACTCTATACCGCCCCCCCTGTAGGTAACGCTATACCGCCCCCTGTAGGTAACGCTATACAGCCCCCCTGTAGGTAACGCCATACAGCCCCCTGTAGGTAACGCCATACAGCCCCCTGTAGGTAACGCCATACAGCCCCCCTGTAGGTAACGCCATACAGCCCCCCTGTAGGTAACGCTATACAGCCCCCCTGTACGTAACGCCATACAGCCCCCCTGTAGGTAACGCTATACAGCCCCCCTGTAGGTAACGCTATACAGCCCCCATGTAGGTAACTCTATACCGCCCCCCCTGTAGGTAACTCTATACCGCCCCCTGTAGGTAACGCTATACAGCCCCCCTGTAGGTAACGCCATACAGCCCCCTGTAGGTAACGCCATACAGCCCCCTGTAGGTAACGCCATACAGCCCCCCTGTAGGTAACGCCATACAGCCCCCCTGTAGGTAACGCTATACAGCCCCCCTGTACGTAACGCCATACAGTCCCCCTATAGGTAACGCTATGTAGCCCCCCTGTAGGTAACGCCATACAGCCCCCCCTGTAGGTAACTCTATACCGCCCCCCTGTAGGTAACGCTATACAGCCCCCCCTGTAGGTAACGCCATACAGCCCCCTGTAGGTAACGCCATACAGCCCCCTGTAGGTAACGCCATACAGCCCCCTGTAGGTAACGCCATACAGCCCCCCTGTAGGTAACGCTATACAGCCCCCCTGTAGGTAACGCCATACAGTCCCCCTGTAGGTAACGCTGTGTAGCCCCCCTGTAGGTAACGCCATACAGCCCCCTGTAGGTAACGCTATACAGCCCCCCTGTAGGTAACGCCATACAGCCCCCCTGTAGGTAACGCTATACAGCCCCCCCTGTAGGTAACGCTATACAGCCCCCATGTAGGTAACTCTATACCGCCCCCCCTGTAGGTAACACTATACAGCCCCCCTGTAGGTAACTCTATACCGCCCCCCCTGTAGGTAACACTATACAGCCCCCCCTGTAGGTAACGCCATACAGCCCCCTGTAGGTAATGCCATACAGCCCCCTGTAGGTAACGCCATACAGCCCCCCTGTAGGTAACGCTATACAGCCCCCCTGCAGATAACGCCATACAGCCCCCCTGTAGGTAACGCTATACAGCCCCCTGTAGATAACGCCATACAGCCCCCCCTGTAGGTAACGCTATATAGCCCCCCTGTAGGTAACGCCATACAGCCCCAACACCCCAAAAAAATCCGACCTATAGTGTGTCCTACAAAATACATGTATCCCCTCTCCACAGGATCTCCACAGGACAGGGGATACATGTGTGATCGCTGGCAGCGATAAGGAGAACGGGGGACTGAAAGTCCCCCGAAGTTCTCCATGACTAACCTCGGACTTCTGGCGTCTGCGCAGCTCAATAAAAATGAAAGGAGCGCTGGTCACGCATGCGCACAAGCACGACCGGCGCTCCATTCCTTTCTACGGAGCTGCCGACACAGACGCCGGAAGTCAGAGGTTAGTGATGGAGAACTTCAGGGGACTTTCAGTCCCCCGTTCTCCTTATCGCTGCCAGCGATCACACATGTATCCCCTCTCCTGTGGAGATCCTGTGGATAGGGGATACATACATGTCTTTTGTTTAATGGCAGAGCGGGGAGATACCTCCCTGCTCTGCCGTAGTGTTCAGTGGCGTCGCGCTGTAGCAGCCATAGTGGCTGCTAGCGGGCTCCTCCGGCCATGGTGGGGGCTTGTGCCGGCGGGCGACACGGGCCCCCTCATGCCGCGGGCCCCGTAGCAGCCGCTATGGCTGCTACAGCGGTAGTTACGCCACTGGGAGGACCCCTTTATTAATTCTCTAATAGGCTATTTTAAATTGTTTTTGACAAACCAGACAACTCCTTTAGGCTGGGTTCACACGACCTATTTTCAGACGTAAATGAGGCGTATTATGGCTCGTTTTACGTCTGAAAATAGGGCTCCAATACGTCGGCAAACATCTGCCCATTCATTTGAATGGGTTTGCCGACGTACTGTGCAGACGACCTGTCATTTACGCGTCGTCGTTTGACAGCTGTCAAACTACAACGCGTAAAATGACTGCCTCGGCAAAGAAGTGCAGGACACTTATATACATTATATGCAGGACACTTATTTACATTATATGCAGGACACTTATATACATTATATGCAGGACACTTATATACATTATATGCAGGACACTTATATACATTATATGCGGGACACTTATATACATTATATGCAGGACACTTATATACATTATATGCAGGACACTTCTATACATTATATGCAGGACACTTATATACATTATATGCGGGACACTTATATACATTATATGCAGGACACTTATATACATTATATGCGGGACACTTATATACATTATATGCAGGACACTTATTTACATTATATGCAGGACACTTATATACATTATATGCAGGACACTTATATACATTATATGCAGGACACTTATATACATTATATGCGGGACACTTATATACATTATATGCAGGACACTTATATACATTATATGCAGGACACTTCTATACATTATATGCAGGACACTTATATACATTATATGCAGGACACTTCTATACATTATATGCAGGACACTTCTATACATTATATGCGGGACACTTCTATACATTATATGCGGGACACTTATATACATTATATGCAGGACACTTCTATACATTATATGCAGGACACTTCTATACATTATATGCAGGACACTTCTATACATTATATGCAGGACACTTATATACATTATATGCAGGACACTTATATACATTATGTGCGGGACACTTATATACATTATATGCGGGACACTTATATACATTATATGCAGGACACTTATATACATTATATGCAGGACACTTATATACATTATATGCAGGACACTTATATACATTATATGCAGGACACTTATATACATTATATGCAGGACACTTATATACATTATATGCGGGACACTTCTATACATTATATGCAGGACACTTATATACATTATATGCAGGACACTTATTTACATTATATGCAGGACACTTCTATACATTATATGCAGGACACTTATATACATTATATGCAGGACACATATACATTATATGCAGGACACTTATATACATTATATGCAGGACACTTATATACATTACATGCAGGACACTTATATACATTATATGCAGGACACTTCTATACATTATATGCAGGACACTTATATACATTATATGCAGGACACTTATATACATTATATGCGGGACACTTATATACATTATATGCAGGACACTTATATACATTGTATGCGGGACACTTATATACATTGTATGCGGGACACTTATATACATTATATGCAGGACACTTATATACATTATATGCGGGACACTTATATACATTGTATGCGGGACACTTATATACATTATATGCGGGACACTTATATACATTATATGCAGGACACTTATATACATTATATGCAGGACACTTATATACATTATATGCAGGACACTTATATACATTATATGCAGGACACTTATATACATTATATGCAGGACACATATACATTATATGCAGGACACTTATATACATTATATGCAGGACACTTATATACATTACATGCAGGACACTTATATACATTATATGCAGGACACTTCTATACATTATATGCAGGACACTTATATACATTATATGCAGGACACTTATATACATTATATGCGGGACACTTATATACATTATATGCAGGACACTTATATACATTATATGCGGGACACTTATATACATTATATGCAGGACACTTATATACATTGTATGCAGGACACTTATATACATTATATGCAGGACACTTATATACATTGTATGCGGGACACTTATATACATTATATGCGGGACACTTATATACATTATATGCAGGACACTTATATACATTGTATGCGGGACACTTATATACATTATATGCGGGACACTTATATACATTATATGCGGGACACTTATATACATTATATGCAGGAAACTTATATACATTATATGCAGGACACTTATATACATTATATGCAGGACACTTATATACATTATATGCGGGACACTTATATACATTATATGCAGGACACTTATATACATTATATGCAGGACACTTATATACATTATATGCAGGACACTTATATACATTATATGCAGGACACTTATATACATTATATGCAGGACACTTATACATTATATGCGGGACACTTATATACATTATATGCGGGACACTTATATACATTATATGCGGGACACTTCTATACATTATATGCAGGACACTTCTATACATTATATGCGGGACACTTCTATACATTATATGCGGGACACTTATATACATTATATGCAGGACACTTATATACATTATATGCGGGACACTTATATACATTATATGCAGGACACTTATATACATTGTATGCAGGACACTTATATACATTATATGCAGGACACTTATATACATTGTATGCGGGACACTTATATACATTATATGCGGGACACTTATATACATTATATGCAGGACACTTATATACATTGTATGCGGGACACTTATATACATTATATGCGGGACACTTATATACATTATATGCGGGACACTTATATACATTATATGCAGGAAACTTATATACATTATATGCAGGACACTTATATACATTATATGCAGGACACTTATATACATTATATGCGGGACACTTATATACATTATATGCAGGACACTTATATACATTATATGCAGGACACTTATATACATTATATGCAGGACACTTATATACATTATATGCAGGACACTTATATACATTATATGCAGGACACTTATACATTATATGCGGGACACTTATATACATTATATGCGGGACACTTATATACATTATATGCGGGACACTTCTATACATTATATGCAGGACACTTCTATACATTATATGCGGGACACTTCTATACATTATATGCGGGACACTTATATACATTATATGTTGGACACTTGTATACATTATATGCAGGACACTTATATACATTATATGCAGGACACTTATATACATTATATGCAGGACACTTATATACATTATATGCAGGACACTTATATACATTATATGCAGGACACTAAAAGCATGACCACACATGGCGGAATTCCTCCGCAACTGTCCGCATCAATGCCGCACAGAATCTGCGTTGCAGATTCTGCAGCGGATCTGCACAAAATGTGCAGAAAATTGATGCGGACTGGCCGCTGCGGACTGCAGGAAAAGTGCTTCTCTTCTCCCTATTCAGTGCAGGATAGAGAGAAGGGACAGCACTTTCCCTAGTGAAAGTCAAAGAAATTCATACTTACCGCCCGTTGTCTTGGTGACGCGTCCCTCTTTCGGCATCCGGCCCGACCTCCCTGGATGACGCTCCAGTCCATGTGACCGCTGCAGCCTGTGCTTGGCCTGTGATTGGCTGCAGCCGTCACTTACACTGAAACGTCATCCTGGGAGGCCGGACTGGAGACAGACGCAGGGAGTTCTCGGTAAGTATGAACTTATATTTTTTTTTACAGATACATGTATATTGAGATCGGTAGTCACTGTCCCGGGTGCAGAAACAGTTACTGCCGATCGCGTAACTCTTTCAGCACCCTGGACAGTGACTATTTACAGACGTCTCCTAGCAACGCTCCCGTCATTACGGGAGCCCCATTGACTTCCTCAGTCTGGCTGTAGACCTAGAAATACATAGGTCCAGCCAGAATGAAGAAATGTCATGGTAGTAAAAACAATACGCTCCGCAGCACACATAAGATCTGCGGACTTCATTGCGGAATTTTGACTCTCCATTGAAGTCAATGGAGAAATTCCGCCATGAGTCCGCAACCAGTCCGCCACTGCTCCGCAACAGACAGAGCATGCTGCGGACACCAAATTCCGCTCCGCAGCCTATGCTCCGCAGCGGAATTGTACGCATCGTGTAAACGAACACTGCTAAATTAAAGTGAAAGTCAATGGAGAAACGGCTCCGCTGCGGATTAATGCTGCGGAGTGTCCGCACCGGAATTTAAGTGAAATTCCGCCATGTGTGAACCCGCCCTTATATACATTATATGCGGGACACTTATATACATTATATGCAGGACACTTATATACATTATATGCGGGACACTTATATACATTATATGCAGGACACTTATATACATTATATGCAGGACACTTATATACATTATATGCAGGACACTTATATACATTATATGCAGGACACCTTATATACATTATATGCAGGACACTTATATACATTATATGCGGGACACTTATATACATTATATGCAGGACACTTATATACATTATATGCGGGACACTTATATACATTATATGCAGGACACTTATATACATTATATGCGGGACACTTATATACATTATATGCGGGACACTTATATACATTATATGCAGGACACTTATATACATTATATGCGGGACACTTATATACATTATATGCGGGACACTTATATACATTATATGCAGGACACTTATATACATTATATGCGGGACACTTATATACATTATATGCGGGACACTTATATACATTATATGCGGGACACTTATATATATTATATGCAGGACACTTATATACATTATATGCAGGACACTTATATACATTATATGCAGGACACTTATATACATTATATGCGGGACACTTCTATACATTATATGCGGGACACTTATATACATTATATGCGGGACACTTATATACATTATATGCAGGACACTTATATACATTATATGCGGGACACTTATATACATTATATGCGGGACACTTATATACATTATATGCAGGACACTTATATACATTATATGCGGGACACTTATATACATTATATGCGGGACACTTATATACATTATATGCGGGACACTTATATACATTATATGCGGGACACTTATATATATTATATGCAGGACACTTATATACATTATATGCGGGACACTTATATACATTATATGCAGGACACTTATATACATTATATGCGGGACACTTATATACATTATGTGCGGGACACTTATATACATTATATGCAGGACACTTATATACATTATATGCGGGACACTTATATACATTATATGCGGGACACTTATATACATTATATGCGGGACACTTATATATATTATATGCAGGACACTTATATACATTATATGCAGGACACTTATATACATTATATGCGGGACACTTATATACATTATATGCAGGACACTTATATACATTATATGCGGGACACTTATATACATTATATGCAGGACACTTATATACATTATATGCAGGACACTTATATACATTATATGCGGGACACTTATATACATTATATGCAGGACACTTATATACATTATATGCGGGACACTTATATACATTATATGCAGGACACTTATATACATTATATGCAGGACACTTATATACATTATATGCAGGACACTTATATACATTATATGCAGGACACTTATATACATTATATGCAGGACACTTATATACATTATATGCGGGACACTTATATACATTATATGCGGGACACTTATATACATTATATGCGGGACGCTTATATACATTATATGCAGGACACTTATATACATTATATGCGGGACACTTATATACATTATATGCGGGACACTTATATACATTATATGCGGGACACTTATATACATTATATGCGGGACACTTATATACATTATATGCAGGACACTTATATACATTATATGCGGGACACTTATATACATTATATGCAGGACACTTATATACATTATATGCGGGACACTTCTATACATTATATGCGGGACACTTATATACTTTATATGCGGGACACTTATATACTTTATATGCGGGACACTTATATACTTTATATGCGGGACACTTATATACTTTATATGCGGGACACTTATATACTTTATATGCGGGACACTTATATACATTATATGCGGGACACTTATATACATTATATGCGGGACACTTATATACATTATATGCAGGACACTTATATACATTATATGCGGGACACTTATATACATTATATGCAGGACACCTTATATACATTATATGCAGGACACTTATATACATTATATGCGGGACACTTATATACATTATATGCAGGACACTTATATACATTATATGCGGGACACTTATATACATTATATTCAGGACACTTATATACATTATATGCGGGACACTTATATACATTATATGCGGGACACTTATATACATTATATGCAGGACACTTCTATACATTATATGCAGGACACTTCTATACATTATATGCAGGACACTTATATACATTATATGCAGGACACTTATATACATTATGTGCGGGACACTTATATACATTATATGCGGGACACTTATATACATTATATGCAGGACACTTATATACATTATATGCAGGACACTTATATACATTATATGGGGGACACTTATATACATTATATGCAGGACACTTATATACATTATATGCAGGACACTTATATACATTATATGCGGGACACTTATATACATTATATGCGGAACACTTATATACATTATATGCGGGACACATATACATTATATGCAGGACACTTATATACATTATATGCAGGAAACTTATATACATTATATGCAGGACACTTATATACATTATATGCAGGACACTTATATACATTATATGCGGGACACTTATATACATTATGTGCGGGACACTTATATACATTATATGCAGGACACCTTATATACATTATATGCGGGACACTTATATACATTATATGCAGGACACTTATATACATTATATGCAGGACACTTATATACATTATATGCAGGACACTTATATACATTATATGCAGGACACTTATATACATTATATGCAGGACACTTCTATACATTATATGCAGGACACTTATACATTATATGCAGGACACTTATATACATTATATGCAGGACACTTATATACATTATATGCGGGACACTTATATACATTATATGCGGGACACTTATATACATTATATGCGGGACACTTATATACATTATGTGCGGGACACTTATATACATTATATGCAGGACACCTTATATACATTATATGCGGGACACTTATATACATTATATGCGGGACACTTATATACATTATATGCGGGACACTTCTATACATTATATGCAGGACACTTATATACATTATATGCAGGACACTTATATACATTATATGCGGGACACTTATATACATTATGTGCGGGACACTTATATACATTATATGCAGGACACTTATATACATTATATGCAGGGCACTTATATACATTATATGCGGGACACTTATATACATTATATGCGGGACACTTATGTACATTATATGCAGGACACTTATATACATTATATGCAGGACACTTATATACATTATATGCGGGACACTTATATACATTATATGCAGGGCACTTATATACATTATATGCAGGACACTTATATACATTATATGCGGGACACTTATATACATTATATGCGGGACACTTATATACATTATATGCGGGACACTTATATACATTATGTGCGGGACACTTATATACATTATATGCAGGACACTTATATACATTATATGCGGGACACTTCTATACATTATATGCGGGACACTTCTATACATTATATGCAGGACACTTATATACATTATATGCAGGACACTTATATACATTATATGCGGGACACTTATATACATTATGTGCGGGACACTTATATACATTATATGCAGGACACTTATATACATTATATGCGGGACACTTCTATACATTATATGTGGGACACTTCTATACATTATATGCAGGACACTTATATACATTATATGCGGGACACTTATATACATTATATGCAGGGCACTTATATACATTATATGCAGGACACTTATATACATTATATGCGGGACACTTCTATACATTATATGCGGGACACTTATATACATTATATGCGGGACACTTATATACATTATATGCGGGACACTTATATACATTATATGCGGGACACTTATATACATTATATGCGGGACACTTATATACATTATATGCGGGACACTTATATACATTATATGCAGGACACTTATATACATTATATGCAGGACACTTATATACATTATATGCGGGACACTTATATACATTATATGCAGGGCACTTCTATACATTATATGCAGGACACTTATATACATTACATGCGGGACACTTATATACATTATATGCGGGACACTTATATACATTATATGCAGGACACTTCTATACATTATATACATTATATGCAGGACACTTATATACATTATATGCAGGACACTTATATACATTATATGCGGGACACTTATATACATTATATGCAGGACACTTATATACATTATATGCAGGGCACTTATATACATTATATGCGGGACACTTATATACATTATATGCGGGACACTTATGTACATTATATGCAGGACACTTATATACATTATATGCAGGACACTTATATACATTATATGCGGGACACTTATATACATTATATGCAGGGCACTTATATACATTATATGCAGGACACTTATATACATTATATGCGGGACACTTATATACATTATATGCAGGACACTTATATACATTATATGCAGGACACTTATATACATTATATGCAGGACACTTATATACATTATATGCAGGACACTTATATACATTATATGCAGGGCACTTATATACATTATATGCAGGACACTTATATACATTATATGCGGGACACTTATATACATTATATGCAGGACACTTATATACATTATATGCAGGACACTTATATACATTATATGCGGGACACTTATATACATTATATGCGGGACACTTATATACATTATATGCAGGACACTTATATACATTATATGCGGGACACTTATATACATTATATGCAGGACACTTATATACATTATATGCGGGACACTTATATACATTATATGCGGGACACTTATATACATTATATGCAGGACACTTATATACATTATATGCGGGACACTTATATACATTATATGCGGGACACTTATATACATTATATGCAGGACACTTATATACATTATATGCGGGACACTTATATACATTATATGCGGGACACTTATATACATTATATGCGGGACACTTATATATATTATATGCAGGACACTTATATACATTATATGCAGGACACTTATATACATTATATGCAGGACACTTATATACATTATATGCGGGACACTTCTATACATTATATGCGGGACACTTATATACATTATATGCGGGACACTTATATACATTATATGCAGGACACTTATATACATTATATGCGGGACACTTATATACATTATATGCGGGACACTTATATACATTATATGCAGGACACTTATATACATTATATGCGGGACACTTATATACATTATATGCGGGACACTTATATACATTATATGCGGGACACTTATATACATTATATGCGGGACACTTATATATATTATATGCAGGACACTTATATACATTATATGCGGGACACTTATATACATTATATGCAGGACACTTATATACATTATATGCGGGACACTTATATACATTATGTGCGGGACACTTATATACATTATATGCAGGACACTTATATACATTATATGCGGGACACTTATATACATTATATGCGGGACACTTATATACATTATATGCGGGACACTTATATATATTATATGCAGGACACTTATATACATTATATGCAGGACACTTATATACATTATATGCGGGACACTTATATACATTATATGCAGGACACTTATATACATTATATGCGGGACACTTATATACATTATATGCAGGACACTTATATACATTATATGCAGGACACTTATATACATTATATGCGGGACACTTATATACATTATATGCAGGACACTTATATACATTATATGCGGGACACTTATATACATTATATGCAGGACACTTATATACATTATATGCAGGACACTTCTATACATTATATGCAGGACACTTATATACATTATATGCAGGACACTTATATACATTATATGCAGGACACTTATATACATTATATGCGGGACACTTATATACATTATATGCGGGACACTTATATACATTATATGCGGGACGCTTATATACATTATATGCAGGACACTTATATACATTATATGCGGGACACTTATATACATTATATGCGGGACACTTATATACATTATATGCGGGACACTTATATACATTATATGCGGGACACTTATATACATTATATGCAGGACACTTATATACATTATATGCGGGACACTTATATACATTATATGCAGGACACTTATATACATTATATGCGGGACACTTCTATACATTATATGCGGGACACTTATATACTTTATATGCGGGACACTTATATACTTTATATGCGGGACACTTATATACTTTATATGCGGGACACTTATATACTTTATATGCGGGACACTTATATACTTTATATGCGGGACACTTATATACATTATATGCGGGACACTTATATACATTATATGCGGGACACTTATATACATTATATGCGGGACACTTATATACATTATATGCGGGACACTTATATACATTATATGCGGGACACCTTATATACATTATATGCAGGACACT